>NC_077231.1:87018813-87708813 GCF_027887165.1 Monodelphis domestica
TAAAAGGGCATTAGTGTCTCAACTTTTCCATTTGCCCTCCAAGTTTTGTCATTTTCTTTTCTTCCATCATAGGAAATATTTTTTTCATTGTAAATTATTTATTTAATCAATTTTGAACATTATTCCTTGGTTACAAGAATAATATTCTTTCCCTGCTTTCCGTCCCCCCAACCTTCTAGTAGCTGACATGCAATTCCACTGAGTATTACCTGTGTCCTTGATAAAACCCCATTTCCATGTTGTTGGTGTTTGCATTAGGATGTTCATTTAGAATCTTCATCCCCAATCATATCGCCTCGACCCATGTAATCAAGCAATTGTTTTTCTTCTGTGATTCTTTTCCCACAGTTTTTTACTCTGAATGTGGATAGTGTTCTTTCTCATAGATCCCTCCGATTTGTTGAGGATCACTGCATTGCCACTAATGGAGAAGTCCATTACATTCGATTATACCACAGTGTATCGGTCTCTGTGTACAATGTTCTCCTGGTTCTGCTCTTTTCACTCTGCATCAATTCCTGGAGGTCATTCCAGTCCCCATGGAATTCCTCCACTTCATTATTCCTTTGAGCACAATAGTATTCCATCACCAAGAGATACCACAATTCCTTCAGTCATTCCTCCAAATGAATGGCATTCCTTCCTTTTCCAATTTTTTTGCCACAATAAAGAGCCCCAGCTCTGAATATTCTTGTACAAGTATTTTTCCTTTTTATCTCTTTGGTGTACACACCCCAGCAGTGATCAAAGGGCAGAGAGTCTTTTAAAGCCCCTTGATCATAGTTCCAAATTGCCTTCCAGAATGGTTGGATCAATTTACAACTCCACCAGCAATGCATTAATGTCCCAACTTTGCCACATCCCCTCCAGCATTCAGATTGGATGAATAAGTTAACAAATTCCACTACAGGGCATTAGTGTCTCAACTTTTCCATATCCTCTCCAAGTTTTGTCATTTTCCTTTTCTTCCATAATAGCCAATCTCTGATGAGTTGTAGAGTGACAACTTAGAGTTGTTTTAATTTGCAATACTCTATATTATAGTGGTTTAGAACATATTTTGCACATCTGAAGAGAACATTAATTACTTTGAGAATTCCCTCTTCATCTCCTTTGACCAATTTTCATTTTGGGAAAGATTTGTATTCTTGTATATTCTACTCATTTCTCTACGTATTTGAGAAATAAGTCTCTTATTAGAGAGATGTGTAAATTTTTTTTTTTGCTTCATTTTGATTAGTGAATATGAGAGTCTCCATCTTATTTACTCCTGGTTATGTTCTGGCCTCCATTTCCCCCAATTTGCGCTCTTTTCTTATCAGTTCTTTTAACCCCTTCTCTTACTCCCTTCACTTCCTTCTGTAATGCAGGGTAAATAGATTTTTAATACACACACATATGCTTTTTTTTCTTCATCTTTTGATTTTCTTTGATTATTTCTTGATATCTCATGGAGTCATTATCTTCCACTTTCAGAATTGTCATTTTTAATGTCTGATTTTTTTCCATTTTTATTTTTTAATTAATTAATTAAGAATATTTTTCCACTGTTGCGTGATTCCTGTTCTTTCTACCTCCTGCCTCCCAGAGCTGAAAAACAATTCCACTGTATTATACAATTATTATTGTTCAAAACCTATTTCCCAATTACTAATAAAGTGATTTTTAAAAGTCAAAATCAGGACTTCTGGGTTAAGATGGCTGCTGTGTCTAAGCAGGACTTTTACTCTCCAAACCACCAACCAATATAGAATACCTCAAAAGGACAAAAAACCAAGTTCAGATGAAAAAAGGAATACCACAGTAGAACTCAGCATTGAAATGACAGTCGGAGCCAGCGAATCATAATCTGAATCAACTCTAGCTCCTTGGGAACTAATTAAGACCACCAGGGACTTCTTACCCCAGAAAGCAGCTAAACTTTTAGAACTCCAGAAGACTGAAGTTTGTAAACCTTGGGTACAGAGATAGAGCAGGGAGATATATCACCTCTAATTAAGAGGCAATTCAGGTAATCATTAAAAACTATTTTGCTCAATTATCTGGCAATATAAATATGGAAATCTAGGTGATATAGATGAATATTTACAAAAATATCAATTGCCTAGATTAACAAAAGAAAGCATAGAATACTTAAATAATCCCATATCAGAAAAAGAAATTGAATAAGCAATCAAAGAACTCCCTGAGAAAAAATCCACAAGACCAGATGGATTGACAAATGAATTCTATCAATCATTCAAAGAACAACTAATCCCAATACTATTGAAAATATTTAAAATAATGAGAAAAGAAAAAGACTTCTACCAAATTCCTTTTATGACACAAACATGCTACTGATTCCAAAGCCACATAGATAAAAAACAGAGAAAGAAATCTACAGACCAGTCTCCCTAATGAAAAATTTTAAATAGAATATTAGAAAAAAGAATCCAGCAAGTCATCATGAGGGTTATTCATTATGATCAGGTGGGATTTATACCAGGAATGCAAGGATGTTTCAGTGTTAGGAAAACCATTCATATAATAGACCATATCAACAAGCAAACCAACGAAGTAACATTATTATCTCAATAGATGCAGAAAAAGCTTTTGACAAAATACAACAGTTATTCCTATTGAAAACACTAGAATGCATAGGACTAGAAGGACTTTTCCTAAAACTAATGAACAGTATAAATATATCCAAAACCATCAGTAAGCATCATCTGCAATGAGGATAAATTAGAATCATTCGCAATAATAAAAAGAGTGAAACAAGGATGGGCCCTATATAACCTCTATTATTTAACATTGTACTAGTAACACTAGCTATAGAAATTAAAGAAGAAAAAGAAATTTATTAAAATAGGCAGTGGGGAGAACAAGCTATCACTCTTTGCAGATGATATGATGGTCTACTTAAAGAATCCTAGGGAATCCACTAAAAAGCTGATGAAAAAATCAACAACTTTAGAAAAGTTGCAGCATACAAAAGGAACCCACATAAATCATCAGCATTTCTATATATTTCCAACACACACAGGCAGCAGATGTTAGAAAGAGAAATTCCATTTAAAAGCACCCTAGACAATATAAATTAATTAGGAATCTATTTGCAAAGACAAAGAGAGGAATTATACAAACACAACTACAAAATACTTTCTACCAAACTAAAACTAGATCTAAACAATTGGAAAAATATTAATTGATCATAGGATTAGCTAACTTAATAAAAATGATCATCTTACCCACATTAATTTACTTATTTAGTGCCATGCCTATGAAACTACCAAGAAAACTTTTTTCTGCATTTGAAAAAAAAAAACTATGACAAAGTTAATTTGGAAGCACAAAAGATCAAGAATATCAAGGTTAATAATGAAAAAAAATGTGAAGGAAGGTTGCCTAGCAGTACCAGATCTTAAACTTATACTATAAAGCAATGGTCATCAAAACAATATGGTACTGGCAAACAGACAGAAGGAGAGGATCAGTAGAATAGGCTTGGGGTAAGTGACCTCAGGAAGACAGTCTATGATAAACTCAAAGGTCCCAGCTTTTGGAACAAAAATGCACTATTTGACAAAAACTGCTGGGAAAATGGGAAAATAGTATGGGAGAGATTAGGTTTAGATCAGTATCTCACACCCCACAACAAGATAAACAAAGAATGGGTGAATGACTTGAATATAAAGAAGGAAACTATAAATAAATTTAGTGAACACATAATAGTATACTTGCCAGTCTTTAGGAAAGGAAATAATTTAAGACCAAGCAAAAAATCACAAAATGTAAAATAAATAACTTTGATTACATTAAATTAAAAAGGGTTTGTTCAAACAAACCAATGCAACCAAAATCAGATGGGAAGCAAAAATTGGGAAATATTTTTTATAAGAAACCACTGACAAAGGTCTAACTAATCCAATATATAGACCTTAATCAATTGTATAAAAAATCAAGCCATTCCCCAATTGATAAATGGGCAAGGGATGGGACATGAATAGACAATTTTCAGATAAAGGAATCACAACTATCAATAAGCACATGAACAAATGTTCTAAATCTCTCATAATGAGAGAAATGCAAATCATAACAACTATTATTTACCACTTCACACCTAGCAGATTAGCTAACATGAAAGCAAAGGAAAATAACAAATGTTGGAGGGGATGTGGTAAAATTGGGACATTAATACATTACTGGTAGAGTTGTGAATTGATCCAACCATTTTGGATGGCAATTTGGAACTATGCCCAAAAGGTTTTTAAAGACTGTCTTCCCATTGATCCAGCCATATAACTGCTGGGTTTATAATTCCCCAAAGACATCAAAGGGAAAAAGACTTGTACAAAAATAATTATAGCTGTGTTCATTGTGGTGGCAAAAAAGTGAAAAATGAAAGGTGTTCCCTTCAAATGGGGAATGGTTTAACAAATTGTGGTATCTGTTGTTGATGGAATAGTATTGTGCTATAAAGAATTATGAACTGGAAGGATTCCATGTGAACTGAACAACCTCCAGGAAGTGATGCAGAGTGAAAAGAGCAGAACCAGGAGAACATTATACACAGAAACTGATACACTGTGGTTCAATTGAATGCAATGGACTTCTCTATTAGCAGTAATGCAATGATCCAAGACAATTCTGAGGAACTTTTGGGAAAGATAGCTATCCACATTCAGAGGAAGAACTGTGGGAATAGAAACACAAAAGAAAAACATCTGCTTGATTACATGGGTTGTTGGGGATATGATTGGAATGTAGACTCCGAACAATCACCATAGTGCAATCAAAATTTGGAAACAGGTATTCATCACTATATATTTCCTTAATACATGTGACTTAGAATCATTTTGTAGTCCTTATCTTTCCTTGATAAATCAATGACACAAGTAAAACGCAGTGGAATTGTGTGGTGGCTATGGGGGAGGAGGAGGGGAGGGAAAGAACACGAACCATGTAACCATGGGAAAATCTTCTAAATTAATTAATTAAATGAATTTTTTTCATTTCAATGTAAAAAATATAATGTCCAAAAGTCAAAATCCCCAATCATTATCCCAATCAGATCATATGATGAATCATAAGTTTTTCTTAAGCATTTCTGCAATCACCCCTCTTTCTCTGGATGTAGGTAGCATTCTCTTATAAGTCCCTATAAATTGTCCTAGAACCTTGCATTGCTACTAGTAGAGAAGTTCATTACATTTGATTATGACACAATGAATCAGTCTCTGTGTACCATGTTCTACTTCTGATCATTCTCTCTGCATCTTTCTGAAGGTATCTTTCTGATTCACATGGAATTCCTTCAGTTCAACAATCCTTTCAACACAATACTATTCCATCACCATCAGATACCACAATTTTTCAGCAATTTTCCCATTGATGGACAACAGATGATTTCCTTGAGTGAGGTTTTGTAGTTCATATTCCCTTTGGCCAATTGTACTATCTAAAGTTGTTTTCCTCAGCAAATTTTTATACCTCTTTTTTTCTCCTAGTGTTAATTTTGCCTTTCAAGAAATTCTTCAGTGTATTTTTGTGTATCTTGTTCCATATAGCCAATTCTACTTTTTGAAAGAGTTCATCTCTTCTTTGAATTTTTATAAAATGTCTTTTACCATTTCGTATATTCTGATTTGAAAGATGTTCATTTCTTCAATATTGTTTGTGCCTTCTTTAATAAGGTGTTGACTTTTTACATGAATATCCTATATCACTGTCATCACTTCTCCTGAATTTTCTTCTACCTCTCCTACTGGATCATTAAATCTCTTTTTTGAGCTTCTTCCATCAATTCGTTTTTAGGCTTGAGAGCAATTCTTATTTTTATTGCAAAGTTTGCATGCAGAGGCATTGATTTTGTGTAGACTTCTACTGAGTTTGTGTTTTGGTTTTCTCTGTCACCAAAATAGCTCTCTGTGTTGAATTTCTTTTTCATCTTTTTGCTCATTTCCAGCCCTTTCCTTTCCATTTAAAAAAGACAGTTAAAATTGAATCTGTACCTGTGGTGATGTGAGTACTGCTCCAAGTTTAAGGTTCTTTGTACAGCTGCCCTCAGAGTTAAATCTGGGGATCAATCTGCTTACGGCCCTTCAAATTTGGAATCATGAAAGCAATGGTGTTTTCAATACCCTTCTGCTCTATATTCTGCCTTGTGAGTAACCTTAAGCACCCTTTTCTCCCCTGGAACAGTGACCAGGGAGAGTCTGATTCTCTCCTGTGGCTACAAGCACTGGTCTCTGCTAGCCCTCTCCACCCTGAGAATCTCTCCCACAGACTGGGATCTGAATATAAGCAATGCAACAAGAATTGCCTTAAGAGTGAGTGAAGGGACCCCATGTAATCTCCTTCTAAGCAATTGTCTGATCCCCCACTCATTTATTATCTGGGGCTTAATGCTCTAGAAGCCTTTCCTGTTACTTCAGTTGTGGTCAAGGCCTGCTGGCTTGGTGGTCCTACCCTGGTGCAATGTGTTCCACTTCTACCTCTACCACAGTCCATCCCATCTGTCCTGCTAGCTTTTCTAAGTTGTTTTGTGCTGGAAAATCAGTTGTCTTTTTTGTGTTATAATACTGCTCCAGAATTCATTGTAAGACATTTTATCAGGATTTTAAAGGGTAATTTGATAGAGATCAGGTGAGAGATCACTATATTCTCTATCAATTTGACTCTGCACTTGGCTTTTATTCTTATAAATTTGAATTAGAAATGAGACCCCTAGCAGAAGAATTTGAAGCAAATATTTTTCCCCTCAAATACCTGATTCCCTTCTAATTTTACTACATTGGTATTGTTTTGAGGGGAAAACAATTTAATTTCATGTAAGCAACATTATCCATTTTACCTTGCTGTCCTATATATCCCTCATGTGACCATGAACTCTCCCCTGTCCATTAATATGTGAGTCAAAAATTTCCCCGTTACTCTCATTTCTTTTATATCAACTTTTGTATCTAAATCATGAACCCATTTGGAATTTATTTTGTTATGTGATGCAAGAATATTGGTCCATTCCTAGTTTCTGCAAAATGAATTTTCAGTATTTTCAGGAATTTTTGTTATGTAATCAGTACTTAACATTGAAAATGGATTAACCTCCTCATTTTACTTGTGAGGAAACTAAGGCAAAAACATAGGACGTGGCAGGGCCACAATTTGAACCCAGGTCTTCTTTCAAGATATGTTCCATGGTCTCTCACAATGTGAGGTGTTACTCCTCCTTTGTGTAATGAATCAGTTGAGAAATAGAGTTGAGACCTGCTATGTGCTCAGTCCCACATGCCTAGGAGTCACATAGCAGTCTGCCATTGCATGGAGGCTTGTTTATTACATAGTTTAGTGATCACATACTTCTTTGGCACACAGTCAATTTTATACATATATGTTTCCATGCAACTTAACAGCAAACACCAAGCCTAAGTAAATACTCAATGAAACATTGTTGCTATAGATGAATGACATAACAACAGTGTGATCTAGATGTTAGTTATCCCTGATCTTAGGATAGTCATTGTTACTTTTGGTCAGCTTTCACAATCAATCACAATTACTTAGGATATGGATAACAAAACATTTCATACCTAGGTGCATGATTAGAAGGTTAATTTGAGACAGACCAGATTTGGGGTTTCCTTCAATTTACATGTTCAATTTTTTTTGGTGTTACTTTAAAGCACCTGGCAATGTTGCCTGGTTTCTATCTGCAGTGGAGTGTGTCTTGAAGGTTATTGATGTTCTTGGCTTCCCTGGCTTGTAATAAAAGTGAATGTAACAGTGGAGATGAAAAAGAAGGGGGATAATGATCTTTATGTTTATTTCTGTGAATGTAAACTTTTAGGGTAATAATCTGGGAGGATTAAGGTATGGTATGTATATGTGTGTTAATCCTATAAGTATTTGCTCTCATAGTACTTCTCCTGTATTGGGGAGGAGACAATCATCTTAACGAGACCATTGTAGTAAGGGATGTTGGAGAGAGAGAGAAGTCACTGAGAGGGATCAGTGGGAACCTCATTTTCAAGGAGCTGCCTTGCCAGGCTCCCATCTCCCAAACTGTGACTTTGCCAGACAGTAAGGATTTGTCAGCTTCCCTCAGTCTTCTAACTCCAAGTCCACAATTTTTAACACTGCTAAAAAAATTGTGTATGGCTGGAGGGATCCTCAGAATTTCATTAGTGGGTTCATTCTGCTGAGATTTCCTCTGAGGAAGGACTTGAACAGTGCCACCTGGAACAATGATGATGATCATTGTAATGATCATCACAATAACTAACTTTTAGATAGAACTTGAAGGTTTACAAAGCATTTCCTCTCATTTGAATGACATTTGCAAGTCTCAGCCAATGGGATACCTTTCCTTTTGTACAGTATCATGGAGCTCTTGCTACAAAACCTTCAAACTCAGCTTCACTATTACCAACATGTTTTACGCAACAAAGATGAATCAAAAGGACACCAGAACATTCAAGGCTGCTGAGCATATCCTACAAATCTTGGTGAGATTCTACTCCCATTCCCTTCTACCTCCTCTGTCCCATGCTACCTTCCTTAGCCCTGTGTATTCAGGCTTGTTCTAGCCAGGTATACAGAAGTCCCCTTCTCTCTTTTTGTTTCCAGCTCAAGGTATTGTTTGGAAGCAGCAAGCTTGGCTCTCAGTATTGTGGATGCAGTGGCCTTTCACTGAGGTGAGATTCCTTCAAGACATCATCAGCTCAGATATTAGGGACCAGCAATTTCCATTTCACTCAGATGTTGCCCAGGCTGTTTCTTCTGCTTCTTAATAGAAATTCCTTCTTTCCCAAGCTGTAATGGATAAAATCTTCCAACCAAGAAGCCATTAAAATATTTTAGACTCCTTATTCTCTTTCTCAGGTAGAAAAATATTCATTCCCCATTACTCTTTCCAAAGATAAGTTTGCAACTGTTTTCACTTTATAACTCCACATGAAAGGAATAACCTAGGAGGCATCAAATGAGTGCTTAGAAAATGATTGATTAATAAATACATATCAACATTACCTTTCTCTAGAATCATATATAGGCTCCAAGCTGGAAGGGACAGTAGAGGTAACCTGGACCATTCTCTTCATTTACAGATGAAAAAATGAAGACCCAAGGAGATCCCAATAACTTTCCCCAGGTCAAAAATAGTCAGAGTTTGAACACTTGATCTTTGATTTTAAATTCATTGTTCTTTCCACTACTCTAAAGAAACTACTGAAAATAATCAGACCCCACAGACACTTGTAAACATACAAATAAGTGATGTTACAGAGCACTGCCAATTCCGTTGTCGTGGATAAGGTGGTAAGTGTGGAATCAGAAAGAACAGAGTTCAAATTTTCTCTCACTTACCAGATGTGTGATGCTATGCAAGTCACATAATCTGCCTTAGCCTCCATTTCTTTCCTCTATAAACTGAGAGGGCTATATTTGATGGCTTCCAATGTCCTTTTCAACTTTAAATCTACAATCATCTCTAAACCTTTATTCCAAGTCAGCCACTTCTCTCAAGAGTGTTCTCTGAATAACTAAATTTCAGAAACTAAACCAGTGGTGTCAAACTCAAAAGGAAATTTCTAAAGCCACTAAATTATACATCAGCAAGGTCCCTATAGCCTGCATTTTGGCTCAGAAAAACATATACATATATATATACATATACATATATATATGTATTACTTTATAAATTAATAAGCTAACACATTAAAATTAGATTGGCACTACCCTTAATATAGCTCATGTGACTCCTAGGAAGGTCTGTTTGAAACCACTTGTCTGAAACATTAATTTCCAGGTCTCTGAAGAACAGCATAGCAACTGGAGTAGATATACTCTGCACTTTCAAGAAGGACTCCTCCAACCTTGTCCTGGACAAAAAGGTGGTTTCCTGGGAGCTGACTGAACAGCTCTGTAGAAGAGAGCTAAAACACCTGGTTATAGACAATGATAGCCTTATTGTGAATGGTAACTAGCTTGACTTTTGGGATATGTGCCTCTCTTTCTCTGGGTAGGTTCCCTTTCCAGAAAACAACTCACCTGCCCCAAATTCTTCTTTCCTTTCGGGTCTCCTTTGTTTTCATGGTTTCTCTCTCACTCCTGGGAGCACTGGCCCTCAAAGTGGTGACAAACTATGAAGACATGGGGAGCTCACTTCTCAAGATCAGAAGAGACTGGATTATTTTTAGACTCCTTCAACAAAGAAGTATGCCATGAATGCCTTCTTGAATGCTGAAGCACCATTTTTCCCCTATGGGCCCCAAACCAACTCCTCTCCATTACTCCTTTAACTTTTTTGCCCACAAAGAGATACCCTACTCAAATTCTCTTCCTCCCTCTCTCCCCCCTCTATCTTTACTTCCCTCTCTCCTTCTCTCTCCTTCTTACTCTCTCTCTCCTTCTCTCTCTCTCTCTCTCTCTCTCTCTCTCTCTCTCTCTCTCTCTCTCTCTCTCTCTCTCTCTCTGTCTCTCTCTCTGTCTCTCAACTTTCTTTATTTCTTCTATCTTTTCTCCCTCTCTTTTCTCTTTCTTTTTTGGCCTTCTTTTCTGTACCTTTCCCAAAATCTTGTGTTTATGTCTCTTCTATCCCATTCTCTTTTTTTCCTCTGCTATTCTCTTCTTGTCTTCCCTCCTTTCATCTGCTGTCCCTTGCCTCGTCCTTCCCTGCCCTCATCTTCTCTCCAAAACTTGTTCCCTCTGAATTTTTCTTTCTTCTTTTATTTTCCCTTCTCAAACTACAGGGTATCAACATAAGCTGCCAGGAATCAGATCCACAAAGAGTAAGTTTTAGATTTCTTTATTGTCTGTATCTATATTTATATCATTCTCTTTAATGAGACACTACAATGAAAGATTTTTTTTTATCTTTTTGGGAGTAATGTAGGGCAGAGGATTAAAAGTGGTGTTAGGGATTCTTAGAATTAGATACACTATTAGATATGGCCAAAGTTTAGACTTCATTTACTCATTTGTCTATTCTCTTTTTGCTACTCAAAATATATATAAATAGTTCAAAAGGGAAAATTATCCCATGGGCCTGGGAAAGCAGGCTGTCCCTATCTCTTTCTTGTTCAAAATTAAGAGTCAGACCTTGTGGTCTTTGTAATCTTCTGATACATTGAGGGGATCTCCCAACATTCCAGAGAGACTTGTGGCTCTCCTTATATTCTTCATTCACCAAAGTTGCCCAATAGTTTTCATTAATAATGTTTTTATTCTCTGCTCCTTCAATAACTACACTCTCTCAAACCAGTGTCTTGCTCGGTTGCTCTCAGATTTGAGACTCATCAGAAAAGAGATGATAGATAAATTTATGTGAGTTTATGAGCACTGTTCAAAACCTTGTAGGGCACCTACAGGAAGGACTTAATTAAGTAAGAATCCAGCAAAGGAGACTAAAACAGGATAATCAGAAAAGTCCTAGGACAACCAGGAGAGTTTTGTTATGAAAATTAGAGAATTTGGGTATCAAGGAGTGCAGAGAGCTTAAGAAGAATGAGGATTAAGAAGAAGGCCATTAAGAGATTTTTGCAATTTCATTTGAATGATGAAGTTGAAAACCAGACTGTAGTTAAAAAAAAAGAGTAGGAAGAAGGGAAGTAGAAGCACCTTTCATAGATAGCATTTTCAAAAATTTCAATCCCAAAGGGAAGAGAGAGATAGGAAATGATAGCTATCAGGGATAGATGGATAAAATGAAGGCTGTTTTTCATTTGGGGTTGAAGGAAAGCTGCCAGTAGATGTGGAGAGTTTGAAAACAAAATGAAACAATGGGAATACTAGAGAGATTCTCTGCTGGGTGAAGGATGAAGTAAAGAGAGCACATATTTTGGCATTTCCTTCAGAATATATGGGGACAACATATTGTCCTTTCTACACCCACTCCTGTGGCTGAGATATATGTTCTCATCTATTGTTTTAGGAAGTGAGGTTGGTATAGGACCTGTCACCCATATCCCAGACCATGGAGAACCAGGAAAAATCATGACATCACTGACTAGTGGCCTCCTGATCCGTGAATCCCCTGTAAATGCTATAGGTAAGAAAATATATTTTCTTTCTTTTATACTGGCATTTATCTTTGCTTTGGGCACTTGTTTTCAATTTTGAGATATGGAGTGACCTTCATAGTCTGAGAACAGGACAATCACTTATGGGCGAAGTTTGTCATTAGGTTGTAAGATTTGACAATTTCCTCTGTCCTATTGCTTTCTGCCCTAAAATTTGCTGTGATAGTAGCCTTTGGATGAAGATCTCATGGGGGATTTTGCTATTTCTTTTGTTTGCTTGGGTGTATACATATAATAGCCTATTCTTTTTCTTTGATCATTTCTCAACTGTGGAATGACTCTTTTAAAAATAATTTTGTTAATTTATAAAACATATACATTCATAATGTGTATTAAATATTATATAGGACACATAAAATTTATAATTGTCCCCTCCAATGTAGAAATATTTTCTTTGTTCCTTATGTGAAAAATTCCCCCATTCTAACTCTTCCATCCCTCTTCGTCCAGTGCTTCCCTCTTTATCATCCCTTCATTCTTTTTTGGAAATCATTCCAATATCATAGACTGATACACATGCTGAAATAGAGAAATATAAACTGAGGAAATTATTTCTTTAGCAATGACTACTCTGGCTGGCTTATGACTATAGAGAGTTGCTAGAGGGAAACTTGAAAACTGTTTGGGAGTAATGGAGGTAGTAATGAGAAATGCTGAGGGATGCTATTACAGGGATGCTACCACACAGGGGAACTGCCCTGGGGAATGCTCTGAGATTTGCCTACTGATCCCTACTGATGGCTGATGGATCAGTATCTGTTTCTAACTTCCTCCTCCCCTTCACTCCCTCCCTTCTCCAACACTCTCCTTCCTGCCTCCCTCACCTCCCACTTCTTCTTGAAGCTTTTGGCTTCTTCCCTCCTCCCTTGAGTAAAGTATAAAGATACTCTTTTCTTTTCCTTTTTCAAGTCAAGGGGTTTATTGGGATAACAGGATAGGAAACTGAGGTAAGAGGGATGAGGATTTCCCTCATCTATAATGAAGGGAGAATTTGAGGGTTTGAGAGAGTAGTCCATTCACAAACTGTGACTCTAAGACAGAGAGATGAAGGACAACAGCTGTTTAAAATCTTCTTTTACTTCACAAAGTCAGCAAGGTCTCTCAGCTTAATTAACCCCAGAAAGAAAACAAAGTCCAAAGTCTCCCAGTTTCTCCTGTCCAGCTCAACTCTCAAAGAGACAACCAACTCCAAAAGCCAATTTCTCCTTCTTCTCCTCTCTCTGTCATAGTTTCTCCTGGCCAGCTTAACTGCCTGAGTCAGAGAGCCAAAGTTAAAGCCAAGTTTCTCCTTCTCCTCTCTGTGGCCAGAAACCCCCAACTGCCACTCCTGGGAACATTCCATTTGGAACCTTCCTCTTGATTGACAGGCAGGTTAGGTCCCCAGCTTGTTTCTTGCATCTTGGCTTACAAGTCCTCTCTCTCTCTCTCCATGTCTCTACCGCAAAGCCCCCCTTTTATTAGCAAAAAATGTAACTTTCATTTTTCAATGATACTTACCTTAATAATTTTATCTATCTTAACTCTTTGCTATCTGAAATATACTCTACCCCCCCCCATTACAAAATGCTAAACTCATCTTAGCTGTTCTATCGAAATGCTAAGCTAAGAATGGGTTATAGGAAAATGGTTACATGAACATAGTTTCACATAACAAAGCAAATAACAATTTCCAAATCATCTCAACAATTCCCCTATCATTAAGAATATGCAAATATTCTAATTCCTAATGTCTATAAATTCACTAAGTAAAATTTCCTATCACTAATAAATGCTAACCTACAATCATAATACAATATAACTTCCATGCTTCAGAACTTCTATGTCTCTACTTTCTTAAGCCTTAAACAAATTCAATAGGCTATTACTAATGTTAGTAGTTAGACTATTAATAAACTTACTCTAAAAAGTTAGCTCGTTAGTCAATTAGTAAGTTTAGTACAGATTTAAATATATACATCATTCTAAATTTCTGTGCAAACTCATGCAGAAAAGGATATTACTTTCTGTTTGAATTTCCCACAAAAATTTCTCATCAGTGTGTCTTTGTTATCATGCATGTCATGTAATTACCCATTCCATGGATATCTTATTTTGCTATGTAGGATGTACATGCATACATGTGGTGTTTACATGTATGACACAGTCTTACACTTATTCATGGCCAAAATTTCAAAGTTCCAAAGTCCTTCCATGTCCATTCATGTTGCCTGTAGAAACTCTTCCATCCTTTCTGCTCAACATATCACTCTTCTGTCTTCCATCACTTGATTGAAGACTTGTGTTCTTCAAGTCAGGATCCACTGCAATAATCAGGAACCTGGGAACACACAAACAAACCACGAACATGTGTGCAAGTTAGTTTTTTACATATGTGTGCAAGTAAATGTGAAAAGTTACTTTTGCATGGAAGTGAGATGAAATTTTTCAGTAACAGAATGTATCAATTTTTTGTGTGTGCAAGTAAGATAACATGATTTTCTTCATGAATGGGGGTAAGCTTTTTGCATTTGTACATCTTCGTGTTTACAAGTTAGGTCAACTTGTGTTTTTCCTCATGAAAGGGGGTTAGCGTTATGCATAGGTTTTCAAGTCTTTGGTAAGAATAATGACATCAATTTTTTTTTCTTTCAAGGAGGTTTATCATATGGTTACTGTATGTAGTTCTTGGATGGTTACTATATGTAGAATTTGGAGATAGTTCTTTTTGTTTTGTTACTATGTCAGGCAGAGACTTTTATATCTTATATTGAGGCTTTGTGGCTGCTAATCTTTCTCATGCAAGGTTTTACTTTCATATTACTGTGTTACTGTCTGTATATTTTCAGGGTTCTATCCTTTCATTATTTTAACTTGTGCAGGGGTCTCTCTACTCTATTCTGGTGGCAAGTATTCATGTGCTTTCCTGTGTTTCTGGTAGGGACTGCATTTGCTTATCAATTATTTTCCTAGGGCTACTCAATATTATGGTTGTGATGCAATTTCACATGTGAAGCATGGAACCATGGATCTCTTTGATCAACTTTTATAGCTATTGGGGTTGTCATTATGACTGTAGTAGGTCCAATCCATCTTGGTTCTGTAGGAGATTCTCTATTAAAGTTCTTGACATAAACTTTATCACCTGGTTTTATCTTGGGCAATGAAAAATCTAGTGGTATTCTTTGCACAAGCAAACCCAGTTTCCTTAGTTCTTCAATCCTATGTTGTATCTGTTTTAAGCATTCATGAAGAACACATTCACCTCTTAACATGGATACAAGTAAGGTGGCTTTACTGTCCTAAGATGCCAAAGAGGGCTGCCCATACAGAATTTCAAAAGGTGATAGGTGCAGGTCAGTCCTAGGCCTGGTTCTAATGTTGAAGAAAGCAAGGGACAAAACATCTGCCCATTTTAAATGTGTTTCTGAACAGAGTTTACCTATTTGTGTTTTTAACTCTTTGATCGTCTGTTCGACCAGCCTGGAACTTTGGGGCCGATAAACTGAATGGTAACTGCACTTAATCCCCAAGTTCTTATAGATTTCTTGTAGAACCCGGGAAGTGAAGTGGGTCCCCTTGTCCGAGTCAATGGTATTGGGAATGCCATGTCTAGGTATAATCTCCTTCAATAGAAATTTCACTACTGTAGCTGTGTCACTTTTCTTATACGGACATGTTACAACCCATCTAGTCAGTCTATCCAATATAACCAATGCATATTTGCATCCCCTTTCCTTAGGCATGTTGATATCATCAATTTGAATACAGTGGAAAGGCATATAACTGAGTGGTCTGCCTCCCAATGCAACACTCTTAAAATGTCCTTGATTTTATCTCCTGCATGTTTCACGTGCCTTGACTAGTTCTAATGGCATTTGTAGTCATTCCTGGTGCTGTCCAATATCTCTTTATGCTATCCAAAATCCCTTGTACTCCGTAATGTCCCTTTGCATGAATTACGGTGCATAGATGTTGATAGAACTTTTTAGGGAGAATAGGATTACCCCCATGAGCAATACAGATGCCTTTGATCAGTTTAGTAGCTGCTCTTTCCATGAATGTATCTCTTCTCTGTCATAGGCTTTAGTAAGATTATTCCTTTTGATCAGAGAGAAATGCAGCACATGGTGGGAACCGAACCTAACAGCATACTTTGATGTTATGTCTGCTCTTTCATTGTTAGGGATATCCTGTCCTATCCATAAGTGTGTACCTTACAATGAATTATGGCCACCTCCTTAGGAAAGTCTACAACATTAATAATACTATCTATAAGATTGCCATATGCAATTGGTTTCCCAGCTGAAGTTTTATAACCTTTGTTTTTCCATATGTATGATGACCAATGCACAGTGGAGAAAGCGTAGTGTGAATCCAGAAATATATTAGCTTTTTTCCCCCTAGCTAATTCCAGGGCCATGAGCATAGCCTTAAGCGTGGCTCCCTGGGTGCTGACATGAATTGGCAACGATACATGCCAAAGCATTTTGTCATTGTCAACAACCGCTGACCCTGAGAATGTCTCTCCCATCACGAACATAGGAGGACCCATCTGTGTATAACTCCATTTCTGAATTGATAAGAGGTGTATCTTTCAGGTGTTCATTTGGCCTATGCATGAGTTCTACTATCTGATCACAATCATGCAATACTACTCCACCCATTGGCAAATCAGGGACCAGAGTTGCTGGGTTCACCTGTACAAATCTATGAATTGTGATGTTATCATTGCCTAACAAAATGACTTCATACTGGGATATTCTTGCATCGGTGAATGAATATGTACTCTGTGACCTTAACAGTTTTTCAATTTCGTGTGCAGAATACACCAGAATACACATATCTGTGGGTATGTCATATTTAGAAGTCACAACTTGAATTTTTTCAGGTTCTTCCTCAAGTTGCTCCAAGTAACAACGGATAGTGCTTCAGTGAATTCTTGGGTAGATGCAAAGAAATTACCCCATATTTTTCACATTGTAATGTTGCCTACATCTTGCACAAAACATCTTGTCCTAAAGATTGGCTAGGCATGATGAAATCAACAAGAAGTTATGATCTATGGTGAGAGGACCTAGTTTAACCATAGTGCTTTTGAGCTCAGGGACCTATTGTCTTTGTCCCATTGCTCCAGCTACAGAAGCCATACCCCCTATGTCGGTATCCCCTGGACTTGTCTTTAGGACAGACTTTGAAGCACCAGTATCCAAGAGAGCCTTAAGGTTTTTCTTCCCCACCTTAATCCATACCTATGGTTCTGGCCTGTGTGTAGGTAAAGAGTTTATTGCCACCGAATTAGTACTCGTGTCTTTGCTACCCTCTGCCAGCTGCATATGTAACTCAGTTAATTATTTTTGATTTGATCCATTCCCAATGAAGTCTTCAATGGTACATGAAGCTAAACCATCACAGTAGCTTTGGCTGGATATCCCTTTGCCACTTAGAATGCTGACTTCAAGCCTGCCTTTTGAATTCTTGGTGGTTATTCCAATTGAGAAGAATTCCATTCCATCCTGATTTTCAAATTTAACTGAAATGTCACCTCCACTACTTGGAATATGATAATTATTTTCAAAAGTAATTTCAGCTTCATTATCAGTTAGTTTTTACTTAACTAAATCACTCAGTACTGGATGAAAGGTACTAGCTTCTCGATTCCAATTAGATGTCATTTCTGAGGGTATATCTGCCATAAAGCTCTTGGGAGAATTAACTAAGTTAAATGGGACTTCATCTGTGAATGTTTCTAGAGTCTTGTCATATTTAGCAACAGTAAACTTTAGGGAATTGAAATTATGATTTTTGGTATTAGTCACTAACTTTTTCTTGAGTTCTTGTGACTCTTTCTTTTTCTTTTGCATAATTCAATACTATTATCTATTCTACCCTGGAAAAATTTCTTAAGGAACAATCTGATTTCCCTTACAGACTTTTCCTGTGTGGGTACTATAGGTCTTATCAAAGTCTCTCATCTCATTTGCAATTGGAGATGTTATTTCATTAATCTCTGCCTCATTTTCTTTAATCTGGCTCTGCCTTTCTCTTGCTTTATTGAAATGGCTATCATTCAGAGAGCATTTTCTTATACCAATTTCACTATTTCCCAAGCTTTTTCTATTATTTTTATCTGTAGCCTCATTATTACTACTTTTTCTACCTCCAAGTGTCACCCTATGTGCCTGGCTTCATAATTCTCTTCTAACCACATCTGAATACTTTGACTTTGCTCCAGTTGTTATAGCATTTTGTATTTCTCTCAAATCAGGAGCTTGCTCTGAGGACTTTAACTTGCAGTGTGAACAGTAAGTAGATTTCTTGTATCTAGTTTCGGCATTATGTTTGTCTCTGTTATTAATCTTATGTTTCTTCTTCAAAAAGCAGCTTCTAAACCAGACTGTATAGTTAAAAAGAGAATAGAAAGAAGGAAAGTAGAAGCACCTTTTATGAGCATCCTCAAGGATTTCAGTCAGAAAATAGAAGAGAGACAGGAGAATATAGCTTTCAGGGACAGGTGGATAAAATGAAGGGTTTTTTTCCAGATGGGGAAGTAATAAAGCTGTCATTAGATTAGAAGAGTTTGAAAAAATGAGAATATGGGAGTACTAGAGAGATTCTCTGCTCGATGAACGATGAAGAAAAAGAGCATATTTTGGAGTTTCCTTCAAAATATAAGGGCACAACATATTGTCCTTTCTACCCCGAGTCCTGTGGCTGAGATTTATGTTCTCACTTATTCTTCTAGAGAGTGACATTGGTGTAGGGCCCTTCACCCATATCCCAGAACATGGAGCACCAGGAGACATGACATCAGTGACCAGTGAATCTACTGTATGTGCCATGGGTAAGAAAATATTTCTTTTTCTATTATATTGGTATTCATCCTTGCTCTGGGCCCTTGTTTTCCAGGTTTGAGATATGATATGGACTCATCTTCATAGTCTGAGAACAGGAGGCTCACTGATGGGGGAGTTTGTGATTAGGTTGTAAGACCTGGCAACTTCCTCTGTCCCATTACTGTCTGCCCAGATGTATACTGTGATGCCAGCCTTTGGATGAAGAGCTCATGGAGGATTTTGTCCATTTCTTGTGTTAGTTTGTGTGTATACATATAATTTACTAAGATAAAAGTCAGCTACTGGAGGACAGGCTTTTCTATGCCCAGCACCTAAAACCCTGAATGGGGTACCTGATTCTTAACAAATGATTACTGCTTCATTTTCCATTTAACCTGAGCAGATATCTATCCAGCAGTTTGTCTGAGCCACACGCCTTATCTCATCTGAGGGCAAGATGACAGGACAGATCCATCTATATATCAGTCTCAGCTTATTTAATACTTTCTCATGGTGGCCATTCACCCTAGAGCACAAGGAGATCCTAATTCCTGTCACAGTCTTTTTGTTTTGAAAGGGCTTGTCAGGGAGAAGGTGCTAATGTGAGGGGTTGGGGATTGGTTGCTCTTCTCAGAAAGTTCAAAATCCTCACAGGCTCTGGGGATCTCTGTCCAAATGACTCCAAACTTCCCCCATCAACTCTTAGGCATACTTCAACTAACTGCTTTGGTCACAGGATTCTCTACTGAGACTTCAGGGACACTGAAGAAAGTGAGTGGATCTGACCAGGGAAGAGAACCAACAAACTCCACCAGTATCCCTATGACTGGCTTTATCGGGAGAGATTCCATTGATGACACTGAAAAGGACATACGTGTCATGGAGACAACTCCAAGAGCCACAGCCACTCAAGACCTACTTCTCACTGTGCCCACTGGAGAAGGTGACCTCATCCCTGGGATGCACAGGAGAACTGTGTCCTCTCCCACCGAAACCTCAGTTCCATCTGAGATATCCTCTGGAGTCACCATTGCCATTGCAAGGACCTCACTCTCCATGACTCCAGTAGAAATCACAGCTAGGTCCGGCTACAGTGCTCCCTTAAACATCAGCCTAAGCAGAAGAACAGCTTCCCTTGAGCCTGCTACTTCGTTGGAGGACCCAAGGCCAGCCGGCCTGACTCCTGAAACTGAGAGAAACCCACAGGCAACACCAACTCCAGCTATCACCCTGCCTCCAGCCAGCACACAGGAAGTTTGCACAACAGCATCTCCCAGTCCTCCTGACACAACCACAGAGGGCAGCAGTGTCCAGGCAGGGACAGCCTCTGTTTCTGATCAGGTGCCTTCCACTTCCAGCCTCTTCCCAAGTAAGCATATTTTAAATAAACTTCCCAGGGAGGGAATTGGGGTGTGGTCTTGGAGGGAATGGAGAGTGTCTGTCCAGGGAGGGTTAGTTTGTGCCTTTCTAAGGGGAAGGGTCTTCTTCCCAGGTCCTTCCTCTCTTTAGCCTTCCATTGAGCCACTGTAGGGACATTTTCTTGGTTCCATATCTGTTGAATTAGTGTCATCTCTCCAGGCTTCCTCAACTCCATGCAAGGATAGTTTCACAGTCCCTGTGCTAAAGTGATTCTCCTCTTCTTATTGATGGGATTCTGATTCCACTTGATTTAGTGGAACCTCATGATTTAACATATATGGGGATTGTCCATCAGTGAGTCCATGCTTTGAAGGGGAAAATTTGATTATTTATCCTGTGGGGAAAAGTCAGAGAAGCCATGTATTTTTGGTCTCAGCAGTTAGTAGCAACAATGTACTTTCCTTTGGGAGTCCACTAATAAAGACTTGACTGAGCTCTGGTTTCTCCCCTCCTCTCATCCTGTAGGAGGTGATGCTGGTGTGTTGCCAGTCACACATGCCCAAGGCCATGATGCACCAGGAAGCACAGTAGCACCAATAAGTAGCCCCCTGACCCCTGTGTCTACTATTATTCCCTCAGGTAAGTAGGTACCTCCTCTCTGTCTCTGTGTTGGAGGTTTATCCTTTATAGGGCCTTGTTTCCCAATCTTACAGAGGAAACATGAAATTATTTTAGAGATCAATCCTCAAGAACTCTTCTGAACCTCTGATTCCTTTCTATGTATAGCCTAGAGAAGAGAAGTTTTAGAGGTAGGAGTGAGATTCCCACTGCTAAGGTCTTTTATATAAGCAACCATAGGTATAAAGTTGGAAGGAAACTTTGAACCATCAGGTATTATAGATAGCCTCTCATTTTACTGATGTGGATACTGAGGTTTAGAGAAGTAAAGTAATTAGCTCAGGGTGACCGGATATGACTGGAAGGGACCCTTAAAGGTCATCTAGCTGGATCCCATCTTTTTACATATTGGAAAATTGGGGTGGAGAGAAGTTAAGTGACATTCCCTATGACACAAAAGTAGAAAGCAGCAGACGTGAGATTTGAACCTAGGACTCTATTATGCTGTATTTCAAGGTCAAGAGGAGAAGTCAGCCCTAACACCTCACATTGAATGGCTTCCACTTTGGGAAAGATTCCTTCTATGAACTCTCCCAAGTTCATAGCAGAGAATGTGTTTTTACATTTTTATTTACATCTTCAGTATTTAGGATAGAGCTGGGCACATGATAAATACTTAATTAATGGAAACTAATTGATTGCTTTGATCTAATGAGTAGATTTGTGAGATTCAGTGTATTAAAAAAACTTATACACCTACCAAATGAACTTGCCTATGGAAAAGTGAAGGAGAATGGAATAAGCAATTACGTAACACCTACTATGTGCCAGGCACTTTGACTAAGCATTTTTTATAGAAATAGTATCTCATTTGATCCACAGAACAACCCTAAGTGTTGGGCTTTATAGTTAGCCCCATTTTTCAGATGAGAAAAAGATGCAAGCAATGACTGCTTGACTTTCCCAGGGTCATACAGCTAATGAGTTCTTAGGTCACATTTGAACTCAGGTCTTCCTGACTCCAGGCTCAGCACTATCTCTACTGTGCCAACTAATTGCTTATATGGTCTGAGCCACAGAGTTCCTGGTGTCAAGAGTCAGGAATGGAGACAGATCCAAAGGCTGTGCTCTTTAGCAGTGAACTTGGGGAAGGTGGATGCTGCAGATATGGGCAAATCACTTTATTTCTATCAGCCTTGACTTGCCAAAGAGGAAAAGAATGGTTCTGGGACCTTCCCTTTAAGGTATGATTTCATGACCTTCTCCCTCATCTTAGCTTAATAGTTCACTTGGACCTTTGGTGATTGATTGCACTTGGCACACCCATTTAATACTGAATCCCAAGAATTTGCCTCTAGGTTTTTTCCTTTCTGAGAAGTTCTTGAACCAGGGATGCCTCTTGGTCACTAGTTTATGGATTGATTCCTACACATTAGCTCTGTGATTCCTGTGACCTGGTCCTACTCTACTATGGCCTCTGAGTGTTTCCAAGAACTTCTGTAGCCAGGAGATCCTAGATTGGTCAGAGGTCAGAACTGAAAAACTGGACCTCTCTGATGTCATTGTCTCCACATGGCTCCTGGCAGCCCTTCAGCCTGGTGGACAAGGTCAAATTTGGAGTTCTAGGTGTGATGATGTCATAGTTAAAATAGTTGTTTGTCTTAAACTGTACTGATTAAAATAGTGGAAGACTTAAATTGTAGTAAATAAAAGAGTGGATGAGTAAGTTGTGACCACAGAAAATATGTTTTTAAGACAGTGTCTTGTTTTAAATCAAATATAAGGTGGTCGCCAGGGAAAAATTCCCAATTATTAGAATATACCCAAGTAAACTGGGTTTTATAGAGATTTTAATTAATACAATGAGGAATTAAGAAAGAGAGAGAGAAAAGGGGAATAATGAGAAAAGGATAGGCTGGCCCAGGGCAGCCCTGGCCAACCTAGGCCTAAGCCTTAAGAGAAAGATCAGTCAGTCCTTAATCACTCATCACAAGATCTGTCCAAGCAAGGATTCTAGTGACACCCGGCCAGCTTCATCTCAGCTGATTCCACCAGCTCAATCCTGAATCTGAATGTCTTCTGAATGAATCTGAGCTCCTATTTAAAGGGAATTTTCTACTATGTCTTCTCCCCTAAGTTCTCACATCTACCAATCACAGTAGACATTTTTCAAAGGACAGACCATTCTTAGTTCACAACTGAGTAGACTAATCGTTTTGAGTAATTCACACCTGAGTAGAGTAGAATCTCTGAGTATTAATTGGCACAGTCTTTTAGAATTGTAAGCCTCTCCTCAGTTCATGACTCAGTGAGGAGTCCTGACCTGCACTTTTTTTTTTGCAATGGCTGATCATGCACAAAATGTATCAATCTACTTTCCTTATAGTGGATGTTAGTAAGGTCTTTCATCAAAATTTGGGAAAATAATCACGAACTTTCACAGAACCCTTGGGACAGGCAGAAAGAGGTCAGCTGGATTCCTTTTCATATGAATGCAAAAATCTTTTGGGATTCCTCGTGTATTGGGATGGAGACAAAAGCAGTAAATAAATCAACTAATGTGAAACATTTTGCATGAGTGGGAATTGCATAGATTATCATTGGAGGACTTGGTACAACACAGTGGTTTTTTATCATATGGTCATTGACTGCTCTCAGATCTTGAACAAATATATAGACCACATTGCTCTTTGCATCTAACTTGGGCTTTTTCACAGTGAATATGGGGGTGTTTTATTTGGAGATACAGGGTACTAATATTCCTCGCTGTAAGAGGGACTCTATTATGGGGTTATCTCATCAATTGCTTCTTTGCTTAGTGGGTATTGTGGGATTTCTTGTGGTGAACCTTCTTTAGTTCTTTATCTTAACAGGGACTGCTGATTTCAATTACCCAACATCTATAGAATTTCTTGTGGTGAACCTTCTTTAGTTCTTTATCTTAACAGGGACTGCTGATTTCAATTACCCAACATCTATAGAATTGGTGGCCCATAAACCTTCAGGGATATCGGGTGATATTTCATTGATGTGATTTCCTTTACCCTCTGAATCTATTGCATCTAGAAACAATACTAGAAAAAGGTTTAGGGATTCTTCAGGTAGTTCTAGTGAAATATCTCCAGTAGGGGTTCTGAGAGAAATGGCTGACCAAAGCTGGGTCTGAGTAGTCCAAAAGCCCTAGGTAAAGCAGCAATGCTGCTCAGACCACTAGCTCAGGCCCACTCAGTCCTCTTGAGGGAGCAATCCCAATGGAGGCACAACCTGAACTGTCTCTGCCAGCATGGAGACTTTGCCTCCTCAGCAGCCACAGCTCCTTACCACCTGGCCTTGCAGAGGATGAGTCCAGCTGATGCCAATAGCAGAGCCAAGCACCAGAAAAACAAGCAGGGCAGAGGGAGCATCAGTAACAGCAGCGGTGGTGGCGGTGGCCTTGAAGTGCCCCCACACACCGGCATGGCTTCCAAAGAATAATTTTTAATAATTACAAATATCCTCTTTCCATTTCGATATATTTAAACATTTTAACTCTTTAATGAGTCCATTCAATTTTCTCTTTTTGATTTACCATTTTGGGCTTCTCTTCTGTATCATGTTTGGACATAAAATGTTTTATTTTGGTCTGACTTATTCCTCAGGAATACTTGGAAATCTTCTATATTATTGAATTTCCATTTCTCCCCTGAAAAAATGTACTCAGTTTTGCTGGATAGGTGACTCTGGCTTACAAACCCAGATCTTTTGCCTTCCTGAATATCCTATTCTATAACACTCAATCCTTCAGTGTAGAAGCTGCTAGATCCTGTGTGATCCTGATTTTCAGTTTCATGGTATTTGAATTGGTTTTTATGGCTGCTTACAGTATTACAGTATTTTCTTTTTATCTTGATGGCTCTTGAATCTATTACATTCTTGAAAATTGTCATTTGAGCATTTCTTTCTAGAGGTGATCTGTGAATTCTTTGAATTTCAATTTTATTTTTGTGTCTGACAATATCTCAGGAGTTTCTTTGGTAATTTCCTGTAGTGTGACACCCTACACCAAGATAAACTCAGAATGGGTGAATGACCTGAATAGAAAGAAGGAAAGTATAAGCAAATTATGTGAATACAGAATGGTATACTTGTCAGATCTTTGGGAAAGGAAAGACTTTTAAAACCAAGGAAGAGCTAAAACAATCACCAAATGTAAAATCAATCATTTTGATTACATCAAATTCAAAAGCTTTTGTACAAACAAACCTAATGGATCCAAAATTAGACGGGAAGCAACAAACTGGGAAACAATCTTCATTACAAAAACCTCTGACAAAGGTCAAATCATCCAAATTTATAAAGAACTACAGCCAATTGTACCAAAAAACCAAGCCATTCTCCAATTGATAAATGTGCAAGGGTCATGAATAGGCAATTTTCAGTTAGAGAAATCAAAACTAGTAAATAAGCACATGAAAAAGTGTTCTAAATCTCTTATAATCAGAGAAATACAAATCAAAACAACTCTGAGGTTATCACCTCACACCTAGCAGATTGGCTAACATGATAGCAAAGGAAATAATGAATGCTAGAGGGGGTGTGGCAAAGTCTGGACATTAATTCATTGCTGGTGGAGTTGTGAATTGATCCAACCATTCTTCAAGGCAATTTGGAACTATGCCCCCAAAGGGTGCTAAAAGACTGCCCTTTGATCCAGCCATAGCACTGCTGTGTTTGTACCCCAAAGAGATAATATAGAAAAGGACATGTACAAAAATATTCATAGCTGGGCTCTTTGTGGTGGCAAAAAATTGGAATATGAGGGGTTGCCCTTCAATTGGGGAATGGCTGAACAAATTGTGGTATATGTTGGTGATGGAATACTATTGTGCTCAAAGGAATAACAATAAAGTTGAAGAATTCCATGGAACTCTGGACTGGACTGGAACAACCTCCAAGAAATGATGCAGAGGGAGAGGAGCAGAACCAGGAGAACACTATACACAGAGCCTGATACACTGTGGTACAATCAAACGTAATGGACTTCTCCATTAGTGGCAATGCAATGACCCCGAACAACCTGGAGGAATCTACGAGAAAAACTGGAATTCACATCCAGAGGAAACACTTTGGGAGAAAAAACACCAAAGAAAAAGAACTGCTTGAATGCCTGGGTCAAAGGGATATGGTTGGGGATGCAGACTCTAAATGAATATCCTAGTGTAAACAACAACATGGAAATAGGTTCTGATCAAGGACACAAGTAATACCTCATGAAATTGCGGGTTGGCTGTGGGAAGGGTAGGTGGAGTGGAGGGAGGGAAACAATGTGATTACTGTAACCAAGGAATAATGTTGTAAATTGACTAAATATACTAATTCAAATGGAAAAAATAAATAAAAGGCATGTTAACATTAACATTTAAAAATTAATATATAAATATATTTTGAAAATACAAGATTAAGTGTTCTTTTCATCAGTGAGTTCTTATACCACTTTTTAATATAGCTCCAATTTTGCCGTTCTAGAAGTTCTTCTTCTGTGCATTTTTGTATATCTTGTTCCATATGGCCAATTCTGCTTTTCAAAAGAGTTCCTCTCTCCTTTGAATGTTTATGCATCTCTTACCACTTTGTCTATTGTGATTTTACCCCCATTTGAATTAGTTTATTTAGTCAATTTAGAACATTAGTACTTGTTTACAATAATCACATTATTTCCCTACCTCCCTCTTCATTTGAGGTGGTCTCCCTATTCATCTTGGATACTGTCAATTAGATTTTTTTCTTTCCTTTTTTTAATTAGACTGTCTAGTATTTTGTATATTTTATTTGTTTTTTTTCAAAGTACCAGTTTCTAGTCTTATTTATTAAATCAATAGTTCTTTGACTTTCAATTTTATTAATTTCTGCTTTGATTTTTTGGATCTCTAATTTAGTCTTCATCTGAGGAGTTTTAATTTGTTTGCTTTCTAGATTTTTAATTTGCATTCCCAATTCATTGACCCTCTGCCCTTCTTAATTTGTTAATATATGAACAGACATCAGAGAAGTAACTAGAGAGGGAACATAAAGCTGGCTGCCTGGCCAGAGCTGTGTAGATCCTCCATATTTGCTCCAGCCTTACAAGAGGTGATGGCCTCAGAGCACACCCAGCCCAACCAATCTGAACTTAATCTCATCAAAAGTCTTCAGAACTCAGGGAAGTCCAGGGTCCACACCCCTTCCTCATTGACTGCTGGACTTTAATCCAATCAAAAGACTCCAGAGGACAGGGAAGCTCAAACCCCCAACAACCCTCCCCAACAGACTGCACCAAGAGATCTTCTGTCACAGCTCCAAGAGGGGAGACTGACAGAAGCCCCGAAATCCCCCCAAAATGAGAGGATCAAGATCACAGACAAATATAGGGAGCAAAGAAGGGGTGAATATGAGCAAAGAACAGAAAAAGAAGAAAGAAATTACAGTAGACAGCTTCTACACAGTGAATGGAGCAGAGGGGGAGGGATCAACAATCGATAAATCAGAAATCCCAGCGAATTGGATACAGGCTTTGGAAGAACTCAAAATGCAATTCAAAACACAATTAAGAGAGGCTGATGACAATTTTAATAGCAAGATAAGTCATCTGGAAACAGAAAACAGTGTCTTGAAAGCCAAAATTAATCAGCTGGAAAACAAGGCAAAGAAGATGAGCCATTGTGCTCAAAGGTATAGTGAACTGGAGGAATTCCATGTGAACTGGTACAGCCTCCAGGATTGATGTAGAGGGATGGGAACAGAACCAGGAGAACATTGTACAGAACCAGGAGACTGATACACTGTGGTAAAATCAAATATAATGGACCTCTCTATTAGTCACAATGAAATGATCTAGAACAATTCGGAGGGATTAATGAGAAAAAACACTATCCACGTTCAGAGGAAAAACTCTGGGAGCAGAAACACAGAAGCAAAACAATTATTTGACCATATGGGTCAATGGGAATATGATTGGGGATGTAGACTCTAAATTATCACCCTAGTATTATAAACATCAATAATATGGAAATAGATTTTGATCAAGGACACCTGTAAAACCCAGTGGAATTTCACACTGGCTCTGGGGGGTGGAGGGGGGGGGAGGGGGAGGAGTGAGGGAGGTGAGGGAAAGAACGTGATTCATGTAACCAGGGAAAAATATTCTAAATTAACTAATTAAATTAAATATAAAAAATAAAAAGAGACAGTTAAACTTGGAATCTGTACCTGTGGTGAATGGAGCGCTGTTCTCAGTTTCAGATTCTTTGTGCAGCTACAGTATACTCTCTGGGGATCTATCTTCTTTCAGTTCTTCAAATGTGATATCATGCAAACAAAGGTGTTTTTAATAGCCTTCTGATCTAAATTCTGGTTTCTGAGTAACCCCAGCCATTTCCCCCCACTTTGAAATGTGACCAGGGAGAGTCTGCTGCCACCCTCCCACCCCCGTGGCTACAAGTACTCCTGTCTGCTCACACTCCTCCACCTTGAGATCTCCCCCACAGATTAGGATCTGTTTCTGAATATGAGCAATGCAGCAGGAGAATTGCCTTCACTGTCAGCAAAGGGATTCCTGTAATCTCCTTCTGAGCCACTCTCTGATCCCTCAACCCCTTATTGACTGGGGATGAATGCTCCAGAAGCCTTTCCTGTTGCTTCAGTTGTGGACAAGTCCTTTTGGCTTGATGGGGTCTGCCCTGGTACACTGCTTTACTTCCACCTCCACCTCTCTACACATCATCTGTCCTGCAGGTCTTCAAAGTCGTTTTGTTCTCGAAAATGATTTGTTTGTCTTTTTTTGTGATATACTCCTCCAGAATTCATTTTAGGACATTGTATCAGGTTTTGGGGTGGTAATTTGATAGAGATCAGATGGGGGATGTGTATCTTCTCCACCAACTTGGTGAGACTCTGCCCTTGGCTTCTATTCTTATACATTTGAATTATTGGAAATTGGAAATGAGACCCTTATCAGAAGAATATGAAGCAAAGATTTTTTCTCTCCAGTTAGCCAATTCCCTTCTCATTTTACCTACATTGGTCTTGTTCTGGAGGAAAACCCAATTTTAAGTTAGCAACACTCTCCATCTTATCTTGCTGTCCTATCTATCCCTCATGTGCACATGAACTGTCCCTCTGTCCATTAAAATGAAAGATACAATTTTCCAGATAACTCATTTTTTTACATCAACTTTTAGGTAGCTTGCTCATATTCCCATTTGGAGTTTACTTTGTTATGTAAAGCAAGAATATCGGTCTATCCCTAGTTCTCCTGGACTAATTTTCAGTATTACAAGCAATTTTTGTTAAGTAATGAGTTCTTACTCTTGAAACTGGATTAACCTCCTCATTTTACGTGTGAGGAAACTAAAGGCAAAAACATAGGATATGGCAGGACCATGATTTGAATCCAGGTCTTCTGACTCCCAAGTCCACAATTTTTAATACTGCCAGAAAAAAGTATAGTAGAGGTATCCTCAGTTTTCCTCTGAGGAAGGACTAGAATAGTGCCACCTAGAATAATGGTCATGATCATGATAATGGTCACCACAATAACTAGCATTTAGAGAGATCTTTAAGATTTACAAAGCATTTTCTCTCATTTGAATAACATTTGTAAGGCTCAGACAATTGGGTATCTTTCCCTTCTTTACAGCAGCAGGGAGATACAACTGGAAGAGCTTCACCCTTAACTTCACCATCACCAACATGTTTTATACAACCAAGATGGCTCAAAGGGATTCCAGCACATTCCGTCTTCCTGAATTTTTCCTGCAGCGCCTGGTGAGACTCAACCCCTCCACACCCCTCTTCCTCCTTGCATCCATGCTTCCTTCCTCATCCCTGGGTATACAGACTTCCTCTAGCCAGGTACTCAGAAGTTCCCTTCTCTCTTTTTGTTTCCAGTTCAAGGTATTGTTTGAAAGAAGCAGCCTTGGCTCTCAGTATTGTGGATGCAATGTGACCTTGCTGAGGTGAGAATCTTGAAAGCCATGAGCTCAAATAGCAGGGACCATAATATTCCCATTTGACAAAGATCACACACAGGCTGCTGCTGCTTCCCAATAGCAATTCCTTCTTTCACAAGCTGTAATGGATTCACCACCACCACCACCCCCACCCCCCCAACCAACAAGCCATTAGAAATATTGTGGGCACCTTCTACCTTTTCCCTGGTGGAGAAAAACTTCTTTTTCCACAAGTCTTCCAAAGACAAGGTTGTAAGTTTAATCACTTGAACTTTATAACTCCATGTGAAAGAAATAACATAGGAGGCACCAATAGAGTGCTTAGAAAATAATTGATTAGAACATATCAACATTCACTGTCTCTAGAATCATAGGATTATAGAATGGAAGCTTAAAGAGATAGTAGAGGCCATATGGACCACTCTCTTCATTTACAGATGAAAAAATGAAGACCCAAGGACATTCCAGTGACTTTTCCAAGATCAAAGATATTGTCAGATCCAGAATTTGAACACAGGCCATTTGATTTTAAATCCAGTGGTCTTTGTACTACTATAAAGAAACTACTGAAAATAATCTGATCCCATACACACTTGTAAACATAGATGTGAGTGAATTTACACAGCACTGCCAATTTCATTGCAGCAGATCAGAGTGCTGAGCTTGAAATCAGGAAGACCTTAGTTCAAATTCTCTCTGAGACTCTTAGCAGCTGCGTGACCGTCAGCAAGTAACATCATTTGTCTTAGCCTCAATTCCTTCATCTTTAAAATGATAAGGTTGGTTTTGATGCCTTCCAATGTCCTTTTCAACTCTCAAACTATTATTCTCTCCAAACCATTGTTCAAAGTGGGTCACTTCTTTCAAGAGTGTTTTCTGAATAATTAAATTTCATTAATTAAACCAAAGGTGTCAAACTCAAAAGGAAACAACATCACTGTCCCCTGCATGTTGACTCAGAAAATTATGCATATTTATATATTCCATCATCAACACTTTAAAATTATAGAGGAACAGTACTACACTATAGTCTTGTTCAAGTGATTTTCAGGAAGGGCCATGTTTGATATCTCTTGTCTAAATCATCAATTTCTAGGTCTATGAAAAATGGGGCAGCAACAGGAGTGGAGGTTATATGTTTTTATAAGGAAGTTTTCTCTGTCCCCATCTTGGACAAGAAGAAGATTTACCAAGAGCTGAGTCAAGAGACTAATGGAATAACAAGGCTTGGACATTATATTCTAGATAAGAAAAGCCTCTATGTGGATGGTGAGTAGCCCAAATTGGGACATACATTTTTATTTCTCTAGGTGATTCCATTTCCAGAAAACAACCCACCTACCCCAAATTCTTCTTACCTTTTTAGACCACCTTTATTTTCATGGTTTTTTTTCTATCCCTCCTGGGATGCTGGCCCTCAAAGTGGTGACAAAATATAGAGATATGGGGGTTTACTTCTAAAGATCATAAGTGGCTGGATTTTTCTTAGGCTCCTTTAACAAAGGTGTATGCCATCAATCTCCCTTCCTTGTGATTGAGGAAGTGCCTTGAATGATAAAGTGCCATTTTACCAACCCTGTGGGCCCCAGAACATCTCTCCATTGCTTCCTTCAACGTTTGCCCAGATACCCTACTGAAACATTAATGTTTACTCTCTCTCTCCCACCCTCCCTGCTCCTCTCTCTCCTCTTCCCTCAACCATTACTTTTCCTCCTCATTTCATTTCTCCTTCATCTTTTCTCCCTTTTTTTATTCTTCTCTTTTCTCTATTTCCCCTCTCCTCTTGTCTTCACTTCCCTTCTGTCCAATTCTCTTCCATTCTGTTCCCTTCTCCTCTCCTCTCCCCTCCTTTCATCTCTGTTTCCCTGCCTTCTTTCCCTCCCTTCTTCCCTTCCCTCCCCCGAATCTCTCCTTCTCTCCTTCCCTCTGAATTTCTTCCTCCTCTTTTTCTTCTCCCCTTCCCAACTATAGGGTATAACCCTCAGATGCCACCCCGCTCCACAAAAGGTGAGTTTAAAATTTGTTACTTTCTCTATATTTTGACCTTTTTTTGGAAGGAGGGGAATAGGGAAGAGGGGAAATGGGTTTGGGGGGTTCAGAATGAAGTGTACTGTTAGAAATGGCCAATGTAGAGCCCTTCATTACTTCATATATCTATGTGGGTTATTTTGCTACTCAAAACATATACAAATTGTTCAAAAGGGTAAAAATTAATCCAATAGGACATGGAAAGCAGGTTACCCCATCCGCTTCTCATTCAATATTTAGTCAAACCTTGTGGTCTTTGTAACCCTGGTACAAAAAAGGCATCTCCAAGGATTTCAGGGAGACTTGTGCCCGTCCTCTATGATCTTCATTCAGTAATGTTGGCCAATGGTTTTCTTTTTTTTTTTTTTTAATTTAATTTTTTTGTTGTTGTAATACTCACTTTATTTCCCTCCCTCCCTCCAACCACCCTTTTCCAGCAGCCGAATTGCAATTTCATTCGGTATTACTTGTGTCCTTGATCAGAACCTATTTCCATGTCCTTGTTTGCATTAGAATGTTCATTTAGATTCTACATCCCCAACCATATCCCTTCGACCCATGCATTTAAAGCAGTTCTTTTTCTTTCGTATTTTTACTCCCACAGTGTTTCCTCTGAATCTGGATACTGGTTTTCCTCGTAGGTTCCTCAGAGTTGTTCAGGGTCATTGCATTGACACTAATGGAGTAGTCCATTACATTTGATTGTACCACAGTGTCAGTCTCTGTGTACAATATTTTCCTGTTTCTGCTCCTCTCATTCTGCATCAATTCCTGGAGGTTGTTCCAGTCCCCATGGAATTCTTCAACTTTATTGTTATTCCTTTGAGCACAATAGTATTCCATCACCAACATATGCCATAATTTCTTCAGCCTTTCCCCAATTGAAGGGCATCCCCTCATTTTCCAATTTTGGCCAACACAAAGAGCGCTGCTATGAATATTCTTCTACAAGCCTTTTTCCTTATTATCACTTTGGGATATAAACCCAGCAGTGCTATGGCTGGATCCAAGGGCAGAAAATGACCTTTGGGGGCATAGTTCCAAATTGCCCTCCAGAATGGTTGGATCAATTCAGAACTTCACCAGCAATGCAATAATGTCCAGTCATTGCCAACACCTCCTCCAGCTGTCATGTTAGCCAATCTGCTAGGTGTGAGGTGATACCTTAGAGTTGTTTTGATTTGCATTTCTCTGATTATTAGAGATTTAAAGCACTTTTTCATGTGTTTATTAATAGTTTTGATTTCTTTGGCTGAGAACTGCCTATTCATATCCCTTGCCCATTTATCAATTGGAGAATGGCTTGATGTTTTGTATGATTGGTTTAGCTCTTTATAAATTTGTGTAATTAGACAAACACAGGAACTATATGAACACAACTACAAAACACTTTCCACAAAGTTAAAACTATATCTAAACACTTGGAAAAACATTGATTGCTCATGGGTGGGATGAACTAACATAATAAAAATGACAATCCTACCCAAATTAATTTGGCACTTATGGCACTTATTTAGTGCCATACCCATTGAACTACCAAAAAACTTCTTTACTGAATTAGAAAAAACCGTAACTAATTTCATTTGGAAGAACAAAATATGCAGGGAAATCATGAAAAGAAAATGCAAAGGAAGGAGGACTTGCAGTCCCAGATCTCAAACTATACTATAAAGCAGTGGTTATCAAAACAATTTGGTACTGGCTAAGAGACAGAAAGGAGGATCAGTGGAATAGACTTGGCGTAAATGATCTCATCAAGACAGTTTATAACAAACCCAAAGACCCCAGCTTTTGGGACAAAAATCCACTATTTGATAAAAACTGCTGGGAAAATTGGGAGACAGTGTTGGGAGAGTTTGGGGTTTCGGATTGGGAGAGATTAGGTTTGGATCAACATCTCATATTCAGAATGGGTGAATGACTTGAACATAAAGAAGGAAACTATAAGTAAATTAGGTGAACACAGAATAGTATACATGTCAGACCTTTGGGAAGGGAAAGACTTTAAAACCAAGCAAGACTTCGAAAGAGTCACAAAATATAAAATAAATAATTTTGACTATATCAAATTAAAAAGCTTTTGTACAAACAAAACCAGTGTAACTAAATTCAGAAGGGAAGCAACAAATTGGGAAACAATCTTCATAAAAACCTCTGACAAAGGTTTAATTACTCAAATTTACAAAGAGCTAAATCAATTGTAAAAAAAAAATCAAGCCATTCTCCAACTGATAAATGGGCAAGGGACATGAACAGGTAGTTCTCAGCCAAAGAAATCAAAACTATTAATAAACACATGAAAAAGTGTTCTACATCTCTTATAATCAGAGAGATGCAAATCAAAACAACTCTGAGGTATCATCTCACACCTAGCAGATTGGCTAACATGACAGCTATGGAAAGTAATGAATGCTGGAGGGTATGTGGCAAAGTAGGGACACTAATTCATTGCTGGTGGAGTTCTGAATTGATCCAACCATTCTGGAGGGCATTTTGGAACTATGCTCAAAGGGCGATAAAAGTCTGTCTGCCCTTGGATCCAGCCATGGCACTGCTGGGTTTGTACCCCAAAGAGATAATAAGGAAAAAGGCTTGTACAAGAATATTCATAGCAGCACTCTTTGTGGGGGCCAAAATTGGAAAATGAGGGGATGCCCTTCAATTGGGGAATGGCTGAACAAATTGTGGTATATGTTGGTGATGGAATGCTATTGTGCTAAAAGGAATGATAAAGTGCAGGAATTCTACGGTGACTGGAACAACCTCCAGGTAGTGATGCAGAGCGAAAGGAGCAGAACCAGGAAAACATTGTACACAGAGACTGATACACTGTGGTACAATCGAAGGTAATGGACTTCTCCATTAGTGTCAATGCAATGTCCCTGAACAATCTGCAGGGATCTAAAAAACACTATCCTCAAGCAGAGGATAATCTGTGGGAGTAAAAACACTGATGAAAAGCAACTGCTTGACTATAGTGGTGGAGGGGATATGACTGAGGAGAGACTCTAAATGAACACTCTAATGCAAATACCAACAACATGGAAATGGGTTCGAATCAAGAACACATGTAATACCCAGTGGAATCATGCATCGGCTATGGGAGAGGTGGTGGGAGGGAGGGGGAGGGAAGAAAAGAAAATGATCTTTGTTTCCAATGAATAATGTTTGGAAATGACCAAATAAAATGATGTTAAAAATAATAAAAAATAACTTTGTGTAATTAGACCTTTGTCAGAGGTTTTTGTAATGAAGATTGTTTCCTAATTAGTTGCTTCCCTTCTAATTTTGGTTGCATTCACTTTGTTTGCATAAAAACTGTAATTTGAGGTAATCAAAATGATTGATTTTACATTTTGTGATTTTTTCTAGCTCTTGCTTGGTTTTAAAAGTCTTTCCTTTCCCAAAGTTCTGAGAAGTATACTACTCTGTCTTCACCTAATTTGCTTATAGTTTCCTTCTTTACATTCAGGTCATTCACCCATTCTGAGTTTATCTTGGTGTAGGGTGTGAGATGTTGATCCAAACCTAATCTCTCCCATACTGTCTTCCAATTTGCCCAGTAGTTTTATCAAATAGTGGGTTTTCGTCCCCAAAACTGGGATCTTTGGGCTTATCATAGATTGTTTTGCTGAGGTTATTTTCCCCTACTCTATTCCACTGATCCTCCTTTCTGTCTTTATATCCTTTCTAGAATCAGTCTACCACCATGGGACCAGAAGATGGAGGAAACTCTACCGAATGAATGGGCATCTGTTTCAATCCAAACGTTTTAACAGAAGAGCCTACTGTGGCCAGTGCAGTGAAAGGTTATGGTGTCTCGGAAGGCAAGGCTACAAGTGTATCGACTGCAAATTACTGGTCCATAAAGGTTGTCATATTCTTGTATCACGGACCTGCAAAAGGCATATGGATTTGGTGATGCCATCCCAAGAACCTCAAGTAGAGGATAAAAATGATAAAGTTGACCTTCCCTCCGAAGAAAATGATGGACTCGCTTATGTTCCCTCAACCTGGAAACATGACAGCCTTAAAGATGATTCTGGGGACATTAAGCCAGTTATCGATGGGATGGATGGAATTAAAATATCTCAGGGGCTCGGGCTACAGGACTTTGATTTAATCAGAGTTATTGGACGGGGGAGTTATGCCAAAGTTCTCTTAGTGCGATTGAAAAAGAATGACCAGATTTATGCCATGAAGGTAGTCAAAAAGAAGTTCGTCCATGATCATGAAAACACCAACTGGGTGCAGACAGAGAAGCATGTATTTGAACAGGCCTCCAGTAACCCTTTCCTTGTTGGCCTGCACTCCTGCTTCCAAACAAGAAGTCACTTATTCCTTGTCATCGAGTATGTGAATGGAGGGGATCTTCTGTTTCATATGCAAAGGAAAAATAAGCTTCCGGAGGAACACACCAGGTTTTATGCTGCTGAAATATGTATTGCTCTAAACTTTCTCCACGAACGAGGAATTATCTACAGGGACTTAAAACTAGATAATATCCTCCTAGATACTGAAGGTCACATCAAATTAACAGATTATGGCATTTGCAAGGAAGGTTTGGGCCCAGGTGACACAACAAGGACTTTCTGTGGGACACCAAATTATATTGCCCCTGAAATCCTAAGGGGAGAAGAATACGGGTTCAGTGTGGACTGGTGGGCTCTTGGTGTCCTGATGTTTGAGATGATGGTAGGAAGATCGCCATTTGATATAATCACAGACAAATTGGACATGGCCACTGAAGATGACCTCTTCCAAGTTATCCTTGAGAAGCCTATTCAAATCCCCAGATTTCTCTCTGTCAAAGCTTCCCGTGTTTTAAAAGGATTTTTAAATAAGGATCCCAAAGGGAGGCTTGGTTGCCAACCACAAACGGGATTTTCAGATATCAAATCTCATACGTTCTTCCGTAGCATAGACTGGGATCTGCTGGAGAAGAAGCAAGCCCTCCCTCCATTTCAGCCTCAGATAACTGATGATTATGGTCTGGATAACTTCGATACACAGTTCACCAGCGAACCTGTGCAGCTAACCCCAGATGATGAGAATGTAATAAAAAGAATAGACCAGTCAGAATTTGAAGGATTTGAATACATCAATCCTCTGTTGCTTTCTACAGAAGAGTCAGTGTGAAGAAATGGCATCTCCACTGTGGATAAATAATGTGAATGAACTATTAAATTTATCCATAACTACAGTATATGCATGCAAGGCTGGGGAACTGTAAGGTTTTGAGTGGAGACCAATGATTTTTTAAAAAATTGCTGCTGAAAATCAAAGAAGAGAATAGATTTTGGTGGGTATCTTCCTCTACGTAATACTAGTTTTCAGTTTGGGGCACTGACATGATTGGCTTCTTTTCTGAGGGAATGTGCACATGTGCTTGCTTCCCCGAAAAATCTCATGTTTGTTACATCCTCGGGAAAGGAATGTTCAAACGACTTTGAAGGTGCAAACTTTCTGCAGAACAAAACTTGATGCAATGGCCAACAATTTCAAGAAAATTTGTGTAATATCCTGAAGAATAAAATGTTACAGTGGTGTTGAACCTCAAAAAAAATTAATTTTAATTTGCATGTCCAATTCATTGATCTCTGCTCTTACTAATTTGTTAATGTATGAACTCAAGGATATACATTTCCCCCTGAGTACTGCTTTGGCTGCATCCCATAGGTTTTGAAAGGATGTCTCATCATTGTCATTTTCTTCACTGAAATTATTGTTTCTATGATTTGTTCTTTGACTAATCAGTTTTGGAGAATCATATTGTTTAATTTCCAATTAATTTTTTATTTACCTCTCCATGTACCCTTACTAATTATTATCTTCATTGCATTGTGATCTGAGAAGGTTCCATTTATTATTTCTGCTCTTTTGCACTTGTTTACAATGTTTTTATTCCCTAATACATGGTCAATTTTTGTTAATGTACCATGTGCTGCTGAAAAGAAGGTGTATTTTTTGTCCCTATTTATTTTTCTCCACACATCTACTAACTCTAATTTTTCCAAGATTTCATTTATTTCTCTTACCTCTTTCTTATTTATTTTTTGGTTTGATTCATCTAGTTCTGATAGAGGATGGTTCAGGTCTCCCACTAGTATAGTTTTTCTATCTATTTCATCCTTGAGCTCCACTAGTTTCTCCTTTAGAAATTTGGATACTGTGCAATTTGGTGCATACATGTTGAGTATTGATATTTTCCTCATTATCTACATTCCCTTTATCAGAAAGTAAGTACCTTCCCTATCTCTTTTAACTAGATTTAATTTATTCTTACTTTGGCTTTGTCAGATATCATGATTGCGACTCCTGCCTTCTTTTTATCAGTTGATGCCCAATAGATTTGGATCCATCCTCTTACTTTCACCCTATGTGTATCTACTTTCTTCATGAGTATTTCTTGGAGACAGCATATGGTAGGGTTTTGGATTATTATCCACTCTGCTATTAGCTTGTGTTTTATGGGTGAGTTCATTCCATTCACATTCAGAGGTATGATAATCAGCTGTGTATTTCCCAGCATTTTGATTTCTACTTCTAGCTCTGCCTTTTCTTCATTCACTATTTCCTTCTACACCAATCTTTTTTTTTAATTAGTCCCATTAGTTCCCACCCTTAATATACTTCCCTTTCTACCCCCCCTCCCTTCTTATTCCCCCCTTATTTTCATTACAGTATTTTTAAAATAATCTCTCACCCTCTCCCTTCCTTATACTGCTTCCCTCCCAACCAGTCCATTTGTTGCCCTTCTATGCCCCTATAGGGCACGAATCTATTCTCTGGCCCAATGGATTGGATTGTTCTTCCCTCTTTAGGTCAATTTCAATGCACGTGAGATTTGAGTATTTTCTATCACCAACATTTTTACCTTTCCAGTGTGTTGATGTTTTCCCTTCTCCCACCATGAGCTTCTTTGTGACAAATAAGTTTATTCCCTTTTGTTTCTTTTCCCATTTTTTTATTATTAATCTCTTTTTAGCTATAATTTTGTATATATATATATACACACATGTATATGTATTTATGTATATATATATATATATATATATATATATATATATATATATATACCTATTTATATCTTGTTATTTCATCCTATACAGTTTGTCACTGTTCCCTCAAAGTGTAGTTCATCTAGCTTCCAAGTAGATAACAACACTTTTTAAGATTACCAATGACCTCTTGTCTTATAGGGATATATATATCATTTTAACTCATTGACTCTTAAAACAGGGTTTTTTTGTTGTTATTCTGTTTTGTTTTTCTTTTTCCCTCTTTTTAAATTATATTTTGATGATTCTCTTGAGTTCTGTGCTTGGACATCAAATTTTCTGTTCAGGTCTGGGCTTTCCTTTGAAAATTCTTGGAATTCTTCTATTTTTTTGAATGATGATACTTTCCCCTGTAAGAATATAGTCAGTTTTGCTGGGTAATTGATTCTTGGTTGTAGACCTAGTTCCCTTGCTGTCCAGAATATCATATTCCATGCCTTTCGGTACTTCAGTGTAGATGCAGCCAGATCCTGCGTTATCCTCACTGTGGTTCCATGGTATCTGAATGACTTCTTCTTGGCAGCTTGTAATATACTGTCTTTGGTATGATAGTTTTTGAATTTGGCTATAACATTCCTGGGTGTTTTCAGGGAAGCATTGTGGGTGATCCTTAGCAAGCTCAGTTGCCCAGCAAAATTCGTCAAACTGATCCAGCTCTTTCATGTCTACATGACAGGGGAAGTCCTATCTGGTGGAGAGACTTCCAATCGCTTCAACATCTCCAATGGCGTGAAACAAGGCTGTGTCCTTGCTCCAGTACTATTCAACCTATTTTTCACCCAAGTATTACAACATGCTGTGATGTATCTAGACCTGGGTGTCTACATCAAATACCGACTAAATACCAAAGAACTTTGAAGAGACTAAAGGCTATGTTTTAAGGCATTTCAGACTCTCCAATGATTTATAAAAATCTCTATTCTATTGCATTTTTTGTTTAAGGTTTAACTTGGTGATTTTAAGTTCATATATTACTGGAGTCAATATTATTGTTATACTGTTCATTTAATGTACTGAGTTTTGACTACTGTTATATTCTGTTGTTTTCCCCCTATAACTGTGCTAAACAAATATTATTGAATAAGCCGATATGTGAAAAAAAGTTTTTTCCTATTTTTCCCTTTGCAAATTGTCATATAGAGGATAGATAGACTTCAGCAGAACTGGTTATAATTGTATAAGAACCTTTGGAAAATTTAATGTGCTAAATATCTCAACTGATTTCAAGGGATTTTTTAAACATGATTTTTGGAATTTTTCTTAACAATCTCTGGTCATTTTTGCCTGCCCCTACCATGAGGTAAGGCCCCTTCTAGTAGCTGAAGTGAAATACATTTTATAACCCCCAATCTTTCCGCATTTCTAAATATGTGAATGGAAGTAGGGGCAGTTAATCTCAGGGAAATTGTACCCCTAAAAAAGCCTCCAAAAAAGGAGCACCTCTCATTTATACTCTTCAGCTCACTACTTTACTTCCACCAGAATGATATATAGATTTCTTGATTATGTTCTTAACCCAAGATGAGTTTTACTTTCTTTTAAAATATGTTTATTACCAAGGTTGAAAGATTGCTGCTTTTGTAAAAACTTGTGACAAATATCCATCAGTTCATAGGTTTTAAAATGCCATACAGCAACTTATGTGAAATAGGAAAGTGTGTTTGTTTACTATTGTAATTAATTGGGCTATTGAGAATTTTGGGGATATTGATATCTACATACTTATACTACTATTCTTTATTTTAAAAAAATGTTACCTTGTTCAATTCATTTGCCTTATACTCACAGTGGAACATGGCCAGATATAAAGAGGAAATTGATCTCATTTTTGGTGAGAAAGCCTTGTATTATATATTTTCTTTTCTGACACCGTGTCAATGATTATAAGCTACATTTTTGAATTTTTTTAAAGCTCTTTTATTTTTTCAGTTTTTTTTTTATTTTTTTCTCTCTTCTTTATATTTGAAGCACATGTCACCAGTATTAAGATTTTCTTTAACCTTTTGATTTTTCAGTACTATAAGTTTAAGATACATTAGCTAATGCATGCCTTAAAAAGCTTGTGACTATAAAAACAATGCCACTAATTATTTAAATAAATGATGGGACTTTGCTTAATGATTCTGTCTGATTCCAGGAAAAGAGATACACACGAGAGCCATTGCACAGGGCCAAAGAAAAGCCAATCCAGGATGGATAGATGCACTTCTAGGCCAATACAAAGGTTTTGAACCTAGTGTGATACTTGGGGGTGCGACACTTGACTCATGTTAAGATGTAGGCCTTCCTTGTGTCCACACTCACTCTGAAGATACTCACAGACAAGTATCCTCAAAACCTTGGCTCTGATAATCTGGTGCCCTTTTCTGCCTCTCATAGTGTGGTACCTTTCTGTAGTCCTGGCTACTGACTGGGTAAATGCATCATTGCTTAGATCATTTTGATTGGGCCCTGATTCAAGGAACTGTTATAGATTTATTTTTCTTTTACGTAGAATTTTTTCACATAAGACTTTGATAATCTATATTTTCACCCAGAATTTTTTCTTTTTAATTTGGATTTTCTGATATCTTTTTAATATCTCTTACCAATTGGTTCATATACCTGATACCTCAATCATGCATCCCTAAGTGATCCTGTTTTTTTTAATCACCCTCTTAATGGGGGGAATGTAAAAAAAAATCATTATTTAAATTGCAAAGTTTAAATTCCTTTTGAGAAGAATTTTAGGTAAGGAAAGATGCTACCTCTCTGAATCCAGAACTGAACTATTGGAGAAAACACAATGAAGAAGCCTCCAGACCACAAACTGCACAAAATTGAACTTTGGGTGTGGTTGATTGAACATTTATTTGTATGTATACTTTCATGCCAAAGGGGACTGTCCCCTAACTAACTCGACTGCCCCCTCATTGGCAATGCATCCAGCAATTATTGATTTTGTTTTTTTTCTCTTATCCTCAAATTACTGTAATGTTTAAGTTGATTATGTTTTCATGATCCTTTTTGGGGAAACTTCTCTCCCCAATGACGATCAAATGGGGGTATGTAAAAATAGACTCAAATTCAGGACTCCTTTCCCTAGAATCCTTTGCTCGACTTCCCCAGAGTGCTTTGTAATCACACTGAATTATCACCTTGTTGAGAATACAATTGATTATTTAAAGGAGTTCTCTGCCTACTGAGGGGTCTTTTGGACTTCCTTTTTGGAGCAGAGGTGGCTCTTTTCATAATGTAGGTGAGGTGTCTAGGCAAGAGGCCTAGACATGTGTTTTCTTATCCTGTATTTTTTTTAATCCTTAATCTTTAATAAACCTCATAAAATATAATACTCCTTGCAGAGAGAAAAACTAATTTCTACCTGCCTCAAATTCCTAAATTTTAACTGTTACACTCCAGAGTCATAGAGAAACTCAGAGGAAACACCAACTCCAGCTATCATCCTGCCTCCAGCCAGCACACAAGAAGTTTGCACAACAGCATCTCCCAGTGCTACTGACACAACCACAGAGGGCAGCAGTGTCAAGGCGGGGACAGCCTCTGTTTCTGATCGAGTACCTTCCACTTCCAGCCTCTTCCCAAGTAAGCATATTTTAAATAAGCTTCCCAGGGAGGGAATTGGGGTATGGCATTGGAGGAAATGGGGAATATCTGTCCAGGGAGGATTGGTTTGTGTCTTTCTAAGGTGAAGGGTCTCCTTCCCAGGTCCTTCCTCTCTTTTACCTTCCATTGAACTACTGGAGGGACCTATCATTACTGCCATATCTATTGAATTAGTGTCCTCTCTCTAGGCTTTTTTTTTCTCCCTGAAAGGGCAGATTCACAATCCTTGTGTTAAAGTGATTCTCTTCTTCTTATTGATGGGATTCTGATTCCACTCAGTCTAACTTATGTAGGGATTATCCATCACTGAGTCAGTGCTTTGAAGGGGAATTTTTTTTTTATTCATCCTGTGGGGGAAAGTCAGAGAAGCCATGTATTTTTGGTCTCAGCAGTTAGTAGTAACAATGTGCTTTCCTTTGAGAGTCCACTAATAATGATTTGACTGAACTCTATATTCTCCCCTCTTCTCTTCCTGTAAGTGGTGATGCTGTTGTGGTGCCATTCACACCAACCCAAGGTCATGGAGCACCAAGATGCACAGTAGGACTGATAAGAAGTACCCTGATTAGGCCCCAGGGAAATTCCGGTTAAGATGGCGGCTTAGAGAAAGCTAAAGTTCAGATCTCCGGAAAACCCTTCCCGACCGATCTCAAACGATAAGCTCCTAAGGCGCCGAAATTCAAAACGATCAACAGCAGAGACCCTGGGAACCCTCCTCCTGGACCTGGACCCGGTTCAAATGGTACGGCCCCCCTCAAAAGCCAGAACCCGAGATCACTCGGACCTCAGGGGTAGGAGCGCAGAGTCCAAGGCTCCGGGAAGCCGCAGCCTGGCCTGGCTCAGAGAGCAGGGTCCTCGGAACAACAACCCTCAGGGCCCTCTATCCGAGTCCCAGTGAAAGTCACTGCCTGGAGCAAGACAGCCTCAGGGGCTGGATCCTGCTATCAAAGTCTCAGTGAAAGTCCCTGCCCTCGAAGCTTGGGGAAGCTGCAGCCCATCCCCCCGCAGGCCAACAAAACAGCCTCATGGCCAGCGATTCTGAAGGCAACTTCCGGAAAGCAACGTGGTCCGACCCTTCCATTCTAGTTCCAGTGAGGCATATTCAGTTTAACCCAGGGAAAGCTCATAGAACCATCTGCCCAGGACTAAAGCCTCTGAACACCAGACAGAGATAAGAAAAGCTAATCCTCCACATTCAGAGATGGCAAACTCCACAGAAGCACAGAAGCCCCAAAATACCAAGAAAAATAAGAAGAAAGGGGCAACTTTGGACACATTCTATGGAGCCAAAATACAAAATACAGAGCAGATAGAAGATAATATACAAGAAAATGCTCCAAAACCTTCCAAAGGAAATGGAAACTCTCCACAAACCTATGAAGAATTTGAATCAGAAATGACCAAAAAGATGGAAGCCTTCTGGGAGGAAAAGTTGGAAATAATGCAAAAGAAATTCACGCATCTACAAAACCGGTATGATGAAACTGAAAAGGAAAACCAGGCTTTAAAGGCCAGAATCAGGCAGCTGGAAGACAACGATCGTGTAAAAGAGCAAGAATTAATAAAGCAAAGCCAAAACACCAAGAAATTAGAAGTGAACATAAAATATCTCACCGACAAGGTGATAGATCTGGAAAATAGAGGGAGAAGGGATAATTTAAGAATAATTGGACTCCCAGAAAAGCCAGAAATAAACACCAAACTGGACATGGTGATACAAGATATAATCAAAGAAAATTGCCCAGAGATTCTAGAACAAGGGGGCAATACAGCCACTGACAGAGCTCACAGAACACCTTCTACACTAAACCCCCAAAAGACAACTCCCAGGAATGTAATTGCCAAATTCCAAAGCTATCAAACAAAAGAAAAAATCCTACAGGAAGCCAGAAAAAGACAATTTAGATATAAAGGAATGCCAATCAGGGTCACACAAGACCTTGCAAGTTCTACTCTGAATGATCGTAAGGCATGGAACATGATCTTCAGAAAGGCAAGAGAGCTGGGTCTCCAACCAAGAATCAGCTACCCAGCAAAACTGACTATATACTTCCAAGGGAAAGTATGGGCATTCAACAAAATAGAAGACTTCCAACTTTTTGCAAAGAAAAGACCAGAGCTCTGTGGAAAGTTTGATACTGAAAATCAAAGAGCAAGGAATACCTGAAAAGGTAAATATTAAGGAAAGGGGGAAAATGTTATCTTCTTTTACTCAAACTCTCTTCTATAAGGACTACATTTATATCAATCTACGTATACTAATATGTGGGGAAAATGTAATGAATAAATAGGGGGTAAAGAAAGACCAAATAGAATAATCATTCTCACACAAAGATTCACATGGGAAGGGGAGGGGAAGAAAACTCCTATAAGAAGGAGAGGAAGAGGGGGGGGGGGTTACTTAAACCTCAATCTCAGGGAAATCAACTCTGAGAGGGAAAACATCCAGATCCATTGGGATCTTGAATTCTATCTTACCCAACAAGGATAAGGAGAAGGGAAAAGCAATGGGGGGAGGGGGAGGGAAGAAAAAGGGAGGGACTAAAAAGGGAAACATCAAGGGAGGGGACAAGGGGGACTGATTCAAAGTAAATCACTGGACTAAAAGGTAGAGCCGAAGAAGAAAAGGTTAGAATTAGGGAATTAGGGAATTTTACTCATCCTGTGGGGGAAAGTCAGAGAAGCCATGTATTTTTGGTCTCAGCAGTTAGTGGTAACAATGTACTTTCCTTTGAGAGTCCACTAATAATGATTTGACTGAACTCTGTATTGTCCCCTCTTCTCTTCCTGTAAGTGGTGATGCTGTTGTGGTGCCAATCACACCAACCGAAGGTCATGGGCAGAAAGTCTTTTATCGCCCTTTGGACATAATTCCAAATTGCCCTCCAGAATGGTTGGATCAGTTCACAACTCCACCAGTAATGAATTAATGCACCTACTTTGCCGCATCCCGTCCAGCAGTCATTACTTTCCATAGCTGTCATGTTAGCCAATCTGCTAGGTGTGAGGTGATACCTCAGAGTTGTTTTGATTTGCATCTCTCTGATTATAAGAGATGTAGAACATTTTTTCATATGTTTATTAATAGTTTTGATTTCTCTGGCTGAGAACTGCCTGTTCATGTCCCTTGCCCATTTATCAATTGGAGAATGGCTTGATGTTTTTTACAATTGATTTAATTCTTTGTAAATTTGAGTAATTAAACCTTTGTCAGAGGTTTTTATGAAGATTGTTTCACACTTTGTTGCTACCCTTCTAATTTTAGTTACATTGGTTTTGGTTTTACAAAAGGTTTTTAATTTGATGTAGTCAAAATTATTTATTTTACATTTTGTGACTCTTTCTATGTCTTTCTTGGTTTTAAAGTCTTTCCCTTCCCAAAGGTCTGACATTTATACTATTCTGTATTTACCTAATTTACTTATAGTGTCCTCCTTTATGTTCATGTCAGTCACCCATTTTGAATTTATCTTGGTGTAGGGTGTGAGGTGTTGATCTAATCGTAATCTCTCCCACACTGTCTTCCAGTTTTCCCAACAGTTTTTATCGAGTAGTGGATTTTTGACCCAAAAGCTGGGATCTTTGGGTTTATCATATATTGTCTTGCTGAGGTCACTTGCCCCAAGTCTATTCCACTGATCCTCCTTTCTGTCTCTTAGCCGGTACCAAATTGTTTTGATGACTACTGCTATGTAATATACTTTGAGATCTGGGACTGCAAGGCCCCTTTTCTTTGTATTTTTTTTTTCATTATTTCCCTGGATATCGTTGATCCTTTGTTCTTCCAAATGAACTTTATTATGGTTTTTTCTAAATCAGGAAAGAAATTTTTTGGAAGTTCTATGGGTATGGCACTAAATAGATAGATAAGTTTGGGTAGGATGGTCATTTTTACTATATTCGCTCCTCCTACCCATGAGCAGTTCATGTTTTTCCAATTGCTCAAGTCTAGTTTTAATTGTGTGGAGAGTGTTTTGTAGTTGTGTTCCTATCATTCCTCTGTTTGTCTCGGGAGAATGATTCCTAGGTATTTTATTTTGTCTAATGTGATTTTGAATGGGATTTCTCTTTCTAGTTTTTGCTGCTGAACTATGTTGGAGATGTATAGAAATGCTGATGACTTATGTGGGTTTATTTTGTATCCTGCAAATTTGCTAAAAGTGTTGATTATTTCAATTAGCTTTTTGGTTGAATCTCTAGGATTCTTTATGTAGACCATCATGTCATCTGCAAAGAGCAATAGCTTAGTCTCCTCCTTGCCTATTTTGATGCCTTCAATTTCTTTACCTTCTCTAATTACTTCTGCTAGTGTTTCTAGTACAATGTCAAATAGTAGAGGTGATAATGGGCATCCTTGTTTCACTCCTGATCTTATTGGGAATGCATTTAGTTTATCCCCATTGCATATGATATTGGCTGATGGTTTTAGATATATACTGTTTATTATTTTTAGGAACAACCCTCCTTTTCCTATGCTTTCTAGTGTTTTCAATAGGAATGGATGTTGGATTTTATCAAAGGCTTTTTCTGCGTCTATTGAAATAATCATGTGATTTTTGTTGGTTTGCTTGTTGATATGGTCAATTATGTGGATGGTTTTCCTAATATTGAACCAGCCCTGCATCCCTGGTATAAATCCTACTTGATCATGGTGGATGACCCTTCTGATCTCTTGCTGGAGTCTTTTTACTAGTATCCTCTTTAAGATTTTTGCATCTATATTCATTAGGGAGATTGATCTATAATTTTCTTTCTCTGTTTTTGACCTGCCTGGTTTTGGAATCAGTCCCATGTTTGTGTCACAAAAGGAATTTAGTAGAATTTCCTCTTTGCTTATTATGTCAAATAGTTTGTATAGTATTGGGGTTAACTGTTCTCTGAATGTTTGATAGAATTCACTTGTGAATCCGTCGGGCCCTCAGGATTTTTTCTTAGGGAGTTCTTTGATGGCCTGTTGGATTTCATTTTCTGATATGGGATTATTTAAGAATTCTATTTCTTCTTCTGTTAGTCTAGGCAGTTTGTATTTTTGTATATATTCATCCATATCACCTAGATTGCTGTATTTATTGCCATATAATTGAGTAAGGTAATTTTTAATGATTGCCTTGATTTCCTCTTCATTGGAGGTGAGGTCCCCCTTTTCATCTTTGATCCTGTTAATTTGCTTTTCTTCTTTCCTTTTTTAAATTAGATTGACCAGTACTTTGTCGATTTTGTTTGTTTTTTTCAAAATACCAGCTTCTAGTCTTATTTATTAAATCAATAGTTCTATCACTTTCTATTTTATTAATTTCTCCCTTAATTTTTCAGATTTCTAGTTTGGTTTTCTGCTGGGGGGTTTAAATTTGATCGCTTTCGAGTTTTTTTTTATTTGCATTTCCTGTATGGTTGCGAGACATGGACACTGTACAGGAAGCACATGAAACAGCTGGAGCAATTCCACCAACACTCTCTCCGGTCAATCATGAGGATCCGATGGCAGGACCGAATCACCAACCAGGAAGTCCTCGACAGAGCCAACTCCACCAGTATTGAAGCCATGATCCTCAAAACCCAGCTACGATGATCTGTACACGTCATCCGCATGGACCCACAGCGAATACCAAGACAGGTATTCTATGGTGAACTGTCAGCTGAACTCAGGAAATAAGGCCGACCAAAGAAAAGATACAAGGATCAGCTAAAGTCAAACTTGAAGTGGGCTGGCATTACACCAAAGCAACTAGAACTTGCTGCCTCTGACAGAAGCAGCTGGCATACCCACATTAACCATGCCGCCACCACCTTTGAAGATGAGTGTTGTCGACATCTTGCTGCTGCGCATGAACGCCGACACCAGGCCACAACTGCACCTCCCCTAACAACTGGCGTTCCATGCCCCATGTGCCACAAAGTTTGCCCCTCAGTCTTTGGACTTCAAAGCCATATGAGGGTATATCGTAGATGAAAACACACAAAGACAATTGTTATTCTCGGTCACCAAGAGACAACGACAATATTTGTGTCATTAAAAGATTTTGATAAAACTCCTTCTTTGCTTACTTTGTCAACTAATTTGTATAGCATTTGGATTACTTGTTCTTTCAATGTTTGATAGAATTCATTTGTGAATTCATCTGGCCCTGGAGATTTTTACTAAGGGAGTTCCCTGCTGACTTGTTCAATTTTGTTTTCTGAAATGGGATTGTTTAAGTATTCTATATCCTCTTGTTAATCTAGGATATTTATATTTTTGTAGAGATGCACCCTTTTCACTTAGATTGTCATATTTATTATCATATATTGGGAAATAATGTTCTGAGTAATTGCCTAAATTTCCTCTTCATTAGATGTGAGGTCTTCCTTTTCACCTTTAATATTATTAATTTGATTTTCTTTGTACTTTTTTATTAGATTAATCATTACTTTCATTAATTTATCTAGTTAGTGTGTCTTTTTAAGTAAAAGCTCCTAGTCTTTTTATTAGTTCGATAGTTCTTTTACTTTCAGTATTATTAATTTCTTTTTTGATTTTTAGAATTTCCAATTTAGTTTTATCTGGGTATTTTAAATTCATTCTATTTCTAGTTTTTTTAAGTTGCATGCCCAATTCATTGAACACTTCCATCTCTGATATGTTGTTTTATGCACTCAGGGATATAAATTTTCCTCAGAGCACTCCTTTGGTTACATCCCACTGGTTTTGATATGTTGTTACCTCATTGTCATTCTCTACAATGAAGTCTGTAATTGTTTCTTTGATTTGTTCTTTGACCCACCACTTTTGAGGAATGAGATTATTTAATTTCCAATTAATTTTAAATCTGCCTTTCAACAAGCCCTCATTATTTTTATTGAAATAGGGTCTGAAAAATTGCATCCCTTCTGTTTTTCTACATTTGTTTGCACTGTTTTCATGCCTTAGTATCTGGTCAGTGATTGTATATGTACTATGTGCTGTTGAAAAGATGCTATATTCCTTTTTTCCCTATTTACTTTTCTCCAGATCTATTAGCTTTAATTTTTCAAACATTTCATTGATTTCCCTTACTTCTTTCTTATTTATTTTTTGGTTTGATTTATCTAGTTCTGAAAAGAGAAGGTCAAATTCCCCCACTTGCATGGTTTTTGTTTCTATTTCCTCCCTTATCTCCTTTAGAAATCTGAATGCTATACCTTTTGGTTCATATATGGTGAAAACTAATATTTCTTCATTTCTTCTGCATTTCATCAGAATGTAATTACCTTCTTTTCCTCTTTTAATGAAATCTATTTTGGGGTTAGCTTTGTCTGAAATCATAATTGTTTCTCTTGCCTTATTTGTCTCAATTGCAACCAAGTAAATTCTGCTGTACCCTCTTACCTTTAACCTGTTTATGTCTACCTGCCTCAAGTGTGTTTCTTATAGAGAACATAAGGTAGGATTATAATTTTTAATCCATTGTGTTATCCACTTCCATTTTATTGGTGAGTTCATCCCATTCACATTCATGATTATGATTACTGTTTGTCTGTATATTCCCCTCCATTTTGATTTCCTCCGTTGATTGTGCCTTTTCTCTTATCCCCTCCCCTCTTTTAAACTTTTCTTTTAGTCAGTTTCCCCCATTTCACCTCCCTTTTATTACTTCCCTTCCCACCCACTTCCCTCTTATTATTCTCTTCTCTCTATAGTGCCTTTTAAATGACCCCAGAACCTCTCTCTTGCTTGTATTGCTCCCCTCTCCACCAGCGCATTTATTACCCTTCTACTTCTTTATAGGGAAGGAAACAATTCTCTTCCCCAGGGGATCTGATTGTTCTTCCTCTGAGTCAATTCCAATGAGGGTAAATTTATCTGTCACCGACCTCTTCAGCCCTTCCATTACATTGATCTTCTCCCCTTTTCCCCCATGTGTTTCTTTATGAACTTTGTGTTTGCCAATGTTTTTCTCTTTTCACATTTCTCTTAGTATTAACCTCTTTTTTACTAGTTTTTAATATTTTTTGATATATAATCCTATACACTGTACCCTCTAAGTATACTTCTTTTTTCAATTTATGTATTTATTTATTTAGTCAATTTAGAACATTATTCCTTGGTTATAAAAATCATATTCTTTCTTTCCCTTCCCTCCCCTCACCCTTACCGTAGCTTACACACAGTTCCACTGGGTAGTACATGTGTCCTTCATCAAAACCTATTTCCATGTTGTTGATGTTTGCATTAGGATGTTCATTTAGAGTCTATATCCTGAAGCATATCCCCTCAACCCATGTAATCAAGCAATTGTTTTCTTTCTACATTTCTACTCCCACAGTTATTCCTTTGAATGTGGATTGTGTTTTCTTGTAGATCCCTCCAAGATGTTCAGAATCACTGCATTGCCACTAATGGATAAGTCCATTACATTCAATTGTATTGTACCACACTGTGTCAGTCTCTGTGTACAATGTTCTCCTGGTTCTGCTACTTTCACTCTGCATCAATTCCTGGAGGTCATTCCAGTTCTCTGGAATTCCTCCAGTTTGTTATACCTTTGAGCACTATCTTATTCCATCACCAACGTATACCAGAATTTGTTCAGTCATTCCCCAATTGAAGAGCATTACCTCATTTTACAATTTTTTGCCACCACAAAGAATGTAGCTAGGAATATTCTTGTAGAGGTCTTTTTCCTTACTATCTCTTTGGAGTACCAACCCAGCAGTGCTATGGCTGGATCAAACGGAAGACAGTCTTTTAGCACCCTTTGAGCATAGTTCCAAATTGCCTTCCAGAATGGTTGGATCAATTCACAACTCCACCAGCAGTGCATTAATGTCCTCACTTTGCCATATCCCCTCCAGCATTCATTACTTTCCATTGCTATATTGTTAGGCAATATGCTAGGTATGAGGTGATACCTCAGAGTTGTTTTGATTTGCATCAATATGATTATAAGAGATTTAGAACACTTTTTCATGTGCTTATTAATAGTTTTGATTTCTTTGGCTGAAAACTGCCTATTCATGTCCCTTGCCCATTTATAAATTAGAGAATGGCTTGATGTTCTGTAAAATTGATTTAGCTAGCTTTTTATAAATTTGAATAATTAGACCTTTTCAGAGGTTTTTGTTATGAAGATTGTTTCCCAATTTTTGCTTCTCTTCTAATTTGGGTTGCATTGGTTTTGTTGATACAAAATATTTTTAATTTGATGTAATCAAAATTGTTTATTTTACATTTTGTGATTTTTTTCTAAATCTTGCTTGGTTTTAAAATTTTTCCTTTCCCATAGATCTGACATGTATGCTATTCTGTGTTCACCTAATTTGCTTATAGTTTCCTTCTTTATATTCAAGTCTTTCACCCTTTCTGAGTTTATCTTCGGGTAAGGTGAGGTACGTTGATCCAAACATAATCTCACCCATACTGTCTTCCAATTTTCCAGGTAGATTTTATCAAGTCATTGATTTTGATCACAAAAGCTGGGATCTTTGGGTTTATCATAGACTGTTTTGCTGAGGTCACTTACCCCATGATTTCCCTGGATATCTTTAATCTTTTGTTCTTCCAAATGAACTTTCTTATTATTTTAAATAGTACAGAAAAAAGTTTTTTGTTAGTTCAATGGGTATGGCACTAAATAAGTAAATTAATTTGGGTAGGATGGCCATTTTTATTATGTTAGCTCATCCTAACCATGAGCAATTTATATTTTTCCAATTCTTTAGATCTAGTTTTAATTATGCGGAGAGTTTTTTGTAATTGTGTTCATATAGTTCCTGTTTTTTTCTAGGCAGATAGATTCCTAAGTATTTTATATTGTCTAGGATGATTTTAAATGGAATTTCTCTTTCTAATTCTTGCTGCAGAGACATGTCGGAAATATACAGAAATGCTGATGACTTATGTAGGTTTATTTTATGTTCTTCAACTTTGCTAAAGTTGTTGATTATTTCAACTAGCTTTTTATTTGATTCTCTAGGATTCTTTAAATAGACCATCATATCATCAACAAAGAATGATAGCTTGGTCTCCTCATTGCCTATTTTAATACCTTCAATTTCCTTTTCTTTAATTCCTACTGCTAGTTTTTCTAGTACAATGTTAAATAATTGAGGTGATAAAGGGCATCCTGGTTTAACTCCTGGTCTTATTGGGAAGGCTTTTGGTTTATCCCCATTGCAGATGATATTTATTTGTTGATGGTTTAAGATATATACTCTTTATTATTTTTAGGAAAGGCCCTTCTATTCCTATGCTTTCTAGTGTTTTCAATAGGAATGAGTGTTGTATTTTGACAAAGCCTTTTTCTCCATCTTTTGAAATGATCAAGTGATTTTTGTTGGGTTTCTTGTTAATATGGTCAATTATATGGATGGTTTTCCTAATATTGAACCATTCTTGCATTCCAGGTATAAATCCTAACTGGTCATATTGAATAACCATTGTGATCACTTGCTGGAGTTTTTTTGCTCGTATCCTATTTAAGATTTTAGCATTCATTAAGGAGATTTTGGTCTGTAGTTTTCATTCTCTGTTTCTAACCTGCCTGGCTTTGGAATCAGTACCATATTTCTGTCATGAAAGGAATTTGGTAGAATTCCTTCTTTGTTTTTTCTGTCAAATAGTTTGTTTAATATTGGCATTACTTGTTCTTTGAATGTTTGATAGAATTAATTTGTGAATCCATCTGCCCCTAGGGAATTTTTCTTAGGGAATTCTTTGATGGCTTGTTCAATTTCTTTTTCTGATATGGGGTTGTATTAGGTAGTCTGTTTCTTCCTTATTTAGTCAAGGCAATTTATATTTATTTATATATATATTCATCCATGTCACTGAGATTGCCATATAATTGGGCATAATAATTTTTAATGTTTGCCTTAATTTCCTTTTCATTAGAGGTGAGGTCTCCCTTTTCATCTTGGATACTGTCAATTTGGTTTTATTCTTTCCTTTTTTAAATTAGATTGATTCGCACTTTGTGTATTTTATTTCTTTTTTCAAAGTACTAGCTTCTAGTCTTATTTATTAAATCAACAGTTTTTTGACTTTCAATTTTATTAATTTCTCCTTTGTTTTGTAGAATCTTTAATTTAGTCTTCATCTGAGGATTTTTAATTTGTTCACTTTCTAGTTTTTTAATGTGCATGCCCAATTTATTGACCTCTGCCCTCGCTAATTTGTTACTATATGAATTTAAGGATATATATTTCCCCCTGAGTAACTCTTTGGCAGGATCCCATAGATTTTGAAAGAATGTTTTCTTCATTGTCATTTTCTTCAGTGAAATTATTGTTTCTATGACTTGTTCTTTAACTAACTGATTTTGGAGAATTGTATTGTTTAATTTCCATTTAATTTTTTTCATCTGCCTCTCCATGTATCTTTACTAATTATAATTTTCATTGCATTGTGCTTGAGAAAGTTCCATTCATTATTTCTCCTCTTTTGCAGTTTTTTTGTAATATTTTTATACCCTAGTAAATGCTCAGTCTTTATGAATGTGCCATGTGCTGTTGAAATGAAGGTGTATTCCCTTTTGTCCCTATTTATTTTTCTCCACATGTTTACTAACTCTATATTTTATAAGATTTCTTTCCCTTCTCTTACCTCTTTCTTATTTATTTTTTTCTTTGATTCATCTACTTCTGATAGAGGAAGTTTCAGGTCTCCCATCAATATATTTTTTTCTATCTATTTCATCCTTGAGCTTCACTAGTTTCTCCTTTAGAAATTTGGATGCTATGCCATTTCGTGCATACATGTTGAGTACAGATATTTTCCTCATTATCTATACTGCCTTTTATTAAGATGTAATTAACTTCCTTATGACATTTAACTCGATATAGTTTTTCTTTGGCTTTGACAGAGATCATGATTGTGACTCCTGCCTTCTTTTTTTTTTTAAAATAATTTTATTTGGTTATTTACAAACATTATTCAATGGAAACACTGATCATTATCTTTTCCTCTCCCCGCCCCCTTCCCACCACTTCTCCCATAGTCGGCTCACAATTCCACTGGGTTTCAGATGTGTTCTTGGTTCGAACCCATTTCTATGTTGTTGATATTTGCACTAAAGTGTTCATTTAGAGTCTCCCCTCAGTCATTTCCTCTCAGCTACTGTAGTCAAGCAGTTGCTTTTCATCAGTGTTTTTACTCCAGTAGTTTATCCTTTGCTTGTGGATAGTGTTTTTTAGATCCCTGCAGATTGTTCAGAGACATTGCATTGTACCTAATGGAGGAGTCCATTACCTTTGATTGTACCACAGTGTATCAGTCTCTGTGTACAATGTTTTCCTGGTTCTGCTCCTTTCACTCTGCATCATTTCCTGGAGGTTGTTCCATCTCCGTGGAATTCCTCCACGTTATTATTCCTTTTAGCACAATAGTATTCCATCACCAACATATACCACAATTTGTTTAGCCATTTCCCAATTGAAGGGTATCCCCTCATTTTCCAATTTTTGGCTACCACAAAGAGCGCAGCTATGAATATTCTTGTACAAATCTTTTTCCATATTATCTCTTTGGGGTACAAACCCAGCAGTGCTATGGCTGGATCAAAAGGCAGAAAGTCTTTTATCGCCCTTTGGACATAATTCCAAATTGCCCTCCAGAATGGTTGGATCAGTTCACAACTCCACCAGTAATGAATTAATGCATCCACTTTGCCGCATCCCCTCCAGCAGTCATTAATTTCCATAGCTGTCATGTTAGCCAATCTGCTAGGTGTGAGGTGATACCTCAGAGTTGTTTTGATTTGCATCAATCTGATTATAAGAGATGTAGAACATTTTTTCATATGTTTATTAATAGTTTTGATTTCTCTGGCTGAGAACTGCCTGTTCATGTCCCTTGCCCATTTATCAATTGGAGAATGGCTTGATGTTTTGTACAATTGATTTAATTCTTTGTAAATTTGAGTAATTAAACCTTTGTCAGAGGTTTTTATGAAGATTGTTTCACACTTTGTTGCTACCCTTCTAATTTTAGTTACATTGGTTTTGTTTTTACAAAAGGTTTTTAATTTGATGTAGTCAAAATTATTTATTTTACATTTTGTGACTCTTTCTATGTCTTTCTTGGTTTTAAAGTCTTTCCCTTCCCAAAGGTCTGACATGTATACTATTCTGTATTTACCTAATTTACTTATAGTTTCCTCCTTTATGTTCATATCAGTCAACCATTTTGAATTTATCTTGGTGTAGGGTGTGAGGTGTTGATCTAATCATAATCTCTCCCACACTGTCTTCCAGTTTTCCAACAGTTTTTATCAAATAGTGGATTTTTGACCCAGAAGCTGGGATCTTTGGGTTTATCATATATTGTCTTGCTGAGGTCACTTGCCCCAAGTCTATTCCACTGATCCTCCTTTCTGTCTCTTAGCCAGTACCAAATTGTTTTGATGACTACTGCTATGTAATATACTTTGAGATCTGGGACTGCAAGGCCCCCTTTCTTTGTATTTTTTTTTCATTATTACCCTGGATATCGTTGATCCTTTGTTCTTCCAAATGAACTTTGTTATGGTTTTTTCTAAATCAGGAAAGAAATTTTTTGGAAGTTCTATGGGTATGGCACTAAATACATGGATAAGTTTGGGTAGGATGGTCATTTTTACTATATTCACTCCTCCTACCCATGAGCAGTTCATGTTTTTCCAATTGCTCAAGTCTAGTTTTAATTGTGTGGAGAGTGTTTTGTAGTTGTGTTCCTATCATTCCTCTGTTTGTCTCGGGAGAATGATTCCTAGGTATTTTATTTTGTCTAATGTGATTTTGAATGGGATTTCTCTTTCTAGTTTTTGCTGCTGAACTATGTTGGAGATGTATAGAAATGCTGATGACTTATGTGGGTTTATTTTGTATCCTGCAAATTTGCTAAAAGTGTTGATTATTTCAATTAGCTTTTTGGTTGAATCTCTAGGATTCTTTATGTAGACCATCATGTCATCTGCAAAGAGCCATAGCTTAGTCTCCTCCTTGCCTATTTTGATGCCTTCAATTTCTTTTTCTTCTCTAATTACTACTGCTAGTGTTTCTAGTACAATGTCAAATAGTAGAGGTGATAATGGGCATCCTTGTTTCACTCCTGATCTTATTGGGAATGCATTTAGTTTATCCCCATTGCAGATGATATTGGCTAATGGTTTTAGATATATACTGTTTATTATTTTTAGGAACAACCCTCCTTTTCCTATGCTTTCTAGTGTTTTCAATAGGAATGGATGTTGGATTTTATCAAAGGCTTTTTCTGCGTCTATTGAAATAATCATGTGATTTTTGTTGGTTTGCTTGTTCATGTGGTCAATTATGTGGATGGTTTTCCTAATATTGAACCAGCCCTGCATCCCTGGTATAAATCCTACTTGATCATGGTGAATGACCCTTCTGATCTCTTGCTGTAGTCTTTTTACTAGTATCCTCTTTAAGATTTTTGCATCTATATTCATTAGGGAGATTTATCTATAATTTTCTTTCTCTGTTTTTGATCTGCCTGGTTTTGGAATCAGTACCATGTTTGTGTCACAAAAGGAATTTAGTAAAATTTCCTCTTTGCTTATTATGTCAAATAGTTTGTATAGTATTGGGGTTAATTGTTCTCTGAATGTTTGATAGAATTCACTTGTGAATCCATCGGGCCCTGGGGATTTTTTCTTAGTGAGTTCTTTGATGGCCTGTTGGATTTCATTTTCTGATATAGGATTATTTAAGAATTCTATTCCTTCTTCTGTTAGTCTAGGCAGTTTGTATTTTTGTATATATTCATCCGTATCACCTAGATTGCTGTATTTATTGCCATATAATTGAGTAAAGTAATTTTTAATGATTGCCTTGATTTCCTCTTCATTGGAGGTGAGGTCCCCCTTTTCATCTTTGATGCTGTTAATTTGCTTTTCTTCTTTCCTTTTTTTAATTAGATTGACCAGTACTTTGTCGATTTTGTTTGTTTATTCAAAGTACCAGCTTCTATTCTTATTTATTAAATCAATAGTTCTATCACTTTCTATTTTATTAATTTCTCCCTTAATTTTTCAGATTTCTAGTTTGGTTTTCTGCTGGGGGTTTTTAATGTGATCGCTTTCGAGTTTTTTTTTATTTGCATATCCAATTGATTGATTTCTGCTCTCCCTAGTTTGTTAATATTGTAAACCTTAAAATTTCTTAGACTTATGAATGTTGGAAATTTCCCCCATTGGGGAATTTTATACTTGAAAAATTACCTAGTGATAGTAAGAACTCTATTGGAATGTGAAACTCCTTGATATGGGAGGATCCTTCTCCTCCCTACTTTAGACTACTTTAGGTTGAAACCTTTTGCTAAACAATGGAAAGGGCTTGACCTATGCTTATGGATAGAACAGGAAGTTCTTTGAGTCATGATTGATACAATGGGATACTAAGTATCTATAAAGGTGGGGCAACTTGTAAACTTGCTTAAACCAAAAAAGGAAAAGATTTAATCAGAGTCTTCCTCTTGATGAAATTAAGACAACCCAAGAATGTTTTCTAGGGTTCAGATGAATTAAAGAGACTGAATCTACTCAGCTGTGAATTCAAATGGGCTGTCTTTTTTAAACATCTACAGTGATTAGTAGATGTGAGAACTGAGGGGAGGGAACTTAGATTTTTCCTTTAAAGATAGCAGGGTCTGAGCCAGGAGGGGGAGGCTTGAAGGAGTCTTTCTCTGGAGGAACTTGACGGAGAACTCAGGGAGAGAGGCTGGAAGGAGAGAGGCTGGAAGGAGAACTCGGGATGAGTCAGGAGGACATTCTCTGGATGGAGGCTCGCTTGAAGGTTCTTGGAGGAGCTCTTGGAGACTCTGTTGGTCTTGGGAGCAGGATTTGGGGAGACTCTCTCTTTGAGGAAGGACACTGGCCTGGTGTCATTAGAACCTTTACCTAGACAGATCTTGGGTGAGTGATAAAACAAACTGACTGATTTCTCTCTTAGGACTGAGGTCTAGGCCTTATTGGCTTAAGGCCCTTCATACTTATTCCTTTCTTACTTTCTCTCTTTTTCTATTGATTAATCAGTGTATTATGAATTAAATTTCTCTATAAAACCCAGTTGGCTTGGACATATTCATAATTTGGGAATATATTCCCTGGCGACCATCTTATATTAATTAAAACAAGACACTGTAGGAAACATATTTCAGCGGTCATAATTGTTATATATTTCCCTGGCTCACAAACATTTTAATTATAACAACATATGCCCTCAGGGATATGAATTTACCTCTGATTACTACTTTGGCTGCATCCCTTAAAAATTTGAAAGGATGTCTCGCCTTTGTCATTTTCCTAGATGAAATTATTAATTGTTTCTGTGATTTCTTCTCTAACTAAACAATTTTAGAGTATCATATTGTTTAATTTCCAATTAATTTTTGATTTGGTTTTCCACGTACTGTTACTGATCATTATTTTTATTGCCTTGTGATCTGAAAAGGCTGCATTTATTATTTCTGCTCTTCCGCATTTGTATGCCATGTTTCTGTGACCTACTGTATGGTCAATCTTTGTGAATGTGCCACATGGTGCTGAGAAGAAGGTGTATTCCTTTTTGTCCCTATTTATTTTTCTCCATATGTCTATGAACTCTAATTTTTCTAAGATTGCATTCACTTCTTTTACCTCTTTCTCATTTATTTTTTGATTTGATTTATCTAAATTTGATAATGGTTGGTTCAAATCTCCCACTAATATTGTTTTGCTGTCTATTTCTTCCTTTAATTCTCCTACTTTCTCCATTAGAAATTGTAGCAGTCCAGCCCATAGACATTATGGGGAGACAAGGAATGTGAGTGAGCACATGGCCATCCTGTGCATGGCAATAAATTTTATTGCCAGCGTGGCTGAAGTTTAGGCACGAAACCTTGCTTTCCTTTGTCTCACTCTCCCGGGCATAATAACCCCACCTTCACCTTGTCATAAGTTGCATTATCCAATGGGAATACCCCAGGTAACTCATCCATATGTATTGAGGTATCATATAACTATTCAATATGTATTGAGCTGTCAAGACTATAAATAAACGAGCCACAGTAAGCTCCGCCCACTTGAAGAGCATCCACAGGTTTGATAAGGAGCATCTTCTCCCCTGTCTCTCTCTCTTCTCTATCTTTCTCACTAAGGCCTGGTCTTTAGGCCAGGCCTGCCTTACTTCCTCTCTTTCTCCTAATGCTACCTAGCATTATCTATCTCCTGTTGTTTCTGATCTCCATTCCATCTGAGGTAGCATTATCCTCTGACCAGTATAGTGTTAAATTGAGATCATTGGGTGGTTTAGGCTGAATAACACTCAGTGGTCAGAGCTTAGCTGTGGGCTCATACAAATAATATTTGTCTACTGACTCAATTACTCACATCTCTAAAGTCGGTTCGTTCACGCCCTTCTCGGGATCAAAACTTCTACTCTATCTCTATCCTCTCTTTCTCACCCTTGCAGCCTCTCGCAGGCCGGGAGGCCATATCTGGCGCCCACGTGCCTAGGACCCACACCTGGCCCTTTCTCGTGGCATTCTACCTTTATTTCTCACGGCAGTAGGGAGGGCGCGCCCCAAGACGCGAAGGATTTCTCAGGCTTGGCGGAACGGAGCCAGAGGACGATCCCTTTGGGTCTGCCCAACGGAAGGTGAGTTGTTCTCAGAGATGGGTTTGACTATTTCCTCCCATGCAGGTTATATACGACTCCTCATGTTGTTAATTGAACAGGGAGGTAGGAAGGTCTCTAAAGCGCAGATCAAAGCCTTGCTACAGGTAATTCAAAAGGCTTTCCCAGCCTTCCCATCCATGGGGACGCTAGAAGTTGCTCAATGGGACCATATACGTCAATCCTTAACGGACTATCAAAAGGAAGGTAACAGAGTCAGGAAAACGGTATTTAACACCTGGTCAATTATCAGAACTATTCTAGAGGATTTAGCTATTCAAACCTCTAATGCAGGGGAGAAGGAATCTCCACAGACTCAGGAATTAAAAAAGCAGGATCTCAAATCCACTGCTCCTGAGGTGACTGATGGGGGAAGGGAAGGAGAGTGTTCAGGATGGTCTGGGGATCCTCCAGAGGCCCCAGGCTATAATTCAAAGGAGAGTAAAACAAAAGCGTCATTTACAACTCCAAAGCTGTATCCTTCTTTAAACACTCTGACCCCTCCCCCTCCCACCCCTCCCCCAGACTATGGGTTGGCTTCACGAGCCTCTCTCGTGGCCACCCCACCCCCACCTTGCTCGCCTGAAGTTTCTAAGCCTGATTCACTCAGGAATGAGCCAATCTCGCCTACTCAAAAAGGCAAGGAGGACATTTCTGCTTTCCCAGTCAGGTATATAGAGGACCGTGAGGATGCCAACAGACACATTGCTCAGCATAAGCCCATAGACTGTAAGGTCTTGAAAATGCTCAGAAGCAGCATATTGAAAAACGGGGCAATCGCGCCATTCCCATTAGCCCTCCTCAGTAATCTGACTCAACAGACACTCACACCGGCTGACTGGTACCTGGCAGCCGAGTCCGCCCTCAGCGGAGGTGACTATTTGACCTGGAAACTGAAATTCCATGATCTATGTTCCCTACAGGCCTCAGAGAACAGGCAGGCAGGTATCAATGTGCCCTTTGAACAATTGGTAGGGCAAGGAGAATTCGAACCTATTGCTAGGCAAATCGCAGCAACAGAGCAGGTTTTTAGCCAGATAGCCAGCGCTGCCACTAAGGCATGGAGAGCCCTACCCGGGAAGGATTCAGAGAGCCTGTACACAGAGATTATCCAAAAGCAAAACGAATCTTTTGCTGACTTTGTGGATAGGCTCAGTACAGAAGTCCGCAGACATATCCCTCATGAAGATGCAGCTAAGGTTCTCATTAGGGACCTTGCTTTTTTAAATGCTAATGAACAGGCCAGAAGAGCTTTAGCTCCCATTAAAGCTACAGGGACCCTGACAGATTTTTTAAGAGCATGCCAAGACATAGGCATGGGTGAGACACGATCTATTTTAACAGTACGTGAGCAGCCGAGAATGCCTAAAGGGCAATGCCATGCGTGCGGCAGGAGAGGTCACTATCGTAGAGCATTTCCAAATAAAAGAACAGGAAAGACCCCAGATATCTGCCCCAAATGCGGAAAGGGCAGGCATTGGGCTTCTGAGTGCAGAGCTGGCAATAAGCGAAGTCTTCCCAACACAGGGTCTAACACCCAGTTAAACTAGACTTCGGGCCAGCCTTGAGCCCAGGAGTAAATCAGGGCAGAACCATGAGGTATTCTTTTCGATTCCCTATAATTGCAGCCGAAAGCATAGTATTAAAAGAGAACTCAGAGCCTACTTGGATTCCAGCTAGCTTTCGTTTCCCAGTACCTCAAGGTGCTAAAGGGTTAATACTAGGCAACCCTGACCTCATTGCAAAAGGTTTAGAAATCTTTCCTACATTGTTTCAGGATAAGGGGACCAATGGGCTCCACATCCTGGCTGCTGCAAAGCCAGCATTTTGCATTTCAAAGGACACTAATCTAGCTTACCTGACCATATTCCCTGAAGCTGATTTTTCTCTAAAGAGCAAGCTTCAAAAAAGCAGCCTTGACTCCACAACCCTAGGATTGTTTTGGTCTCAAAAAGTGACTCAGGATAGGATGGTAATGTCTTTGTTTGTAGAAGACAGGGTTATCTCAGGCATCCTGGATTCTGGAGCAGACATCTCGGTGATCTCTGCTACGGATTGGCCAGAATCATGGGAAGTCATTGAACCTCACCAGAAGTTAATAGGCATAGGCACGCCTGAGCATATTCTCCAATCAGCGAATACTTTATCGTGGTCTGATAGTGAAGGACATAGAGGTATATTTAAACCTTATGTACTAGATATTGCCCAATCTCTTTGGGGCAGAGAGGTTATGTCCGCTATGAACATAACATTGACCACATCGGACAAACTGCACACAGAATTTGTGGGTGCGGCAAGCGTCTTCCCGCTATTCGCTGACCCTATCACGTGGTTAAATTCCAAACCCATTTGGATTAACAAATGGCCTATATCTAAGGAGAAATTAGTACATTTAGAGGCCATAATACAGGAACAATTAAGCTTAGGTCACATACGAGAATCAAACAGTCCCTGGAACACCCCGATTTTTCTGGTGCCAAAGAAGGCAGGGAAGTGGAGGCTAGTACATGATCTTAGGAAGATCAATGAACAGCTAGTGGACATGGGGACAAGGCAACCGGGATTACCTTCCCCGGGTTCGATTCCCATAAACTGGAATCTGATAGTTATAGATTTGAAGGATTGTTTTTTCAATATCCGCCTGTCCCCACAAGATTGTCACAGATTCGCATTCTCTGTACCCTCAATAAATTATAGTACTCCTTTCAAAAGATACGAATGGCTCTGCCTTCCACAGGGCCTTCGTGTCAGTAGTTGTTTATGCCAGAAATATGTAGCTTATGCCCTAGAAAAGGTTAGACATAAACACGCGAAATATCACATAATCCAATATGTGGATGACATTCTGTTAGTGGCGCCATCTAGTGGCGAGGTGGAGATATTGCTCTCAGACGCCACCAAAGCTTTAACAGCGGCAAATCTGGTGATCTCTAAGGAAAAGATTCAAACCACGCCCCCTTACAAGTACCTAGGAACGCTAGTGTATGATCAAGAGATCTGACCACAGAAAATTGAGATTCGTAGAGATTCCCTGAATACGTTGAACGACTTCCAGAAGTTGTTAGGTGATATTAATTGGCTCAGACCTTTTCTAAAAATCTCTACAGGACAGTTAGAAAACCTCTATGCCACTTTAAAGGGAGATGCTGCTTTATCATCCCCTAGAACACTGTCTCCCAAAGCGGAGGAGGAGTTAAAGGTAGTGGAAGAAGCAGTGTCAAAAGCCAGATTGTATAGAATTGATCCATCATTACCCTTAATAGCATCTGTTCTACAGACAAGGTATACTCCCACAGGTGCTTTACATCAGGATCAACACATCATAGAATGGATTCACTTAGCCAATCAAGAAACTAAATCCCTCACTAGCTATCTAGAACTTATCATTTTACTGATTACTTTGAAAATTGAGGACTTACTAGAAGTGGACATGGCTGGTTCTAGACTTGCTATTGAAGCAGGTCCTATACAGAACACGCAGTGGAAGATAGTGGCTGCCACACAGCCAATATACACGTTTAAGGTCAAGGTGAAAAACTCAGGACTTGATCTTGAGTATGACAGTCACATCAATGTCACTGCATGTGTTTTTGCTCCTTATGTAATGCTAGTAGGTAACAGCCTTCGAATTTTTAAAAATGACCAAGGTCTATATGAGATCAACTGCACAAAATGTCGACTACATCAATGCCTTAGTCCTAAAAACCAAGATTCATATGTTGCTATTATGTATCATCCACCTTTAATGTGGGTACCTGTCGACTTGACAGAGACGTGGGCATCTACGCCTACTGTGCACATTGTTCAAAAGGCATTTAACATGGTTATACACAGGTCCAAGAGAATGGTCTTGGAAGTTATAGGAGCCGTAGTCTCAGTAATTGCCATGATCACATCACTAACCACGGCAACATTGGCATTAACTTCCTCTATCCCGAACCATGAGTTCATACAGGAAGTGGTGTCTAACTCTTCCAAATTATGGCACACTCAGCAGAGTATTGACTTAGCTTATAGAGATGAGCTGGACAGTTTAAAAGATGCTGTGTTTTGGTTAGGTAAAGAGGTTGAAGCTTTACACGCAAGAATTACTTATCCCTGTCATTACAATCAAACGGGTTATTGTATTACTCCGTTGCCATATGATAATGTGTCATATGAATGGCAACTGATCGTTCAGCACATCAAGGGTGCTTGGGGAAGTCATAACAGCACCTTGGACATTATTAAATTGCAACAGCAGATCAACAGATTAGACCAAATTGTATATGAGAATGAGGCTGCAAACATAGCTGCAAATTGGGAAGCAACTTTATCTTCCCTGGATCCCCAAAATTGGTTTGGTAGAGCTAACTTAACCAGCATTGGTACTATCATTTTATTCATATTATTGGCTATTGGTTTGATTATACTTTGCAGCAGAAGCTGTAAAAACAGAGCCTACATTCAAGGCATACTGCCAGAATTGGCACGGTCTTATCACACTAGGCAATTGGTGCCTGAAAATGTTGAATTGAACACGACCGTTCCATGAAAGACCAGAGTATCATGATATTTTACATTCCAATCTTTGCTATATACTGAGAATGTGAAGGCATGTTTGCTATGTCACATGTCTGTCCCTCCTGAATTGTTCAGAGAGGATGTTTTTTCTTTAAAGGGATCTCTCCCACCACACAATCAAAAAGAAAAGGGAGAGGAATCTTATACAGATCAGTATTTCTAAGAAATCTTACAGAGATCAGTATTTTGCTATAAGATCAGTATTTATATTTTTAAAGGACACTTTTTAAAGTCACTTTTGATTGATCAACCTTGATTTTTTCTTTTACACTATTAAGGCCAGAACTTTGAGTATAAAGAAGGTACTGTTAATGCTCTGATCCAAATTATGAAGGTGCAAAGATTTCTAGAATTACAGTCACCTTACGGTCAGTAAACATGAGAACATGACAGCAATTGTTAATTTTCAGTTGACCATTCTGGAGAGTGATGTCTGATTGCATGTAAGGGGAATCACCCCACCTCCCCCACTAAACCAGAGTGAGCTACCTGAGCGCTCACCAGGACAGCGAGTGAGTGGGGAGCGTCTCTGTCTGGGGGGGCACTCCAGGGTCCTTGGGATCTGGGGACTGCCAGGAAAAAACGTCTCAGGGCGCTTTCACTGGAGAAGCCAGCGGACTTCGGGCGGGCTGCACTGAACAAGGCGCGCTGATTATCTGGGCGGAGCTGAATACCTGGGCTCGGAGGCTGGGAAGAACTAGTCTGAAGCAACCTAAATTCACAGAAAAACCACTCTTATAACCCAGACCCCAGACCAAAAAGGAAAGGGATATAAAACCACCAAAGGGATGGCTCACATGGCCCAAAATCAAGCCTCCAGGAAGAAAGGGAAAAAAGTGACTATTGAAAACTTTTATGGTGGAAGTACCCAAGGAAAAGGGGAGAATGAGGAGGAAATCCAAAAAAATTCAGAACACGCCTCCCAAAATGGAAACTATCAACAAGCTCTGGAAGATCTCAAACTGGAACTTATCCGAAAGATGGAAACCTTCTGGAAAGAAAAATGGGAGAAAGAGATCAGCTGTCTGACAGATAAGACTGCTCAATTGGAAAAAGAACTCGAAGCATCCAATACAAGGGCAGACAAGGCTGAAAAGCAAATCCAGTCCCTAATGACCAGAATCAAGCACCTAGAAGAAAGTGAGATGATAAAACAGCAAGAATCAATAAAGCAAACCCAAACAATTAATGAATTGGAAGAAAACATAAAATATCTCACTGAGAAGGTCACGGACCTGGAGAACAGAGGAAGACGAGAAAATCTCCGTATCATCGGTCTCCCAGAAAAACCAGAGGTAAACAACAAATTGGATTTTATTCTAGAGGAGATTATAAAAGAAAATTGCCCCCACGTTCTGGAGCAAGGGGGCAAAATAGAAATAGAAAGGATTCATAGAACACCTTCTATACTAAATCCCAAAAAGACAACGCCTAGGAATGTAATTGCCAAATTCAAGAGCTTCCAAGTAAAGGAGAAAATCCTACAAGAAGCCAAGAAGAAGAGCTTCAGATATAAGGGGGCTCCCATAAGGATCACACATGACTTAGCGGCTAACACACTAAGAGACCGCAAAGCATGGAACACGATATTTAGAAAGGCAAGAGAGCTGGGTCTCCAACCAAGAATCAACTACCCAGCAAAACTGACTATATACTTCCAGGGGAAAGTATGGGCATTCAACAAAATAGAAGATTTCCAAGCATTTGCTAAGAAAAGACCAGAGCTCTGTGGAAAGTTCGATATCCAAGCACAGAAAGCAAGAGAAACATGAAAAGGTAAATATGAAAGAAAGGGAAAAGGAGATAAATCTTATCTTTCTCTTTAAGTCAAACTCTCTTCTATAAGGACTACATTTACATCTAATTATATATATTAATATGTGGGGAAAATGTTTTGTGTAACTCTCATAAATTGTATCATCATAAGAGTAGTTAGAAGAAACATGCATAGGGAAAGATTGGGGAATCAAGAAGATTTGGGGAAAGTTGGGGCAAAAAAAGGAAAAGGGAGGGGGGAACCGTGATAATACTAAGATTAACTTCAAGAAATAGGGGGGGAATCAATAGAATAAACTTTCCCATATAAAGATACACATGGGAAGGGGAGGGGAAGAACTCTCATATGAGAAGGAGAGGAAGAGAGCGTGAAGTGGAAGTACTTAAACCTCACTCTCAGTGAAATCAAATCTGAGAGGGAAGAACATCTAGATCCAGTGGGATCCTGAATTCTATCTTATCCATTAGGGCAAGAAAGAAAGGAAAATTAAGGAGGGGGAGGGGGGAGGGAGTACAAAAAGGGAGGGAAGGAGAGGGGGGAGGGGAAGGGAGCATAAAAAGGGAGGGGCTAGAAAGGGAAGCATCTCAAGGGAGGGGACTAGGGGGACTGACCTAAAGTAAATCACTGGTTCAAAAGGAGAAAGCTAAAGAAGAAAGGTCAGAACTAGGGGAAGACATCAAAATGCCAGCGAATCCACAAATAACAATCATAACTTTGAACGTGAATGGGATGAACTCACCCATAAAACGCAGACAAATAGCAGATTGGATTAGAACACAAAACCCTACCATATGTTGTCTTCAAGAAACACATATGAGACGGGTTGACACTCACAAGGTTAGAATTAAAGGTTGGAGTAAGACCTTTTGGGCCTCAACCGATAGAAAGAAGGCAGGAGTTGCAATCATGATATCTGACAAAGCCAAAGTACAAATAGACCTGATCAAAAGGGACAGGGAAGGTAAATATATTCTGCTAAAAGGAAGTATAGACAATGAGGAAATATCACTAATCAACATGTATGTACCAAATAGTATAGCATCCAAATTTTTAATAGAGAAACTAGGAGAATTGAAGGAGGAATTAGACAGTAAAACCATATTAGTGGGAGACTTGAACCAACCACTCTCAAATTTAGATAAATCAAATCAAAAAATAAATAAGAAAGAGGTAAAAGAGGTGAATGAAATCTTAGAAAAATTAGAATTAATAGACATATGGAGAAAAATAAATAGGGACAAAAAAGAATACACCTTCTTTTCAGCACCACATGGCACATTCACAAAAATAGATCATACACTAGGTCATAGAAACATGGCACTTAAATGCAGAAAAGCAGAAATATTAACTGCAGCCTTTTCAGATCACAAGGCAATTAAAATATTGATCGGCAAGGGTACATGGAGACCCAAATCAAAAATTAATTGGAAATTAAATAACATGATACTCCAAAATCGGATAGTTAGAGAAGAAATCATAGAAACAATTAACAATTTCGTTGAAGAAAATGACAACGGCGAAACATCCTTTCAAACCTTATGGGATGCAGCCAAGGCAGTACTTAGAGGAAAATTCATATCCCTGAGTGCATATATTAACAAATTAGGGAGGACAGAGACCAAGGAATTGGAAATGCAAATCAAAAAACTTGAGAATGAACAAATTAAAAACCCCCAGAAGAAAACCATACTAGAGATCCTAAAAATTAAGGGAGAAATTAATAAAATAGAAAGTGACAGAACTATTGAGCTAATAAACAAGACTAGAAGCTGGTACTTTGAAAAAACAGACAAAATAGACAAAGTACGGGTTAATTTAATTAAAAAAAGGAAAGAAGAAAGGCAAATTAATAGCATCAAGGATGAAAAGGGGGATCTCACCTCAAATGAAGAGGAAATTAAGGCAATCATTAAAAACTACTTTGCCCAACTATATGGCAATAAATTTACCAATCTAGGTGATATGGATGAATATTTACAAAAATATAAATTGCCTAGACTAACAGAAGAAGAAATAGTTTTCTTAAATAATCCCATATCAGAAATTGAAATCCATCAAGCCATCAAAGAACTGCCTAAGAAAAAATCCCCGGGGCCTGATGGATTCACCAGTGAATTCTATCAAACATTCAGAGAACAGTTAACCCCAATATTATACAAACTATTCGACATAATAAGCAAAGAGGGAGTCCTACCAAACTCCTTTTATGACACAAGCATGGTACTAATTCCAAAGCCAGGCAGGCCAAAAACAGAGAAAGAAAACTATAGGCCAATCTCCCTAATGAATATAGATGCAAAAATCTTAAATAGGATACTAGCAAAAAGACTCCAGCAAGTGATTAGAAGGGTCATCCACCATGATCAAGTAGGATTCATACCAGGGATGCAGGGCTGGTTCAACATTAGGAAAACTATCCACATAATTGACCACATCAACAAGCAAACCAACAAGAATCACATGATTATCTCAATAGATGCAGAAAAAGCCTTTGATAAAATACAACACCCATTCCTACTAAAAACACTAGAAAGCATAGGAATAGAAGGGTCATTCCTAAAAATAATAAACAGTATATATCTAAAACCATCAGCTAATATCATCTGCAATGGGGATAAACTAAATCCATTCCCATTAAGATCAGGAGTGAAACAAGGATGCCCATTATCACCTCTATTATTTGACATTGTATTAGAAACACTAGCAGTAGCAATTAGAGAAGAAAAAGAAATTGAAGGCATCAAAATAGGCAAGGAGGAGACCAAATTATCACTCTTTACAGATGACATGATGGTCTACTTAAAGAATCCTAGAGATTCAACCAAAAAGCTAATTGAAATAATCAACAACTTTAGCAAAGTTGCAGGATACAAAATAAACCCACATAAGTCATCAGCATTTCTATATAATTCCAACACAGCTCAGCAGCAAGAACTAGAAAGAGAAATCCCATTCAAAATTACCCAAGACAAAATAAAATACTTAGGAATCTATCTCCCGAGACAAACACAGGATCTATATGAACACAACTACAAAACACTTTCCACACAACTAAAACTAGACTTGAACAATTGGAAGAACATTAACTGCTCATGGGTAGGACGAGCCAATATAATAAAAATGACCATCCTACCCAAACTCATCTATCTATTTAGTGCCATACCCATGGAACTCCCAAAAATTTTTTTTACTGATTTAGAAAAAAACATAACAAAGTTCATTTGGAAGAACAAAAGATCAAGGATACCCAGGGAATTAATGAAAAAAAATACCTAAGGAAGGGGGTCTTGCAGTCCCAGATCTCAGACTATATTATAAAGCAGCGGTCATCAAAACAATTTGGTACTGGCTAAGAGATAGAAAGGAGGATCAGTGGAATAGACTGGGGGCAAGCAACCTCAGCAAGACAGTATATGACAAACCCAAAGATCCCAGCTTTTGGGACAAAAATCCACTATTTCATAAAAACTGTTGGGAAAATTGGAGGACAGTGTGGGAAAGATTAGGCTTAGATCAACACCTCACACCCTACACCAAGATAAATTCAAAATGGATGAATGACTTGAACATAAAGAAGGAAACTATAAGAAAATTAGGCGAACACAGAATAGTATACATGTCAGACCTTTGGGAAGGGAAATACTTCAAAACCAAGCAAGAATTAGAAAGAATTACAAAATGTAAAATAAATAATCTGGATTACATCAAATTAAAAAGTTTTTGTACAAACAAAACCAATGTAACCAAAATCAGAAGGGTAGCAACAAATTGGGAAACAATCTTCATAAAAACCTCTGACAAGGGTTTAATTACTAAAATTTATAAAGAACTAAATCAATTGTACAAAAAATCAAGCCATTCTCCAATTGACAAATGGGCAAGGGACATGAACAGGCAATTCTCAGCCAAAGAAATCAAAACTATTAATAAGCACATGAAAAAGTGCTCTACATCTCTTATAATCAGAGAGATGCAAATCAAAACAACTCTGAGGTATCATCTCACACCTAGCAGATTGGCTAACATGACAGCTATGCAAAGTAATGAATGTGGAGGGGATGTGGCAAAGTGGGGACATTAATTCATTGCTGGTGGAGTTGTGAATTGATCCAACCATTCTGGAGGGCAATTTGGAACTATGCCCAAAGGGCGATAAAAGACTGTCTGCCCTTTGATCCAGCCATAGCACTGCTGGGCTTGTACCCCAAAGAGATAATGGACAAAAAGACTTGTACAAAAATATTCATAGCTGCGCTCTTTGTGGTGGCCAAAAATTGGAAAATGAGGGGATGCCCCTCAATTGGGGAATGGCTGAACAAATTGTGGTATATGTTGGTGATGGAATACTATTGTGCTAAAAGGAATAATAAAGTGGAGGAATTCCATGTGAACTGGAACAACCTCCAGGAAGTGATGCAGAGCGAAAGGAGCAGAACCAGGAAAACATTATACACAGAGACTGATACATTGTGGTACAATCGAAGGTGATGGACTTCTCCATAAGTATCAATGCAATTTCCCTGAACAATCTGCAGGGATCTAAAAAAAAAAATACTACCCACAAGCAGAGGATAAACTGTGGGAGTAAAAACACCGCTGAAAAGCAACTGCTTGACCACAGGGTTGGAGGAGATAAGACTGAGGAGAGACTCTAAATGAACACTATAATGCAAACTCCAACAACAGGGAAATGGGTTCGAGTCAAGAACACATGTGATAACCAGTGGAATCATGCGTCGGCTATGGGAGAGGGAAAGGCGGGGGGGGGGGGGGGAAGGGGAGGAAAAGAAAACGATCTTTGTTTCCAGTGAATAATGTATGAAAACGAACAAATAAAATAATATTAAAATTAAAAAAAATAATAATTGTCTACTGACTCAATTATTCACATCTCTAAAGTCGGCTTGTTCACGCCCTTCACGGGATCAAAACTTCTACTCTATCTCTATCCTCTCTCTCTCACCTTTACAGCCTCTCGCAGGCCGGGAGGCCATATTCACTCTCAATAGCTTTCAGTTTGAACCCCACAACTTCCAAATAACTCTGATTATGTCCTTTAGCGATGTTTCAGTGTAACCAAATTGAAGTGCGAAGCATTTTCCTGTACTTCTCTCAAACCTGTCCAAAGTAGAATAGAACCTTCAATTTAGTTTTCTTTTAACTCAAAATATTGCTGCATTCCTAATTAAATTCCATCAATATTATTCCAATTATATCTATTTCATACCAGAATTCATAGTATCAGTTAGTATCTCTATTCATTACTCTTATTGAAGTGGAGCACTTCATAAAATGAATCCAGACACCCCCAAAATCCAATTATGAACTTATATAGATAGGTTATAAGACATAAAGTTATTTCCTTTCACATACAGGTTCTTATTTGGCAGGCAAGCAAACCTTATCACAGATGTAGTTATGCTTAGAGGTCAGTGAGGAGTGGACAATCCTTAGGTTTGTCCTCAGGGGTTGGTTACTTTCACATGTACTTAATCACTTCTCCTCTAGTTAGCTGCATGTTACCTGGCATTCCAGCCTGACCTCTTTGATATTCCTGAAATTCCTTTTGTTTCCCGACCCTCCTAATTCTTATCCTTTGGCTAATTATAGTCCATTCCCTGGCCTGCCTAACCTGCTTGACCTCCTGGGGGTTGGGGGAAGGGGAATGGGTTTGTTTCCTGAGAAGAATGTAGGAAGGGATAGATCTACTTTTTCTACTTCAATTTAATTGTCTTCTCTTATTGGGAGACTACTTCATTATTTCTTCTGGCTTCTCTTCTATACCATTATTGTAAGTAGAGGAAAGTCACTAGACTGTAATTAATCCTCATGACAAGCCCTCTCAATTTCAGGGCTGCTTAAATTTCTCTTGTTAAGGACAAACAGTTTGCATATCATAAGCCCTTAACCTTTTTAGGTGGAACAAATATAGTACAAATGAACACATAATTTATAGCTGAATACATGTTCATCTCTAGATCACAAATTCCTTTCTATGCATTTTAAAATAATTCCTATGACCGTAGTCAAATAAAATACTGTTTAGCTCAATATTAGTATTATGAAATCCTAAGCACAGATTACCCACTTTGAAAACTTCTTGTGTTACATGATTTCTAGTTCTTACAGCACATGCATTAAAATAAAACTGATCTGAAAGATCCCCAATTTTAAATCCTAGAATAAGTTCTTCTCAACAACATAACAGTTTCTTCTGGATGACTTTTACATCTATAAAGTAGCCATACGATTTCTGTCCTCATAGAATAAAACATTTCTTCTCTGTGTCAGGCAATCACATTTCGACAATCCTCAAAAATTCACCGAAACCATTATGCATTGCAATATCTAACAAAACAACCCTCTAACCATGAGTTTTTTGTGCTCAATAAAAAATCTGGCTAACATTTCACATGTACTGACAAACACCACAATACACTATATTTGCACCATATCAAAATCATTAGCAATCCTCCCAAGTTGAGAATTGATTTTAAATGCAAATTGCTAACTGTGGAGTAAAAAATCTCCCTTTTCTGCTCAGAATTTCTCTCTTTCGCACCTTTGGGGGACCATCCAAGGGAAGAAAGAGGGAAATATAATTGAACAGGTATTTGCTTTTGTCCTCTGCTAAGGAATTTTGACAGTGGAAAGTTCAAGCATGCAACTCCACCCTTCTTTTCACATAGAGAAGAGACAGTGAAAAAGACAAAGAAAAACAGTAACATACAAAGGTGTGACAAGCATGCTTTGAGAGGAAAAAATAGGCGTTTTTAGGATCCATTCTTAAGAAAAAAATATTTGCAGGGAGAAAAATTCATTAAAATAGTTTCAGCAAACTTGGGGAAGCTGTGATGAGCTAAGCCATCTGATTGGCTGATCTGACTTTCTTGTTTCCTCTCTCTCTCTGAACTGATCTTATAAAAAAAACTGACTCTTTTTGACTGAGATTTCTTAACAAAATGCTCTTGGAGTATCTGGCCAGTTGAGCTGGAAGTGAGCTGTTTCCTGAGTCTGGCTGATTTTCTCAAGGAAGGAACTTTTAAATCCCCTCCTATTCAGATTCTCTCTCCTGCTTAGGAGCTTGCTGCCAGAGCTAGCACAGCCCCTCCCCCATAACCTAGCCCATTGAGATGCAGGTGTGGGAAGTGGAGGAACAGCCACTACATTCCCCACCTTACCTTCATTCCCAATTTATGGGCAAGGGCTTTGAAGTCCAGATAATGGCTCAGAACCAAGTCCAGGGGGACTGACTGTCCCTGGCCCATGACTGGGATGGAGGAAAGAATCAAGGGCAAAAAAAAAAAGAGGAAGAGAACAAGACAGAGAAGCCTTAAGCAGAGTGCCAAAAAGAGGATTTTTCTGTGGCTCAGTAACAAAGAGAACAAGACAGAAAAAGAGACAAACAGACAATGAAGAATTCTCTTTCAACTCCCTCCTTTTACTTGTCCTGTGCCTGCATTGCACAGTGCCCATTCACTTAATCTGTGCCCTAGATCGTCCACTAAGGGATTTACTTTGTTGGGGACTCAAACCCCAGTCTCAGGGACTTGCACCCTGGACCACCAGAGACTTGAACCCTGGTGCCCCCAACACAATGTCAGGGCAGAGGGACTCAAACCCCCTTATGTTCAGGATGAGATTTCAAGACACCGGACAATTCTCCCCATCCATCTCACCGCAATCACTACCAACCGTTCCCTATCTGGTTCCTCGAGGAAAAACAGGAAATTCATATACTTGGTGGTACACACTCAGAAACAAGAGGATTAAGATTTTTTCCCTGGGGGCTTGGCATAGGACAACCCCTACAATCCGGGGGTACAGGATCTCTTGTCCACTAAGCCTTATAAATCCAACCAGAGTCCAAATCTCCCTATACACATTCATACAACCATTCACACTTCCCCAGTCTCACCTCTTGAACATTGTCACAGGGCCTGGAAAAAGAGCTTCCCTTGTCACGGTGGTCCTCAGGGGGTCAAAGGGATGATCCCCCAAATGTTAGGGTCCAAGTTGCAGACCACCCAAGGAACACACAAAGACAATGCAATTCAAGCAAGGAAAAGCCTTTATTACTAGCACACTATCACTAGCATGCTAGGGTACAGCTCAGCAAAGCAGTTCTGTCCTCCCAGAGTTGGGACCCTACATATATACCTCACAATATTACTTAGTCTGGATGATTGTTTAAATCCTAGAGGTCTTTATGGCTAGTTATTTCTCTGAAATGTTGCAACAGTCCGGAAACACCCTATGGTCAGCTATCTGCTGAAATGTTTGCAATTTATCACATGGGTTGGAGGTCCTGTGCACTTTTTCCTTTACTTCAAAATAACCAAAGACACAGAGACTATGCATGAATCTATGGGAGATCATAGGTCTTTTTATGATGCTTCATATCTGAGGGGACTCCCTGCCTGGCATACAACAAATAGTCAGAAAATATACACTGATGGATAGATTGAGCAATTCCCTTTTTTGCGAGCATCAATGAGAAGTTGGGTGCGGGCACCCCCATTACAGGCTCAACCTTACAGGAACATACCAAGTTAACAGCCAGCCAGCCCTAGTGCCCACCACTACTGTCAGTGTTTCACGTTAGGAAAAGTCTCTCCTGTCCCCCCTGTACTGGCTAAATCTTCATGAATGTTTGGTTTCTCTTTCTTTCTTTTTGGAAGATCTCGATTTCATGGATAATTCTTGGGCCCTAGAGACTTTTATTCCTCATAAAATTTAATTCTATCTTCCTCAATTTCTCTATTTAAAACCTTTTCCAATTTCTATTCTTTGGGATTGTGAATTCGGACACTTCGTTTGGAAGAATTAGGGGAAGCAATATTTTGCCCATTGCTTTTCTTTTTTAAATTTTATTCAATAGTTTAAAAAACTCAATAAAACAAACATATCTATACACAATGAACAAGATTGTACATAAATGAAGTTACAAATCTCTGCTATGTTTAACTTACTTTTCTTCACATATAAATAATAAATTCTGAACACAAGTATCCTTCCTCCTCCCCACCCTATCTGCATCAAAGAAAGTATTATATGGGAGACCAGTATGTTTATACAATTTAAATCTTTAATGTTTTTACCTTTCAGTTTACATGCTGGAGGTAACATTCACAATTTATTCTTCTAGTATTAATTCTGTCATTGTGTATAGTGTTCTCTTGGTTCTACTCATTTCACTATTCATTAGCCTGTGTAGTTCTTTCCCAGTTCCTTAAAAATTTCCCGGTTTATCACTACTTACAGCATAGTACTGTTCAACCACAATCATGTACCACAATTGGTATAGCCAATTCCCAATTAATGGGCATCCCTTCAGTTGCCAATTCTTTGAACCCACAAAGTGAGTTACTTTAAATTTTTTAGAACATATGAGTTCTTTTCCCTTTCCTCTGATCATCTTGGAAAACAGACACAGTTATGGGATTCTTGAGTCTATACAATTTTATGACTATATGTGTAGGTCTGAATAACTCTTCACAATGGATGGATTGGCTGGTTTACAGTTCCACCAACAATGTATTTGTTCTTTTTTCCCACATCCCCTCCAATAATTGCCCTTTGGTCAGTTTAGCCAATCTGCTGTGTATGAAAGAATATCTCAGAAGTTGGCATTTCTCTAATCACTAGTGACTTGGAGCACTTTTTTCATATAACTATATATGGCTTTGATTTCTCCACCTAAAACTTGTCTATTTATAACTTTGGGCCATTTATCAATTTGGGGATGGCTGTTTTTCTTACAAACACAGCAAAGATCTCTATATGTTTGACATTTGAGTGTATAAAAATGTCTTCCCAATTTTCTGCTTTCCTTCTAATCTTGACAGAATTTATTTTATTTCTACCAAATCTTTTCAAATTAATGCACTCAAAATTACCCCCATTTCACATTTCACAATGCTCTCTGCTCAGTCTACCAATTCCCACTATGAATTGTGCTACAGGGATACAATGTCCAGAGGCACCCCCAAACAATCATTTCTTTTCTTTAAGGACCACCCCATCCCCAGAACTACTGAAGCTTCTTCAAGAGAGTCTATGGACACTAACTTTCTCCCACATCATTCCACATCAGTTGAGTCTAATGGTATGCTAGACTCTGATCCTTCCTCAGACATCAGCCCAAAAGGGATCTCTTTTTTCTTTCCCCCATGGGCACCCCTAGTGAAGCCACAACTTCAGGGTGGGAACCTATCACTACCAGATATCCTGAAACTAGTCCATTCAACTGCTTCCACAAAAAGATCTCTTCTTCAGGGAAAGGCATTAGCTGAACATTTACTATTTTCATCTGACTCAGTCTCTATGAGCAATGTTCCCATTTCAAAGACATCACATTCAGTTGATTCTGACATCACAATGAAGGCCCCTATAAAAAGATTTACTCAGCTCAGTTGGGCTACCTTGGACTAAGGTCCCCATCAACCCTTACCTTTTTCATTTTCTCCCCTGAACGATGGGTGCAATGTGCACCCATATGCATAGGAAAAGAAAAAAGCAGGTAAAGTCTTTGGTTCAGTTCATGGTCCTTCATGAACTCTTTTTCTTCTCTGGAAGATCAGGGTCATGTTTGAGTTGGGGAGGTTGATTACTTTCTGCTTTAAGGTAGGAAGAAACTACATATATTTAACATGAAGACATTCCATTCTCTGATAGAGCCTCCCCTGGAGAATTTTGGATTCTAATGGTCACTTTAGTTTCTCCTACTCTTCTTCAATGTCATCTTGTCTTCCTTGGGCCCCAAATGATCCTTCCTTTCCTCACTTTGGTCAAAGCCTTTACATAGGAGTTAAAATTGGGCTGTGGTAAGTGCCTTGGGGCAGTTAAGAAAAGGGATAGATTGATCAAATATACTCAGATTTTTTGTATGGACTTCTTTAGAACATCCTTATTTGAATGGGCTCTGCCTGGTATACAGTAATTCTCAATAAGTATGTGCTGAATAAGGGATTGACTGAAATCTCTTTTTTAAAAGTATGAGCAACAGCCTAGGTCTCAACACTGCCACTGGCAGATCTAACCTTACAGGAAGATACCATATCTCCAGCCAGTGAGTCCCTGGTGCCCATTACCAGTGCTAGTACTTCAGGTTTGTAAGAGTCAATCTCTGCTGACTCTGCTGGACAAATGTACATGGGACCCAGTTTCTGTTTCCTCTTTCTGAGAGTTCTCCATCTCATGGATATTTACAGAGCTATTCTTGGTTCTTGGTGATTTGCATTTGAATTTCCTTTTCTGGGAACATTTTTGTTCTTTCTTCCTCAGTTTCTCTCTTTGGAGCTTTCTCTCCTAAGTATCTATTTTTCTTGATTGAAAGTAGATGGCCTTTTTTATCCTTTGGAAGATGTAGGAGAAGGGAGAGTTTGCCCTCTGCTTGTCTAGGAGGCTATTTGAGGAGAGTGAACATTTGTCAGTAGATTAAATTTACTAGTCTGCCAAGGGGAGTCATTCAAAGGAAGAGGATTTGAGGAAGTGGTCTTTGGAGCCCAGGAGGGAGTAAGAGCACATTGCAGACAGGTCTTGTTCCCACCACCTCCAGTGGATTCACAAGGAAGCATCAACTCCTGCTGGGGATCTTGTTAGTCCATGGGAATCACTCCTGACTCTCTCCTTTCATAATCTGTATTGGTGGACCTGACTTCAGGGGTTTTAAGATATTCTGTCATGGTCACTCCAGTTCCCTTTCAGACTGTCTGGAAGGGAGTTATTTGGCACTCAAAATAACTTCTTCCCCTCCTTACTTTTTTTGTCTTATCTTTTCTCCTTCTCCACTCCTCCCTTCCTATTGGCTCAAATTGACTGTCATTATTTTGGGCAACTGATTTAAGTGATTCGATGGACTTTGAGAAAGAGGGACCTGTGGGGCCAATATAAGGAAGTAAAGGAGAGAGAGAGAGAAGACACAGGCAGTATATTTTGAATTTTGAATCTTTCTAAACAATTTTTGTACTTTGCCTTCCTCATGATGGTACTCAAGTCAATAAATGTTAATAAGTGTTATTTGATTGACTTTCTGACTGACTTACTTTTCCCACAGAGTTAAACAGAAGACTAGCTTCTGGAAGAAAAAAATTTGACACATCTTTGCCTGATGGTACCATCGCCCCATCAGATGACTCCTCGGTGTCCACAATGACTGCCAACAATACTTCAGGTCAGTAGAAGCCTCCTTTTTGCCTTCTCTGTTTGACAGAAATTCTTTCCTCCCAGGTCATCCTTCCTCTTTTAAGGGCTTTCCATTTCACCATTATTTGTACTGCTTTTCCTTCATCTCATATTAATTACATGGTTGATACAGTTGAATGAAGATAGTAGGAGGAAAAATTTGTGGTCTGGTCTCTTTATTTTTCAAAATGTTAGAATGAAATAGATAGAAGAAGAAGGTTGTTAAAAGTTTTAATCAAAGGGACCGGAGTTCACTGGAAGAAGATTACAAACAGTTTGTTTTTCTCAGAAGCCTTCTTCAGTATATGCTCTGTATAGGCTTTGTAGTAAGACTCTTAATATTTGAATTAAACATCGTAGCTCATCCATCACTAAGGGTTTTTTTGATCATCGGAATAGATGATTACTTCTCCAACTGGTGTGTTGGATCTACCTGCTATTCCTTGAGTATCCATTTCTTTTCCATTACATCAATATTGAATATCTTTTCTATATTTTCCCCTGGGATAATAACTTGAGTTTTCAACCAGAATACCACCTGTTTATTGGCATCAGTTTGAGCACAAACAAATTTACTTATAATACGCAATGTATTCCATTCAGCCTCAAACTCTAATTAGAGCTGCATGACCCTGATCAAATCAATGGTCCTTAATTGCTGCCTGCCTCAGTTTCCTCATCTATAATATGGGGATAGCACATACTTCCTAGGGTTAATTTCTGAAAAAATAAGATGAAATAATCAAGTAATAGTAGTCTTTAAAAGCACAGTAGTTGTCATACAGTGTTATTGAAACATCATTATTAGCTCTATATTATATATATATATAATTTATATGTATATTATATTACTATATAATATAATTAAAATATATATTAACTCTGTAATGCCCTTCAGGAGATAATACATTGCAGAACATCAGAGGGTTAGAAAATATATAAGTCTGGAGGGGAATATCAAGATTATTTAGTTCAAAGACCCCATTTTACAGATGAGGTTTGCCCAAAGTCACAGCAGGAGTAAGTATCCAAGTTAGGAATTGAACCCAGGTATACAGTACCTTCTATTTCTTGAGCTCCTTCCATTTTACCATGTTGTCTCCTGGGTGAAATCTCTCCCCTGGCTTTTTCCTCTCTGGGTGCCTATTTTGGGCTACTTTGGAGCTTGGATTTCCAAGTTATGTCTCTTAAATCAGTCTTGTCTCCCTCAGATCACTATATAGGAGGGTAGCCTGCCTATATGGTCTGTGTGGCTCCACTGCTTGTTGGTGAAAACGGAATAGTCCTATTGTTCCTGGGATATCCAAATCTGAGATATAATTTTGTAATTGGATTTTCCCTGGAGTCAGAGTAAATATTAATAACAGAATGCATACAATCATAGGCTGTGAAGTGAGTACCATGCATTTGCTACCTTGCACACTATGAGTTAATCATGACAGATCCCTGGACCCCTCCCTCATTCCTTCCTGCAGACAAAGTAGCTGATGTGGTGTGCACCACACAAATGCTAAACCCAAGAGCAGCAGAAGGTCCTGTAGCAACTGACAAACAGCTTTCTAGCACTCAGCCACCCTCAGTTCTAATCTGGCCTCAGATGTCTCCTGACTGTGTAACCCTGTACAAGGCATTTAACCCTCATCGCCTAGTCCTTACCACTCTTTTGTACATATAGTATGTATTGTTTCCAAGGCAGAAGAATGTAAGGGTTAAAAACATGCCCTTAACTATACAGGTTAGTAGATGTTGTGACAAGGAAATCACTTTAAAAGACTCATATATATATTAATTTTAGGTCACCAAGGAATTCAGCTATGTAATTCCTAAATGAAAACTCAAGTCAGCAGTCAACCTTTTAAGGAGTTTAATTACAAACAGGAGGAAGAAAGGAATTAGAGATAGAGAGAGAGAGGGAGAGAGAAAGGGGAGAGAAGGGAATAGGGCTTAAATACCCCTTCTGTTTAGGCTGGGCCAAAAGGCCCAAGCCCTTAGATAGCTGAGGCAATGAAAAGAGATCAGTCCCTATCACTCACGTGACCAAAATGAAGAAACAGTCTCAGGGGCCTCCACCTCCAGCTTCCTTCAGAGCAAGCTTCTCCGAGCACAACCTCTCCAACCAACCACCCCTAGTCCTCAGACCCCGCTATCTTTAAGGAAACCATCCAAGTTCCCTCCCCTCAGTTCTCACATTTACCAATCACTGTCCATGTCTTCCCTGTGCCAATGGAGGCTCTACCTTAACCCAGGACCACCCAGAGGTCTGTGGCTTTGCACATGTCTGTTGAAGATCATATTCTCAAATAATTAAATCTTGATCCTTTGCTGCAGCCCTTCCTAAATCCTGTTACCCTGAGTAGGGTGGAGATTGGAATAATTAAATTTTGATCTATGCTGCAGCCCTTTCCATTGTTCAGCAAAAGGTTCCTGTCCTAAAGTAATCTTAAGAAGGGAGGAGGAGGAGCCTCCCTTGCCAATGGGGTTCACATTCCAATAGAGTTCCCACTATCAGTATGAAATTTTCCAAGTATGAAATTTCCCAATGGTGAAATTTCCAACATTTATAAGTCTAAGAAATTTTAAGGTTTACAACCCCCCCTGATGATTATTGGGAGACTAGTCTCCCCATTGATCATTTAACATAATCATTTTGTAGTTCTAAATTCACTTCTAACTAAAGATATACACAATATTCAATTTTCTAAGACAAATTAGAATAGTGAGAGAGGAAATAAAAAAGAAAAGAAAGCAAAACCAATGTTTTGCTAGGCCTATTGACAGAAAGCCAAATTAGGGGCAGTCCCCTTTGGCATAAATGTGTACAATTACAATAAATGTTCAATCATAAGTCCAGTCCAATCAAATCATATCCAAAGTTCATTCTTGATCTTCTTGATGAAGTGTAGGTTTTCAGCATCTTTCTGCAACAGTTCATTCTCTGGATATAAAAGTTTCAAGCTTCTTTCTTGATGATCTTTTCTTCTCAAACAGAATCAAAATCTTTGAATTTTTATAACAGTAAAATCTTAAACAAAATTCTTGGATTTTTATAAAAATACAATCTCAAACAAACAAAAAAAATTAAAAAATTAAAAAAAAATTCTTAGATTTTAAATTAAAATACAATCCCCCCTGAAGTAAGTATTAAAAAATATATCAAGTTTAGCTCAGAATGCAATGTTCAGTTATGGGGTTGTATGTGTCAATTATCAAAAAAATAGAAAAATAATCAAAAACATAAGAAAAATTCAAAATAGGCCTTGTATAGGTCCAGTTTAAAGTAATTTCTATCCCACAAGTATGTAGGACAGGATGCAGTAATATTTCACTTAGACATTTGTAGCCAAGACTACAGGAAGTTTCCATAATATAATGTTTTCTCTCCCTACAGGTTATAAACATCAAATGAGCTTCCCTTGCTTCACAAACAGTGAGTATTCTTATCCTGGCACTGAACAGAGGATACAGTTTGTGCATCCTGACCGTGTTCCAATAGCATCTTAGGAAAGAGAAGCTGGGATAGGAGGGCCAAAGAGAGAGAAAGACACAGAAAATCCTGGTTCCTTTCTCATATTTCAATCCCCACATGTCACCCTGTGACCATGTGAAACAGAAATAGTTTCCCTTTTATTTTATAGCCCCTCCCTATGATCATACATGCTTATCGATAGTCCATAGTTTTCATTCATGATCTTTCTTCCTCAGTGCCTCAGAGAAAAACCATCACTTTAGCATTCTCTCTGACTTCATCCTCAGTTCCTCTCACTGCAGGTAGCATTCATTTGAATTTTTGAGGAATGCTGGTAAATTTTGCTGCATTTGTTTATGAAGTTGAAAGCTAGCTACTGGTCCTAGACTCATAAGATGACAGACTTACATCTATAAGTGAACTTCCAGGCTATCTAGTTCAATCTACTCATGATAAAATTAAATAAAAAATTTCCAATGGAAAAAAAAGCTATCTTTTCTACCTCCCCTTAAACTATTACTGTAAGAAATACTTATAATCTAATAAAACATTATTTCATTAGCCATTTCATAAACACATATCCTATTCTGCCCCCTGAATCCAACACCAATCTGTTCAAAAGTATGCTTCATCAATGATTCTCTGGTATTCTGATTAGTCATGGTAGTGATCAGAATACTTAAATCTTTTAAAGTTATTTATTTTTATGATGTTGTTATTGTATACATTGTTCTTCTGGTGCTACTCACAAGTCTCCTCAGGTTTTTCTGAAAATATCTCAAAATTTATTTTTAAGAAAGCCATGATTTTCTGTCTGAAAACTGGTAGTAAGTATCCATTCCAAGGCAGAAAGAATGTTACAAGCTAGGCAACTGGGGTCAAGTGACTTACCCAGAGTCACACAGCCCAGAAGAATTTCAGGCCACACTTGAACCCAGGACCTCATAACTCTAGAGGTGTCTCTCAATCCATGGAGTTCTTTGCTCCTCTTCCATAATTTCTTATAGCAAAATAATATTTCATCACACTCATGAACATCAGAACTTGTTCAGTCATTCCCCAACTGATGAGAATATCTCCTCAACTTCTATTCTTTAGTATCCAGTCATTCCAATCTTTGCCACATTAAAAATGTTTGGAATATATTCCTTAGGATATCTGGTTCTTTTTCTTTGAACTCTTTGTGATATAAATCTAGTAATGATAATTTTTCAGTCAAAGGGTATACGCATAGTTTCATGGCATATTTCTAGTTTACTTTCTTAAAATTTGAGTCCAATGTGCAGCACTGCTGTAACAATAGTATATTAGTAGACCATTTTCTCTATTACCCATATTGGTCCTTTTCCTTTTTTCGAGCATTTCTAATCTTATCGGCTTATGTGAAACATCAAAATTATTTTAATTTTCATTCTATAATTATCAGTTATTTGGACAATTTCTTCACATAGGCACAGTTTCTTCATTGAGACTCCCTATTCATAATCTTTGACTAGTATTGGAGAATCAATTTGATTTTTTCAAAATTAAGTTTTTCTGTTATATGTAACAACAGTTTCTAAATTTTTTAAGGATCATTGAGACACAAATTCCCCCACCCACTCACCCATTTTGAAATAGTAAGTAAATATTATGTAGATTTTACATATGTAAATATATAAAAATTTCCCATATTAAACCTTTTATGAAATGAAACTGAAATTAAAAAAATTGTAAGGTGAAAATGCTCCTGTTTTCTTCTGGATTTAGAATTCATCAGTTCTTTTTCCCTGGAAGCAGATGGCATTTAAAAAAATCATGAGTCCTGAAGGAAAGTTTTGGATCATTATATTGCTGAGAAATAACTGTTATTCACAGTTGTTCATTTTACTGCATTACTGTCACTGTCTTCAATGTCCTCCTGGTTCTGTTCATTACCCTATGCTTTAATTCCTGTAAATCTTTCCAGGTTTTTCTGAGTTCCTCCTTCTTTTTTCTTATATTACAATAGTATTCCATAACAATCATATATTATAACCTTGTCATTCCCCAATTGATGGATATCCTTTCATTTGCCAATTATATACACCTCATATCCCCCTCATATCCCCCCAAAAGAGCTGCTTAAAATATTTTTTGCACATATAATGTCTTGCCCCTCCCCCCCTTTTCATCTCTTTGGTAAAGAAACCTAATAATGGTATTACTGGCTCAAAGAGTATGTACTGTTATAGGCCTTTGCCTTTGGGCATAAGTCCAAATTGCTCTCTAGAATGGATAAATAAGTTCACATATTCCATAAAAGGGCATTAGTGTCTCAACTTTTCCTTTTGCCCTCCAAGTTTTGTCATTTTCCTTTTCTTCCATCATAGGAAATATTTTTTTCATTGTAAATTATTTATTTAATCAATTTTGAACATTATTCCTTGGTTACAAGAATAATATTCTTTCCCTGCTTTCCCTCCCCCCAACCTTCCAGTAGCTGACATGCAATTCCACTGAGCATTACATGAGTCCTTGATAAAACCCCATTTCCATGTTGTTGGTGTTTGCATTAAGATGTTCATTTAGAATCTTCATCCCCAATCATATCGCCTCGACCCATGTAATCAAGCAATTGTTTTTCTTCTGTGATTCTTTTCCCACAGTTTTTTACTCTGAATGTGGATAGTATTCTTTCTCATAGATCCCTCCAAGTTGTTCAGGATCACTACTTTGCCACTAATGGAGAAGTGCATTAGATTCGATTGTAGCACAGTGTATGGGTCTCTGTGTACAATGTTCTCCTGGTTCTGCTCTTTTCACTCTGCATCAATTCCTGGAGGTCATTCCAGTCCCCATGGAATTCCCCCAGTTAATTATCACTTTGAGCACAATAGTATTCCATCACCAAGAGATACCACAATTCCTTCAGTCATTCCTCCAAATGAAGGGCATTCCTTCGTTTTCCAATTTTTTTTCCACAATAAAGAGCCCCAGCTATGTATATTCTTGTACAAGTATTTTTCCTTTTTATCTCTTTGGTGTACACACCCCAGCAGTGATCAAAGGGCAGAAAGTCTTTTAAAGCCCCTTGGTCATAGTTCCAAATTGCCTTCCAGAATGGTTGGATCAATTTACAACTCCACCAGCAATGCATTAATGTCCCAACTTTGCCACATCCCCTCCAGCATTCAGATTGGATGAATAAGTTAACAAATTCCACTACAGGGCATTAGTGTCTCAACTTTTCCATATCCTCTCCAAGTTTTGTCATTTTCCTTTTCTTCCATAATAGCCAATCTCTGATGAGTTGTAGAGTGACAACTTAGAGTTGTTTTAATTTGCAATACTCTATATTATAGTGGTTTAGAACATATTTTGCACATCTGAAGAGAACATTAATTACTTTAAGAATTCCCTCTTCATCTCCTTTGACCATTTTTTCATTTTGGGAAAGATGTGTATTCTTGTATATTCTACTCATTTCTCTACGTATTTGAGAAATAAGTCTCTTATTAGATAGATGTGTAAATTTTTTTTTTTGCTTCATTATGATTAGTGAATATGACAGTCTCCATCTTATTTACTCCCGGTTATGTTCTGGCCTCCATTTCCCCCAATTTGCGCTCTTTTTCTATCAGTTCTCTTAACCCCTTCTCTTTTCCCTTCACTTCCTTCTGTAATGCAGGGTAAATAGATTTTGAATACACACACATATGCTTTTTTTCATCTTTTGATTTTCTTTGATTATTTCTTGATATCTCATGGAGTCATTATCTTCCACTTTCAGAATTATCATTTTTAATGTCTGATTTTTTTCCATTTTTATTTTTAATTAATTAATTAAGAATATTTTTCCACTGTTGCATGATTCCTGTTCTTTCTACCTCCTGCCTCCCAGAGCTGAAAAACAATTCCACTGCATTATACAATTATTATTGTTCAGAACCTATTTCCCAATTACTAATAAAGTGATTTTTAAAAGTCAATATCAGGACTTCTGGGTTAAGATGGCTGCTGTGTCTAAGCAGGACTTTTACTCTCCAAACCACCAACCAATATAGAATACCTCAAAAGGACAAAAAACCAAGTTCAGATGAAAAAAGGGATACCACAGTAGAACTCAGCATTGAAATGACAGTTGGAGCCAGCGAATCATAATCTGAATCAACTCTAGCTCCTTGGGAACTAATTAAGACCACCAGGGACTTCTTACCCCAGAAATCAGCTAAACTTTTAGAACTCCAGAAGACTGAAGTTTGTGTACCTTGGGTAGAGAGATAGAGCAGGGAGATATATCACCTCTAATGATGAGGCAATTAAGGTAATCATTAAAAACTATTTTGCTCAATTATCTGGCAATATAAATATGGAAATCTAGGTGATATAGATGAATATTTACAAAAATATCAATTGCCTAGATTAACAAAAGAAAGCATAGAACACTTAAATAATCCCATATCAGAAAAAGAAATTGAATAAGCAATCAAAGAACTCCCTGAGAAAAAATCCACAGGACCAGATGGATTGACAAATGAATTCTAACAATCATTCAAAGAACAACTAATCCCAAAACTATTGAAAATATTTAAAATAATGAGAAAAGAAAAAGAGTTCTACCAAATTCCTTTTATGACACAAACATGCTACTGATTCCAAAGCCACATAGATCAAAAACAGAGAAAGATATCTACAGACAGTCTCCCTAATGAAAAATCTTAAATACAATATTAGAAAAAAGAATCCAGCAAGTCATCATAAGGGTTATTCATTGTGATCAGGTGGGATTTATACCAGGAATGCAAGGATGTTTCAGTATTAGGAAAACCATTCATATAATAGACCATATCAACAAGCAAACCAACGAAGTAACATGATTATCTCAATAGATGCAGAAAAAGCTTTTGACAAAATACAACAGTTATTCCTATTGAAAACACTAGAACGTATAGGACTAGAAGGACTTTTCCTAAAACTAATGAACAGTATAAATATATCCAAAACCATCAGTAAGCATCATCTGCAATGAGGGTAAATTAGAATCATTCCCAATAATAAAAATAGTGAAACAAGGATGGGCCCTTTATAACCTCTATTGTTTAACATTGTACTAGAAACACTAGCTATTGAAATTAAAGAAGAAAAAGAAATTTATTAAAATAGGCAGTGGGGAGAATAAGCTATCACTCTTTGCAGATGATATGATGGTCTACTTAAAGAATCCTAGGGAATCCACTAAAAAGCTGATGAAAAAATCAACAACATTAGAAAAGTTGCAGCATACAAAAGGAACCCACATAAATCATCAGCATTTCTATATATTTCCAACACACCCAGGCAGCAGATGTTAGAAAGAGAAATTCCATTTAAAAGCACCCTAGACAATATAAAATAATTAGGAATCTATTTGCAAAGACAAAGAGAGGAATTATACAAACACAACTACAAAATACTTTCCACCAAACTAAAACTAGATCTAAACAATTGGAAAAATATTAATTGATCATAGGATTAGCTAACTTAATAAAAATGATCATCTTACCCACATTAATTTACTTATTTAGTGCCATGCCTATCAAACTACCAAGAAAACGTTTTTCTGCATTAGAAAAAAAAACTATGACAAAGTTAATTTGGAAGCACAAAAGATCAAGAATATCAAGGTTAATAATGAAAAAAAAATGTGAAGGAAGGTTGCCTAGCAGTACCAGATCTTAACATTATAATATAAAGCAATGGTCATCAAAACAATATGGTACTGGCTAACAGACAGAAGGAGAGGATCAGTAGAATAGGCTTGGGGTAAGTGACCTCAGGAAGACAGTCTATGATAAACTCAAAGGTCCCAGCTTTTCGAACAAAAATGCACTATTTGACAAAAACTGCTGGGAAAATTGGAAAATAGTATGGGAGACATTAGGTTTAGATCAGTATCTCACACCCCACAACAAGATAAACAAAGAATGGGTGAATGAATTGAATATAAAGAAGGAAACTATAAATAAATTTGGTAAACACATAATAGTATACTTGCCAGTCTTTAGGAAAGGAAATAATTTAAGACCAAGCAAAAAATCACAAAATGTAAAATAAATAACTTTGATTACTTTAAATTAAAAAGGGGTTGTTCAAACAAACCAATGCAACCAAAATTAGATGGGAAGCAAAAATTGGGAAACATTTTTTATAAGAAACCACTGACAAAGGTCTAACTAATCCAATATATAAAGGCCTTAACCAATTGTACAAAAAATCAAGCCATTCCCCAATTGATAAATGGGCAAGGGATGGGACATGAATAGACAATTTTCAGATAAAGGAATCACAACTATCAATAAGCACATGAACAAATGTTCTAAATCTCTCATAATGAGAGAAATGCAAATCATAACAACTCTTATTTACCACTTCACACCTAGCAGATTAGCTAACATGAAAGCAAAGGAAAATAACAAATGTTGGAGGGGATGTGGTAAAATTGGGACATTAATACATTACTGGTAGAGTTGTGAATTGATCCAACCATTTTGGATGGCAATTTGGAACTATGCCCAAAAGGTTTTTAAAGACTGTCTTCCCATTGATCCAGCCATATAACTGCTGGGTTTATAATTCCCCAAAGACATCAAAGGGAAAAAGACTTGTACAAAAATAATTATAGCTGTGTTCATTGTGGTGGCAAAAAAGTGAAAAATGAAAGGTGTTCCCTTCAAATGGGGAATGGTTTAACAAATTGTGGTATCTGTTGTTGATGGAATAGTATTGTGCTATAAAGAATTATGAACTGGAAGGATTCCATGTGAACTGAACAACCACCAGGAAGTGATGCAGAGTGAAAAGAGCAGAACCAGGAGAACATTATACACAGAAACTGATACACTGTGGTTCAATTGAATGCAATGGACTTCTCTATTAGCAGTAATGCAATGATCCAAGACAATTCTGAGGAACTTTTGGGAAAGATACCTATCCACATTCAGAGGAAGAACTGTGGGAATAGAAACACAAAAGAAAAACATCTGCTTGATTACATGGGTTGTTGGGGATATGACTGGGGATGTAGACTCCGAACAATCACCATAGTGCAATCAAAATTTGGAAACAGGTATTCATCACTATATATTTCCTTAATACATGTGACTTAGAATCATTTTGTAGTCCTTATCTTTCCTTGATAAATCAATGACACAAGTAAAACGCAGTGGAATTGTGTGGTGGCTATGGGGGAGGAGGAGAGGAGGGAAAGAACACGAACCATGTAACCATGGGAAAATCTTCTAAATTAATTAATTAAATGAATTTTTTTCATTTCAATGTAAAAAATATAATGTCCAAAAGTCAAAATCCCCAATCATTTTCCCAATCAGACCGTATGATGAATCATAAGTTTTCCTTAAGCATTTCTGCAATCACCCCTCTTTCTCTGGATGTAGGTAGCATTCTCTTATAAGTCCCTATAGATTGTTCTAGAACCTTGCATTGCTACTAGTAGAGAAGTTCATTACATTTGATTATGGCACAAGGAATCAGTCACTGTGTACCATGTTCTACTTCTGATCATTTCTCTCTGCATCTTTCTGAAGGTGTGTTTCTGATTCACATGGAATTCCTTCAGTTCAACAATCCTTTCAACACAATACTATTCCATCACCATCAGATACCACAATTTTTCAGCAATTTTCCCATTGATGGACAACAGGAGATGATTTTCTTGAGTGAGGTTTTGTAGTTCATATTCCCTTTGGCCAATTTACTATCTAAAGTTGTTTTCCTCGGCAAATTTTTATACCTCTTTTTTTTCTCCTAGTGTTAATTTTGCCTTTCAAGAAATTCTTCAGTGTATTTTTGTGTATCGTCTTCCATATGGCTAATTCTACTTTTTGAAAGAGTTCATCTCTTCATTGAATTTTTATAAAATGTCTTTTACCATTTCGTATATTCTGATTTGAAAGATGTTCATTTCTTCAATATTGTTTGTGCCTTCTTTAATTAAGGTGTTGACTTTTTACATGAATATCCTATATCACTGTCATCACTTCTCCTGAATTTTCTTCTACCTCTCCTCCTGGATCATTAAATCTCTTTTTTGAGCTTCTTTCATCAATTCTTTTTTAGGCTTGAGAGCAATTCTTATTTTTATTGCAAAGTTTGCATGCAGCGGCATTGATTTTGTGTAGACTTCTACTGAGTTTGTGTTTTGGTTTTCTCTGTCACCATAATAGCTCTCTGTGTTGAATTTCTTTTTCATCTTTTTGCTCATTTCCAGCCCTTTCCTTTCCATTTAAAAAAGACAGTTAAAATTGAATCTGTACCTGTGGTGAGTTGAGTACAGCTCCAAGTTTAAGGTTCTTTGTACAGCTGCCCTCAGAGTTAAATCTGGGGATCAATCTGCTTTCAGCCCTTCAAATTTGGAATCATGAAAGCAATGGTGTTTTCAATACCCTTCTGGTCTATATCTGCCTTGTGAGTAACCTTAAGCACCCTTTTCTCCCCTGGAACTGTGACCAGGGAGAGTCTGATTCTCTCCTGTGGCTACAAGCACTGGTCTCTGCTAGCCCTCTCCACCCTGAGAATCTCTCCCACAGACTGGGATGTGAATATGAGTAAAGCAACAAGAATTGCCTTAAGAGTGAGTGAAGGGACTTCCAGAAGGAGCACCTGCCCCGCCCTCGCCCCGCCCCTCGGCCGCGGCATGGCGGGGGGCGGGGAGGCCAGTTTTTCCTCCTTCCGCCTTATGCTCCCAACCCTTCGGGGGGCCCTTATGGCCATTGCTGCGCCCAAACGCTGCTCAAGTGGGCCGACGTGGAGGCGCCTGGCAGCCGGCAGCCTCCAACTCCCTCCTGGGCCTCAGGAAGCCCTCATTGGCCTGCTCGCGACCGCCCCCCTGAAGGCCCTGCGGGAAGGGGCTCTCCTGGGCCCTACCTGCCGCGTCTCCTCGCACACCAGGGAGAAGAGCCAGAAGTAGATGACGAGCTCCCGCCAGGATGGCAGGGGCTGGAAGTCGACCATGAGCACGTAGGCGAAGAGCCAGAGGAAGGTGAAGTAGGACAGGATGTTCAGGTGGAAGATCACCACTGGCGCCGTGAAGAAGGCTCGGAAGCGGGCTAGGCAGCTCACCAGCTGGAGCCTATTCTCTCTGAGGGGAGCAGAGCGGAGGGACACCGATGGGCCATGGCCGTCACCCTGGCTTGGCCTGGAGGGACCCCGAGACTCCATCCCGCTGAAGAGCCTCCCAATCTGGATTTGAATCCTGCAGGTGTGGCTTTGGGCAAGTTTCCTGGTCTGTCTGGCCTCCCTCTCCCTCTCTGCAGACTACCGGGCCTGAGCATAGGCTCTCCCCCCGAGGAAAGAGCTGGCGGGAAAGGAATAGCTGTGGGCACTGCACACAACCCTACCAGAATGGTCCTGCTGGTGCAGCTTCCGCCCCTGCCCCTGCCCCTGCCCAGACCGACCTCAGCTCTGCCTAGCCAAAGGCCAAAGAGGCAGAGATTCTGCTTAGGGCAGTAGCCCAACCCCTCTAAGGCCACACATCCTCGCTTAGCCCAGTCAGAGGACAAAAGAATGGAACTAGAGCATGGGAGCGGGATGGCCTGGGAAGAAGAAGAGGGAGAAGAAGGAGAGGAAGAGGATGGAGAAGAAAGAGAAGCAGAAGCAGAAGAGGAAGGAGGAGAAGAGGATGAAGAGAAAGAGGGAGGAGAGGAAGAGGAAGGAGAAAAAAGAAAGAAGAGGAAGGAGGAGGAAGAAAAAGGAGAGGAGGAAGAAAAAGGAGAGGAAAAGGAAGGAGAAGAAGAAAAAAGCAAGAAAAGGAAGAAGAAAGAGGAGAGAAAGGAGAAGAAAAAGAAGCAGAAGGAGGAGAGGAAGGAGAAGAAAAAGCAGAAGAAGGAGGAGGAGAGGAGGAAGAGAAAGAAGAAGGAGAGGAAGAAGAGAGGAGGAGGAGGAAGAAGTTGAAGGCGGAGGAGGAGGAGAGGAAGAACAACTGACCAGAAATAAAATATAAGTGAAGAATAGTCTGAAAGAAATGGTCTCTTTGTATAGAAGCAAAATCCCCTCATCTTGAAAGCAGGATGTGTGGAGTCTAGAACAACCACAGTCCTCTCAAAACATTTCAAGCAAACCGTAACCAAACATCTAAATACTTGACTGCAAGAAATAATCTACTAAAACATCCCAGAAATTTTGAACACAGGAAAAATGCACCAATTGACATCTTAAGGGGAAATTTTGTTTTAAACTCCAAGATATATAGTAGTTAAACTCAACAATTTTAGGTACTTAAACTTAGCAAAAACACCTGCTGCAAGTGACCAGGAAAAAAACCTTCTAATAAAAAGAAAAGAAAATTAGAACAGCACAAGACTACTTTGTATTCACCAGAAATCTCAGGAGCAAATGGAATAATATATTCCAAAAAGCAAAGGAGCTCAAGATGCAACTCAAAAGTACACACCTTATAAGCCTTAGCCTAATCATCAATGATAAAAGAATAATCAATTCAGTAAAATAGAGACATTTGAAGCATTTTTGAAGGTGATAGAAGCTTAGATATGAGCAGATTATTTGACTTGTAAACACTATTGCAACAACAAAAATAGAAAAATGATAAATAAAAATGCAGTGGGTAGAGAAATTAATAAAATCAAAAGTGATAGAACTATTGATTTAATAAATAAGACAAGGAGCTGGTACTTTGAAAAAACAAACAAAATAGACAAAGTACTGGTCAATCTAATTAAAAAAAGGAAGAAAGAAAAGCAAATTCACAGCATTAAAGATGAAAAGGGGGACAGCACCTCCAATGAGGAGGAAATTAAGGCAATCATTAGAAATTACTTTGCCCAATTATATGGCAATAAATACACCAATTTAGGAGAAATGGATGAATATATACAAAAATACAAAACGCCTAGACTAACAGAAGAGGAAATAGAATTCTTAAATAATCCCATATCAGAAATTGAAATCCATCAAGCCATCAAAGAACTTCCTAAGAAAAAATCCCCAGGGCCTGATGGATTCACCTGTGAATTCTATCAGACATTCAGAGAACAGTTAATCCCAATACTATACAAACTATTTGACATAATAAGCAAAGAGGGAGTTCTCCCAAACTCCTTTTACGACACAAACATGGTACTGATTCCAAAACCAGGCAGGTCAAAAACAGAGAAAGAAAACTATAGGCCAATCTCCCTAATGAATATAGATGCAAAAATCTTAAATAGGATACTAGCAAAAAGACTCCAGCAAGTGATCTGAAGGATCATTCACCATGATCAAGTAGGATTCATACCAGGGATGCAGGGCTGGTTCAACATTAGGAAAACCATCCACATAATTGACCACATCAACAAGCAAACTAGCAAGAACCACATGATTATCTCAATAGATGCAGAAAAAGCCTTTGATAAAATACAACACCCATTCCTATTAAAAACACTAGAAAGCATAGGAATAGAAGGGTCATTCCTAAAAATAATAAACAGTATATATCTAAAACCAACAGCTAATATCATCTGCAATGGGGATAAACTAGATGCATTCCCAATAAGATCAGGAGTGAAACAAGGATGCCCATTATCACCTCTACTATTTGACATTGTACTAGAAACACTAGCAGTAGCAATTAGAGAAGATAAAGGAATTGAAGGCATCAAAATAGGCAAGGAGGAGACCAAGTTATCACTCTTTGCGGACGACATGATGGTCTACTTAAAGAATCCTAGAGATTCAACCAAAAAGCTAATTGAAATAATCAACAACTTTAGCAAAGTTGCAGGATACAAAATAAACCCACATAAATCATCAGCTTTTCTATATATCTCCAACACAGCTCAGCAGCAAGAACTAGAAAGAGAAATCCCATTCAAAATCACCTTAGACAAAATAAAATACCTAGGAATCTATCTCCCAAGACAAACACAGGAACTATATGAACACAACTACAAAATACTCGCCACACAACTAAAACTAGACCTGAACAAATGGAAAAACATTAACTGCTCATGGATAGGACGAGCCAATATAATAAAAATGACCATCCTACCCAAACTTATTTATCTATTTAGTGCCATACCCATTGAACTACCAAAATACTTCTTCACTGATTTAGAAAAAAAAACATAACAAAGTTCATTTGGAAGAACAAAAGATCAAGGATATCCAGGGAAATAATGAAAAAAAACACATACGATGGGGGCCTTGCAGTCCCTGACCTAAAACTATATTACAAAGCAGCAGTCATCAAAACAATTTGGTACTGGCTAAGAAACAGAAAGGAAGATCAGTGGAATAGACTGGGGGAAAGAGACCTCAGCAAGACAGTATACGATAAACCCAAAGATCCCAGCTTTTGGGACAAAAATCCACTATTCGATAAAAACTGCTGGGAAAATTGGAAGACAGTGTGGGAGAGACTAGGAATAGATCAACACCTCACACCCTACACCAAGATAAATTCAAAATGGGTGAGTGACTTAAACATAAAGAAGGAAACCATAAGTAAATTGGGTAAACACAGAATAGTATACATGTCAGACCTTTGGGAGGGGAAAGGCTTTAAAACCAAGCAAGATATAGAAAGAATCACAAAATGTAAAATAAATAATTTTGACTACATCAAACTAAAAAGCTTTTGTACAAACAAAACCAATATAACTAAAATCAGAAGGGAAATAACAAATTGGGAAAAAATCTTCATAGAAACCTCTGACAAAGGTTTAATTACTCATATTTATAATGAGCTAAATCAATTGTACAAAAAATCAAGCCATTCTCCAATTGACAAATGGGCAAGGGACATGAACAGGCAGTTCTCAGCCAAAGAAATCAAAACTATTAACAAGCACATGAAGAAGTGCTCTACATCTCTTATAATCAGAGAGATACAAATCAAAACAACTCTGAGGTATCACCTCACACCTAGCAGATTGGCTAACATGACAGCAAAGGAAAGTAATGAATGCTGGAGGGGATGTGGCAAAGTAGGGACATTAATTCATTGCTGGTGGAGTTGTGAATTGATCCAACCATTCTGGAGGGCCATTTGGAACTATGCCCAAAGGGCGACAAAAGAATATCTACCCTTTGACCCAGCCATAGCACTGCTGGGTCTGTACCCCAAAGAGATAATGGACACAATGACTTGTACAAAAATATTCATAGCTGTGCTCTTTGTGGTGGCCCAAAACTGGAAAACGAGGGGATGCCCATCAATTGGGGAATGGCTGAACAAACTGTGGTATATGTTGGTGATGGAGTACTATTGTGCTAAAAGGAATAATAAAGTGGAGAAGTTCCATGGAGACTGGAACAACCTCCAGGAAGTGATGCAGAGCGAGAGGAGCAGAACCAGGAGAACATTGTACACAGAGACTAATACACTGTGGTATAATCGAACGTAATGGACTTCTCCATTAGTGGCGGTGTAATGTCCCTGAACAACTTGCAGGGATCCAGGAGAAAAAAACACCATTCATAAGCAAAGGATAAACTATGGGAGTGGAAACACCGAGAAAAAGCAACTGCCTGAATACAGAGGTTGAGGGGACATGACAGAAGATAGACTCTAAATGAACACTCTAATGCAAATACTATCAACAAAGCAATGGGTTCAAATCAAGAAAACATCTAATGCCCAGTGGACTTACGCGTCGGCTATGGGGGGTGGGGTGGAGGAAAAGAAATTGATCTATGTCTTTAACGAATAATGGTTGGAAATGATCAAATAAAATATATTTAAAAAAATGCAGTGGGTAGATCAGTCAGCCTCAAAAAAAAAAAAAGAGTGAGTGAAGGGACCCCATGTAATCTCCTTCTAAGCAGTTGTCTGATCCCCCCACTCATTTATTATCTGGGGCTTAATGCTCTAGAAGCCTTTCCTGTTACTTCAGTTGTGGTCAAGACCTGCTGGCTTGGTGGTCCTGCCCTGGTGCAATGTGTTCCACTTCTACCTCTACCACAGTCCATTCCATCTGTCCTGCTAGCTTTTCTAAGTTGTTTTGTGCTGGAAAATCAGATGTCTTTTTTGTGTTATAATACTGCTCCAGAATTCATTGTAAGACATTTTATCAGGATTTTAAAGGGTAATTTGATAGAGATCAGGTGAGAGATCTCTATATTCTCTATCAATTTGACTCTGCACGTGGCTTTTATTCTTATAAATTTGAATTAGAAATGAGACCCCTAGCAGAAGAATTTGAAGCAAATATTTTTCCCCTCAAATACCTGATTCCCTTCTAATTTTACTACATTGGTTTTGTTTTGAGGGGAAAACAATTTAATTTCATGTAAGCAACTTTATCCATTTTACCTTGCTGTCCTATATATCCCTCATGTGATCATGAACTCTCCCCTGTCCATTAATATGTGAGTCAAAAATTTCCCCGTTACTCTCATTTCTTTTATATCAACTTTTGTATCTAAATCATGAACCCATTTGGAATTTATTTTGTTATGTGATGCAAGAATATTGGTCCATTCCTAGATTCTGCAAAACGAATTTTCAGTATTTTCAGCAATTTTTGTTATGTAATCAGTACTTAACATTGAAAATGGATTAACCTCCTCATTTTACTTGTGAGGAAACTAAGGCAAAAACAGAGGACGTGGCAGGGCCACAATTTGAACCCAGGTCTTCTTTCAAGATATGTTCCATGGTCTCTCACAATGTGAGGTGTTACTCCTCCTTTGTGTAATGAATCAGTTGAGAAATAGAGTTGAGACCTGCTATGTGCTCAGTCCCAAATGCCTAGGAGTCACATAGCAGTCTGCCATTGCATGGAGGCTTGTTTATTACATAGTTTAGAGATCACATACTTCTTTGGCACACAGTCAATTTTATACATATATGTTTCCATGCAACTTAACAGCAAACACCAAGCCTAAGTAAATACTCAATGAAACATTGTTGCTATAGATGAATGACATAACAACAGTGTGATCTAGATGTTAGTTATCCCTGATCTTAGGATAGTCATTGTTACTTTTGGTCAGCTTTCACAATCAATCACAATTACTTAGGATATGGATAACAAAACATGATTAGAAGGTTAATTTGAGACAGACCAGATTTCCTTCAATTTACATGTTCAATTTTTTTGTGTGTTACTTTAAAGCACCTGGCAATGTTGCCTGGTTTCTATCTGCATTGAAGGTTATTGATGTTCTTGGCTTCCCTGGCTTGTAATAAAAGTGAATGTAACTGTGGAGATAAAAAAAGAAGGGGGATAATGATCTTTATGTTTAATTCTGTGAATGTAAACTTTTAGGGTAATAATCTGGGAGGATTAAGTTATGGGATGTATATGTGTGTTAATCCTATAAGTACTTGCTCTCATAGTACTTCTCCTGTATTGGGGAGGAGACAATCATCTTAACGAGACCATTGTAGTAAGGGATGTTGGAGAGAGAGAGAAGTCACTGAGAGGGATCAGTGGGAACCTCATTTTCAGGGAGCTGCCTTGCCTGGCTCCCATCTCCCAAACTGTGACTTTGCCAGACAGTAAGGATTTGTCAGCTTCCCTCAGTCTTCTAACTCCAAGTCCACAATTTTTAACACTGCTAAAAAAATTGTGTATGGCTGGAGGGATCCTCAGAATTTCATTAGTGGGTTCATTCTGCTGAGATTTCCTCTGAGGAAGGACTTGAACAGTGCCACCTGGAATAATGATGATGATCATTGTAATGATCATCACAATAACTAGCTTTTAGATAGAACTTGAAGGTTTACAAAGCATTTCCTCTCATTTGAATGACACTTGCAAGTCTCAGCCAATGGGATACCTTTCCTTTTGTACAGTATCATGGAGCTCTTGCTACAAAACCTTCAAACTCAGCTTCACTATTACCAACATGTTTTACACAACAAAGATGAATCAAAAGGACTCCAGAACATTCAAGGCTGCTGAGCATATCCTACAAATCTTGGTGAGATTCTACTCCCATTCCCTTCTACCTCCTCTGTCCCATGCTACCTTCCATAGCCCTGTGTATTCAGGCTTGCTCTAGCCAGGTATACAGAAGTCCCCTTCTCTCTTTTTGTTTCCAGCTCAAGGTATTGTTTGGAAGCAGCAAGCTTGGCTCTCAATATTGTGGATGCAGTGGCCTTTCACTGAGGTGAGAATCCTTCAAGACATCATCAGCTCAGATATTAGGGACCAGCAATTTCCATTTCACTCAGATGATGCCCAGGCTGTTTCTTCTGCTTCTTAATAGAAATTCCTTCTTTCCCAAGCTGTAATGGATAAAATCTTCCAACCAAGAAGCCATTAAAATATTTTAGACTCCTTATTCTCTTTCTCAGGTAGAAAAATATTCATTCCCCATTATTCTTTCCAAAGATAAGTTTGCAACTGTTTTCACTTTATAACTCCACATGAAAGGAATAACCTAGGAGGCATCAAATGAGTGCTTAGAAAATGATTGATTAATAAATACATATCAACATTACCTTTCTCTAGAATCATATATAGGCTCCAAGCTGGAAGGGACAGTAGAGGTAACCTGGACCATTCTCTTCATTTACAGATGAAAAAATGAAGACCCAAGGAGATCCCAATAACTTTCCCCAGGTCAAAAATAGTCAGAGTTTGAACACTTGATCTTTGATTTTAAATTCATTGTTCTTTCCACTACTCTAAAGAAACTACTGAAAATAATCAGACCCCACAGACACTTGTAAACATACAAATAAGTGATGTTACAGAGCACTGCCAATTTCATTGTCGTGGATAAGGTGCTAAGTGTGGAATCAGAAAGAACAGAGTTCAAATTTTCTCTCACTTACCAGATGTGTGATGCTATGCAAGTCACATAATCTGCCTTGGCCTCCATTTCTTTCCTCTATAAACTGAGAGGGCTATATTTGATGGCTTCCAATGCCCTTTTCAACTTTAAATCTACAATCATCTCTAAACCTTTATTCCAGGTCAGCCACTTCTCTCAAGAGTGTTCTCTGAATAACTAAATTTCAGAAACTAAACCAGTGGTGTCAAACTCAAAAGGAAATTTCTGAAGCCACTAAAGTATACATCAGCAAGGTCCCTATAGCCTGCATTTTGGCTCAGAAAAGCATATACATTTATATATATACATATACATATATATATATATGTATTACTTTATAAATTAATAAGCTAACACATTAAAATTAGATTGGAACTACCCTTAATATAGCTCATGTGACTCCTAGGAAGGGCTGTTTGAAACCACTTGTCTGAAACATTAATTTCCAGGTCTCTGAAGAACAGCATAGCAACTGGAGTAGATATACTCTGCACTTTCAAGAAGGACTCCTCCAACCTTGTCCTGGACAAAAAGGTGGTTTCCTGGGAGCTGACTGAACAGCTCTGTAGAAGAGAGCTAAAACACCTGGTTATAGACAATGATAGCCTCATTGTGAATGGTAACTAGCTTGACTTTTGGGATATGTGCCTCTCTTTCTCTGGGTGGTTCCCTTTCCAGAAAACAACTCACCTGCCCCAAACTCTTCTTTCCTTTCGGGTCTCCTTTGTTTTCATGGTTTCTCTCTCACTCCTGGGAGCACTGGCCCTCAAAGTGGTGACAAACTATGAAGACATGGGGAGCTCACTTCTCAAGATCAGAAGAGACTGGATTGTTTTTAGACTCCTTCAACAAAGAAGTATGCCTTGAATGCCTTCTTGAATGCTGAAGCACCATTTTTCCCCTATGGGCCCCAAACCAACTCCTCTCCATTACTCCTTTAACTTTTTTGCCCACAAAGAGATACCCTACTCAAATTCTCTTCCTCCCTCTCTCCCCCCTCTATCTTTACTTCCCTCTCTCCTTCTCTCTCCTTCTTACTCTCTCTCTCCTTCTCTCTCTCTCTCTCTCTCTCTCTCTCTCTCTCTCTCTCTCTCTCTCTCTGTCTCTGTCTCTCTCTATCTCTCTGTCTCTCAACTTTCTTTATTTCTTCTATCTTTTCTCCCTCTCTTTTCTCTTTCTATTTTGGCCTTCTTTTCTGTACCTTTCCCAAAATCTTGTGTTTATGTCTCTTCTGTCCCATTCTCTTTTTTTCCTCTGCTATTCTCTTCTTGTCTTCCCTCCTTTCATCTGCTGTCCCTTGCCTTGTCCTTCCCTGCCCTCACCTTCTCTCCAAAACTTGTTCCCTCTGAATTTTTCTTTCTTCTTTTCTTTTCCCTTCTCAAACTACAGGGTATCAACATAAGCTGCCAGGAATCAGATCCACAAAGAGTAAGTTTTAGATTTCTTTATTGTCTGTTTGTATCTATATTTATATCCACTCTCTTTAATGAGACACTACAATGAAAGATTTTTTTTATATTTTTGGAAGGGATTAATGTAGGGCAGAGGATTAAAAGTGGTGTTAGGGATTCTTAGAATTAGATACACTATTAGATATGGCCAAAGTTTAGACTTCATTTACTCATTTGTCTATTCTCTTTTTGCTACTCAAAATATATATAAATAGTTCAAAAGGGAAAATTATCCCATGGGCCTGGGAAAGCAGGCTGTCCCTATCTCTTTCTTGTTCAAAATTAAGAGTCAGACCTTGTGGTCTTTGTAATCTTCTGATACATTGAGGGGATCTCCCAACATTCCAGAGAGACTTGTTGCTCTCCCTTATATTCTTCATTCACCAACGTTGCCCAATAGTTTTCATTAATAATGTTTTTATTCTCTGCTCTTTCAATAACTACACTCTCTCAAACCAGTGTCTTGCTCTGTTGCACTCAGATTTGAGACTCATCAGAAAAGAGATGATAGATAAATTTATGTGAGTTTATGAGCACTGAGTGAAATCCCATAGAAGAAGAGAAGAAGAGCCCAGTTCAAAACCTTGTAGGGCACCTACATGAAGGACTTAATTAAGTAAGAATCCAGCAAAGGAGACTAAAACAGGATAATCAGAGAAGTCCTAGGACAACCAGGATAGTTTTGTTATGAAAATTAGAGAATTTGGGTATCAAGGAGTGCAGAGAGCTTAAGAAGAATGAGGATTAAGAAGAAGGCCATTAAGAGATTTTTGCAATTTCATTTGAATGATGAAGTTGAAAACCAGACTGTAGTTAAAAAAAAAGAGGAAGAAGAAGGGAAGTAGAAGTACCTTTCATAGATAGCATTTTCAAAAATTTCAATCCCAAAGGGAAGAGAGAGATAGGAAATGATAGCTATCAGGGATATATGGATAAAATGAAGGCTGTTTTTCATTTGGGGTTGAAGGAAAGCTGCCAGTAGATGAGTAGAGTTTGAAAACAAAGTGAAACAATGGGAATACTAGAGAGATTCTCTGCTGGGTGAAGGATGAAGTAAAGAGAGCACATATTTTGGCATTTCCTTCAGAATATATGGGGACAACATATTGTCCTTTCTACACCCACTCCTGTGGTTGAGATATATGTTCTCATCTATTGTTCTAGGAAGTGAGGTTGGTGTAGGACCTGTCACCCATATCCCAGACCATGGAGAACCAGGAAAAATCATGACATCACTGACTAGTGGCCTCCTGATCCGTGAATCCCCTGTATATGCTATAGGTAAGAAAATATATTTTCTTTCTTTTATACTGGCATTTATTCTTGCTTTGGGCACTTGTTTTCAAATTTGAGATATGGAGTCACCTTCATAGTCTGAGAACAGGACAGTCACTTATGGGGGAAGTTTGTCATTAGGTTGTAAGATTTGACAATTTCCTCTGTCCTATTGCTTTCTGCCCTAAAATTTGCTGTGATAGTAGCCTTTGGATGAAGATCTCATGGGGGATTTTGCTATTTCTTTTGTTTGCTTGGGTGTATACATATAATAGCCTATTCTTTTTCTTTGATCATTTCTCAACTGTGGAATGACTCTTTTAAAAATAATTTTGTTAATTTATAAAACATATACATTCTTAATGTTTGTTAAATATTATATATGACACATAAAATTTATAATTGTCCCCTCCAATGTAGAAATATTTTCTTTGTTCCTTATGTGAAAAATTCCCCCATTCTAACTCTTCCATCCCTCTTCGTCCAGTGCTTCCCTCTTTATCATCCCTTCATTCTTTTTTGGAAATCATTCCAATATCATAGACTGATACACATGCTGAAATAGAGAAATATAAACTGAGGAAATTATTTCTTTTGCAATGACTACTCTGGCTGGCTTATGACTAGAGAGAGTTGCTAGAGGGAAACTTGAAAACTGTTTGGGAGTAATGGAGGTAGTAATGAGAAATGCTGAGGGATGCTAGGAGAGGGATGCTACCACACAGGGGAACTACCCTGGGGAATGCTCTGAGGTTTGCCTACTGATCCCTACTGATGGCTGATGGATCAGTATCTGTTTCTAACTTCCTCCTCCCCTTCACTCCCTCCCTTCTCCAACACTTTCCTTTCTGCCTCCCTCACCTCCCAGTTCTTCTTGAAGCTTTTGGCTTCTTCCCTCCTCCCTTGAGTAAAGTATAAAGATACTCTTTTCTTTTCCTTTTTCAAGTCAAGGGGTTTATTGGGATAACAGGATAGGAAACTGAGGTAAGAGGGATGAGGATTTCCCTCATCTATAATGAGGGAGAATTTGAGGGTTTGAGAGAGTAGTCCATTCACAAACGGTGACTCTAAGACAGAGAGATGAAGGACAACAGCTGTTTAAAATCTTCTTTTACTTCACAAAGTCAGCAAGGTCTCTCAGCTTAATTAACCCCAGACAGAAAACAAAGTCCAAAGTCTCCCAGTTTCTCCTGGCCAGCTCAACTCTCAAAGAGACAACCAACTCCAAAAGCCAATTTCTCCTTCTTCTCCTTTCTCTGTCATAGTTTCTCCTGGCCAGCTTAACTGCCTGAGTCAGAGAGCCAAAGTTAAAGCCAAGTTTCTCCTTCTCCTCTCTGTGGCCAGAAACCCCCAACTGCCACTCCTGGGAACATTCCATTTGGAACCTTCCTCTTGATTGACAGGCAGGTTAGGTCCCCAGCTTGTTTCTTGCATCTTGGCTTACAAGTCCTCTCTCTCTCTCTCCATGTCTCTACCGCAAATCCCCCCTTTTATTAGCAAAAAATGTAACTTTCATTTTTCAATGATACTTACCTTAATAATTCTATCTATCTTATCTCTTTGCTATCTGAAATATACTCTACCCCCCCCTTTACAAAATGCTAAACACATCTTAGCTGTTCTATCGAAATGCTAAGCTAAGAATGGGTTATAGGAAAATGGTTACATGAACATAGTTTCACATAACAAAGCAAATAACAATTTCCAAATCATCTCAACAATTACCCTATCATTAAGAATATGCAAATATTCTAATTCCTAATGTCTATAAATTCACTAAGTAAAATTTCCTATCACTAATAAATGCTAACCTACAATCATAATACAATATAACTTCCATGCTTCAGAACTTCTATGTCTCTACTTTCTTAAGCCTTAAACAAATTCAATAGGCTATTACTAATGTTAGTAGTTAGACTATTAATAAACTTACTCTAAAAAGTTAGCTCGTTAGTCAATTAGTAAGTTTAGTACAGATTTAAATATATACATCATTCTAAATTTCTGTGCAAACTCATGCAGAAAAGGATATTATTTTCTGTTTGAATTTCCCACAGAAATTTCTCATCAGTGTGTCTTTGTTATCATGCATGTCATGTAATTACCCATTCCATGAATATCTTATTTTGCTATGTAGGATGTGCATGCATATATGTGCTGTTTACATGTATGACACAGTCTTACACTTATTCATGGCCAAAATTTCAAAGTTCCAAAGTCCTTCCATGTCCATTCATGTTGCCTGTCGAAACTCTTCCATCCTTTCTGCTCAACATATCACTCTTCTGTCTACCATCACTTGATTGAAGACTTGTGTTCTTCAAGTCAGGATCCACTGCAATAATCAGGAACCTGGGAACACACAAACAAACCACGCACATGTGTGCAAGTTAGTTTTTTACATATGTGTGCAAGTAAATGTGAAAAGTTACTTTCGCATGGAAGTGAGATGAAATTTTTGAGTAACAGAATGTATCAATTTTTTGTGTGTGCAAGTAAGATAACATGATTTTCTTCATGAATGGGGGTAAGCTTTTTGCATTTGTACATCTTCGTGTTTACAAGTTAGGTCAACTTGTGTTTTTCCTCATGCAAGGGGGTAAGCGTTATGCATAGGTTTTCAAGTCTTTGGTAAGAATAATGACATCAATTTTTTTTTCTTTCAAGGAGGTTTATCATATGGTTACTGTATGTAGTTCTTGGATGGTTACTATATGTAGAATTTGGAGATAGTTTTTTTCGTTTTGTTACTATGTCAGGCAGAGACTTTTATATCTTATATTGAGGCTTTGTGGCTGCTAATCTTTCTCATGCAAGGTTTTACTTTCATATTACTGTGTTACTGTCTGTATATTTTCAGGGTTCTATCCTTTCATTATTTTAACTTGTGCAGGGGTCTCTCTACTCTATTCTGGTGGCAAGTATTCATGTGCTTTCCTGTGTTTCTGGTAGGGACTGCATTTGCTTATCAATTATTTTCCTAGGGCTACTCAATATTATGGGTGTGATGCAATTTCACATGTGAAGCATGGAACCATGGATCTCTTTGATCAACTTTTATAGCTATTGGGGTTGTCATTATGACCGTAGTAGGTCCAATCCATCTTGGTTCTGTAGGAGATTCTCTATTAAAGTTCTTGACATAAACTTTATCACCTGGTTTTATCTTGGGCAATGAAAAATCTAGTGGTGTTCTTTGCACAAGCAAACCCAGTTTCCTTAGTTCTTCAATCCTATGTTGTATCTGTTTTAAGTATTCATGAAGAACACATTCACCTCTTAACATGGATACAAGTAAGGTGGCTTTACTGTCCTACGATGCCAAAGAGGGCTGACCATACAGAATTTCAAAAGGTGATAGGTGCAGGTCAGTCCTAGGCCTGGTTCTAATGTTGAAGAAAGCAAGGGACAAAACATCTGCCCATTTTGAATGTGTTTCTGAACAGAGTTTACCTATTGGTGTTTTTAACTCTTTGATCGTCTGTTCGACCAGCCTGGAACTTTGGGGCCGATAAACTGAATGGTAATTGCACTTAATCCCCAAGTTCTTGTAGATTTCTTGTAGAACCCGGGAAGTGAAGTGGGTCCCCTTGTCCGAGTCAATGGTATTGGGAATGTCATGTCTAGGTATAATCTCCTTCAATAGAAATTTCACTACTGTAGCAGTGTCACTTTTCTTATACGGACATGTTACAACCCATCTAGTCAGTCTATCCAAATTAACCAATGCATATTTGCATCCCCTTTCCTTAGGCATGTTGATATCATCAATTTGAATACAGTGGAAAGGCATATAACTGAGTGGTCTGCCTCCCAATGCAACACTCTTGAAATGTCCTTGATTTTATCTCCTGCATGTTTCACGTGCCTTGACTAGTTCTAATGGCATTTGTAGTCATTCCTGGTGCTGTCCAATATCTCTTTATGCTATCCAAAATCCCTTGTACTCCGTAATGTCCCTTTGCATGAATTACGGTGCATAGATGTTGATACAACTTTTTAGGGAGAATAGGATTACCCCCATGAGCAATACAGATGCCTTTGATCAGTTCAGTAGCTGCTCTTTCCATGAATGTATCTCTTCTCTGTCATAGGCTTTAGTGAGATTATTCCTTTTGATCAGAGAGAAATGCAGCACATGGTGGGAACCGAACCTAACAGCACACTTTGATGTTATGTCTGCTCTTTCATTGTTAGGGATATCCTGTCCTATCCATGAGTGTGTACCTTACAATGAATTATGGCCACCTCCTTAGGAAAGTCTACAACATTAATAATACTATCTATAAGATTGCCATATGCAATTGGTTTCCCAGCTGAAGTTTTATAACCTTTGTTTTTCCATATGTATGATGACCAAAGCACAGTGGAGAAAGCGTAGTGTGAATCCAGAAATATATTAGCTTTTTTCCCCCTAGCTAATTCCAGGGCCATGAGCATAGCCTTAAGCGTGGCTCCCTGGGTGCTCACATGACTTGGCAACGATACATGCCAAAGCATTTTGTCAATGTCAACAACCGCTGACCCTGAGAATGTCTCTCCCATCACGAACATAGGAGGACCCATCTGTGTATAACTCCATTTCTGAATTTATAAGAGGTGTATCTTTCAGGCGTTCATTTGGCCTATGCATGAGTTCTACTATCTGATCACAATCATGCAATACTTCTCCACCCATTGGCAAATCAGGGACCAGAGTTGCTGGGTTCACCAGTGCACATCTATGAATTGTGATGTTATCATTGCCTAACAAAATGACTTCATACTGGGATATTCTTGCATCGGTGAATGAATATGTACTCTGTGACCGTAACAGATTTTCAATTTCGTGTGCAGAATACACCTGCAATTTACATCCCAGTACTATGTCATAGGACTTCTTGACCATTAGAGTTGTAGCTACTACACTCCTGAGGCAATGTACTATGCCCTGTACAACCGTGTCAAGGATAGAACTGTAAAATACAATAGCCCTTAGATTCAACTGAAAATACTGTGCTAACATTGCAGAAGCATTGCCTTTTGCTTCATGGACTTCCAAGTGGAATTCTTTCTTATATTTAGGTATTCCCAAAGCTGGAGCTGATAGAATATCTCCCTTCAACTGTGACAAAGCATGCAAATGTTCCTTATTCATTTGCAATGGTTCTTTGAAGTCTTTCTTTGTCAAATCAGTCAAGTACTTGGATATATGAGAATAACCCACTATGTACTGCCTCCAGAAACCAGCAACCCCCAGAAAAGCTCTCAGTTCTTTCTTAGTTCGAGGGATGCCTAGCTGTATATCTGTATATCTGCTACCTTTTTATTTGAAATTTTCCTGGTGCCCCCCTCCAGGACAAATCCTAATATTCAACTATTGGTAGGACCCTTTGAATCTTCTTTTTAGAAACTTTATGTCCCCTCTGATAAAGTTCTATTAACAATTTCTTTCAATGTTCTAAACAAGTTTTAGGGTCAGGAGATGCTAGCAACAAATCATCCACACAGTGTATCAATTTGCTATGTTTGATCTCTTTGCAACAGTTGAGAAAATATTGAAGCCGACTCCCAACAATCTTGCACTAATCTAGTATAGCACAGCTGGGTTTGTTGCCATTGGAAAGCAAAAATATTTTGAGAATCAGGGTGCAACGGTATAGTGAAGTAAGCATTGCTCAGGTCCAACACTGTACACCTCCTAGCTTCTGCAGGTATCTGAGTTATAATATCATTTGGAGATGGTGTTACAGTATATCTCTTCCTAATGAAATTATTCACAGCCCTCAAATCATCACAAATCTCCATGCAGGAGTGCCATCTTCATTCAGCTTATTCTTTTTAATGGCTAATATTGGGTTATTGTATTCAGATACCATAGGTCTCAATATACCTTGCTCAAGCAAGCTATTTATAATGGGTATTATCCCTTCTCTTGCTTCTCTACTCAACTTGTATTGTGGTATCTTAGGTGGTATCCCTTCCCTGACCTCAATCCTAACAGGAGTAATCGATTTAATCCGACCCACATCATTTTGGTGTTTTGCAAGCACCCCCTGTGGCATATCTGTGGGTATGTCATATTTAGAAGTCACAACTTGAATTTTTTCAGGTTCTTCCTCAAGTTGCTCTAAGTAACAATGGATAGTGCTTCAGTGAATTCTTGGGTAGATGCAAAGAAATTACCCCATATTTTTCACATTGTAATGTTGCCTGCATCTTGCACAAAACATCTTGTCCTAAAGATTGGCTAGGCATGATGGAATCAACAAGAAGTTATGATCTATGGTGAGAGGACCTAGTTTAACCATAGTGCTTTTGAGCTCAGGGACCTATTGTCTTTGTCCCATTGCTCCAGCTACAGAAGCCATACCCCCTATGTAGGTATCCCCTGGACTTGTATTTAGGACAGACTTTGAAGCACCAGTATCCAAGAGAGCCTTAAGGTTTTTCTTCCCCACCTTAATCCATACCTATGTTTCTGGCCTGTTTGTAGGTAAAGAGTTTATTGCCACCGAATTAGTACTCGTGTCTTTGCTACCCTCTGCCAGCTGCATATGTAACTCAGTTAATTCTTTTTGATTTGATCCATTCCCAATGAAGTCTTCAATGGTACATGAAGCTAAACCATCACAGTAGCTTTGGCTGGATATCCCTTTGCCACTTAGAATGCTGACTTCAAGCCTGCCTTTTGAATTCTTGGTGGTTATTCCAATTGAGAAGAATTCCATTCCATCCTGCTTTTCAAATTTAACTGAAAAGTCACCTCCACTACTTTGAATATGATAATTATTTTCAAAAGTAATTTCAGCTTCATTATCAGTTAGTTTTTACTTAACTAAATCACTCAGTACTGGATGAAAGGTACTAGCTTCTCGATTCCAATTAGATGTCATTTCTGAGGGTATATCTGCCATAAAGCTCTTGGGAGAATTAACTAAGTTAAATGGGACTTCATCTGTGAATGTTTCTAGAGCCTTGTCATATTTAGCAACAGTAAACGTTAGGGAATTGAAACTATGATTTTTGGTATTAGTCACTAACTTTTTCTTGAGTTCTTGTGACTCTTTCTTTTTCTTTTGCATAATTCAATACTATTATCTATTCTACCCTGGAAAAATTTCTTAAGGAACGATCTGATTTCCTTTACAGACTTTTCCTGTGTGGTTACTATAGGTCTTATCAAAGTCTCTCATCTCATTTGCAATTGGAGATGTTATTTCATTAATCTCTGCCTCATTTTCTTTAATCTGGCTCGGCCTTTCTCTTGCTTTATTGAAATGGCTATCATTCATAGAGCATTTTCTTATACCAATTTCACTATTTCCCAAGCTTTTTCTATTATTTTTATCTGTAGCCTCATTATTACTACTTTTTCTACCTCCAAGTGTCACCCTATGTGCCTGGCTTCATAATTCTCTTCTAACCACATCTGAATACTTTGGCTTTGCTCCAGTTGTTATAGCATTTTGTATTTCACTCAAATCAGGAGCTTGCTGTGAGGACTTTAACTTGCAGTGTGAACAGTAAGTAATTTTCTTGTATCTAGTTTCGGCATTATGTTTGTCTCTGTTATTAATCTTATGTTTCTTCTTCAAAAAGCAGCTTCTAAACCAGACTGTAGAGTTAAAAAGAGAATAGAAAGAAGGAAAGTAGAAGCACCTTTTATGAGCATCCTGAAGGATTTCAGTCAGAAAAGAGAAGAGAGACAGGTGGATAAAATGAAGGGTTTTTTTCCAGATGGGGAAGTAATAAAGCTGTCATTAGATTAGAAGAGTTTGAAAAAATGAGAATATAGGAGTACTAGAGAGATTATCTGCTCGATGAATGATGAAGAAAAAAGAGCACATATTTTGGAGGTTCCTTCAAAATATAAGGGAACAACATATTGTCCTTTCTACCCCGAGTCCTGTGGCTGAGATTTATGTTCTCACTTATTCTTCTAGAGAGTGACATTGGTGTAGGGCCCTTCACCCATATCCCAGAACATGGAGCACCAGGAGACATGACATCAGTGACCAGTGAATCTACTGTATGTGCCATGGGTAAGAAAAGATTTCTTTTTCTATTATATTGGTATTCATCCTTGCTCTGGGCCCTTGTTTTCCAGGTTTGAGATATGATATGGACTCATCTTCATAGTCTGAGAACAGGAGGCTCACTGATGGGGGAGTTTGTGATTAGGTTGTAAGACCTGGCAACTTCCTCTGTCCCATTACTGTCTGCCCAGATGTATACTGTGATGCCAGCCTTTGGATGAAGAGCTCATGGAGGATTTTGTCCATTTCTTGTGTTAGTTTGTGTGTATACATATAATTTACTAGGATAAAAGTCAGCTACTGGAGGACAGGCTTTTCTATGCCCAGCACCTAAAACCCTGAATGGGGTACCTGATTCTTAACAAATGATTACTGCTTCATTTTCCATTTAACCTGAGCAGATATCTTTCAGGCAGTTTGTCTGAGCCACGTGCCTTGTCTCATCTGAGGGCAAGAAGACAGGACAGATCCATCTATATATCAGTCTCAGCTTATTTAATACTTTCTCATGGTGGCCATGCACCCTAGAGCACAAGGAGATCCTAATTCCTGTCACAGTCTTTTTGTTTTGAAAGTGCTTGTCAGGGAGAAGGTGCTAATGTGAGGGGTTGGGGATTGGTTGCTCTTCTCAGGAAGTTCAAAATCCTCACAGGCTCTGGGGATCTCTGTCCAAATGAATCCAAACTTCCCCCATCAACCCTTAGGCATACTTCAACTAACTGCTTTGGTCACAGGATTCTCTACTGAGACTTCAGGGACACTGAAGAATGTGAGTGGATCTGACCAGGGAAGAGAACCAACGAACTCCCCCAGTATCCCTATGACTGACTTTATCGGGAGAGATTCCATTGCTTACACTGAAACGGACATACGTGTCATGGAGACAACTCCAAGAGCCACAGCCACTCAAGACCCACTTCTCACTGTGCCCACTGGAGCAGGTGACCTCATCCCTGGGATGCACAGGAGAACTGTGTCCTCTCCCACCGAAACCTCAGTTCCATCTGAGATATCCTCTGGAGTCATCATTGCCATTGCAAGGACCTCACTCTCCATGACTCCAGTAGAAATCACAGCTAGCCCCGGCTCCAGTGCTCCCTTAAACATCAGCCTAAGCAGAAGAACAGCTTCCCTTGAGCCTGCTACTTCGTTGGAGGACCCAGGGCCAGCCGGCCTGACTCCAGAAACTGAGAGAAACCCACAGGCAACACCAACTCCAGCTATCACCCTGCCTCCAGCCAGCACACAGGAAGTTTGCACAACAGCATCTCCCAGTCCTCCTGACACAACCACAGAGGGCAGCAGTGTCCAGGCAGGGACAGCCTCTGTTTCTGATCAGGTGCCTTCCACTTCCAGCCTCTTCCCAAGTAAGCATATTTTAAATAAACTTCCCAGGGAGGGAATTGGGGTGTGGTCTTGGAGGGAATGGAGAGTGTCTGTCCAGGGAGGGTTAGTTTGTGCCTTTCTAAGGGTAAGGGTCTTCTTCCCAGGTCTTTCCTCTCTTTAGCCTTCCATTGAGCCACTGTAGGGACATTTTCTTGGTTCCATATCTGTTGAATTAGTGTCATCTCTCCAGGCTTCCTCAACTCCATGCAAGGATAGTTTCACAGTCCCTGTGCTAAAGTGATTCTCCTCTTCTTATTGATGGGATTCTGATTCCACTTGATTTAGTGGAACCTCATGATTTAACATATATGGGGATTGTCCATCAGTGAGTCCATGCTTTGAAGGGGAAAATTTGATTATTTATCCTGTGGGGAAAAGTCAGAGAAGCCATGTATTTTTGGTCTCAGCAGTTAGTAGCAACAATGTACTTTCCTTTGGGAGTCCACCAATAAAGACTTGACTGAGCTCTGGTTTCTCCCCTCCTCTCATCCTGTAGGAGGTGATGCTGGTGTGGTGCCAGACACACATGCCCAAGGCCATGATGCACCAGGAAGCACAGTAGCACCAATAAGAAGCTCCCTCACCCCTGTGTCTACTATTATTCCCACAGGTAAGTAGGTACCTCCTCTCTGTCTCTGTGTTGGAGGTTTATCCTTTTTAGGGCCTTGTTTCCCAATCTTACAGAGGAAACATGAAATTATTTTAGAGATCAATCCTCAAGAACTCTTCTGAACCTCTGATTCCTTTCTATGTATAGCCTGGAGAAGAGAAGTTTTAGAGGTAGGAGTGAGATTCCCACTGCTAAGGTCTTTTATATAAGCAACCATAGGTATAAAGTTGGAAGGAAACTTTAAACCATCAGGTATTATGGATAGCCTCTCATTTTACTGATGTGGATACTGAGGTTTAGAGAAGTAAAGTAATTAGCTCAGGGTGACCGGATATGACTGGAAAGGACCCTTAAAGGTCATCTAGCTGGATCCCATCTTTTTACATATTGGAAAATTGGGGTGGAGAGAAGTTAAATGACATGCCCTATGACACAAAAGTAGAAAGCAGCAGACGTGAGATTTGAACCTAGGACTCTATTATGCTGTATTTCAAGGTCAAGAGGAGAAGTCAGCCCTAACACCTCACATTGAATGGCTTCCACTTTGGGAAAGATTCCTTCTATGAACTCTCCCAAGTTCATAGCAGAGAATGTGTTTTTACATTCTTATTTACATCTTCAGTATTTAGGATAGAGCTGGGCACATGATAAATACTTAATTAATGGAAACTAATTGATTGCTTTGATCTAATGAGTAGATTTGTGAGATTCAGTTTATTAAAAAAATTTGTCTTAAAAATGTATCTTATACACCTACAAACTGAACTTGCCTATGGAAAAGTGAAGGAGAATGGAATAAGCAATTACGTAACACCTACTATGTGCCAGGCACTTTGACTAAGCATTTTTTATAGAAATAGTATCTCATTTGATCCACAGAACAACCCTAAGTGTTGGGCTTTATAGTTAGCCCCATTTTTCAGATGAGAAAAAGATGCAAGCAATGACTGCTTGACTTTCCCAGGGTCATACAGCTAATGAGTTCTTAGGTCACATTTGAACTCAGGTCTTCCTGACTCCAGGCTCAGCACTATCTCCACTGTGCCAACTAATTACTTATATGGTCTGAGCCACAGAGTTCCTGGTGTCAAGAGTCAGGAATGGAGACAGATCCAAAGGCTGTGCTCTTTAGCAGTGAACTTGGGGAAGGTGGATCCTGCAGATATGGGCAAATCACTTTATTTCTATCAGCCTTGACTTGCCAAAGAGGAAAAGAATGGTTCTGGGACCTTCCCTTTAAGGTATGATTTCATGACCTTCTCCCTCATCTTAGCTTAATAGTTCACTTGGACCTTTGGTGATTGATTGCACTTGGCACACCCATTTAATACTGAATCCCAAGAATTTGCCTCTAGGTTTTTTCCTTTCTGAGAAGTTCTTGAACCAGGGATGCCTCTTGGTCACTAGTTTATGGATTGATTCCTACACATTAGCTCTGTGATTCCTGTGTCCTGGTCCTACTCTACTATGGCCTCTGAGTGTTTCCAAGAACTTCTGTAGCCAGGAGATCCTAGATTGGTCAGAGGTCAGAACTGAAAAACTGGACCTCTCTGATGTCATTGTCTCCACATGGCTCCTGGCAGCCCTTCAGCCTGGTGGACAAGGTCAAATTTGGAGTTCTAGGTGTGATGATGTAATAGTTAAAATAGTTGTTTGTCTTAAACTGTAGTGATTAAAATAGTGGAAGACTTAAATTGTAGTAGATAAAAGAGTGGATGAGTAAGTTGTGACCGCAGAAAATATGTTTTTAAGACAGTGTCTTGTTTTCAATCAAATATAAGGTGGTCGCCAGGGAAAAATTCCCAATTATTAGAATATACCCAAGTAAATTGGGTTTTATAGAGATTTTAATTAATACAATGAGGAATTAAGAACGAGAGAGAGAAAAGGGGAATAATGAGAAAAGGATAGGCTGGCCCAGGGCAGCCCTGGCCAACCTAGGCCTAAGCCTTAAGAGAAAGATCAGTCAGTCCTTAATCACTCATCACAAGATCTGTCCAAGCAAGGATTCTAGTGACACCCGGCCAGCTTCATCTCAGCTGATTCCACCAGCTCAATCCTGAATCTGAATGTCATCTGAATGAATCTGAGCTCCTATTTAAAGGGAATTTTCTACTATGTCTCCTCCCCTAAGTTCTCACATCTACCAATCACAGTAGACATTTTTCAAAGGACAGACCATTCTTAGTTCACACCTGATTAGAGTAGAATCTCTGAGTAAGTTTTCATCTCTTTGCTCCTTGTAAAATTCACAAGCTGCCTGACCTTTATAGGTACTTAGCACCCCTTTGTATTAGTTCTAAAAATAGGCATGGCTTAAGAACTTTTTGTCTTACTATAACTATGGGTTGACATACTTTGTATGTAAAAGTATCTTGTATCAAAAGTATCTTTCAATGTTTCAGCAAAGACTTTACAACTTCATCTTCCCCTAAGGCATGCTTAAGTATGGTGAAGTGGAGTTCTCACATTCCTGTTTTAAGTACCTTCACTGCCCAAATGGTGAATGGTCCAAATGGGGAATGGTCTTAACCCAACCTCATGAAGTAGAGTCTGAGAAATTTTAAGGTTCACAATGGGAGATGAAGATGAGGAGACAAGTGTCTCTAGATCAGTGGTTCTCAACCTCTCAATATGTAGCAATGAGAATACATAATGCATATCAGGTATTTGCATTCCTAATCATAACTGTAGCAAAATTACAGTTTTGAAGTAGCCACCAAAATAATTTTTTGGTTTGGGGTCACTGCAACATGAGGAACTGTATTGCGGGGTCATGGCATTAGAAAGGTGGAGAACCACTGCCCTAGGTGATCTTAGGTGAGGATTGGAGGCAGACCATCAAGCCATTTTCTGGATAAGAAACTTCAAGGAAGGGAAGTGTGTCCCATGTACCATAAAATCCCTAAAGCATCCTCTTATTAAGTTGTGACTGATATTCCTCTCAATTTGTTTATTGCTTTTGTTAATAATCCTTGTTCAGACATCTATTTCCAATAGAAAATCACCTATGCTATTAGAGAAGCTGTATGTCATTCAGCATTGCTGTTGAGAAATCAAGCCATATCTGATTAGCATGTTGCTTAATAATCTCTGATGCTCTTTATCTTTTAAAATTTGACTTTAATTAAAATAATTTTATTTAAAGATATGATATTTGGCTAATTAAATCTAGTAATAATTTTCAATATATGTTTTCTGAAATTATTAGGTCCAAATATTGTTCCCCCTTTCCTTCGGTCCCCCTCTTGGAGAGATGGTAAGTAATTTGAAATGGATTATACATATATTATCATGTAAAACATAATTCCATATTGGTCATTTTTATAAGAGAACACTCATATCAAACCAGAGCCACATAAACTGTACATAAAATGATGTGAAAGGGAGTATGCTTTGAACTGCAGCTGACTCCCACATTTCTTTCTCTAGAAGCGTAAAACATTCTTGGTCAAAAGTCCTTCAGAACTGTTCCAGATTGCTGTCTTTCTGAGAGTAGCTACAACTTTCACAGTTGATCAAATGCAGATCAAAGCATGCTCCCCTTTAAATTCAATTCAAAATTATTCATGTTATATCTTATAATACTCTCTGTTTCTTGTTTGGTCTTGTCATGGTTATTGTCTGCCTAGTAATTATTGATCTCTAGAGAGCTGTTAAAGATAGATAGATAGATAGATGAGTGAGGAAAGGTAGTAGTCAAGGTGGAATGGCTCATGTTGTACTCTCTCACTCTCTTTTCCTGGTCTATGATAGCTGAGGAATATCTCTGGGAAATGGTGATCCTGGGTGATGTGGTAGTGTAAGTAAGTTAGGGGAAGGTTTCCCCTATTGAGAGATAAGAGGGTTACCCCAGAATTAATTGGCACAGTCTTTTAGAATTGTAAGCCTCTCCTCAGTTCATGACTCAGTGAGGAGTCCTGACCTGCACTTTTTTTCTGCAATGGCTGATCATGCACAAAATATATCAATCTACTTTCCTTATAGTGGATGTTTGTAAGGTCTTTCATCAAAATTTGGGAAAATAATCACGAACTTTCACAGAACCCTTGGGACAGGCAGAAAGAGGTCAGCTGGATTCCTTTTCATATGAATGCAAAAATCTTTTGGGATTCCTCGTGTATTGGGATGGAGACAAAAGCAGTAAATAAATCAACTACTGTGAAACATTTTGCATGAGTGGGAATTGCATAAATTATCATTGCAGGACTTGGTACAACACAGTGGTTTTTTATCATATGGTCATTGACTGCTCTCAGATCTTGAACAATTATATAGACCACATTGCTCTTTGCATCTAACTTGGGCTTTTTCACAGTGAATATGAGGGTGTTTTATTTGGAGATACAGGGTACTAGTATTCCTCGCTGTAATAGGGACTCTATTATGGGGTTATCTCATCAATTGCTTCTTTGCTTAGTGGGTATTGTGGGATTTCTTGTGGTGAACCTTCTTTAGTTCTTTATCTTAACAGGGACTGCTGATTTCAATTACCCAACATCTATAGAATTGGTGGCCCATAAACCTTCAGGGATAGCGGGTGATATTTCATTGATGTGATTTCCTTTACCCTCTGAATCTATTGCATCTAGAAACAATACTAGAAAAAGATTTAGGGATTCTTCAGGTAGTTCTAGTGAAATATCTCCAGTAGGGGTACTGAGAGAGATGGCTGACCAAAGCTGGGTCTGGGTAGTCCAAAAGCCCTAGGTAAAGCAGCAATGCTGCTCAGACCACTAGCTCAGGCCCACTCAGTCCTCTTGAGGGAGCAATCCCAATGGAGGCACAACCTGAACTGTCTCTACCAGCATGGAGACTTTGCCTCCTCAGCAGCCACAGCTCCTTACCACCTGGCCTTGCAGAGGATGGGTCCAGCTGATGCCAAGAGCAGAGCCAAGCACCAGGAAAACAAGCAGGGCAGAGGGAGCATCAGTAACAGCAGCGGCGGTGGCGATGGCCTTGAAGCTCCCCCACCCACCGGCATGGCTTCCCCCAGAGCACTGTAGCAGGCCTGCTCATGGCCCTGGCCGCGGAACCCAAAGGACCCCTGGACACTCCCTAATCCTCTTTCTAACAAAATTTCTTCCATATTCTCTGCTCCAAAGAATAATTTTTGACAATTACAAATATCCTCTTTCCATTTCGATATATAAACATTTTAACTCTTTAATGAGTCCATTCAATTTTCTCTTTTTGATTTACCATTTTGGGCTTCTCTTCTGTATCATGTTTGGACATAAAATGTTTTATTTTGGTCTGATTTATTCCTCAGGAATACTTGGAAATCTTCTATATTATTGAATTTCCATTTCTCCCCTGAAAAAATGTACTCAGTTTTGCTGGATAGGTGACTCTGGCTTACAAACCCAGATCTTTTGCCTTCCTGAATATCCTATTCCATAACACTCAATCCTTCAGTGTAGAAGCTGCTAGATCCTGTGTGATCCTGATTTTCAGTTTCATGGTATTTGAATTGGTTTTTATGGCTGCTTACAGTATTACAGTATTTTCTTTTTATCTTGATGGCTCTTGAATCTATTACATTCTTGAAAATTGTCATTTGAGCATTTCTTTCTAGAGGTGATCTGTGAATTCTTTGAATTTCAATTCTATTTTTGTGTCTGACGATATCTCAGGAATTTCTTTGGTAATTTCCTGTAGTGTGACAGCCTACACTCAGAATGGGTGAATGACCTGAATAGAAAGAAGGAAAGTATAAGCAAATTATGTGAATACAAAATGGTATACTTGTCAGATCTTTGGGAAAGGAAAGACTTTTAAAACCAAGGAAGAGCTAAAACAATCACCAAATGTAAAATCAATCATTTTGATTACATCAAATTCAAAAGCTTTTGTACAAACAAACCTAATGGATCCAAAATTAGACGGGAAGCAACAAACTGGGAAACAATCTTCATTACAAAAACCTCTGACAAAGGTCAAATCATCCAAATTTATAAAGAACTACAGCCAATTGTACCAAAAAACCAAGCCATTCTCTAATTGATAAATGTGCAAGGGACATGAATAGGCAATTTTCAGTTAAAGAAATCAAAACTAGTAAATAAGCACATGAAAAATTGTTCTAAACCTCTTATAATCAGAGAAATACAAATCAAAACAACTCTGAGGTTATCACCTCACACCTAGCAGATTGGCTAACATGATAGCAAAGGAAAGTAATGAATGCTAGAGGCGGTGTGGCAAAGTCTGGACATTAATTCATTGCAGGTGGAGTTGTGAATTAATCCATCCATTCTTCAAGGCAATTTGGAACTATGCCCCCAAAGGGTGCTAAAAGACTGTCTGCCCTTTGATCCAGCCATAGCACTGCTGGATTTGTACCCCTGAGAGATAATATAGAAAAGGACATGTACAAAAATATTCATAGCTGGGCTCTTTGTGGTGGCAAAAAATTGGAATATGAGGGGATGCCCTTCAATTGGGGAATGGCTGAACAAATTGTGGTATATGTTGGTGATGGAATACTATTGTGCTCAAAGGAATAACAATAAAGTTGAAGAATTCCATGGCGACTGGAACAACCTCCAAGAAATGATGCAGAGGGAGAGGAGCAGAACCAGGAGAACACTATACACAGAGCCTGATACACTGTGGTACAATCAAATGTAATGGACTTCTCCATTAGTGGCAATGCAATGACCCCGAACAACCTGGAGGAATCTACGAGAAAAACTGGAATTCACATCCAGAGGAAACACTTTGGGAGAAAAAACACCAAAGAAAAAGAACTGCTTGAATGCCTGGGTCGAAGGGATATGGTTGGGGATGCAGACTCTAAATGAATATCCTAGTGTAAACAACAACATGGAAATAGGTCCTGATCAACGACACAAGTAATACCTCATGAAATTGCGGGTTGGCTGTGGGAAGGGTAGGTGGAGTGGAGGGAGGGAAACAATGTGATTATTGTAACCAAGGAATAATGTTGTAAATTGACTAAATATACTAATTCAAATTGAAAAAATAAATAAAAGGCATGTTAACATTAACATTTAAAAATTAATATATAAATATATTTTGAAAATACAAGATTAAGTGTTCTTTTCATCAGTGAGTTCTCATACCACTTTTTAATATAGCTCCAATTTTGCCATTCTAGAAGTTCTTCTTCTGTGCATTTTTGTATATCTTGTTCCATATGGCCAATTCTGCTTTTCAAAAGAGTTCCTCTCTCCTTTGAATGTTTATGCATCTCTTACCACTTTGTCTATTGTGATTTTACCCCCATTTGAATTAGTTTATTTAGTCAATTTAGAACATTAGTACTTGTTTACAATAATCACATTATTTCCCTACCTCCCTCTTCATTTGAGGTGGTCTCCCTATTCATCTTGGATACTGTCAATTAGATTTTTTTCTTTCCTTTTTTTAATTAGACTGTCTAGTATTTTGTATATTTTATTTGTTTTTTTTCAAAGTACCAGTTTCTAGTCTTATTTATTAAATCAATAGTTCTTTGACTTTCGATTTTATTAATTTCTGCTTTGATTTTTTGGATCTCTAATTTAGTCTTCATCTGAGGAGTTTTAATTTGTTTGCTTTCTAGATTTTTAATTTGCATTCCCAATTCATTGACCCTCTGCCCTTCTTAATTTGTTAATATATGAACAGACATCAGAGAAGGAACTAGAGAGGGAACATAAAGCTGGCTGACTGGCCAGAGCTGTGTAGATCCTCCATATTTGCTCCAGCCTTACAAGAGGTGATGGCCTCAGAGCACACCCAGCCCAACCAATCTGAACTTAATCTCATCAAAAGTCTTCAGAACTCAGGGAAGTCCAGGGTCCACACCCCTTCCTCATTGACTGCTGGACTTTAATGCAATCAAAAGACTCCAGAGGACAGGGAAGCTCAAACCCCCAACAACCCTCCCCAACAGACTGCACCAAGAGATCTTCTGTCACAGCTCCAAAAGGGGAGACTGACAGAAGCCCCGAAATCCCCCCAAAATGAGAGGATCAAGATCACAGACAAATATAGGGAGCAAAGAAGTGGTGAATATGAGCAAAGAACAGAAAAAGAAGAAAGAAATTACAGTAGACAGCTTCTACACAGCGAATGGAGCAGAGGGGGAGGGATCAACAATCGATAAATCAGAAATCCCAGCGAATTGGATACAGGCTTTGGAAGAACTCAAAATGCAATTCAAAACACAATTAAGAGAGGCTGATGACAATTTTAATAGCAAGATAAGTCATCTGGAAACAGAAAACAGTGTCTTGAAAGCCAAAATTAATCAGCTGGAAAACAAGGCAAAGAAGATGAGCTATTGTGCTCAAAGGTATAGTGAACTGGAGGAATTCCATGTGAACTGGTACAGCCTCCAGGATTGATGTAGAGGGATGGGAACAGAACCAGGAGAACATTGTACAGAACCAGGAGACTGATACACTGTGGTAAAATCAAATATAATGGACCTCTCTATTAGTCGCAATGAAATGATCTAGAACAATTCGGAGGGATTTATGAGAAAAAACACTATCCACGTTCAGAGGAAAAACTCTGGGAGCAGAAACACAGAAGCAAAACAATTATTTGACCATATGGGTCAATGGGAATATGATTGGGGATGTAGACTCTAAATTATCACCCTAGTATTATAAACATCAATAATATGGAAATAGATTTTGATCAAGGACACCTGTAAAACCCAGTGGAATTTCACACTGGCTCTGGGGGGTGGAGTGGGGTGGAGGGGGAGGAGTGAGGGAGGTGAGGGAAAGAACGTGATTCATGTAACCAGGGAAAAATATTCTAAATTAACTAATTAAATTAAATATAAAAAATAAAAAGAGACAGTTAAACTTGGAATCTGTACCTGTGGTGAATGGAGCGCTGTTCTCAGTTTCAGATTCTTTGTGCAGCTACAGTATACTCTCTGGGGATCTATCTTCTTTCAGTTCTTCAAATGTGGTATCATGCAAACAAAGGTGTTTTTAATAGCCTTCTGATCTAAATTCTGGTTTCTGAGTAACCCCAGCCATTTCCCCCCACTTTGAAATGTGACCAGGGAGAGTCTGCTGCCATCCCCACACCCCCGTGGCTACAAGTACTCCTGTCTGCTCGCACTCCTCCACCTTGATATCTCCCCCACAGATTAGGGTCTCATTCTGAATATGAGCAATGCAGCAGGAGAATTGCCTTCACTGTCAGCAAAGGGATTCCTGTAATCTCCTCTCAGCCACTCTCTGATCCCTCAACCCCTTATTGACTGGGGATGAATGCTCCAGAAGCCTTTCCTGTTGCTTCAGTTGTGGACAAGTCCTTTTGGCTTGATGGGGTCTGCCCTGGTACACTGCTTTACTTCCACCTCCACCTCTGTACACATCATCTGTCCTGCAGGTCTTCAAAGTCGTTTTGTGCTGGAAAATGATTTGCTTGTCTTTTTTTGTGATATACTCCTCCAGAATTCATTTTAGGACATTGTATCAGGTTTTGGGGTGGTAATTTGATAGAGATCAGATGGGGGATGTGTATCTTCTACACCAACTTGGTGAGACTCTGCCCTTGGCTTCTATTCTTATACATTTGAATTATTGGAAATTGGAAATGAGACCCTTATCAGAAGAATATGAAGCAAAGATTTTTTCTCTCCAGTTAGCCAATTCCCTTCTCATTTTACCTACATTGGTCTTGTTCTGGAGGAAAACCCAATTTTAAGTTAGCAACACTCTCCATCTTATCTTGCTGTCCTATCTATCCCTCATGTGCACATGAACTGTCCCTCTGTCCATTAAAATGAAAGATACAATTTTCCAGATAACTCATTTTTTTACATCACCTTTTAGGTAGCTTGCTCATATACCCATTTGAGTTTACTTTGTTATGTCAAGCAAGAATATCGGTCTATCCCTAGTTCTCCTGGACTAATTTTCAGTATTACCAGCAATTTTTGTTAAGTAATGAGTTCTTACTCTTGAAACTGGATTAACCTCCTCATTTTATGTGTGAGGAAACGAAGGCAAAAACATAGGATATGGCAGAACCATGATTTGAATCCAGGTCTTCTGACTCCCAAGTCCACAATTTTTAATACTGCCAGAAAAAAGTATAGTAGAGGTATCCTCAGTTTTCCTCTGAGGAAGGACTAGAATAGTGCCACCTAGAATAATGGTCATGATCATGATAATGGTCACCACAGTAACTAGCATTTAGAGAGATCTTTAAGGTTTACAAAGCATTTTCTCTCATTTGAATAACATTTGTAAGGCTCAGACAATTGGGTATCTTTCCCTTCTGTACAGCAGCAGGGAGATACAACTGGAAGAGCTTCACCCTTAACTTCACCATCACCAACATGTTTTATACAACCAAGATGGCTCAAAGGGATTCCAGCACATTCCGTCTTCCTGAATGTTTCCTGCAGCGCATGGTGAGACTCTTCCCCTCCACACCCCTCTTCCTCCTTGCATCCATGCTTCCTTCCTCATCCCTGGATATACAGACTTCCTCTAGCCAGGTACTCAGAAGTTCCCTTCTCTCTTTTTGTTTCCAGTTCAAGGTATTGTTTGAAAGAAGCAGCCTTGGCTTTCAGTATTGTGGATGCAATGTGATCTTGCTGAGGTGAGAATCTTGAAAGCCATGAGCTCAAATAGTAGGGACCATAACATTCCCATTTGACAAAGATCACACACAGGCTGCTGCTGCTTCCCAATAGCAATTCCTTCTTTCACAAGCTGTAATGGATTCACCACCACAACCACCCCCACTCCCCCCAACCAACAAGCCATTAGAAATATTGTGGGCACCTTCTACCTTTTCCTTGGTGGAGAAAAACTTCTTTTTCCACAAGTCTTCCAAAGACAAGGTTGTAAGTTTAATCACTTGAACTTTATAACTCCATGTGAAAGAAATAACATAGGAGGCAACAGAGTGCTTAGAAAATAATTGATTAGAACATATCAACATTCACTGTCTCTAGAATCATAGGATTATAGAATGGAAGCTTAAAGAGATAGTAGAGGCCATATGGACCACTCTTCATTTACAGATGAAAAAATGAAGAGCCAAGGACATTCCAGTGACTTTTCCAAGATCAAAGATACTGTCAGATCCAGAATTTGAACACAGGCCATTTGATTTGAAATCCAGTGGTCTTTGTACTACTCTAAAGAAACTACTGAAAATAATCTGATCCCATACACACTTGTAAACATAGATGTGAGTGAATTTACACAGCACTGCCAATTTCATTGCAGCAGATCAGAGTGCTGAGCTTGAAATCAGGAACACCTTAGTTCAAATTCTCTCTGAGACTCTTAGCAGCTGCGTGACCCTCAACAAGTCACATCATTTGTCTTAGCCTCAATTCCTTCATCTTTAAAATGATAAGGTTGGTTTTGATGCCTTCCAATGTCCTTTTCAACTCTCAAACTATAATTCTCTCCAAACCATTGTTCAAAGTGGGTCACTTCTTTCAAGAGTGTTTTCTGAATAATTAAATTTCATTAATTAAACCAAAGGTGTCAAACTCAAAAGGAAACAACATCCCTGTCCCCTGCATGTTGACTCAGAAAATTATGCATATTTATATATTTCATCATGAACACTTTAAAATTATAGAGGAACAGTACTACACTATAGTCTTGTTCAAGTGATTTTCAGGAAGGGCCATGTTTGATATCTCTTGTGTAAATCATCAATTTCTAGGTCTATGAAAAATGGGGCAGCAACAGGAGTGGAGGTTATATGTTTTTATAAGGAAGTTTTCTCTGTCCCCGTCTTGGACAAGAAGAAGATTTACCAAGAGCTGAGTCAAGAGACTAATGGAATAACAAGGCTTGGACATTATATTCTAGATAAGAAAAGCCTCTATGTGGATGGTGAGTAGCCCAAATTGGGACATACATTTTTATTTCTCTAGGTGATTCCATTTCCAGAAAACAACCCACCTACCCCAAATTCTTCTTACCTTTTTAGACCACCCTTATTTTCATGGGTTTTTTTTTCTATCCCTCCTGGGATGCTGGCCCTCAAAGTGGTGACAAAATATAGAGATATGGGGGTTTACTTCTAAAGATCATAAGTGGCTGGATTTTTCTTAGGCTCCTTAAACAAAGATATATGCCATCAATCTCCCTTCCTCTTGATTGAGGAAGTGCCTTGAATGATAAAGTGCCATTTTACCAACCTTGTGGGCCCCAGAACATCTCTCCATTGCTTCCTTCAACGTTTGCCCAGATACCCTACTGAAATATTAATGTTTACTCTCTCTCTCCCACCCTCCCTGCTCCTCTCTCTCCTCTTCCCTCAACCATTACTTTTCCTTCTCATTTCATTTCTCCTTCATCTTTTCTCCCTTTTTTATTCTTCTCTTTTTTCTATTTCCCCTCTCCTCTTGTCTTCACTTCCCTTCTGTCCAATTCTCTTCCATTTTGTTCCCTTCTCCTCTCATCTCCCCTCCTTTCATCTCTGTTTCCCTGCCTTCTTTCCCTCCCTTCTTCCCTTCCCTCCCCCGAATCTCTCCTTCTCTCCTTCCCTCTGAATTTCTTCCTCCTCTTTTTCTTCTCCCCTTCCCAACTATAGGGTATAACCCTCAGATGATGCCACCCCCCTACACAAAAGGTGAGTTTTCAATTTATTGATTTCTCTATATTTTGACCTTTTTTTGGAAGGAGGGGAATAGGGAAGAGGGGAAATGGGTTTGGGGGGTTCAGAATGAAGTGTACTGTTACAAATGGCCAATGTAGAGCCCTTCTTTACTCATATATCTATGGGGGTTATTTTGCTACTCAAAACATATATAAATTGTTCAAAAGGGTAAAAATTAATCCAATAGGACGTGGAAAGCAGGTTACCCCTATCCCCTTCTCATTCAATATTTAGTCAAACCTTGTGGTCTTTGTAACCCTGGTACAAAGAAGGCATCTCCAAGGATTTCAGGGAGACTTGTGCCTGTCCTCTATGATCTTCATTCAGTAATATTGGCCAATGGTTTTCTTTTTTTTTTTAATTTAATTTAATTTTTTTGTTGTTCCAATACTCACTTTATTTCCCTCCCTCCCCTCCAACCACCCTTTTCCAGCAGTCAAATTGCAATTTCATTCGGTATTACTTGTGTCCTTGATCAGAACCTATTTCCATGTTCTTGTTTGCATTAGGATGTTCATTTAGATTCTACATCCCCAACCATATCCCTTCGACCCATATATTTAAAGCAGTTCTTTTTCTTTCGTGTTTTTACTCCCACAGTGTTTCCTCTGAATCTGGATATTGGTTTTCCTTGTAGGTTCCTCAGAGTTGCTCAGGGTCATTGCATTGACACTAATGGAGTAGTCCATTACGTTTGATTGTACCACAGTGTCAGGCTCTGTGTATAATACTTTCCTGTTTCGGCTCCTCTCATTCTGCTTCAATTCCTGGAGGTTGTTCCAGTCCCCATGGAATTCTTCAATTTTATTGTTATTCCTTTGAGCACAATAGTATTCCATCACCAACATATGCCATAATTTGTTCAGTCATTCCCTAATTGAAGGGCATCATCTCATTTTCCAATTTTTTGCCACCACAACGAGCCCAGCTATGAATATTTTTGTATATGTATTTTTCCTTATTATCTCTTTGGGGTACAAAGCCAGCAGTGCTATGGCTGGATCAAAGGACAGAAAGTGCCCTTTGTGGGCATAGTTCCAAATTTCCCTCCAGAATGGTTGGATCAATTCACAACTTCACCAGCAATGCATTAATGTCCAGTCTTTGCCAACACCTCTTCCAGCTGTCATGTTAACCAATCTGCTAGGCGTGAGGTGATATCTTAGAGTTGTTTTGATTTGCATTTCTCTGATTATTAGAGATTTAAAGCACTTTTTCATATGCTTATTAATAGTTTTGATTTCCTTAACTGAAAATTGCCTATTCATATCCCTTGCCCATTTATCAATTGGAGAATGGCTTGCTTTTTTGTATGATTGGTTTAGCTCTTTATAAATTTGTGTAATTAGACAAACACAGGAAGTATATGAACACAACTACAAAACACTTTCCACAAAGTTAAAACTAGATCTAAACAATTGGAAAAACATTGATTGCTCATGGGTGGGATGAACTAACATAATAAAAATGACAATCCTACCCAAATTAATTTGGCACTTATGGCACTTATTTAGTGCCATACCCATTGAACTACCAAAAAACTTCTTTACTGAATTAGAAAAAACAACAACTAATTTCATTTGGAAGAACAAAAGATGCAGGGAAATCATGAAAAGAAAATGCAAAGGAAGGAGAACTTGCAGTCCCAGATCTCAAACTATACTATAAAGCAGTGGTTATAAAAACAATTTGGTACTGACTAAGAGACCGAAAGGAGATCAGTGGAATAGACTTGGCGTAAATGATCTCATCAAGACAGTTTATAACAAACCCAAAGACCCCAGCTTTTGGGACAAAAATCCACTATTTGATAAAAAGTGCTGGGAAAATTGGGAGAGTGTGGGAGAGATTAGGTTTGGATCAACACCTCATATTCAAAATGGGTGAATGACTTGAACATTAAGAAGGAAACTATAAGTAAATTAGGTGAACACAGAATAGTATACATGTCAGACCTTTGGGAAGGGAAAGACTTTAAAACCAAGCAAGACTTAGAAAGAATCACAAAATATAAAATAAATAATTTTGACTACATCAAATTAAAAAGGTTTTGTACAAACAAAACCAGTGTAACTAAAATCAGAAGGGAAGCAACAAATTGGGAAACAATCTTCATAAAAACCTCTGACAAAGGTTTAATTACTCAAATTTACAAAGAGCTAAATCAATTGTACAAAAAATCAAGCCATTCTCCAACTGATAAATGGGCAAGGGACATGAACAGGCAGTTCTCAGCCAAAGAAATCAAAAGTATTAATAAACACATGAAAAAGTGTTCTACATCTCTTATGATCAGAGAGATGCAAATCAAAACAACTCTGAGGTATCATCACACACCTAGCAGATTGACTAACATAACAGCTATGGAAAGTAATGAATGCTGGAGGGTATGTGGCAAAGTAGGGGCATTAATTCATTGCTGGTGGAGTTGTGAATTGATCCAACCATTCTGGAGGGCAATTTGGAACTATGCCCAAAGGGCGATAAAAGTCTGTCTGCCCTTGGATCCATCTATGGCACTGCTGGGTTTGTACCCCAAAGAGATAATAAGGAAAAAGGCTTGTACAAGAATATTCATAGCAGCGCTCTTTGTGGTGGCCAAAATTGGAAAATGAGGCGATGCCCTTCAATTGGGGAATGGCTGAACAATTTGTGGTATATGTTCGTGATGGAATGCTATTGTGCTAAAAGGAATAATAAAGTGGAGGAATTCCATGGGGACTGGAACAACCTCCAGAAAGTGATGCAGAGCAAAAGGAGCAGAACCAGGAAAACATTGTACACAGAGACTGATACACTGTGGTACCATCGAAGGTAATGGACTTCTCCATTAGTGTCAATGCAATGTCCCTGAACAATCTGCAGGGATCTAAAAAACACTACCCACAAGCAGAGGATAAACTGTGGGAGTAAAAACACCGATGAAAAGCAACTGCTTGACTATAGTGGTGGAGGGGATATGACTGATGAGAGACTCTAAATGAACACTCTAATGTAAATACCAACAACATGGAAATGGGTTCGAATCAAGAACACATGTGATACCCAGTGGAATCACGCGTCGGCTATGGGAGTGGTGGTGGGAGGGATGGGGAGGGAAGAAAAGAAAATGTTCTTTGTTTCCAATGAATAATGTTTGGAAATAACCAAATAAAATGATGTTAAAAAATAATAAAAAATAACTTTGTGTAATTAGACCTTTGTCAGAGGTTTTTGTAATGAAGATTGTTTCCCAGTTTGTTGCTTCCCTTCTAATTTTGGTTGCATTAGCTTTGTTTGCATAAAAACTTTAATTTGATGTAATCAAAATGATTAATTTTACATTTTGTGATTTTTTCTAGCTCTTGCTTGGTTTTAAAAGTCTTTCCTTTCCCAAAGTTCTGAGAAGTATACTACTCTGTCTTCACCTAATTTGCTTATAGTTTCCTTCTTTACATTCAGGTCATTCACCCATTCTGAGTTTATCTTGGTGTAGGGTGTGAGATGTTGATCCAAACCTAATCTCTCCCATACTGTCTTCCAATTTGCCCAGTAGTTTTTATCAAATAGTGTGTTTTGGTCCCCAAAACTGGGATCTTTGGGCTTATCATAGATTGTTTTGCTGAGGTCATTTTCCCCTACTCTATTCCACTGATCCTCCTTTCTGTCTTTATATCCTTTCTAGAATCAGTCTACCACCATGGGTCCAGAAGATGGAGGAAAGTCTACCGAATGAATGGGCATCTGTTTCAATCCAAACGTTTTAACAGAAGAGCCTACTGTGCCCAGTGCAGTGAAAGGATATGGTGTCTCGGAAGGCAAGGCTACAAGTGTATCAAGTGCAAATTACTGGTCCATAAAGGTTGTCATATTTTTGTACCACGGACCTGCAAAAGGCATATGGATTTGATGATGCCATCCCAAGAAACTCAAGTAGAGGATAAAAATGATAATGTTGACCTTCCCTCCGAAGAAAATGATGGACTCGCTTAAGTTCTCTCAACCTGGAAACACGACAGCCTTAAAGATGGTTCTGGGGACATTAAGCCAGTTATCGATGGGATGGATGGAATTAAAATATCTCAGGGGCTCGGGCTGCATTGCCACTAATGGATAAATCCATTACCCTCAATTGTATTGTACCACACTGTGTCAGTCTCTGTGTACAATGTTCTCCTGGTTCTGCTACTTTCACTTTGCATCAGTTCCTAGAGGTCATTCCAGTTCACTTGGAATTCCTCCAGTTTGTTATAACTTTGAGCACTATGTTATTCCATCACCAAAGTATACCAGAATTTGTTCAGTCATTCCCCAATTGAAGAGCATTACCTCATTTTACAATTTTTTGCCACCACAAAGAATGTAGCTAGGAATATTCTTGTAGAGGTCTTTTTCTTTACTATCTCGTTGGAGTACCAACCCAGCAGTGTCATGGCTGGATCAAACGGAAGACAGTCTTTTAGCACCCTTTGAGTATAGTTCCAAATTGCCCTCCAGAATGGTTGAATCAATTCACAACTCCACCAGCAGTGCATTAATGCCCTCACTTTGCCACATCCCCTCCAGCATTCATTACTTTCCATTCCTATATTAGCCAATATGCTAGGTATGAGGTGATACCTCAGAGTTGTTTTGATTTGCATCAATATGATTATAAGAGATTTAGAACACTTTTTCATATGCTTATTAATAGTTTTGATTTCTTTGGCTGAACACTGCCTATTCATGTCCCTTGCCCATTTATCAATTAGAGAATGGCTTGATGTTCTGTAAAATTGATTTAGCTAGCTTTTCATAAATTTGAGTAATTAGACTAATTAAACCTTTTCAGAGGTTTTTGTTTTGAAGATTGTTTCCCAATTTTTGCTTCTCTTCTAATTTGGGTTGTATTGGTTTTGTTGGTACAAAACATTTTTAATTTGATGTAATCAAAATTGTTTATTTTACATTTTGTGATTTTTTTTCTAAATCTTGCTTGGTTTTAAATTTTTTTCCTTTCCCATAGATCTGACATGTATGCTATTCTGTGTTCACCTAATTTGCTTATAGTTTCCTTCCTTATAGTGAAGTCTTTCACCATTTCTGAGTTTATCTTCGTGTAAGGTGTGATACGTTGATCCAAACATAATCTTACCCATACTGTCTTCCAATTTTCCCGGTAGATTTTATCAAGACGTTGATTTTGATCACAAAAGCTGGGATCTTTGACTTTATCATAGACTGTTTTGCTGAGGTCACTTACCCCATGATTTCCCTGGATATCTTTAATCTTTTGTTCTTCAAATGAACTTTGTTATTTTTTTAAATAGTTCAGAAAGAAGTTTTTGTTAGTTCAATGGGTATGGCACTAAATAAGTAAAGTAATTTGGGTAGGATGGTCATTTTTATTATGTTAGCTCATCCTTCCCATGAGCAATTCATATTTTTAGAATTCTTTAGATCTAGTTTTAATTATGTGGAGAGTGTTTTGTAATTGTGTTCATATAGTTCCTGTTTTTTTTCTAGGCAGATAGATTCCTAAGTATTTTATATTGTCTAGGATGATTTTAAATGGAATTTCTCTTTCTAATTCTTGCTGCAGAGACATGTCGGAAATATATAGAAATGCTGATGACTTATGTGGGTTTATTTTATGTTCTTCAACTTTGCTAAAGTTGTTGATTATTTCAACTAGCTTTTTATTTGATTCTCTAGGATTCTTTAAATAGACCATCATATCATCAACAAAGAATGATAGCTTGGTCTCCTCATTGCCTATTTTAATACCTTCAATTTCCTTTTCTTTAATTCCTACTGCTAGTTTTTCTAGTACAATGTTAAATAATTGAGATGATAAAGGGCATCCTTGTTTAACTCCTGTTCTTATTGGGAAGGCTTTTGGTTTATCCCCATTGCAGATGATATTTATTTGTTGATGGTTTAAGATATATACTCTTTATTATTTTTAGGAAAGGCCCTTCCATTCCTATGCTTTCTAGTGTTTTCAATAAGAATGAGTGTTGTATTTTGACAAAGCTTTTTTCTCCATCTTTTGAAATGATCAAGTGATTTTTGTTGGTTTTCTTGTTAATATGGTCAATTATATGGATGGTTTTCTTAATATTGAACCATTCTTGCATTCCAGGTATAAATCCTAACTGGTCATATTGAATAACCCTTGTGATCACTTGCTGGAGTCTTTTTGCTCGTATCCTATTTAAGACTTTTGCATCTATATTCATTAAGGAGATTTTGGTCTGTAGTTTTCATTCTCTGTTTCTAACCTGACTGGCTTTGGAATCAGTACCATATTTCTGTCATGAAAGGAATTTGGTAGAATTCCTTCTTTGTTTATTCTGTCAAATAGTTTGTTTAATATTGGCATTACTTATTCTTTGAATGTTTGATAGAATTTATTTGTGAATCCATCTGCTCCTAGGGAATTTTTCTTAGGGAATTTTTTGATGGCTTGTTCAATTTCTTTTTCTGATATGGGGTTGTATTAGGTAGTCTATTTCTTCCTTATTTAGTCAAGGCAATTTATATTTTTATAAATATTCACCCATGTCACCTAGATTGCCATATAATTGGGCATAATAATTTTTAATGTTTGCCTTAATTTCCTTTTCATTAGAAGTGAGGTCTCCCTTTTCATCTTGGATACTGTCAATTTGGTTTTATTCTTTCCTTTTTTAAATTAGATTGACTCGCACTTTGTGTATTTTATTTCTTTTTTCAAAGTACCAGCTTCTAGTCTTATTTATTAAATCAACAGTTTTTTGACTTTCAATTTTATTAATTTCTCCTTTGTTTTGTAGAATCTTTAATTTAGTCCTCATCTGAGGATTTTTAATTTGTTCACTTTCTAGTTTTTTAATGTGCATGCCCAATTTATTGACCTCTGCCCTCGCTAATTTGTTACTATATGAATTTAAGGATATATATTTCCCCCTGAGTAACTCTTTGGCAGGATCCCATAGATTTTGAAAGAATGTTTTCTTCATTGTCATTTTCTTCAGTGAAATTATTGTTTCTATGACTTGTTCTTTAACTAACTGATTTTGGAGAATTGTATTGTTTAATTTCCATTTAATTTTTTTTCCCTCTGCCTCTCCATGTATCTTTACTAATTATAATTTTCATTGCATTGTGCCTGAGAAAGTTCCATTCATTATTTCTCCTCTTTTGCAGTTTTTTGTAATATTTTTATACCCTAGTAAAAGGTCAGTCTTTATGAATGTACCATGTGCTGTTGAAAAGAAGGTGTATTCCTTTTTGTCCCTATTTATTTTTCTCCACATATCTACTAACTCTAATTTTTATAAAATTTCTTTCACTTCTTATCTCTTTCTTATTTATTTTTTGGTTTAATTCATCTAGTTCTGATAGAGGAAGTTTCAGGTCTCCTATCAATATATTTTTTTCTATCTATTTCATCCTTGAGCTTCATACTTTCTCCTTTAGAAATTTGGATGCTATGCCATTTGGTGCATACATGTTGAGAACAGATATTTTCCTCATTATCTGTACTGCCTTTTATTAGGATGTAATTAACTTCCTTATGACTTTTAACTAGATATAGTTTTTCTTTGGCTTTGTCAGAGATCATGATTGTGACTCCTGCCTTCTTTTTTTTTAAATATTATTTTATTTGGGTATTTACAAACATTATTCAATGGAAACACTGATCGTTATCTTTTCCTCTCCCCGCCCCCTTCCCACCACTTCTCCCATAGTCGGCTCACAATTCCACTGGGTTTCAGATGTGTTCTTGGTTCGAACCCATTTCCATGTTGTTGATATTTGCACTAGAGTGTTCATTTAGAGTCTCCCCTCAGTCATTTCCTCTCAGCTACTGTAGTCAAGCAGTTGCCTTTCATCAGTGTTTTTACTCCAGTAGTTTATCCTTTGCTTGTGGATAGTGTTTTTTAGATCCCTGGAGATTGTTCAGAGACATTGCATTGTCCCTAGTGGAGGAGTCCATTACCTTTGATTGTAACACAGTGTATCAGTCTCTGTGTACAAGATTTTCCTGGATCTGCTCTTTCACTCTGCATCATTTCCTGGAGGTTGTTCAAGTCTCCGTGGAATTCCTCCATGTTATTATTCCTTTTAGCACAATAGTATTCCATCACCAACATAGACGACAAATTGTTCAGCCATTTCCCAATTGAAGGGCATCGCCTCATTTTCCAATTTTGGCTACCACAAAGAGTGCAGCTATGAATATTCTTGTACAAGTCTTTTTCCATATTATCTCTTTGGGGTACAAGCCCAGCAGTGCTATGGCTGGATCAAAGGGCAGAAAGTCTTTTATCACCCTTTGGACATAATTCCAAATTGCCCTCCAGAATGGTTGGATCAGTTCACAACTCCACCAGCAATGAATTAATGCCCCTACTTTGCCGCATCCCCTCTAGCAGTCATTACTTTCCATAGCTGTCATGTTAGCCAATCTGCTAGGTGTGAGGTGATACCTCAGAGTTGTTTTGATTTGCATCTCTCTGATTATAAGAGATGGAGAACACTTTTTCATGTATTTATTAATAGTTTTGATTTCTTTGGCTGAGAACTGCCTGGTCATATCCCTTGCCCATTTATCAATTGGAGAATGACTTGATTATTTTGTACAATTGATTTAATTCTTTGTAAATTTGAGTAAGTAAACCTTTGTCAGAGGTTTTTATGAAGATTGTTTCATACTTTGTTGCTACCCTTCTAATTCTAGTTACATTGGTTTTGTTTTTACAAAAGGTTTTTAATTTGATGTAGTCAAAATTATTTATTTTACATTTTGTGACTCTTTCTATGTCTTTCTTGGTTTTAAAGTCTTTCCCTTCCCAAAGGTCTGACATGTATACTATTCTGTATTTACCTAATTTACTTATAGTGTCCTCCTTTATGTTCATGTCAGTTACCCATTTTGAATTTATCTTGGTGTAGGGTGTGAGGTGTTGATCTAATCGTAATCTCTCCCACACTGTCTTCCAGTTTTCCCAACAGTTTTTATCGAATAGTGGATTTTTGACCCAAAAGCTGGGATCTTTGGGTTTATCATATATTGTCTTGCTGAGGTCAGTTGCCCCAAGTCTGTTCCACTGATCCTCCTTTCTGTTTCTTAGCCAGTACCAAATTGTTTTGATGACTACTGCTATGTAATATAGTTTGAGATCTGGGACTGCAAGGCCTCCTTTCTTTGTATTTTTTTTTCATTATTTCCCTGGATATCGTTGATCCTTTGTTCTTCCAAATGAACTTTGTTATGGTTTTTTCTAAATCAGTTAAGAAATTTTTTGGAAGTTCTATGGGTATGGCAATAAATAGATGGATAAGTTTGGGTAGGATGGTCATTTTTATTATATTGGCTCGTCCTATCCATGAGCAGTTCATGTTTTTCCATTTGTTCAGGTCTAGTTTTAGTTGTGTGGCGAGTGTTTTGTAGTTGTGTTCATATAGTTCCTGTGTTTGTCTTGGGAGATAGATTCCTAGCTATTTTATTTTGTCTAAGGTGATTTTGAATGGGATTTCTCTTTCTAGTTTTTGCTGCTTAACTATTTCGGAGATGTATAGAAATGCTGATGACTTATGCGGTTTTATTTTGTATCCTGCAACTTTGCTAAAGTTGTTGATTATTTCAATTAGCTTTTTGGTTGAATCTCTAGGATTCTTTATGTAGACCATCATGTCATCTGCAAAGAGCGAAAGCTTAGTCTCCTCCTTGCCTATTTTGATGCCTTCCATTTCTTTATCTTCTCTAATTACTACTGCTAGTGTTTCTAGTACAATGTCAAATAGTAGAGGTGATTATGGGCATCCTTGTTTCACTCCTGATCTTATTGGGAATGCATTTAGTTTATCCCCATTGCAGATGATATTGGCTGATGGTTTTAGATATATACTGTTTATTATTTTTAGGAACAACCCTCCTTTTCCTATGCTTTCTAGTGTTTTCAATAGGAATGGATGTTGGATTTTATCAAAGGCTTTTTCTGCGTCTATTGAAATAATCATGTGATTTTTGTTGGTTTGCTTGTTGATATGGTCGATTATGTGGATGGTTTTCCTAATATTGAACCAGCCCTGCATCCCTGGTATAAATCCTACTTGATCATGGTGGATGACCCTTCTGATCTCTTGCTGTAGTCTTTTTACTAGTATCCTCTTTAAGATTTTTGCATCTATATTCATTAGGGAGATTGATCTATAATTTTCTTTCTCTGTTTTTGATCTGCCTGGTTTTGGAATCAGTACCATGTTTGTGTCATAAAAGGAATTTAGGAGAATTCCCTCTTTGCTTATTATGCCAAATAGTTTGTATAGTATTGGGGTTAACTGTTCTCTGAATGTTTGATAGAATTCACTTGTGAATCTATCGGGCCCTGGGGATTTTTTCTTAGGGAGTTCTTTGATGGCCTGTTGGATTTCATTTTCTGATATGGGATTATTTAAGAATTCTATTTCTTCTTCTGTTAGTCTAGGCAGTTTGTATTTTTGTATATATTCATCCATATCACCTAGATTGCTGTATTTATTGCCATATAATTGAGTAAAGTAATTTTTAATGATTGCCTTGATTTCCTCTTCATTGGAGGTGAGGTCCCCCTTTTCATCTTTGATGCTGTTAATTTGCTTTTCTTCTTTCCTTTTTTAAATTAGATTGACCATTACTTTGTCGATTTTGTTTGTTTATTCAAAGTACCAGCTTCTAGTCTTATTTATTAAATCAATAGTTCTATCACTTTCTATTTTATTAATTTCTCCCTTAATTTTTTGGATTTCTAGTTTGGTTTTCTGCTGGGGGTTTTTAATTTGATCGCTTTCGAGTTTTTTTATTTGCATTTCCAATTGATTGATTTCTGCTCTCCCTAGTTTGTTAATATTGTAAACCTTAAAATTTCTTAGACTTATGAATGTTGGAAATTTCCCCCATTGGGGAATCTTATACTTGAAAAATTACCTACTGATATAGTAAGAACTCTATTGGAATGTGAAACTCCTTGATATGGGAGGATCCTTCTCCTCCCTACTTTAGACTACTTTAGGACAGAAACCTTTTGCTAAACAATGGAAAGGGCTTTGACCTATGCTTATGGATAGAACAGGAAGTTCTTTGAGTCATGATTGATTTTAAAATTGATACAATGGGATACTAAGTATCTATAAAGGTCGGGCAACTTGTATGTAAACTTGCTTAAACCAAAAAAGGAAAAGATTTAATCAGAGTCTTCCTCTTGATGAAATTAAGACAACCCAAGAATGTTTTCTAGGGTTCAGATCAATTGAAGAGACTGAATCTACTCAGCTGTGAATTCAAATGGGCTGTCTTTTTTAAACATCTACAGTGATTAGTAGATGTGAGAACTGAGGGGAGGGAACTTAGATTTTTCCTTTAAAGATAGCAGGGTCTGAGCAAGGAGGGGGAGGCTTGAAGGAGTCTTTCTCTGGAGGAGCTTGACAGAGAACTCGGGGAGAGAGGCTGGAAGGAGAGAGGCTGGAAGGAGAACTCAGGAGGGGTCAGGAGGAGACTCTGTTGGTCTTGGGAGAAGGATTTGGGGAGACTCTCTCTTTGAGGAAGGACACTGGCCTGGTGTCATTAGAACCTTTACCTAGACAGATCTTGGGTGAGTGATAAAACAAACTGACTGATTTCTTTCTTAGGACTGAGGTCTAGGCCTTATTGGCTTGAGGCCCTTCATACTTATTCCTTTCTTACTTTCTCTCTTTTTCTATTGATTAATCAGTGTATTATGAATTAAATTTCTCTATAAAACCCAGTTGGCTTGGACATATTCATAATTTGGGAATATATTCCCTGGCGGCCATCTTATATTAATTAAAACAAGACTCTGTAGGAAACATATTTCAGCGGTCATAATTGTTATATATTTCCCTGGCTCCCAAACATTTTAATTATAACAACATATGCACTCAGGGATATGAATTTACCTCTGATTACCACTTTGGCTGCATCCCAAAAAATTTGAAAGGATGTCTCGCCTTTGTCATTTTCCTAGATGAAATTATTAATTCTTTCTGTGATTTCTTCTCTAACTAAACAATTTTAGATTATCATATTGTTTAATTTCCAATTAATTTTTGATTTGGTTTTCCACGTACCATTACTGATCATCATTTTTATTGCCTTGTGATCTGAAAAGTCTGCATTATTTCTGCTTTTACGCATTTGTATGCCATGTTTCTGTGACCTACTGTATGGTCAATCTTTGTGAATGTGCCACATGGTGCTGAGAAGAAGGTGTATTCCTTTTTGTCCCTATTTATTTTTCTCCATATGTCTATGAACTCTAATTTTTGTAAGATTCCATTCACTTCTTTTACCTCTTTCTTATTTATTTTTTGATTTGATTTATCTAAATTTGATAATGGTTGGTTCAAATCTCCCACTAATATTGTTTTGCTGTCTATTTCTTCCTTCAATTCTCCTAGTTTCTCCGTTAGAAATTTGGGTGCTATATTATTTGGTGCATACATGTTGATTAGTGATATTTCCTCATTATCTAAAGTCTCTTTTAACAAAATATAATTACCTTCCCGATCCCTTTTAATCAGGTCTATTTTTGCTTTGGCTTTATCAGATATCATGATTGCAACTCCTGCCTTCTTTCTATCAGTTGAGGCCCAGAGGGTCTTACTCCATCCTTTAATTCTGACCTTGTGGGTGTCTACCCGCCTCATGTGTGTTTCTTGAAGACAACATATGGTAGGGTTTTGGATTCTAACCCATTCTGCAATTTGTCTACATTTTATGGGTGAGTTCATCCCATTCACATTCAAAGTTATACTTTTGAATTTTGAATTCTCTGGCATTTTGATTGCCTTCCCTAATTCTAACCTGTCTTCTTTAGCTCTAACCTTTTAATCCAGTGATTTACTTTAAAAGAGTCCCCCTTGTCACCTCCCTTGATATGTTTTCCTTTCTAGCCCCTCCCTTTTTATTCCCTCCCCCTCTCCCCTCTCTTTCCCTCCCCTTTTGTTTTCCCTCCCCCCCCTTGGTTTTCCCTTCTCCCTACTCTTGTTGGGTAAGATAGAATTCAAGATCCCAATGGATCTGGATGTTTTTCCCTCTCAGAGTTGATTTCCCTGAGAGTAAGGTTTAAGTAAAAACTCTCTTCCTCTCCTTCTTATAGGAGTTTTCTTCCCCTCCCCTTCCCGTGTGAATCTTTGTGTGAGAAAGTTTATTCTATTTGATTTTTCTTTTCCCCCTATTTTCACATTACATTTTCCATATATTAATATATATATATATATAGATTCATATAAATGTAGTCCTAATAGAAGAGAGTTTGAATAAATGAAAAGTTAATAATTTTCTCCTTTTCCCTTTCCATCATATTTACCTTTTCAGGTATTCCATGCTCTTTGTTTTTCAATATCGAACTTTCCAAAGAGCTCTGGTCTTTTCTTTGCAAAAAGTTGGAAATCTTCTATTTTGTTGAATGCCCATACTTTCCCTTGGAAGTATATAGTCAGTTTTGCTGGATAGCTGATTCTTGGTTGAAGACCCAGCTCTATTACCTTTCTGCAAATCATGTTCCATGACTATACCATTTCTGGATGTTGTCAGTTGAGGATTTAATGCAGGAGTGGATCTGTGGAATTTTCAGGCTCTAATTTACTCACTTGTTTAAGAATATTAGGGAAGTTTTCTTGGATAATTTTCCTTTTGTCTTGATTTTCCAGTAATCCAATAATTCTTAAATTGTCTCTCCTGGATCTGTTTCCTGGTCTGTTGTTTTATCAATGAGGCATGGTATCATATTTTCCTCAATTTTTTTCATTCTTTTGATTTTGTTTTATAGAATCTTGCTGCCTTGTGAAATATTTTGATTCCAGTTTTTCAATGGTTATTTTTAAAGACTATATTTAATCCCTAAATTTTTTATCATCCTTTTCTGTTTCTTGTATTTTTTATAGGTCATCTTTCACTTTCTTTGCCTTCTTTTCAAGCTGATTAATTATGGCTTTGAGGATTGTTATTTTCTTGTTTCAGTTCATGTGCCTCTTTCCAGATGGTCTATTCTGCTTTTTAAGGTTTTTCCCCAAATTTTCTTCAGCCTCTCTTAATTATTTTTTGAGTTCTTTGAAAGCATGAGTCCAATTTGCTGGAGTTCCTGAGGTTTTGCTTGATGTTCTTTTGTCCTCCTCTGTTCCATTTGTTCTTTCTTCATTACCTGAATAGAAGTTGTTGTTTGTAATTACTTTTTTCTTTTTCACTTCTATTTTTTCCTTCTTTCTGACTCCTTATTGGCTATATTCTTGCTGCTCTCTTCATTTCCTGGATCTATGAGTTTGGGCTTTTCTGCCATGAAGGGATGACTTCTCTGATCTTCTGATTAACTGGATTAGGCTGATGGAATTAACCTGTTGTATTAATGATCCCTGAGAGCAGATCTTCCCCTGCTGCTAGCATAATCTGAAGGTGAAATTGAAGCTGTGGAGGCTGAAGGTAGTTATCCTTATCCTTCTCACTTCCTTTCTTCCAGCTGCCTGGTCAGAATCCTGAGCTTCCTGTGGTGGTACAAAGGTACTCTGTCATGGTTGTAGCCTTCTCCTTGGGATCCCCAGCTGCAGGATTCTTACTGCTGTAGTGTTGGAGGTTGAGCTTTTCTGTCTCCTGGAGTTTTTTCCTTCATTATCTATAGATTGGATAAAGCCAGTTTAGATGACCTACAGAGCTCAGTGAGCTCTGAGGTCAAGCAGGGGCCCCAGATGGAGGAGTGAAGGAAGGCAATGACCAGGCTTCCCTCCTCTCTGCCCTTCTCCTCCAGCACTGCCTCTCTGCCAGCTGTGGTAATAACCCTGAGCCTAGGGTAGCAGTGGTAGCTGGAGCCCTTGCTCTGGGATCTCAGCAACCACCTCCTTCTCAGCAGAGTAGGTGGTGTAAGGGAACTGGAAATTTCCTTTTTCTATTCCTTAAACTAAGAATTCAACCTTCTCTGTGTACCTTTTAAGTTGAATCAAGTAGGAGGGTACCATAACTCTGTCCTGTTGTTGTATTTGGTTTTCTGACCACCTCAAAGAGCTTTGTCTTTCATTGCTGTGGATGGATTTTCATAGAGGATTTGACTTTTGCTGCTTCTAAGACACCAACTTTACTCTTCCCCATTCCCTCACTTCCTAATTCTTTGCCTTCCCCCACAAAAGAGCTGTTTAAAGTTTTTTGTATATGCAAATACTTCCCCCCCTTTTTTTTCTCCTTGATTTAATAACCAAATAATTGCATTACTAGCTCAAAGAGTATGTGCTGTTATAGGCCTTTGGACGTAGACCAAGCTACTCTTTGGAATGGTTGAATCAGTTCACAACTCCCACAATGAGGCATTAATGTCTCAACTTTTCCATATCCTCTCCATGTTTTGTCATTTTACTTTTCTATCATAAGAGCAAATCTCATAGGTTGTAAGGTAGTACTTCAGGTTTGTTGTACTTTGAATTTCTCTAAATAATAGTGATTTAGAGTATTTTTGCATGTCTAGAGTTACATGTCTAAAGAGAGCTTTAATTACTTTGCCTGAGAATTCCCTTTTCATATCCTTTGACCATTCCTCAATTGGGAAATGACTTGTATTATATCAGTTTTGTGAAGGGTAATTTGATAGAGATCACATGAGAATTTGAACCTTCTCAAACACCTTGTCTCCAAGCTATGCTTTTACTCTTACAAATCTGAATTAGTGGAACCTGGAAAGAAGACACTTTTCAGAAGAATTGAAAGCAAAGGTCCACCCTATTACCTCATTCCTTCTAATTCTTTTACCTAAGCTGTTTTGTTTGGGAGAGGGGTATTTTAAATTTCATCTTAACTATATGATCTCGCCTGCCTGAAATCTATATAAGGTTCGATATACCCCTTAACCCCAATGGACCATGTTAAAAACCCGTCTTTCAGACATAAGTGCAGTTCTGCTGGACCATAGTCTAACATGGAATGAGACAGTGAACCATATTTTTAGAGCTAAAGAACTGTATTTAGTTATGAATTTGCACAAGGCAGGAATAGAAGAAAAGTAACCAGGTAGATGATGTCTCCAACCAGGTCCCTCTCATAGAAAGCTGGACATGGTGATAAGTGAACAAGATGGGCAAAGGACTCTTGTTATGGGATGGACTCAAGGAAGTCCTTAAGCATCCATGAAACTGCTTCTGAACATTGTGACAGTAGAGTAGAGAAACTGGAATTACGAGGGGAGTATAAGGAATGTTGGATTTAGAATCAGAAGAAATGGACTCATATCTTGACTCTGTTACTACCTAAGTGAACTTGGGAAAGTTATTTACTCAAATCCTTAGTTTCTTATTCTATCAAATGAGAGAGTTTAACTAGATGAACCACAATGCCCCTTCTAGCTATAAACCCAAAGAGTTCATTTCCCACTAGAGCCAAGGAAAGAATTGAACCTCTTACCACCTAACTTGACCTAACATAACTACCTTCTCTGCTTGTGGATATAGATCTGGGCTCTCATTCTGAGATGGGAACTGAATGGGAAGAATTAGAAGGGGGTCCATATGCTGCCTAGCCTGACCTTCCTCCATGAGCAGGAATCCCCCAGTCTGCTGCCTCCTCAAAGCTTTTCTCCCTTTTGAGTACTGCCCTTGTAGCATACAAGCTCCCTTAATGGAGCCTTGAGATTGTCTTGGCTCTCTCAGAAGTGACATTACACTTGGAAAAATGTGACCACTCACCGTCTCAAGGAAGAATAAGATCTCCCTGTCTACTGTCTTCTTAGAACCAGCAGTAAACACAATTAGTACCACAGTGGAGATTTTGTTCATTTCTTGGTCTTGACCTTCTTCTTGGAGGGAACTTGGGTGAGTGAATAGCTGGCTTTCCTTTCCTGCCATCTGGAGAGGGTTTCATCCCAGCCAAAGGTCAACAAGTCCTGGCTGAGTCAAACACTGGAGTAATATTCAGATAGAAAGGCTAAATGTCTTCTCTACCTTTCTGTATTTCTGTACTTTCAATCAATCTCTTTTGTAAATAAAAGCTATTAAAAAGTCATTTCAACTTTGAGTAAGTATTACTTTAAATTGGTGCCCACCATATTATTTATACTGTTCACGTGTTTTATTCAAAGTATTAAAATTTAATTCCTACAGTCAGAATTGGAGATGCCAGGTCAGATTCTACTCTTTCCCCAGGCATGGGGTCAACTCTTCTTTCATTTCCTCATGCTTGGTCATGGGGGTCAGCTCTTCTTTCATTTCCCCAAGCTTACATCTGAGGAGCAAAGTGGATCTTCTCATAAGACAATATCTCCAGGCCCCATGAATCTCAGGACAGATGTCTCAATCTCTAGGCCAGCCACCATTTCAGGGTTGTATTCACCTTCCCAGGGAAAATCAAATGGGAAATTGATTCCAGGTCAACTGCCCCTCTGCCCACCAGACTGCCAAACTTCATTAGCTCAGCTACTGAGGCAGACACCCCAAGGCTAGGGCACAACCATCAGGGACTGGCCTGCCCTTCAGCTCTCCCCTGACAAGGGACTCTAGTTTTCTTCTGCACACATACTGACTCATGAACAAGTTTATCTAGATTTATGATCAGGTATCTAATGACATCAGACAACAACATTCTCACCCTGGTCACCACCTTGACTGAGGCAGCTAGACTTTTTCTGTTCATTCCCAGAGGCATGTACCTCTGGCAAGCTGCATTTGCTGTCCAACCTCACCTTAGACTCTTCTTCTATGTTCAACCACTTGTAAACCTTAATATTTCTGAGACTTATAATTATTGGAAATTTCACTATTGGGAAATTTCATACTTGAAAAATTTCCTATTGATAGTGGAACTCTATTGGAATGTGAACCCCATTGGCATGGGAGGTTCCTCCTCCTCCCTTCTTAAGTTTACTTTAGGACAGAAACCTTTTGCTGAACAATGGAAAGGGCTTTGACCTATGCTTAAGCATAGAACAGGGATTTCTTTGAGTCATGATTGATTTTAGAATTGATACAATGGAGATACTTGGAATGACAGAACCAGGTCTTGGAAATTGCAATCTCCACCCTACTCTGTCCTAACAGGATTTAGGAAGGGCTGCAGCATAGATCAAAATTTAATTATTCCAATCTCTACCCTACTCAGGGTAACAGGATTTAGGAAGGGCTGTACCAAAAGATCAAGATTTAATTATTTGAGAATATGACCTTCAACAGACATGTGCAAAGCCACAGACCTCTGGGCAGTCCTGGGTTAAACTATAGCCACCATTGGCACAGGGAAAATAATGGACAGTGATTGGTAGATGTGAGAACTGAGGGGAGGGAACTTGGATGGTTTCCTTAAAGATAGAGGGGTCTGAGGACTAAAGGGGAGTGTTTGGAGAGTTTTGGCTCTGAGTTGTTGGAGAGGTGCTCTGAGAAGCTTGCTCTGAAGGAAGCTGGTGGTGGAGGCCTCTGAGACTGTTTCTCCATTTTGGTCACTTGAGTAATAGGGATTGATCTCCTTTCTTTGCCCCAGCTATCTAAGGGCTTGGGCCTTTTGGCCCAGCCTAAACAGAAGGGGTATTTAAGCCCTATTCCCTTCTCTCCCCTTTCTCTCTCCCTCTCTCTCTCTATCTCTAATTCCTTTCTTCCTCCTGTTTGTAATTGACGGCTGACTTGAGTTTTCATTTAGGAATTACATAGCTGAATTACTTGGCGACCTTAAATTAATATATATCAGTCTTTTAAAGTGATTTCCTTGTCACATTGTGGCAGACCACACAGGAGTCTAAAGAATTCTCTCAATAAACTTCTGAAATTCCTTGCCTTTTTTCTATACCGTCTCACCACTTAGTCCCTTTTAACAAAAAACTTGGCTTAAAGACACAGCTGCTAGAACATGTGAGTATAAAAAACTTTTTCTCTCTTCTAATTTCTCCTTAAGTTAAATTGGAATCAGCAGTTTTTCTTTTTCTTCCCTTTAATCTTAAGGGACAGCTGGGTAGCTCAGCAGATTGAGAGCCAGGCCTAGAGACAGAAGGTCCTGGGTTCAAATCAGACCTCGGATACTTCCCAGCTGTGTGACTCTGATAGGCAGAAAACAGCTGTTTTAAATCTCAGCAATAGGACCCTAAAGTCCTGGCTGGAAGAGTTGTTTCTAAATTTCCTTTCCCTTAAGGAACAACTTCCTGGATTAGGGAAAAAAAAACCTGTGGAAAGCTTGTTGCTTTGCCCTGCTCCCCACGTGTTTTGTGAAATTACAATATATATATATATATATATATATATATATATATATATAAATGAGTACTACATTCTTTGACAATTATATGGCAGCTGAAGAATTAGGGGCATTGAGGAATGAAGGATACCTCCAAATTTTTATATTAATAGGTACTGTCATTTTTGTACTCCTCAATACTATATTTAGAGATGCTAAAATAAAAATTATTGAGGATAAAATAGAAAAAATTGAGGATAAAATGCAAGCCCAATTAGAAGATCTAAAATGTTTCTTACAGGATCAATGGGCAAACACCCAATCTACCAGAAACAGACCTGTTTCTGAACCTTTGAATGAGGATATTTCCCTCCCTGAAATAGAGATGGAAAACACCTTCCCTATAGCCCAGTTAATAGACTGCTTCTCTCGTGTACTGCAAATCTTGTCTGAATTTAATCCCCAAAAACCTTCCCCTGCAATCCCAGTTTCTCATGTTCCCTCTCCTACAGAAAACCAAATTCCAACACAAAGGAGATCTTGTCCTCCTAGAGAAACCTGTCCTTGTCAAACTGACCCAGAGGTACAAAATTCAACTAGAGGCCTGTTTCCTCTAAGAGAAGTACCTGAAATAGGACGGAATGGGGATGTGGTGACTTTAAGACATAGGATACCGTTTACTCCCCAAGAAATAAATGAATTTACACAAAATATCCCCACATATGAACAAGATCCTTTTCTAGTAACAAAAAAGATGGGAGACATATTTTTTCAGTATAATTCGTCTTACAAAGACATTGAGAACTTACTACAGGCTTTTTTAAGTGAACGTGAAAAAAATAAAATAATTGCTCATGTCAACAAAACCCGGGGGCTTAATGCAGCACATTGGCCATCTCAGGATCCCGAATGGGACTATAACAATCCTGAGGATTATCTACAACTATACCCTTGTAGAGAGGCTATCCTCATGGCAATGAAGGAATGTGCAGACATTACAGATAAGTGGATGGAACTGGAAAAAATTAAGCAAAAGGAAGAAGAAACACCCTCCAGATTTATGGATAGAATTATCGAGTTTGGGGACAGATACTTAGATTGGGACTTAACTAAAGAGAGTAGTTTAAGACAAGTTAGAAGAATCTTTGTAAATAACTCTTGCAAAGTAATTAAGAATTATTTTAGAACACAATGCCCAAGATGGTCAGATATGGACCTTGAAGAATTGCGAAAAACAGTTATAAATGTTTTAAAGGGAAACAAGGAAGAGGAGGAAGAAAATAATGATGACATGGAGGAAATGAAGAAAAAAATGAGATATTTAATAGATAGGATGACTAAATTAGAAAGTGTGCATGATAATGAACCAACGACAATTGCCCCTCTCCAGCAATCCAATTATCAATCCATTACTTGCCACTTCTGTGAGAAGGTCCACAAAATGATGGAATGTAGAACCTTTCTTAAGATGATTGGAAGGAATACACAGATTAATAATAGCTTTAGAAATAATAACTATAGAAATGATGATAATGGTTATAGAAACCAGAATTCTAGAAATTATAATAATGACTATGGAAATAACTATAATGAATATAGAAATCAGAACTTTAGAAACCAGAATTATAGAAATAGGAATTGGGAAAATAATGACAATGCTCAAAATGAAGAAAATGATAATGCTCAACAACAATATATGAGAAATGGAGCTCGTCCAAAACATACTCGAGGTGCTAATGACCCTCAGAGAGGTGCCCTTCAGGAGGGTGCCCAAGGAACTTCCTAATATAATGAAGATGATTCTTCTCAGATTGTATTGATTTTGTTGATATTAATTAACCTTTTTCAGTTTTTTTTTTCTCCTCTCCAAATAGTAGGAAAGAATGAACAAAGAACTTAAGACTATGATTGGCAAATTATGCACTGAGACCCATTTAAAATGGCCTGAAATTCTCCCTCTGGCCCTATTTTATCTTAGAAGCAGGCCTAGAGGAGACTTACATATTTCACCATTTGAGATGCTTTTTGGACATCCACCTATACAGGCTAAGTCTTTCTCCCCGGCTTATACATCGCTATTGGGGGAGATATTACTATTGCTTCCTATATACAGGAGTAACAGCACAAACTACGTGAACTTCCTGAATCAAGAGCTGCAGTACAAGCTGGACCATTAGACTTTTCTCTGCATGACCTGAACCCAGGAGATAAAGTTTATATCAAGAATTTCAAGCGATCTGGAGCAACTCAACCTTCATGGGAAGGACCATTCCAAATATTATTAACTACTCCAACATCTATAAAGATTGGAGAAAGGGACTCTTGGATTCACTGCTCACATGTGAAGAAAGCATCTTCTGCTGAGACTGATTGACTGTATCCTATCATATAAATTGTGACTCTATCTTATCATATGAATTGGAGATAATGATCCATAGACAAATGGATGCTGTTTTTTTTTCAAGAATATATTGAATTACTGATTTTTTTCTCTTATTTTTATTATTTCTTTTCTATTATTTTTTGATCAGAATATTTGATTTTTTTCTCATTTTTTTTACTGAAGGTACACATAATTAATATTAATATTATTTTTCCCTGCAGTAATATAAGTTAATATATATATATATATATATATATATATATATATATATATATATACTCTTGCTATAATGTCAATATATGCCTAAAAGCTTTAAACTATGGGAACCTGCCATTTATTGATAAAATATTATAGGACTGTGATTAATGTTTGTGTCTGATTCCAGGAAAAGGGATAAAAAAAAGGAGCACAGACTAAACCTGAATAGTGCCAATAGAGTCTTTTAAAGTGATTTCCTTGTCACACACTCCACATCCTAGAGTAGCACCTCTTCTCCTGGAATTACCCCATTCTCTGGGGCCCCAACAACATTTTTTACCTACACTGTCTCAGAGCAGAACAAAGGATAGATAGTAGAACAAGGGAGATAGGAGAACAAAGGAAATTAGTTATTTACATCATCCTCAATTGACAAGGAGACCCAGTGGACATCTGCCTCTTCCCCCTCAGGGTCCACACTCACAAGCAGACATCCCTCCCTCATCTCTGCTTCAGGCTTTGATGCTTTCATTTCAACCCTATTCATGAGTATTTGTGCCCTCTCCCCTCCTTTCTGGAGGGTCAGATTTGAGGTGGGGGAGGTGGATTCATTTGTGTCTTGATGTTTGATGAATCCCAGTGTCTTTAACAGGAAACCATGTCCTTCCTTGATAGTTCCCCCTCAGGCTCTCTATTTCCATCCACTCAAGATCTCTGACCTCTGTTGAGCCCTCTAGTTCCCTACACTGGTCATGAGGGTAGCCTTGCGGTCTTTGGGGTTAAAATGACCCTCTCCATTGGGTAAAAATTGCACTTTTTCATTCTTATCAAATACTTTTGATGTGATACAGAATTGGACTGTGCAATGTGTATAATCCTGAAGGTTCTTTAAGGAAGGGATGAAATTGTTAGGGTCAGAGATGCAGACCACCCAAGGAGCACGCGAACACAATGCAATTCAAGCAAGGAAAAGCCTTTATTACTAGTACACTATCACTACCATGCTAGGGCACAGCTCAGCAAAGCAGTTCCATCCTCCCAGTGTTGGGACCCTACATATATACCTCACAATATTACTTAACCTGGAGGATTGTTTAAACCCTAGAGCACTTTATGGCTAGTTATTTCTCTGAAATGTTGCAACAGTCCTGAAACACCCTACCGTCAGCTATCTGCTGAAATGTTTGCAACTGGGCAGCATAGCTGGAGGATGTGTTTATCAAATGGGTTGGAGGTCCTGTGTCCCTTTTCCTTTACTTCATTCCTCACTTTTTTCAGGGACCGCCATGAGGAATCATCCTCATGGGAAAGGCCTCATCCCAGGGGAACCCTCTTCTGTAGCCATAGGTAGATCCAGGGCCCAAAGGTTAAGAGGAAGAGAAGTACTAGGAGGGGGCCTACAAATGCTGAGATCAAAGTCGTGAGTCTGGGGGATGTCTGAAAAACTTGCAGGTACCACGCCTGAGATTCGGACAGAGCCTGGTCGCAGGAACTTAGGCTCTTCTGAAGTTCTGCCAGGAACTCTCCAATATGGTCTGTGTAGAAGCAACACCCCTCCCAAAGGGCAGCACAGAGAATGAAGATCTAGCCCTCTCCAGTTAAGACCTTTGAGTGTATGGAGTCTTTAGCTACACAGGAGGTCAAACCTGAGGATGCGCACAACCATTGGGCGCCTTTGGGTGGGAGAAGGTATTTACTGTTGCTAGGAGTCACGAGGATGTAAGGGAGAAAAGGAATTTCCCTGACAATAGTCAGCCCGAGTTTCTTGGGGTACAATGCCCATGTCATCTCCCCCCTCTCCTAATATGTAAGGGAAAAGGGATGGCAGTCTCTGTCTTCTGTAACTTCTTCACAGCTGAGAATGGGCATAGAGTATTCCCTGCCTATGTTAGGAGAGAGAGAGGTATTGACTGTAGGCCACGTCCAGAGCTTCAGGCTGGGATGGTGGCCTTGGTTAGGGTGGCATCTGGCAATGGGGTGACTCTCATGAGTGCTTTTACCCTAGAAGCAACTAGGGAGATGACAGGGTTACAAATACAAAGTCCACAGTCCCCACAGAGGAGGAGTCAAAAATGGAGTGGTTGCTAATCTCCTTAAGGCCTCAGGTCTTGAATATACCTCAGAGGCACTGAGACCTTGGGCTAGAGGCCTGGGGTTCTCTCCACCTTGGGGGTGCTACATAGAGACCCAACAGTTAGAGGGCCCCACTTTGGCTGCTGCTTCTCCAAGCTGAATCAGAGAATTATATGTCCAGCTGGCTGGGCATGCATGATTTAAAACATAGAAGAAGACCCAAAATTTAAGGAAAGAAATAGTTATGGCCACGAAGTTAAAGGCTAAAGTAAAAGGGGTTAAGATTGCAGAGAGGGAAAGGCTGTGGGCACAGGGTCTTAGGGACATGTCCTCAGTGAGTGCCTGGGTCCTAGGTAGATGGGAATCTGGGCAAACACTAGAACACCAGAGAGAAACAGAGATTACACATTTGTCTTTGCGGATCTTAGCCAACAGACTTTTTCAGAAATCATCTTCTGACAGGAATAGATCCCTTTAGGAAATGGGATTCCTGAGTTGTTTGCAGAGCTTGTATGTGATGTCTTTGTTAAAAGAATATCCTTTTGCAAAACACTCATTAACTATAACCTCTATAAACACTTGAGTAACAACACTTTACAGATGTATTCCTTTACCTCAGATTCCGGGGGAAATTCAAGGAAGCTTTGAGCTATATTTCCAAACTCAAGATCCAAACCTCAACTGTGGTAAAATTAAGACTGCAAATACAAGTCATCTATGAATAAACTTCACCTACTTCTCAAAGTATGTTCCCTAACAATTTGAGAATGTTCAATTATTAACCTAATAGGTTGTTTGGGGAAATGGAAACTTTAATTTTCCAATTTGTATTATGTGCTGATTATGGGAATGTCACAAAGGTAGAAGGCCCAAAAAGGGAAAATATCTCCTCATGTCACAAAGGACACAGTGAGTGACTTCATGTACCAAGCAAAGCTGTCACTGCCATTATTGTTTCACTCAATTGGCAGTCTAGATGGTCAGGAAAGTCCAGTCCAAGGTGAGCTTTGGGCTGCCTTCTCTAACCATCCTAGGACTGTCTTTCTCCTTAGAGCACTTGCCATTGGATCCCAGGAGCCTTCTTCTGTTCTCCTGAAAGGACAAGTCTGACCCCATTACAGCTTCATAGAATTGCTGCTTATCCGCAGTCCAGAAACAAATTTCCATACCTTCAAACAAGCTTTTCTGACCATTTGCCCTCTCTAAGGATTCCCTGAAGCCTATGAGTCTACATAGCAATTATTCTTGTATATTTTGGCAATGATCAATTTATCACAATTTAGTCACAAAACCTGAACAGGAATGTTGAACTCATGAGCTCTACAGTAAACACAAGTCAGGGCCAGATCCAATCCTGACCTTAGGCCATCTGAAGAAATTAAGACAAGATCAGTCAGGAATTTCTCTAAGGAAGCTTTATGGACTTTAGATCAAAGTCCCTTCCTTCCAAATTCAAATCCAACACACTATCCCACCTTCTCTGACTAACTCATATCAAACAAACATTGGTGGTATTACTTCAATTTCTAATCAGTACCCCAAACGAATTCTGATTTAAAGGATTACATCATGGAAACACTGTCTGTAGCATAGTGCTCATCCATTATAAACTTCAGTTCATAGTACAAATTGGTAAACTGAGGTAACCACTGAGTATTGAACAAAATCTGTGGCACAGGTTTACAATGAGCTTTTGTTTACATCCAAACAATACTTAAAATACATATTTTAGCAGCAACTCCCATAACAATTGTAAAATTCTGAGCAAGTATTTTCATATATATGTCATTTTCAACTTCCTATCCACTCTTTGGCTACTATGTGCCACAAATATCTTTATACAGATCAAAAATGTAATCAAGATGTCAGCCAATAAATCCCCAAAACTTGTGTGAGGTAACACCAATTACATATCACCCAACTCATTTTATCACTCTGGACATGGAATGTTTGCATTAACATCCCACAGCTTCAAGCAAGCATCTTGGTCAGACAGGGCTGACAACATTCACTTGCTGGAGCACCTGAAAACCTCCAAAATGTACAATTAAAATGTACTCATCTTCAAGTTCTATCAACCAGTGATTGTCAACCTTTTGACGTCCCTATTTCAGGCCCTAAGTATCAGTGTGGAACTATTATAAAAACCTCTTTCTCTTTCCTGTGAGCAAGGAAGGGGTTAATAGCTTCTGAGCAATTGATCCTAAGGCTGTTTGGCTTGATTTAGATTTTATTACTTAGCTACCTTGTCCCATCCTTCTTTGCCAGTGAGCTCACTATAATTTAAAAGTTTGAATGCATTGAACCCCTTTTCATAATGATTCACTCTCAATAGATTTCAGTTTGAACCCCACAACTTCCAAATAACTCTGATTATGTCCTTTAGCGATGTTTCAGTGTAACCAGACTGAAGTGCGTAGCATTTTCCTGTACTTCTCTCAAACCTGTCCAAAGTAGAATAGAACCTTCAATTTAGTTTTCTTTTAACTCAAAATATTGCTGCATTCCTAATTAAATTCTATCAATATTATTCCAATTATATCTATTTCATACCAGAATTCATAGTATCAGTTAGTATCTCTATTCATTACTCTTATTGAAGTGGAGCACTTCATAAAATGAATCCAGACACTCCCAAAATTCAATTATGAACTTATATAGATAGGTTATAAGACATAAAGTTATTTCCTTTCACATACAGGTTCTTATTTGGCAGGCAAGCAAACCTTATCACAGACGTAGTTATGCTTAGAGGTAAGTGAGGAGTGGACAATCCTTAGGTTTGTCCTCAGGGGTTGGTTACTTTCACATGTACTTAATCACTTCTCCTCTAGTTAGCTGCATGTTACCTGGCATTCCAGCCTGACCTCTTTGATATTCCTGAAATTCCTTTCCCCCCCCCCCCGACCCTCCTAATTCTTATCCTTTGGCTAATTATAGTCCATTCCCTGGCCTGCCTAACCTGCTTGACCTCCTGGGGGTGGGGGGGAAGGGGAATGGGTTTGTTTCCTGAGAAGAATGTAGGAAGGGATAGATCTACTTTTTCTACTTCAATTTAATTGTCTTCTCTTATTGGGAGACTACTTCATTATTTCTTCTGGCTTCTCTTCTGTACCATTATTGTAAGTAGAGGAAAGGCACTAGACTGTATTTAATCCTCATGACAAGCCCTCTCAATTTCAGGGCTGCTTAAATTTGTCTTGTTAAGGACATACAATTTGCATATCATAAGCCCTTAACCTTTTTAGGTGGAACAAATACAGTACAAATGCACACATAATTTTTGCTGAATACATGTTCATCTCTAGATCACAAATTCCTTTCTATGCATTTTAAAATAATTCCTATGACCGTAGTCAAATAAAATACTGTTTAGCTCAGTATTAGTATTATGAAATCCTAAGCACAGATTACCCACTTTGAAAACTTCTTGTGTTACATGATTTCTAGTTCTTACAGCACAAGCATTAAAATAAAACTGATCTGAAAGATCCCCAATTTTAAATCCTAGAATAAGTTGTTCTCAACAACATAACAGTTTCTTCTGGATGACTTTTACATCTATAAAGTAGCCATACAATTTCTGTCCTCATAGAATAAAACATTTCTTCTCTGTGTCAGGCAATCACATTTGGACAATCCTCAAAAAATCACCGAAACCATTATGCATTGCAATATCTAACAAAACAACCCTCTAACCATGAGTTTTTTGTGCTCAATAAAAATTCTGGCTAACATTTCACATGTACTGACAAACACCACAATACACTAAATTTGCACCATATCAAAATCATTAGCAATCCTCCCAAGTTGAGAATTGATTTTAAATGCAAATTGCTAACTGTGGAGTAAAAAATCTCCCTTTTCTGCTCAGAATTTCTCTCTTTCGCACCTTTAGGGGACCATCCAAGGGAAGAAAGAGGGAAATATAACTGAACAGGTATTTGCTTTTGTCCTCTGCTAAGGAATTTTGACAGTGGAAAGCTCAAGCATGCAACTCCACCCTTCTTTTCACATAGAGAAGAGACAGTGAAAAAGACAAAGAAAAACAGTAACATACAAAGGTGTGACAAGCATGCTTTGAGAGGAAAAAATAGGCGTTTTTAGGATCCATTCTTAAGAAAAAAATATTTGCAGGGAGAAAAATTCATTAAAACAGTTTCAGCATACTTGGGGAAGCTGTGATGAGCTAAGCCATCTGATTGGCTGATCTGACTTTCTTGTTTCCTCTCTCTCTCTGAACTGATCTTATAAAAAAAACTGACTCTTTTTGACTGAGATTTCTTAACAAAATGCTCTTGGAGTATCTGGCCAGTTGAGCTGGAAGTGAGCTGTTTCCTGAGTCTGCCTGATTTTCTCAAGGAAGGAACTTTTAAATCCCCTCCTATTCAGATTCTCTCTCCTGCTTAGGAGCTTGCTGCCAGAGCAAGCACAGCCCCTCCCCCATAACCTAGCCCATTGAGATGCAGGTGTGGGAAGTGGAGGAACAGCCACTACATTCCCCACCTTACCTTCATTCCCAATTTATGGGCAAGGGCTTTGAAGTCCAGATAATGGCTCAGAAGCAAGTCCAGGGGGACTGACTGTCCCTGGCCCATGACTGGGATGGAGGAAAGGATCAAGGGTAAAAAAAGAAGAGGAAGAGAACAAGACAGAGAAGGTTAAGCAGAGTGCCAAAAAGAGGATTTTTCTGTGGCTCAGTAACAAAGAGAACAAGACAGACAAAGAGACAAACAGGCAATGAAGAATTCTCTTTCAACTCCCTCCTTTTACTTGTCCTGTGCCTGCAGTGCACAGTGCCCATTCACTTAATTGGTGCCCTAGTGCGTCCACTTCGGGACTTACCTTGCTGGGGACTCAAACCCCAGTCTCAGGGACTTGCACCCTGGACCACCAGAGACTTGAACGCTGGTGCCCCCGACACAATGTCAGGGCAGAGGGACTCAAACCCACTTATGTTCAGGATGAGATTTCAAGACACCGGACAATTCTCCCCATCCATCTCACCGCAATCACTTCCCACCGTTCCCTATGTGGTTCCTCGCAGAAAAACGGGAAATTCATATACTTGGTGGTACACACTCAGAAACAAGAGGATTAGGATTTTTTCCCTGGGGGCTTGGCATAGGACAACCCCTACAATCCGGGGGTACAGGATCTCTTGTCCACTAAGCCTTATGTCCAACCAGAGTCCAAATCTCCCTATACACATTCATACAACCATTCACACTTCCCCAGTCTCACCTCTTGAGAATTGTCACAGGGCCTGGAAAAAGAGCTTCCCTTGTCACGGTGGTCCTCAGGGGGTCACTGGGATGAGCCTCCAAATGTTAGGGTCCAAGTTGCAGACCACCCAAGGAACACACAAAGACAATGCAATTCAATTCAAGGAACACACAAAGACAATGCACACTATCACTAGCATGCTAGGGTACAGCTCAGCAAAGCAGTTCTGTCCTCCCAGAGTTGGGACCCTACATATATACCTCACAATATTACTTAGTCTGGATAATTGTTTAAATCCTAGAGCACTTTATGGCTAGTTATTTCTCTGAAATGTTGCAACAGTCCTGAAACACCCTACGGTCAGCTATCTGCTGAAATGTTTGTAACTGGGAAGCAAAGCTGGGGTATGTGTTTATCAGATGGGTTGGAGGTCCTGTGCACTTTTTCCTTTACTTCAAAATAACCAAAGACACAGAGATTATGCATGAACCTATGGGAGATCTTAGGTCTTTTTATGATGCTTCATATCTGAGGGGACTCCTTGCCTGGCATACAGCAAATAATCAGAAAATATATACTAATGGATAGATTGAACAATTCCCTTTTTTGCGAGCATCAATGAGAAATTGGGTGCTGGCACCCCCATTACAAGCTCAACCTTACAGGAACATACCAAGTTAACAGCCAGCCAGCCCTAGTGCCCACCACTACTGTCAGTGTTTCACGTTAGGAAAAGTCTCTCCTGTCCCCCCTGTACTGGCTAAATCTTCAGGAATGCTTGATTTCTCTTTCTTCCTTTTTGGAAGGTCTCGATTTCATGGATAATTCTTGGGCCCTAGAATCCTTTATTCCTCACAAAATTTAATTCTATCTTCCTCGATTTCTCTATTTAAAACCTTTTCCAATTTCTATTCCTTTGGGATTGTGAATTCGGACACTTCCTTTGGAAGAATTAGGGGAAGCAATATTTTGCCTATTGCTTTTCTTTTTTAAATTTTATTCAATAGTTTAAAAAACTCAATAAAACAAACATATCTATACACAATGAACAAGATTGTACATAAATGAAGTTACAAATCTCTGCTATGTTTAACTTACTTTTCTTCACATATAAATAATAAATTCTGAACACAAGTATCCTTCCTCCTCCCCACCCTATCTGCATCAAAGAAAGTATTATATGGGAGACCAGTATGTTTATACAATTTAAATCTTTAATGTTTTTACCTTTCAGTTTACATGCTGGAGGTAACATTCACAATTTATTCTTCTAGTATTAATTCTGTCATTGTGTATAGTGTTCTCTTGGTTCTACTCATTTCACTATTCATTAGCCTGTGTAGTTCTTTCCCAGTTCCTTAAAAATTTCCCGGTTCATCACTACTTACAGCATAGTACTGTTCAACCACAATCATGTACCACAATTGGTATAGCCAATTCCCAATTAATGGGCATCCCTTCAGTTGCCAATTCTTTGACCCCACAAAGTGAGTTACTTTAAATCTTTTAGAACATATGAGTTCTTTTCCCTTTCCTCTGATCATCTTGGAAAACAGACACAGTTATGGGATTCCTGAGTCTATACAATTTTATGACTATATGCGTAGGTCTGAATAACTCTTCACAATGGATGGATTGGCTGGTTTACAGTTCCACCAACAATGTATTTGTTCTTTTTTTCCACATCCCCTCCAATAATTGCCCTTTGGTCAGTTTAGCCAATCTGATGTGTATGAAAGAATATCTCAGAAGTTGGCATTTCTCTAATCACTAGTGACTTGGAGCACTTTTTTCCTATAACTATATATGGCTTTGATTTCTCCATCTAAAACTTGTCTATTTATAACTTTGGGCCATTTATCAATTTGGGGATGGCTGTTTTTCTTACAAACACCACAAAGATCTCTATATGTTTGACATTTGAGTGTATAAAAATGTCTTCCCAATTTTCTGCTTTCCTTCTAATCTTGACAGAATTTATTTTATTTCTACCAAATCTTTTCAAATTAATGCACTCAAAATTACCCCCATTTCACATTTCACAATGCTCTCTGCTCAGTCTACCAATTCCCACTATGAATTGTGCTACAGGGATACAATGTCCAGAGACACCCCCAAACAATCATTTCTTTTCTTTAAGGACCATCCCATCCCCAGAACTACTGAAGCTTCTTCAAGAGAGTCTATGGACACTAACTTTCTCCCACATCATTCCACATCAGTTGAGTCTAAAGGTATGCTAGACTCTGATCCTTCCTCAGACATCAGCCCAAAAGGGATCTCTTTTCTCTTTCCCCCCATGGGCACCCCTAGTGAAGCCACAACTTCAGGGTGGGAACCTATCACTAGCAGATATCCTGAAACTAGTCCATTCAACTGCTTCCACAAAAAGATCTCTTCTTCAGGGAAAGGCATTAGCTGAACATTTACTATTTTCATCTGACTCAGTCTCTATGAGCAATGTTCCCATTTCAAAGGCATCACATGCAGTTGATTCTGACATCACAATGAAGGCCCCTATAAAAAAATTTACTCAGCTCAGTTGGGCTACCTTGGACTAAGGTCCCCATCAACCCTTACCTTTTTCATTTTCTCCCCTGAACAATGGGTGCAATGTGCACCCATATGCATAGGAAAAAGAAAAAAGCAGGTAAAGTCTTTGGTTCAGTTCATGGTCCTTCATGAACTCTGTTTCTTCTCTGGAAGATCAGGGTCATGTTTGAGTTGGGGAGGTTGATTACTTTCTGCTTTAAGGTTGGAAGAAACTATATATATTTAACATGAAGACATTCCATTCTCTGATAGAGCCTCCCCTGGAGAATTTTGGATTCTAATGGTCACTTTAGTTTCTCCTACTCTTCTTCAATGTCATCTTGTCTTCCTTGAGCCTCGAATGATCCTTCCTTTCCTCACTTTGGTCAAAGCCTTTACATAGGAGTTAAAATTGGGCTGTGGTAAGTGCCTTGGGGCAGTTAAGAAAAGGGATAGATTGATCAAGGATACTCAGATTTTTTGTATGGACTTCTGTAGAACATCCTTATCTGAATGGGCTCTGCCTGGTATACAGTAATTCTCAATAAGTATGTGCTGAATAAGGGATTGACTGAAATCTCTTTTTTAAAAGTATGAGCAACAGCCTAGGTCTCAACACTGCCACTGGCAGACCTAACGTTACAGGAAGATACCATATCTCCAGCCAGTGAGTCCCTGGTGTCCATTACCAGTGCTAGTACTTCAGGTTTGTAAGAGTCAATGTCTGCTGACTCTGCTGGACAAATGTACATGGGACCCAGTTTCTGTTTCCTCTTTCTGAGAGTTCTCCATCTCATGGATATTAAAGTGCTATTCTTGGTTCTTGGTGATTTGCATTTGAATTTCCATTTCTGGGAACATTTTTGTTCTTTCTTCCTCAGTTTCTCTCTTTGGAGCTTTCTCCTAAGTATCTATTTTTCTTGATTGAAAGTAGATGGCCCTTTTTATCCTTTGGAAGATGTAGGAGAAGCGAGAGTTTGCCGGCTGCTTCTCTAGGAGGCTATTTGAGGAGAGTGAACATTTGTCAGTAGATGACATGTACTAGTCTGCCAAGGGGAGTCATTCAAAGGAAGAGGATTTGAGGAAGTGGTCTTTGCAGCCCAGGAGGGAGTAAGAGCACATTGCAGACAGGTCTTGTTCCCACCACCTCCAGTGGATTCACAAGGAAGCATCAACTCCTGCTGGGGATCTTGTTAGTCCATGGGAATCACTCCTGACTCTCTCCTTTCACAATCTGTATTGGTGGACCTGACTTCAGGGGTTTTACGATATTCTGTCATGGTCACTCCAGTTCCCTTTCAGACTGTCTGGAAGGGAGTCATTTGGCACTCAAAATAACTTCTTCCCCTCCTTACTTTTTTTGTCTTATCTTTTCTCCTTCTCCACTCCTACCTTCCTATTGGCTCAAATTGACTGTCATTATTTTGGGCAATTGATTTAAGTGATTCAATGGACTTTGAGAAAGAGGGACCTGTGGGGCCAATACAAGGAAGTAAAGGAGAGAGAGAGAGAAGACACAGGCAGTATATTTTGAATGTTGAATCTTTCTAAACAATTTTTGTACTTTGCCTTCCTCATGATGGTACTCAAGCCAATAAATGTTAATAAGTGTTATTTGATTGACTTTCTGACTGACTTCCTTTTCCCATAGAGTTAAACAGAAGACTAGCTTCTGGAAGAAAAAAATTTGACACATCTTTGCCTGATGGTACCATCGCCCCATCAGATGACTCCTCGGTGTCCACAATGACTGCCAACAATACTTCAGGTCAGTAGAAGCCTCCTTTTTGCCTTCTCTGTTTGACAGAAATTCTTTCCTCCCAGGTCATCCTTCCTCTTTTAAGGGCTTTCCATTTCACCATTATTTGTACTGCTTTTCCTTCATCTCATATTAATTACGTGGTTGATACAGTTGAATGAAGATAGTAGGAGGAAAAATTTGTGGTCTGAAGTCTCTTTATTTTTCAAAATGTTAGAATGAAATAGGTAGAAGAAGAAGGTTGTTAAAAGTTTTAATCACAGGGACCAGAGTTCACTGGAAGAAGATTACAAACAGTTTGTTTTTCTCAGAAGCCTTCTTCAGTATATGCTCTGTATAGGCTTTGTAGTAAGACTCTTAATATTTGAATTAAACATCGAAGCTCATCTATCACTAAGGGTTTTTTGATCATCAGAATAGATGATTACTTCTCCAACTCGTGTGTTGGATCTACCTGCTATTCCTTGAGTATCCATTTCTTTTCCATTACATCAATATTGAATATCTTTTCTATATTTTCCCCTAGGATAATAACTTGAGTTTTCAACCAAAATACCACCTGTTTATTGGCATCAGTTTGAGCACAAACAAATTTACTTATGATAGGCAATGTATTCAATTCAGCCTCAAACTCTTATTAGAGCTGCATGACCGTGATCAAATCAGTGGCCCTTAATTGCTGCCTGCATCAGTTTCCTCATCTATAATATGGTGAATTTAAGATGAAATAATCAAATAATAGTAGCCTTTATAAGCACAGTGGTTGTCATACAGTGTTATTGAAACATTATTATTAGCTCTATATTATTTATATATATATATAATTTTTATATATATTATATTACTATATAATATAATTATAATATATATTTCCTCTGTAATGCCCTTCAGGAGAGAATACATTGCAGAACATCAGAGGGTTAGAAAATATATAAGTCTGGAGGGGAACATCAAGTTTATTTAGTACAAAGACCCCATTTTACAGATGAGGTTTGCCCAAAGTCACAGCAGGAGTAAGTATCCAAGTTAGGAATTGAACCCAGGTATACAGTGCCTTCTATTTCTTGAGCTCCTTCCATTTTACCATGTTGTCTCCTGGGTGAAATCTCTCCCCTGGCTTTTTCCTCTCTGGGTGCCTATTTTGGGCTACTTTGGAGCTTGGATTTCCAAGTTATGTCTCTTAAATCAGTCTTGTCTCCCTCAGATCACTATATAGGAGGGTAGCCTGCCTAAGTGGTCTGTGTGGCTCCACTGCTTGTTGGTGAAAACGGAATAGTCCTATTGGTCCTGGGATATCCAAATCTGAGATATAGTTTTGTAATTGGATTTTCCCTGGAGTCAGAGTAAATATTAATAACAGAATGCATACAATCTTAGGCTGTGAAGTGAGTACCATGCATTTGCTACCTTGCACACTATGAGTTAATCATGACAGATCCCTGGACCCCTCCCTCATTCCTTCCTGCAGACAAAGTAGCTGATGTGGTGTGCACCACACAAATGCTAAACCCAAGAGCAGCAGAAGGTCCTGTAGCAACTGACAAACAGCTTTCTAGCACTCAGCCACCCTCAGTTCTAATCTGGCCTCAGATGTCTCCTGACTGTGTAACCCTGTACAAGGCATTTAACCCTCATCGCCTAGTCCTTACCACTCTTTTGTACATATAGTATGTATTGTTTCCAAGGCAGAAGAATGTAAGGGTTTAAAACATGCCCTTAACTATACAGGTTAGTAGATGCTGTGACAAGGAAATCACTTTAAAAGACTGATATATATTAATTTAAGTTCACCAAGGAATTCAGCTATGTAATTCCTAAATGAAAACTCAAGTCAGCAGTCAACCTTTTATGGAGTTTAATTACAAACAGGAGGAAGAAAGGTATTAGAGATAGAGAGAGAGAGGGAGAGAGAAAGGGGAGTGAAGGGAATAGGGCTTAAATACCCCTTCTGTTTAGGCTGGGCCAAAAGGCCCAAGCCCTTAGATAGCTGAGGCAAAGAAAAGAGATCAGTCCATATCACTCACGTGACCAAAATGGAGAAAGAGTCTCAGGGGCCTCCACCTCCAGCTTCCTTCAGAGAAAGCTTCTCCGAGCACAACCTCTCCAACCAACCACCCCTAGTCCTCAGACCCCGCTATCTTTAAGGAAACCATCCAAGTTCCCTCCCCTCAGTTCTCACATTTACCAATCACTGTCCATGTCTTCCCTGTGCCAATGGAGGCTCTACCTTATCCCAGGACAGCCCAGAGGTCTGTGGCTTTGCACATGTCTGTTGAAGGTCATATTCTCAAATAATTAAATCTTGATCCTTTGCTGCAGCCCTTCCTAAATCCTGTTACCCTGAGTAGGGTGGAGATTGGAATAATTAAATTTTGATCTATGCTGCAGCCCTTTCCATTGTTCAGCAAAAGGTTCCTGTCCTAAAGTAATCTTAAGAAGGGAGGAGGAGGAACCTCCCTTGCCAATGGGGTTCACATTCCAATAGAGTTCCCACTATCAGTATGAAATTTTCCAAGTATGAAATTTCCCAATGGTGAAATTTCCAACATTTATAAGTCTAAGAAATTTTAAGGTTTACAAAGCCCCTGATGATTATTGGGGACTAGTCTCCCCATTGATCATTTAACATAATCATTTTGTAGTTCTAAATTCACTTCTAACTAAAGATATACACAATATTCAATTTTCTAAAACAAATTAGAATAGTGAGAGAGGAAATAGAAAAGAAAAGAAAGCAAAACCAATGTTTTGCTAGGCCTATTGTCAGAAAGCCAAATTAGGGGCAGTCCCCTTTGGCATAAATGTGTACAATTACAATAAATGTTCAATCAAAAGTTCAGTCCAATCAAATCATATCCAAAGTTCATTCTTGATCTTCTTGATGAAGTGTAGGTTTTCAGCATCTTTCTGCAACAGTTCATTCTCTGGATATAAAAGTTTCAAGCTTCTTTCTTGAAGATCTTTTCTCAAACAGAATTAAAATCTTTGAATTTTTTATAACAGTAAAATCTTAAACAAAATTCTTGGATTTTTATAAAAATACAATCTCAAACAAACAAAAAAAATTCAAAAAAATATTCTTAGATTTTAAATTAAAATACAATCCCCCCTGAAGTAAGTATTAATAAATACATCAAGTTTAGCTCAGAATGCAATTTTCAGTTATGGGCTTGTATGTGTCAATTATCAAAAGAATAGAAAAATAATCAAAAACATAAGAAAAATTCAAAATGGGCCTTGTATAGATCCAGTTTAAAGTAAGTTCTATCCCACAAGTATGTAGGACAGGATGCAGTAATATTTCACTTAGACATTTGTAGCCAAGACTACAGGAAGTTTCCAAAATATAAGAAGAAAAGAATTAGAATTCTATTTTGATGGGGAAATGTCATTCACTCGTCTGATTTTTTTTTCCCTCAGGGATATAGGAAGCCTTCATGATAGTCAAGCTTTGTAATTGTTTGAGTACTTCATGATGATACAATTTATGAGAGTTACACAAAACATTTTCCCCACATATTAATATATATAATTAGATGTAAATTTGGTACTGGCTAAGAAACAGAAAGGAAGATCAGTGGAATAGACTGGGGGAAAGTGACCTCAGCAAGACAGTATACGATAAACCCAAAGATCCCAGCTTTTGGGACAAAAATCCACTATTCGATAAAAACTGCTGGGAAAATTGGAAGACAGTGTGGGAGAGACTAGGAATAGATCAACACCTCACACCCTACACCAAGATAAATTCAAAATGGGTGAGTGACTTAAACATAAAGAAGGAAACCATAAGTAAATTGGGTAAACACAGAATAGTATACATGTCAGACCTTTGGGAGGGGAAAGGCTTTAAAACCAAGCAAGATATAGAAAGAATCACAAAATGTAAAATAAATAATTTTGACTACATCAAACTAAAAAGCTTTTGTACAAACAAAACCAATGTAACTAAAATCAGAAGGTAAACAACAAATTGGGAAAAAATCTTCATAGAAACCTCTGACAAAGGTTTAATTACTCATATTTATAATGAGCTAAATCAATTGTACAAAAAATCAAGCCATTCTCCAATTGATAAATGGGCAAGGGAAATGGATAGGCAGTTCTCAGATAAAGAAATCAAAACTATCAACAAGCACATGAAGAAGTGTTCTACATCTCTAATAATCAGAGAGATGCAAATCAAAACAACTCTGAGGATAAACTATGGGAGTGGAAACACCGAGAAAAAGCAACTGCCTGAATACAGAGGTTGAGGGGACATGACAGAGGATAGACTCTAAATGAACACTCTAATGCAAATACTATCAACAAAGCAATGGGTTCAAATCAAGAAAACATCTAATGCCCAGTGGACTCACGCGTCGGCTCTGGGGGGTGGGGAGGAGGAAAAGAAAATGATCTATGTCTTTAACGAATAATGCTTGGAAATGATCAAATAAAATATATTAAAAAATATTTCTGGCACTATTCAGGTTTAGTCTCTACTCCTTATTTTTATCCCTTTTCCTGGAATCAGAAACAAACATTAATCACAGTCCTATAATATTTTATCAATAAATGGCAGGTTCCCATAGTTTAAAGCTTTGAGGCACATATTGATATTATAGCAAGAGTATATATATATTAACTTGTATTACTGCAGGAAAAAAATAATATTAATATTAATTATGTGTACCTTCAGTACAAATAATGAGAAAAAAATCAAATATTCTGATCAAAAAAGAAAAGAAATAAGAATAATAAGAAAAAAATCAGTAATTCAATATATTCTTGAAAAAACAGCATCCATTTGTCTATGGATTATTATCTCTAATTCATATGATAAGGTAGAGTCACCATTCATATAATAGGATAGAGTCAATCAGTCTCAGCAGAAGATGCTTTCTTCACATGTGAGCCGTGAATCCAAGAGTCCCTTTCTCCAATCTTTATAGATGTTGGAGTAGTTAATAATATTTGGAATGGTCCTTCCCATGAAGGTTGAGTTGCTCCAGTTGGCTTGAAATTCTTGATATAAACTTTATCTCCTGGGTTCAGGTCATGCAGAGAAAAGCCTAATGGTCCAGTTGTTCTGCAACTCCGGATTCATGAAGTTCACGTAGTTTGTTCTGTAACTCCTGTATATAGGAAGCAATAGTAATATCTCTCCCTAATAGCGATGTATAAGCCAGGGAGAAAGGCTTAGCCTGTATAGGTGGATGTCCAAAAAGCATCTCAAATGGTGAAATATGTAAGTCTCCTCTAGGCCTGCTTCTAAGATAAAATAGGGCCAGAGGGAGAATTTCAGGCCATTTTAAATGGGTCTCAGTGTATAATTTGCCAATCATAGTCTTAAGTTCTTTATTCATCCTCTCCACTTGGCCTGAGCTCTGGGGGTGATATGGAACATGGCATTTTAGAGTTATCCCCAAGCAAGAATATATTTGGTTTAAGACAGAATTGGTAAAATGACTCCCTCTATTGGAGTCAATATGTGCTGGCAGGCCAAAATGAGGAATGATTTCTTTTAAAAGTATCTTTGCAACAAAATCTGCTGTGGCTTGAGTTGTAGGAAATGCTTCCGGCCATCTGGTTAGTTGATCTACAATTACTAGACAAAATTTATAATGTCCAGCCTTTGGCATCGTTATGAAATCTATCTGTAGATGTTCAAAAGGTGTGTAAGCCAGAGGACATCCCCCAAAGGCTTTTCCACAATATGCATGTTGGTTATATGCATGGCAGATAGGGCAGGCTGAACATACTTTAGAGGCTATAGTAGTTATACCAGGGGCTATCCATACTCTCTTGACAGAGTCCACGATGCCCTGGGTGCCATAATGACCATTTTTATGAATAGATTGGCAAATTTGGTTATAGAAACTTCTAGGGAGCAGGGGTTTTCCTTCAGATGACACCCATACTCCATTAAACTGTTTTGCTTTAAATTTTTGTTTCTATTTTTCCACTTCCTTTTCATTATAGGAAAGTGATAAATTTAAATTATCAGTGGTTGTTAATGTTAAAATTAATCCAGGTCCTTCTATGGCTGCTAGTTTTGCAGCGGCATCTGCTCGGTCATTTCCTCTAGAGACAGGGTCAGAGCCACCTGTATGGGAAGAGCAATGAACTACAGCTAGGTCTTTAGGCAGTTTGAGAGCAGAAAGAACTTTATTAATAATTACTGCATTAGCTATGGATTTTCCAGCTGAGGTTAAAAATCCTCTTTGGAGCCATAGCATCCCGACTGAGTGACAAATGCCAAAAGCATACCTAGAATCCGTATAAATTGTTGCCTTTTTATCCTTGGCAATTATACAAGCTTGTTTTAGAGCTATGAGTTCTGCTCCTTGAGCATTAAAGTTAGAAGGTAGTGAAGCTGATCATTCAGTGGCAAATTCTGAGACTAAGGCAGCTCCAGTGTAACGTATGCCATCCCTCATAAAAGAGGAACCATTGGTAAATAAAATCAGATCTGCATTGTCTAAGGGAGTATCCAAGAGATTATCTCAAGGCTTTTCTGCCATGGACACTAATGTTTCACAGTTATGTAATGGTTCTCCAGAAGTGGGTAAATCTGGAAGCAAGGTGGCAGGGTTAAGAGTTGAACAGCTTTTCAAGGTAATATTTTCACTATTTAATGAGGTTATTTCATACCTTGTAATTCTCTGATCCGAGAATGCCTGTGTTCTATGTTTTATCAATAATGCTTCTATCTCATGTGGGCACATTATTGTTAATGGACATCCCAATGCTAAATCAACGGATTTTGTTACTAGTAAGGCTGTAGCAGCGACTCCTCTAAGGCATGGTGGTGCTCCTGCTGCTACTTGGTCTAGTTGGGCAGAATAATAAACAATTGGGTCCTGAGAAGGTCCCAAAGTCTGGGTTAACACACCAGAGGCTAGTCCTCTTCGCTCATGCACATATAAAGTATGGCTTGTTGTAATCTTGTTGTTGAACCCAGGACCTTCTGTCTCTAGGCCTGGCTCTCAATCCACTGAGCCACCCAGCTGTCCCTTAAGATTAAAGGGAAGAAAAAGAAAAACTGCTGATTCCAATTTAACTTAAGGAGAAAAGAGAGGAGAGAAAAAGTTTTTTATACTCATGTGTTCTAGTAGCTGTGTCTTTAAGCCAAGTTTTTTGTTAAAAGGGACTAAGTGGTGAGACGGTAGAGTAAAAAGGCAAGGAATTTCAGAAGTTTATTGAGAGAATTCTTTAGACTCCCGTGTGGTCAGCCACAAATGTGACAAGGAAATCACTTTAAAAGACTGATATATATTAAATTAAGGTCACCAAAGAATTCAGCTATGTAATTCCTAAATGAAAACTCAAGTCAGCAGTCAACCTTTTATGGAGTTTAATTACAAACAGGAGGAAGAAAGGTATTAGAGATAGAGAGAGAGAGGGAGAGAGAAAGGGGAGTGAAGGGAATAGGGCTTAAATACCCCTTCTGTTTAGGCTGGGCCAAAAGGCCCAAGCCCTTAGATAGCTGAGGCAAAGAAAAGAGATCAGTCCATATCACTCACGTGACCAAAATGGAGAAACAGTCTCAGGGGCCTCCACCTCCAGCTTCCTTCAGAGCAAGCTTCTCGGAGCACAACCTCTCCAACCAACCACCCCTAGTCCTCAGACCCCGCTATCTTTAAGGAAACCATCCAAGTTCCCTCCCCTTAGTTCTCACATTTACCAATCACTGTCCATGTCTTCCCTGTGCCAATGGTGGCTCTACCTTATCCCAGGACAGCCCAGAGGTCTGTGGCTTTGCACATGTCTGTTGAAGGTCATATTCTCAAATAATTAAATCTTGATCCTTTGCTGCAGCCCTTCCTAAATCCTGTTACCCTGAGTATGGTGGAGATTGGAATAATTAAATTTTGATCTATGCTGCAGCCTTTTCCATTGTTCAGCAAAATGTTTCTGTCCTAAAGTAATTGTAAGAAGGGAGGAGGAGGAACCTCCCTTGCCAATGGGGTTCACATTCCAATAGAGTTCCCACTATCAGTATGAAATTTTCCAAGTATGAAATTTCCCAATGGTGAAATTTCCAACATTTATAAGTCTAAGAAATTTTAAAGTTTACAATGCCTCCTCTTTGCTTCCTCTCCTGGAGAGTGATTCCTTCCTACTCTTTGCAGAAAACCCAGTGAAATCACCTCCAGAGACTGCAGTGAAGATACCTTTGTGAAGGGCACTTGGCTTCAAGCCTTTGTGGCAATAATGCTCTTTTGATCTCTCTTCCTAGGCATATTATATAGGGCTTCCTCTTTCCCCTGGGAGAAATATTTTCGGTTTGACCAACCAATGTAGGCCAGGATAAGAGCCCTTAATTAAGCCTGACCATCTATTGCATTCCCTGTTCTCATCTGTGCCTTCTTTAGACTTCATTTGGGATGAAACAAGGATATTGGTAAAAATAAAACATGGATCCCTTCAGAAACTTTTCTATGATTGGTAAATTTCTAATCAGAATTGGAGGCAGGTAGCCACCTGCCAAAGATAATGGCCTGTTTTTCTATGGGACCTAGCAAGCCACCATCAGGAGTTTTGGGTAGAGTCTGTCCCAGCCTAGACAAATGGACTTCTAGCCCCTGAGTCTACTGTCCATGTTGCATTAGAGAACTCCTCTATCCCTCCTCTGCCGAGGGTTTACCATTCCTGAGGTTTCATTTTCTGCTTTGTGGCAGTAATTCACTGGTTCATCTTTAGAATCTCAGAGGAACAGGCTTCTTGAGAATTGGTTTGGCCATAGCTTTCAAGTCCCCAAGGATTATTGAATGAAAAGCAGGTTATACTTGAGAAAGAGACTGGACTGAGTCCCACCCATAACTGCAGAATCCCCACTCCAGAGTAGCCAACAAGCATCCCCAGTGCAGCATTTCTAACTTTTTCAGTAAGATTTTACATAGAGGAGAACCCACTACTTTCTGGGGCAGCCTCTCATTTTGGGGCAGTGCTCAGTGGTAGAAAGTGATTTCCTGACACTCAACCTTAATTTCTCTTTGTTCTTTTGCATCTATTGCTTTTGTTCTTCCTCTGGGTAACAAACCAAAATAGTGTTTCCAAGAAAACACTTCCAAAGGAAAACCATTCAAATACTTAGAAAACAACCATCATGTTCCCTTTGAGCCATTACTTCTCTGAGTTAAAGTTCCACAGTTACTTCAACAGATACTTAGTGGATATGGTGTTGAGATGTTTTTTCATTCTGGTTACCCTCATAGGATCAGTTATCTAGAACTTGAAAGGGCCTTGGATTTATCTTGTGCTAATGTCTTATTTCAATGTAAAGGAAACTGAGTCTGAGGATGGACCTTGGTAAACCACTCCAGAGAAGCAGGATGCCCAGACAGTAACAGAGTCAGGCTTATCTCAACATCTGCTGGTGGAGAAACAAGCTCATTTCTGTCTACAGAAGGACCAAGTGATGGTAGAAACAGTGTTCAGCCTTTTTTTCAGAGAACACAGATGCTCCTGGAATCACTCAGAATGCATGTATTCCACAGCCCCACAGTCAGACAGGGGCTCCACTTCTTTGCCTAGCCTAAACAAAGGAACCAAGTAGTCCAGGACTGTCCCTTCACCCTTTGTTAGGAGTATGATGAACACTGCCATGATTGGAGCTCAGATTAGCCCAATTGTACCTTTTTCAAAGGAACCCACTGAGTCCCCACTTCCTAAGAGGGGTCCTCCCTCTGTTGCACCAGTGACTGAATTCAGAACCAGGACAATGGACAGCTCAGTGGTGTTTCCTCCTTCTCCCCCAGTTCCCCAGAATGGGAGGCCATAGAGTTGGTAGTTTAACTGTTTCATAGCTCAGTACACTCACATCTGGACAGTTTCCCTCAGAGGAGCTTGACTGGCTGTCTTCATGGCAAGTCCTGTGAAAGGGTCCAACCCAGAGCCAGATATTTATACTGCTTTCATCCAAATCTCAATTACTACAAGAACTAGGATCATAGAGTGTGTCTCAAACTTGACATCAACCAGTGAAATACCAGCTATGTCCACCAGAAGCAGCTCCCCAGCTTTTTCTGAAGGAAGAATGGGCACTCTATGGCCCTAAGGCTCAGAAGTCACAAGTCTCTCACAACTTCAGCCCGACTTGGCACATGACACTCTTTTCCCTCCAACTCCTATTCCAGTTATTCCTGTAGCCTCTTCCAGTTATACCCATGGCAAAAGAACAGGAGATCTGCTGAAACCGCTACTAGTAACAAACAGACAACTCTGTCTCTTAGCAGCAAAGTCAGACATAATCCTTTCTTCTATGAGCACTGTCACTCGAGCTCCAAGCACTGAGTCAGAAAGCAGCACAAGTCACCCCTTGACCAATTCTTTTTCTGAAGACCCCAAGGTGTCCTTAACCACTGTTTCTGCAGAAAAATCCTGATTAGTCACCTCTATTAAATAGCATCCCTTGACAATCACAGCCCATGGCGGCCAACATACAGAATCAGAGAAAATCTCTCTAATCCCCTTACCCACAGGGATCACAGCCAGAACTTTTACTGTCAAGGTGACAAACAGTACCTATCCTCAGCAATTTCATTGCTCAGCTCAACACCTGAAGTGAATTCAGTTCTGCCTCCTAGTACAATTCCAGGGGATATCCCAAAGAGTTTAAGGTCATGACTCTGGAGAGACAGGTGGACTACTGTAAAGATTAAAATTTTGGGGAGACTGAAGCAAGATAGAAATTAGTTTATCTCTGCAAGGAATATTATATTTTTATGAGGTTTATTGAAGAATAAAATATAAAGAAAACACAAGTAAGAAAAGCACGTGTCTAGGCCCAGAGAGCCTATACACGACCACTCACATCTTGCCTGCTAGGTGGAGAGCCGACCACTCACATCTTGCCTGCTAGGTGGAGAGCCGCATGTGCTCTGAAAAGGAAGTAAAAAAGAAGGCTGAGCCTATTCACAACCAGGTTTAAATACCCCATCTCACTCTCGGCCCAGGTGAGAATTCAGTGAGATTCGAGGGCATTCTGGGGAAGTGGAGCAAGGATTTCTGGGGAATGAAGTCCTGGATTCAAGTCTATTTTTACATTATGCTAAACACAGTGACCACTGCCAATGCTGATTCAGGTTCAAATCCAGCTGCTGGGAACCAGGGTGGAGCTATGTATAACTCAAATTCCATTAGTCACCAAAACTCACAAGGGAGGGACATAGAATCCGTATTATTTTTTCATCCTATACTTTAGTCCAGTGGAACTAATTCAATATCAGCTTCCAATTTGATGCCAGGACTAGGGGACAGCCAATAGTCTATGGGTAACATAGGCACAGAGGCCAGCCATTAACTGTGCAATCTCATATCCTCGTATTTATGCAGCACAAACATATGAGTGTGCTGTGGACATTGTCACCCTCAATGGAAAGTAGTCTTTGAGGCCAAGGGTTGTGTCATTTTCCTCTTTGCATCTATAGATTTAAGCACTGAATATTTGTGGATTTGTTTGACAAGGAGACACTGGGGTCTCAGGAAAACAGGCCAAGGAAACAGAGGTTGGACCTCAGACATGTGTCCCATGAAGTGATCTCTTTTAAAACCTGACACCTAGCTTTCTAAGCTCTTGGACTTGGATTTAATCATCTAGGAGGTCTCTTGCAGCTCTAAAAATAATAACTAACATCTATATAATGCTTACTTTGAACCAGTCCCTATGCCAAGTGCTTGGCAAACATCTCATTCAATCCTCGCAACAACCTTTGAAGGTAGGTGCTCTTATAACCCCTATTTTTAGGATGAAGAACTTGAAGCAGTCAGAGTCAAGTGATTTGCCCAGAGTACCAGAACTAGTAATGTCTGAGGCTAATTTTGAACTCAGGTCTTTCTGACTCTAAGTCCAGTTCTCTGTCCACTGCACTACTTAACTATTGGATCATAGGTAGATTTATTTTCTTCTGTTTCTCTCCTAAACATAGTCTCTCCTCTCATGGCTGTTTTCTCTCCCTACAGGTTATAAACATCAAATGAGCTTCCCTTGCTTCACAAACAGTGAGTATTCTTATCCTGGCACTGAACAGAGGATACAGTTTGTGCATCCTGACCTTGTTCCAATAGCATCTTAGGAAAGAGAAGCTGGGATAGGAGGGCCAAAGAGAGAGAAAGACACAGAAAATCCTGGTTCCTTTCTCATATTTCAATCCCCACATGTCACCCTGTGACCATGTGAAACAGAAATAGTTTCCCTTGTATTTTATAGCCCCTCCCTATGATCATACATGCTTATCTGGTCCATAGTTTTCATTCATGATCTTTCTTCCTCAGTGCCTCAGAGAAAAACCATCACTTTAGCATTCTCTCTGACTTCATCCTCAGTTCCTCTCACTGCAGGTAGCATTCATTTGAATTTTTGATGAATGCTGGTAAATTTTGCAGCATTTTTTATGAAGTTGAAGCTAGCTACTGGTCCTAGACTCATAAGATGACAGACTTACATCTATAAGTGAACTTCCAGGCTATCTCGTTCAATCTACTCATGATAAAATTAAATAAAAAATTTCCAATGGAAAAAAAGCTATCTTTTCTACCTCCCCTTAAACTATAACTGTAAGAAATACTTATAATCTAATAAAACAAATTATTTCATTAGCCATTTCATAAACATATATCCTATTCTGCCCCCTGAATCCAACACCAATCTGTTCAAAAGTATGCTTCATCAATGATTCTCTGGTATTCTGATTAGTCATGGTAGTGATCAGAATACTTAAATCTTTTAAAGTTATTCATTTTTATGATGTTGTTATTGTATACATTGTTCTTCTGGTGCTACTCACAAGTCTCCTCAGGTTTTTCTGAAAATATCTCAAAATTTATTTTTAAGAAAGCCATGATTTTCTGTCTGAAAACTGGTAGTAAGTATCCATTCCAAGGCAGAAAGAATGTTACAAGCTAGGCAACTGGGGTCAAGTGACTTACCCAGAGTCACACAGCCCAGAAGAATTTCAGGCCACACTTGAACCCAGGACCTCATAACTCTAGAGGTGTCTCTCAGTCCATGGAGTTCTTTGTTCCTCTTCCATAATTTCTTATAGCAAAATAATATTTCATCACACTCATGAACATCAGAACTTGTTCAGTCATTCCCCAACTGATGAGAATATCTCCTCAACTTCTATTCTTTAGTATCCATTCATTCCAATCTTTGCCACATTAAAAATGTTTGGAATATATTCCTTAGGATATCTGGTTCTTTTTCTTTGAACTCTTTGGGATATAGATCTAGTAATGATACTTTTTCAGTCAAAGGGCATACGCATAGTTTCCTGGCATATTTCTAGTTTACTTTCTTAAAATTTGACTCCAATGTACAGCACTGCTCTAACAATAGTATATTAGTAGACCATTTTCTCTATTACCCATATTGGTCCTTTTCCTTTTTTCCAGCATTTCTAATCTTATCGGCTTATGTGAAACATCTAAATTATTTTAATTTTCATTCTATAATTATCAGTTATTTGGACAATTTCTTCACATAGATACAGTTTCTTCATTGAGACTCCCTATTCATAATCTTTGACTAGTATTGGAGAATCAATTTGATTTTTTCAAAATTAAGTTTTTCTGTTATATGTAACAACAGTTTCTAATTTTTTTTTAAAATATATTTTATTTGATCATTTCCAAGCATTATTCGTTAAAGACATAGATCATTTTCTTTTCCTCCCCCCCCACCCCCCATAGCCGACGCGTAAGTCCACTGGGCATTAGATGTATTCTTGATTTGAACCCATTGCTTTGTTGATAGTAATTGCATTAGAGTGCTGTCCCCCTTTTCATCTTTAATGCTGTGAATTTGCTTTTCTTCCTTCCTTTTTTTAATTAGATTGACCAGTACTTTGTCTATTTTGTTTGTTTTTTCAAAGTACCAGCTTCTTGTCTTATTTATTAAATCAATAGTTCTATCACTTTCGATTTTATTAATTTCTCCCTTAATTTTTAGGATTTCTAATTTGGTTTTCTGCTGGGGGTTTTTAATTTGATCGCTTTCGAGTTTTTTCAATTGCATTTCCAATTGATTGATCTCTGCTCTCCCTTGTTTGTTAATATAAGCTTTCAGGGATATGAATTTGCCTCTGATTACCGCTTTGGCTGCATCCCAAAAGGTTTGAAAGGATGTTTCGCCATTGTCATTTTCCTTGATGAAATTATTAATTGTTTCTATGATTTCTTCTTTAACTTAACAGTTTTGGAGTATCATATTGTTTAATTTCCAATTGGTTTTAGATTTGGCTTTCCATGTACCATTACTAATCATTATTTTTATTGCCTTGTGATCTGAGAAGGCTGCATTCATTATTTCTGCTTTTTTGCATTTGTGTGCTATGTTTCTGTGACCTAATGTATGGTTAATTTTTGTGAATGTGCCATGTGGTGCTGAGAAGAAGGTGTATTCCTTTTTATCCCTATTTATTTTTCTCCATATGTCTATTAATTCTAATTTTTCTAAGATTCCATTCACTTCTTTTACCTCTTTCTTATTTATTTTTTGATTTGATTTATCTAAATTTGATAATGGTTGGTTTAAGTCTCCCACTAGTATGGTTTTATTGTCTATTTCTTCCTTCAATTCTCCTAGTTTCTCCATTAGAAATTTGGGTGCTATATTACTTGGTGCATACATGTTGATTAATGATATTTCCTCGTTGTCTAGAGTCCCTTTTAACAAAATATAATTAACTTCCCTATCCCTTTTGATCAGGTCTATTTTTGCATTGGCTTTATCAGATATCATGATTACCACTCCTGCCTTCTTTCTATCAGTTGAGGCCCAGAAGGTCTTACTCCATCCTTTAATTCTGACCTTGTGGGGGTCAACCCGCCTCATGTGTGTTTCTTGAAGACAACATATGGTAGGGTTTTGGATTCTAATCCATTCTGCTATTCGTCTACTTTTTATGGGTGAGTTCATCCCATTCACGTTCAAAGTAATGATTGTCATTTGTGGACTCCCTGGCATTTTGATTGCCTTCCCTAATTCTAACCTTTTCTTCTTCGGCTCTACCTTTTAGTCCAGTGATTTACTTTGAATCAGTCCCCTTGTCCCCTCCCTTGATGTTTCCCTTTTTAGTCCCTCCCTTTTTCTTCCCTCCCCCTCCCCCCTCTCTTTAACTCCCTTTTTGTTCTCCCTCTCCCCCTCCCCCCTTGGTTTTCCCTTCTCCTTACCCTTGTTTGGTAAGATAGAATTCAAGATCCCAATGGATCTGGATGTTTTTCCCTCTCAGAGTTGATTTCCCTGAGATTGAGGTTTAAGTAACCCCCCCCTCTCTTCCTCTCCTTCTTATAGGAGTTTTCTTCCCCTCCCCTTCCCATGTGAATCTTTGTGTGAGAATGATTATTCTATTTGGTCTTTCTTTACCCCCTATTTATACATTACATTTCCCCCACATATTAGTATACGTAGATTGATATAAATGTAGTCCTTATAGAAGAGAGTTTGAGTAAAAGAAGAAGATAACATTTTTCCCCTTCCCTTAATATTTACCTTTTCAGGTATTCCTTGCTCTTTGATTTTCAGTATCAAACTTTCCACAGAGCTCTGGTCTTTTCTTTGCAAAAAGTTGGAAGTCTTCTATTTTGTTGAATGCCTATACTTTCCCTTGGAAGTATATAGTCAGTTTTGCTGGGTAGCTGATTCTTGGTTGGAGACCCAGCTCTCTTGCCTTTCTGAAGATCATGTTCCATGCCTTACGATCATTCAGAGTAGAACTTGCAAGGTCTTGTGTGACCCTGATTGGCATTCCTTTATATCTAAATTGTCTTTTTCTGGCTTCCTGTAGGATTTTTTCTTTTGTTTGATACCTTTGGAATTTGGCAATTACATTCCTGGGAGTTGTCTTTTGGGGGTTTAGTGTAGAAGGTGTTCTGTGAGCTCTGTCAGTGGCTGTATTGCCCCCTTGTTCTAGAATCTCTGGGCAATTTTCTTTGATTATATCTTGTATCACCATGTCCAGTTTGGTGTTTATTTCTGGCTTTTCTGGGAGTCCAATTATTCTTAAATTATCCCTTCTCCCTCTATTTTCCAGATCTATCACCTTGTCGGTGAGATATTTTATGTTCTCTTCTAATTTCTTGGTGTTTTGGCTTTGCTTTATTAATTCTTGCTCTTTTACACGATCGTTGTCTTCCAGCTGCCTGATTCTGGCCTTTAAAGCCTGGTTTTCCTTTTCAGTTTCATCATACCGGTTTTGTAGATGCATGAATTTCTTTTGCATTATTTCCAACTTTTCCTCCCAGAAGGCTTCCATCTTTTTGGTCATTTCTGATTCAAATTCTTCATAGGTTTGTGGAGAGTTTCCATTTCCTTTGGAAGGTTTTGGAGCATTTTCTTGTATATTATCTTCTATCTGCTCTGTATTTTGTATTTTGGCTCCATAGAATGTGTCCAAAGTTGCCCCTTTCTTCTTATTTTTCTTGGTATTTTGGGGCTTCTGTGCTTCTGTGGAGTTTGCCATCTCTGAATGTGGAGGATTAGCTTTTCTTATCTCTGTCTGGTGTTCAGAAGCTTTAGTCCTGGGCAGATGGTTCTATGAGCTTTCCCTGGGTTAAACTGAATATGCCTCACTGGAACTAGAATGGAAGGGTCAGACCACGTTGCTTTCCGGAAGTTGCCTTCAGAATCGCTGGCCATGAGGCTGTTTTGTTGGCCTGCGGGGGGATGGGCTGCAGCTTCCCCAAGCTCCGAGGGCAGGGACTTTCACTGAGACTTTGATAGCAGGATCCAGCCCCTGAGGCTGTCTTGCTCCAGGCAGTGACTTTCACTGGGACTCGGATAGAGGGCCCTGAGGGTTGTTGTTCCGAGGACCCTGCTCTCTGAGCCGGGCCGGGCTGCGGCTTCCCGGAGCCTTGGACTCTGTGCTCCTACCCCTGAGGTCCGAGTGATCTCGGGTTCTGGCTTTTGAGGGGAGCCGTACCTTTTGAACCGGGTCCAGGTCCAGGAGGAGGGTTCCCAGGGTCTGGGCTGTTGATCGTTTTGAATTTCGGCGCCTTAGGAGCTTATAGTTTGAGATCGGTCGGGAAGGGTTTTCCAGAGATCTGAGCTTTAGCTTTCTCTAAGCCGCCATCTTAACCGGAAGTCCCCAGTTTCTAAATTTTTTAAGGATCATTGAGACACAAATTCCCCCACCCACTCCCCAATTTTGAAATAGTAAGTAAATAATATGTAGATTTTACATATGTAAATATATAAAAATTTTGCATATTAAACCTTTTATGAAATGAAACTGAAATTTAAAAAAATTATAAGGTGAAAATGCTCCTGTTTTCTTCTGGATTTAGAATTCATCAGTTCTTTTTCCCTGGAAGCAGATGGCATTTTAAAAAATCACGAGTCCTGAGGGAAAGTTTTGGATCATTATATTGCTGAGAAATAACTGTTATTCACAGTTGTTCATTTTACTGCATTACTGTCACTGTCTTCAATGTCCTCCTGGTTCTGTTTATTACCCTATGCTTTAATTCCTGTAAATCTTTCCAGGTTTTTCTGAGTTCCTCCTTTTTTTTTCTAATATCACAATAGTATTCCATAACAATCATATAATATAACTTTGTCATTCCCCAATTGATGGATATCCTTTCATTTGCCAATTATATACCCCTCATATCCCCCTCATATCCCCCAAAAAGAGCTGCTTAAAATATTTTTTGCACATATAACTTCTTGCCCCTCCCCCCCTTTTCATCTCTTTGGTAAAGAAACCTAATAATGGTATTACTGGCTCAAAGAGTATGTACTGTTATAGGCCTTTGCCTTTGGGCATAATTCCAAATTGCACTCTAGAATGGATAAATAAGTTCACATATTCCATAAAAGGGCATTAGTGTCTCAACTTTTCCATTTGCCCTCCAAGTTTTGTCATTTTCTTTTCTTCCATCATAGGAAATATTTTTTTCATTGTAAATTATTTATTTAATCAATTTTGAACATTATTCCTTGGTTACAAGAATAATATTCTTTCCCTGCTTTCCGTCCCCCCAACCTTCTAGTAGCTGACATGCAATTCCACTGAGTATTACCTGTGTCCTTGATAAAACCCCATTTCCATGTTGTTGGTGTTTGCATTAGGATGTTCATTTAGAATCTTCATCCCCAATCATATCGCCTCGACCCATGTAATCAAGCAATTGTTTTTCTTCTGTGATTCTTTTCCCACAGTTTTTTACTCTGAATGTGGATAGTGTTCTTTCTCATAGATCCCTCCGATTTGTTGAGGATCACTGCATTGCCACTAATGGAGAAGTCCATTACATTCGATTATACCACAGTGTATCGGTCTCTGTGTACAATGTTCTCCTGGTTCTGCTCTTTTCACTCTGCATCAATTCCTGGAGGTCATTCCAGTCCCCATGGAATTCCTCCACTTCATTATTCCTTTGAGCACAATAGTATTCCATCACCAAGAGATACCACAATTCCTTCAGTCATTCCTCCAAATGAATGGCATTCCTTCCTTTTCCAATTTTTTTGCCACAATAAAGAGCCCCAGCTCTGAATATTCTTGTACAAGTATTTTTCCTTTTTATCTCTTTGGTGTACACACCCCAGCAGTGATCAAAGGGCAGAGAGTCTTTTAAAGCCCCTTGGTCATAGTTCCAAATTGCCTTCCAGAATGGTTGGATCAATTTACAACTCCACCAGCAATGCATTAATGTCCCAACTTTGCCACATCCCCTCCAGCATTCAGATTGGATGAATAAGTTAACAAATTCCACTACAGGGCATTAGTGTCTCAACTTTTCCATATCCTCTCCCAGTTTTGTCATTTTCCTTTTCTTCCATAATAGCCAATCTCTGATGAGTTGTAGAGTGACAACTTAGAGTTGTTTTAATTTGCAATACTCTATATTATAGTGGTTTAGAACATATTTTGCACATCTGAAGAGAACATTAATTACTTTAAGAATTCCCTCTTCATCTCCTTTGACCAATTTTCATTTTGGGAAAGATTTGTATTCTTGTATATTCTACTCATTTCTCTACGTATTTGAGAAATAAGTCTCTTATTAGAGAGATGTGTAAATTTTTTTTTTTGCTTCATTTTGATTAGTGAATATGAGAGTCTCCATCTTATTTACTCCTGGTTATGTTCTGGCCTCCATTTCCCCCAATTTGCGCTCTTTTCTTATCAGTTCTTTTAACCCCTTCTCTTACTCCCTTCACTTCCTTCTGTAATGCAGGGTAAATAGATTTTTAATACACACACATATGCTTTTTTTTCTTCATCTTTTGATTTTCTTTGATTATTTCTTGATATCTCATGGAGTCATTATCTTCCACTTTCAGAATTGTCATTTTTAATGTCTGATTTTTTTCCATTTTTATTTTTTAATTAATTAATTAAGAATATTTTTCCACTGTTGCGTGATTCCTGTTCTTTCTACCTCCTGCCTCCCAGAGCTGAAAAACAATTCCACTGCATTATACAATTATTATTTTTCAAAACCTATTTCCCAATTACTAATAAAGTGATTTTTAAAAGTCAAAATCAGGACTTCTGGGTTAAGATGGCTGCTGTGTCTAAGCAGGACTTTTACTCTCCAAACCACCAACCAATATAGAATACCTCAAAAGGACAAAAAACCAAGTTCAGATGAAAAAAGGAATACCACAGTAGAACTCAGCATTGAAATGACAGTCGGAGCCAGCGAATCATAATCTGAATCAACTCTAGCTCCTTGGGAACTAATTAAGACCACCAGGGACTTCTTACCCCAGAAAGCAGCTAAACTTTTAGAACTCCAGAAGACTGAAGTTTGTAAACCTTGGGTACAGAGATAGAGCAGGGAGATATATCACCTCTAATTAAGAGGCAATTCAGGTAATCATTAAAAACTATTTTGCTCAATTATCTGGCAATATAAATATGGAAATCTAGGTGATATAGATGAATATTTACAAAAATATCAATTGCCTAGATTAACAAAAGAAAGCATAGAATACTTAAATAATCCCATATCAGAAAAAGAAATTGAATAAGCAATCAAAGAACTCCCTGAGAAAAAATCCACAAGACCAGATGGATTGACAAATGAATTCTATCAATCATTCAAAGAACAACTAATCCCAATACTATTGAAAATATTTAAAATAATGAGAAAAGAAAAAGACTTCTACCAAATTCCTTTTATGACACAAACATGCTACTGATTCCAAAGCCACATAGATCAAAAACAGAGAAAGAAATCTACAGACCAGTCTCCCTAATGAAAAATTTTAAATAGAATATTAGAAAAAAGAATCCAGCAAGTCATCATGAGGGTTATTCATTATGATCAGGTGGGATTTATACCAGGAATGCAAGGATGTTTCAGTATTAGGAAAACCATTCATATAATAGACCATATCAACAAGCAAACCAACGAAGTAACATTATTATCTCAATAGATGCAGAAAAAGCTTTTGACAAAATACAACAGTTATTCCTATTGAAAACACTAGAATGCATAGGACTAGAAGGACTTTTCCTAAAACTAATGAACAGTATAAATATATCCAAAACCATCAGTAAGCATCATCTGCAATGAGGATAAATTAGAATCATTCGCAATAATAAAAAGAGTGAAACAAGGATGGGCCCTATATAACCTCTATTATTTAACATTGTACTAGTAACACTAGCTATAGAAATTAAAGAAGAAAAAGAAATTTATTAAAATAGGCAGTGGGGAGAACAAGCTATCACTCTTTGCAGATGATATGATGGTCTACTTAAAGAATCCTAGGGAATCCACTAAAAAGCTGATGAAAAAATCAACAACTTTAGAAAAGTTGCAGCATACAAAAGGAACCCACATAAATCATCAGCATTTCTATATATTTCCAACACACACAGGCAGCAGATGTTAGAAAGAGAAATTCCATTTAAAAGCACCCTAGACAATATAAATTAATTAGGAATCTATTTGCAAAGACAAAGAGAGGAATTATACAAACACAACTACAAAATACTTTCTACCAAACTAAAACTAGATCTAAACAATTGGAAAAATATTAATTGATCATAGGATTAGCTAACTTAATAAAAATGATCATCTTACCCACATTAATTTACTTATTTAGTGCCATGCCTATGAAACTACCAAGAAAACTTTTTTCTGCATTTGAAAAAAAAAACTATGACAAAGTTAATTTGGAAGCACAAAAGATCAAGAATATCAAGGTTAATAATGAAAAAAAATGTGAAGGAAGGTTGCCTAGCAGTACCAGATCTTAAACTTATACTATAAAGCAATGGTCATCAAAACAATATGGTACTGGCAAACAGACAGAAGGAGAGGATCAGTAGAATAGGCTTGGGGTAAGTGACCTCAGGAAGACAGTCTATGATAAACTCAAAGGTCCCAGCTTTTGGAACAAAAATGCACTATTTGACAAAAACTGCTGGGAAAATGGGAAAATAGTATGGGAGAGATTAGGTTTAGATCAGTATCTCACACCCCACAACAAGATAAACAAAGAATGGGTGAATGACTTGAATATAAAGAAGGAAACTATAAATAAATTTAGTGAACACATAATAGTATACTTGCCAGTCTTTAGGAAAGGAAATAATTTAAGACCAAGCAAAAAATCACAAAATGTAAAATAAATAACTTTGATTACATTAAATTAAAAAGGGTTTGTTCAAACAAACCAATGCAACCAAAATCAGATGGGAAGCAAAAATTGGGAAATATTTTTTATAAGAAACCACTGACAAAGGTCTAACTAATCCAATATATAGACCTTAATCAATTGTATAAAAAATCAAGCCATTCCCCAATTGATAAATGGGCAAGGGATGGGACATGAATAGACAATTTTCAGATAAAGGAATCACAACTATCAATAAGCACATGAACAAATGTTCTAAATCTCTCATAATGAGAGAAATGCAAATCATAACAACTATTATTTACCACTTCACACCTAGCAGATTAGCTAACATAAAAGCAAAGGAAAATAACAAATGTTGGAGGGGATGTGGTAAAATTGGGACATTAATACATTACTGGTAGAGTTGTGAATTGATCCAACCATTTTGGATGGCAATTTGGAACTATGCCCAAAAGGTTTTTAAAGACTGTCTTCCCTTTGATCCAGCCATATAACTGCTGGGTTTATAATTCCCCAAAGACATCAAAGGGAAAAAGACTTGTACAAAAATAATTATAGCTGTGTTCATTGTGGTGGCAAAAAAGTGAAAAATGAAAGGTGTTCCCTTCAAATGGGGAATGGTTTAACAAATTGTGGTATCTGTTGTTGATGGAATAGTATTGTGCTATAAAGAATTATGAACTGGAAGGATTCCATGTGAACTGAACAACCTCCAGGAAGTGATGCAGAGTGAAAAGAGCAGAACCAGGAGAACATTATACACAGAAACTGATACACTGTGGTTCAATTGAATGCAATGGACTTCTCTATTAGCAGTAATGCAATGATCCAAGAGAATTCTGAGGAACTTTTGGGAAAGATAGCTATCCACATTCAGAGGAAGAACTGTGGGAATAGAAACACAAAAGAAAAACATCTGCTTGATTACATGGGTTGTTGGGGATATGATTGGGATGTAGACTCCGAACAATCACCATAGTGCAATCAAAATTTGGAAACAGGTATTCATCACTATATATTTCCTTAATACATGTGACTTAGAATCATTTTGTAGTCCTTATCTTTCCTTGATAAATCAATGACACAAGTAAAACGCAGTGGAATTGTGTGGTGGCTATGGGGGAGGAGGAGGGGAGGGAAAGAACACGAACCATGTAACCATGGGAAAATCTTCTAAATTAATTAATTAAATGAATTTTTTTCATTTCAATGTAAAAAATATAATGTCCAAAAGTCAAAATCCCCAATCATTATCCCAATCAGATCATATGATGAATCATAAGTTTTTCTTAAGCATTTCTGCAATCACCCCTCTTTCTCTGGATGTAGGTAGCATTCTCTTATAAGTCCCTATAAATTGTCCTAGAACCTTGCATTGCTACTAGTAGAGAAGTTCATTACATTTGATTATGACACAATGAATCAGTCTCTGTGTACCATGTTCTACTTCTGATCATTCTCTCTGCATCTTTCTGAAGGTATCTTTCTGATTCACATGGAATTCCTTCAGTTCAACAATCCTTTCAACACAATACTATTCCATCACCATCAGATACCACAATTTTTCAGCAATTTTCCCATTGATGGACAACAGATGATTTTCTTGAGTGAGGTTTTGTAGTTCATATTCCCTTTGGCCAATTGTACTATCTAAAGTTGTTTTCCTCAGCAAGTTTTTATACCTCTTTTTTTCTCCTAGTGTTAATTTTGCCTTTCAAGAAATTCTTCAGTGTATTTTTGTGTATCTTGTTCCATATAGCCAATTCTACTTTTTGAAAGAGTTCATCTCTTCTTTGAATTTTTATAAAATGTCTTTTACCATTTCGTATATTCTGATTTGAAAGATGTTCATTTCTTCAATATTGTTTGTGCCTTCTTTAATAAGGTGTTGACTTTTTACATGAATATCCTATATCACTGTCATCACTTCTCCTGAATTTTCTTCTACCTCTCCTACTGGATCATTAAATCTCTTTTTTGAGCTTCTTCCATCAATTCTTTTTTAGGCTTGAGAGCAATTCTTATTTTTATTGCAAAGTTTGCATGCAGAGGCATTGATTTTGTGTAGACTTCTACTGAGTTTGTGTTTTGGTTTTCTCTGTCACCAAAATAGCTCTCTGTGTTGAATTTCTTTTTCATCTTTTTGCTCATTTCCAGCCCTTTCCTTTCCATTTAAAAAAGACAGTTAAAATTGAATCTGTACCTGTGGTGATGTGAGTACTGCTCCAAGTTTAAGGTTCTTTGTACAGCTGCCCTCAGAGTTAAATCTGGGGATCAATCTGCTTACGGCCCTTCAAATTTGGAATCATGAAAGCAATGGTGTTTTCAATACCCTTCTGCTCTATATTCTGCCTTGTGAGTAACCTTAAGCACCCTTTTCTCCCCTGGAACAGTGACCAGGGAGAGTCTGATTCTCTCCTGTGGCTACAAGCACTGGTCTCTGCTAGCCCTCTCCACCCTGAGAATCTCTCCCACAGACTGGGATCTGAATATAAGCAATGCAACAAGAATTGCCTTAAGAGTGAGTGAAGGGACCCCATGTAATCTCCTTCTAAGCAATTGTCTGATCCCCCACTCATTTATTATCTGGGGCTTAATGCTCTAGAAGCCTTTCCTGTTACTTCAGTTGTGGTCAAGGCCTGCTGGCTTGGTGGTCCTGCCCTGGTGCAATGTGTTCCACTTCTACCTCTACCACAGTCCATCCCATCTGTCCTGCTAGCTTTTCTAAGTTGTTTTGTGCTGGAAAATCAGTTGTCTTTTTTGTGTTATAATACTGCTCCAGAATTCATTGTAAGACATTTTATCAGGATTTTAAAGGGTAATTTGATAGAGATCAGGTGAGAGATCACTATATTCTCTATCAATTTGACTCTGCACTTGGCTTTTATTCTTATAAATTTGAATTAGAAATGAGACCCCTAGCAGAAGAATTTGAAGCAAATATTTTTCCCCTCAAATACCTGATTCCCTTCTAATTTTACTACATTGGTATTGTTTTGAGGGGAAAACAATTTAATTTCATGTAAGCAACATTATCCATTTTACCTTGCTGTCCTATATATCCCTCATGTGACCATGAACTCTCCCCTGTCCATTAATATGTGAGTCAAAAATTTCCCCGTTACTCTCATTTCTTTTATATCAACTTTTGTATCTAAATCATGAACCCATTTGGAATTTATTTTGTTATGTGATGCAAGAATATTGGTCCATTCCTAATTTCTGCAAAATGAATTTTCAGTATTTTCAGGAATTTTTGTTATGTAATCAGTACTTAACATTGAAAATGGATTAACCTCCTCATTTTACTTGTGAGGAAACTAAGGCAAAAACATAGGACGTGGCAGGGCCACAATTTGAACCCAGGTCTTCTTTCAAGATATGTTCCATGGTCTCTCACAATGTGAGGTGTTACTCCTCCTTTGTGTAATGAATCAGTTGAGAAATAGAGTTGAGACCTGCTATGTGCTCAGTCCCACATGCCTAGGAGTCACATAGCAGTCTGCCATTGCATGGAGGCTTGTTTATTACATAGTTTAGTGATCACATACTTCTTTGGCACACAGTCAATTTTATACATATATGTTTCCATGCAACTTAACAGCAAACACCAAGCCTAAGTAAATACTCAATGAAACATTGTTGCTATAGATGAATGACATAACAACAGTGTGATCTAGATGTTAGTTATCCCTGATCTTAGGATAGTCATTGTTACTTTTGGTCAGCTTTCACAATCAATCACAATTACTTAGGATATGGATAACAAAACATTTCATACCTAGGTGCATGATTAGAAGGTTAATTTGAGACAGACCAGATTTGGGGTTTCCTTCAATTTACATGTTCAATTTTTTTTGGTGTTACTTTAAAGCACCTGGCAATGTTGCCTGGTTTCTATCTGCAGTGGAGTGTGTCTTGAAGGTTATTGATGTTCTTGGCTTCCCTGGCTTGTAATAAAAGTGAATGTAACAGTGGAGATGAAAAAGAAGGGGGATAATGATCTTTATGTTTATTTCTGTGAATGTAAACTTTTAGGGTAATAATCTGGGAGGATTAAGGTATGGTATGTATATGTGTGTTAATCCTATAAGTATTTGCTCTCATAGTACTTCTCCTGTATTGGGGAGGAGACAATCATCTTAACGAGACCATTGTAGTAAGGGATGTTGGAGAGAGAGAGAAGTCACTGAGAGGGATCAGTGGGAACCTCATTTTCAAGGAGCTGCCTTGCCAGGCTCCCATCTCCCAAACTGTGACTTTGCCAGACAGTAAGGATTTGTCAGCTTCCCTCAGTCTTCTAACTCCAAGTCCACAATTTTTAACACTGCTAAAAAAATTGTGTATGGCTGGAGGGATCCTCAGAATTTCATTAGTGGGTTCATTCTGCTGAGATTTCCTCTGAGGAAGGACTTGAACAGTGCCACCTGGAACAATGATGATGATCATTGTAATGATCATCACAATAACTAACTTTTAGATAGAACTTGAAGGTTTACAAAGCATTTCCTCTCATTTGAATGACATTTGCAAGTCTCAGCCAATGGGATACCTTTCCTTTTGTACAGTATCATGGAGCTCTTGCTACAAAACCTTCAAACTCAGCTTCACTATTACCAACATGTTTTACACAACAAAGATGAATCAAAAGGACACCAGAACATTCAAGGCTGCTGAGCATATCCTACAAATCTTGGTGAGATTCTACTCCCATTCCCTTCTACCTCCTCTGTCCCATGCTACCTTCCTTAGCCCTGTGTATTCAGGCTTGTTCTAGCCAGGTATACAGAAGTCCCCTTCTCTCTTTTTGTTTCCAGCTCAAGGTATTGTTTGGAAGCAGCAAGCTTGGCTCTCAGTATTGTGGATGCAGTGGCCTTTCACTGAGGTGAGATTCCTTCAAGACATCATTAGCTCAGATATTAGGGACCAGCAATTTCCATTTCACTCAGATGTTGCCCAGGCTGTTTCTTCTGCTTCTTAATAGAAATTCCTTCTTTCCCAAGCTGTAATGGATAAAATCTTCCAACCAAGAAGCCATTAAAATATTTTAGACTCCTTATTCTCTTTCTCAGGTAGAAAAATATTCATTCCCCATTACTCTTTCCAAAGATAAGTTTGCAACTGTTTTCACTTTATAACTCCACATGAAAGGAATAACCTAGGAGGCATCAAATGAGTGCTTAGAAAATGATTGATTAATAAATACATATCAACATTACCTTTCTCTAGAATCATATATAGGCTCCAAGCTGGAAGGGACAGTAGAGGTAACCTGGACCATTCTCTTCATTTACAGATGAAAAAATGAAGACCCAAGGAGATCCCAATAACTTTCCCCAGGTCAAAAATAGTCAGAGTTTGAACACTTGATCTTTGATTTTAAATTCATTGTTCTTTCCACTACTCTAAAGAAACTACTGAAAATAATCAGACCCCACAGACACTTGTAAACATACAAATAAGTGATGTTACAGAGCACTGCCAATTCCGTTGTCGTGGATAAGGTGGTAAGTGTGGAATCAGAAAGAACAGAGTTCAAATTTTCTCTCACTTACCAGATGTGTGATGCTATGCAAGTCACATAATCTGCCTTAGCCTCCATTTCTTTCCTCTATAAACTGAGAGGGCTATATTTGATGGCTTCCAATGTCCTTTTCAACTTTAAATCTACAATCATCTCTAAACCTTTATTCCAAGTCAGCCACTTCTCTCAAGAGTGTTCTCTGAATAACTAAATTTCAGAAACTAAACCAGTGGTGTCAAACTCAAAAGGAAATTTCTAAAGCCACTAAATTATACATCAGCAAGGTCCCTATAGCCTGCATTTTGGCTCAGAAAAACATATACATTTATATATATACATATACATATATATATGTATTACTTTATAAATTAATAAGCTAACACATTAAAATTAGATTGGCACTACCCTTAATATAGCTCATGTGACTCCTAGGAAGGTCTGTTTGAAACCACTTGTCTGAAACATTAATTTCCAGGTCTCTGAAGAACAGCATAGCAACTGGAGTAGATATACTCTGCACTTTCAAGAAGGACTCCTCCAACCTTGTCCTGGACAAAAAGGTGGTTTCCTGGGAGCTGACTGAACAGCTCTGTAGAAGAGAGCTAAAACACCTGGTTATAGACAATGATAGCCTTATTGTGAATGGTAACTAGCTTGACTTTTGGGATATGTGCCTCTCTTTCTCTGGGTAGGTTCCCTTTCCAGAAAACAACTCACCTGCCCCAAATTCTTCTTTCCTTTCGGGTCTCCTTTGTTTTCATGGTTTCTCTCTCACTCCTGGGAGCACTGGCCCTCAAAGTGGTGACAAACTATGAAGACATGGGGAGCTCACTTCTCAAGATCAGAAGAGACTGGATTATTTTTAGACTCCTTCAACAAAGAAGTATGCCATGAATGCCTTCTTGAATGCTGAAGCACCATTTTTCCCCTATGGGCCCCAAACCAACTCCTCTCCATTACTCCTTTAACTTTTTTGCCCACAAAGAGATACCCTACTCAAATTCTCTTCCTCCCTCTCTCCCCCCTCTATCTTTACTTCCCTCTCTCCTTCTCTCTCCTTCTTACTCTCTCTCTCCTTCTCTCTCTCTCTCTCTCTCTCTCTCTCTCTCTGTCTCTCTCTCTGTCTCTCAACTTTCTTTATTTCTTCTATCTTTTCTCCCTCTCTTTTCTCTTTCTTTTTTGGCCTTCTTTTCTGTACCTTTCCCAAAATCTTGTGTTTATGTCTCTTCTGTCCCATTCTCTTTTTTTCCTCTGCTATTCTCTTCTTGTCTTCCCTCCTTTCATCTGCTGTCCCTTGCCTCGTCCTTCCCTGCCCTCATCTTCTCTCCAAAACTTGTTCCCTCTGAATTTTTCTTTCTTCTTTTCTTTTCCCTTCTCAAACTACAGGGTATCAACATAAGCTGCCAGGAATCAGATCCACAAAGAGTAAGTTTTAGATTTCTTTATTGTCTGTATCTATATTTATATCATTCTCTTTAATGAGACCCTACAATGAAAGATTTTTTTTATTTTTTTGGAAGGGATTAATGTAGGGCAGAGGATTAAAAGTGGTGTTAGGGATTCTTAGAATTAGATACACTATTAGATATGGCCAAAGTTTAGACTTCATTTACTCATTTGTCTATTCTCTTTTTGCTACTCAAAATATATATAAATAGTTCAAAAGGGAAAATTATCCCATGGGCCTGGGAAAGCAGGCTGTCCCTATCTCTTTCTTGTTCAAAATTAAGAGTCAGACCTTGTGGTCTTTGTAATCTTCTGATACATTGAGGGGATCTCCCAACATTCCAGAGAGACTTGTGGCTCTCCCTTATATTCTTCATTCACCAAAGTTGCCCAATAGTTTTCATTAATAATGTTTTTATTCTCTGCACCTTCAATAACTACACTCTCTCAAACCAGTGTCTTGCTCGGTTGCTCTCAGATTTGAGACTCATCAGAAAAGAGATGATAGATAAATTTATGTGAGTTTATGAGCACTGTTCAAAACCTTGTAGGGCACCTACAGGAAGGACTTAATTAAGTAAGAATCCAGCAAAGGAGACTAAAACAGGATAATCAGAAAAGTCCTAGGACAACCAGGAGAGTTTTGTTATGAAAATTAGAGAATTTGGGTATCAAGGAGTGCAGAGAGCTTAAGAAGAATGAGGATTAAGAAGAAGGCCATTAAGAGATTTTTGCAATTTCATTTGAATGATGAAGTTGAAAACCAGACTGTAGTTAAAAAAAAAGAGTAGGAAGAAGGGAAGTAGAAGCACCTTTCATAGATAGCATTTTCAAAAATTTCAATCCCAAAGGGAAGAGAGAGATAGGAAATGATAGCTATCAGGGATAGATGGATAAAATGAAGGCTGTTTTTCATTTGGGGTTGAAGGAAAGCTGCCAGTAGATGTGGAGAGTTTGAAAACAAAATGAAACAATGGGAATACTAGAGAGATTCTCTGCTGGGTGAAGGATGAAGTAAAGAGAGCACATATTTTGGCATTTCCTTCAGAATATATGGGGACAACATATTGTCCTTTCTACACCCACTCCTGTGGCTGAGATATATGTTTTCATCTATTGTTCTAGGAAGTGAGGTTGGTATAGGACCTGTCACCCATATCCCAGACCATGGAGAACCAGGAAAAATCATGACATCACTGACTAGTGGCCTCCTGATCCGTGAATCCCCTGTAAATGCTATAGGTAAGAAAATATATTTTCTTTCTTTTATACTGGCATTTATCTTTGCTTTGGGCACTTGTTTTCAATTTTGAGATATGGAGTGACCTTCATAGTCTGAGAACAGGACAATCACTTATGGGCGAAGTTTGTCATTAGGTTGTAAGATTTGACAATTTCCTCTGTCCTATTGCTTTCTGCCCTAAAATTTGCTGTGATAGTAGCCTTTGGATGAAGATCTCATGGGGGATTTTGCTATTTCTTTTGTTTGCTTGGGTGTATACATATAATAGCCTATTCTTTTTCTTTGATCATTTCTCAACTGTGGAATGACTCTTTTAAAAATAATTTTGTTAATTTATAAAACATATACATTCATAATGTGTATTAAATATTATATAGGACATATAAAATTTATAATTGTCCCCTCCAATGTAGAAATATTTTCTTTGTTCCTTATGTGAAAAATTCCCCCATTCTAACTCTTCCATCCCTCTTCGTCCAGTGCTTCCCTCTTTATCATCCCTTCATTCTTTTTTGGAAATCATTCCAATATCATAGACTGATACACATGCTGAAATAGAGAAATATAAACTGAGGAAATTATTTCTTTAGCAATGACTACTCTGGCTGGCTTATGACTATAGAGAGTTGCTAGAGGGAAACTTGAAAACTGTTTGGGAGTAATGGAGGTAGTAATGAGAAATGCTGAGGGATGCTATTACAGGGATGCTACCACACAGGGGAACTGCCCTGGGGAATGCTCTGAGATTTGCCTACTGATCCCTACTGATGGCTGATGGATCAGTATCTGTTTCTAACTTCCTCCTCCCCTTCACTCCCTCCCTTCTCCAACACTCTCCTTCCTGCCTCCCTCACCTCCCACTTCTTCTTGAAGCTTTTGGCTTCTTCCCTCCTCCCTTGAGTAAAGTATAAAGATACTCTTTTCTTTTCCTTTTTCAAGTCAAGGGGTTTATTGGGATAACAGGATAGGAAACTGAGGTAAGAGGGATGAGGATTTCCCTCATCTATAATGAAGGGAGAATTTGAGGGTTTGAGAGAGTAGTCCATTCACAAACTGTGACTCTAAGACAGAGAGATGAAGGACAACAGCTGTTTAAAATCTTCTTTTACTTCACAAAGTCAGCAAGGTCTCTCAGCTTAATTAACCCCAGACAGAAAACAAAGTCCAAAGTCTCCCAGTTTCTCCTGTCCAGCTCAACTCTCAAAGAGACAACCAACTCCAAAAGCCAATTTCTCCTTCTTCTCCTCTCTCTGTCATAGTTTCTCCTGGCCAGCTTAACTGCCTGAGTCAGAGAGCCAAAGTTAAAGCCAAGTTTCTCCTTCTCCTCTCTGTGGCCAGAAACCCCCAACTGCCACTCCTGGGAACATTCCATTTGGAACCTTCCTCTTGATTGACAGGCAGGTTAGGTCCCCAGCTTGTTTCTTGCATCTTGGCTTACAAGTCCTCTCTCTCTCTCTCCATGTCTCTACCGCAAAGCCCCCCTTTTATTAGCAAAAAATGTAACTTTCATTTTTCAATGATACTTACCTTAATAATTTTATCTATCTTAACTCTTTGCTATCTGAAATATACTCTACCCCCCCCCATTACAAAATGCTAAACTCATCTTAGCTGTTCTATCGAAATGCTAAGCTAAGAATGGGTTATAGGAAAATGGTTACATGAACATAGTTTCACATAACAAAGCAAATAACAATTTCCAAATCATCTCAACAATTCCCCTATCATTAAGAATATGCAAATATTCTAATTCCTAATGTCTATAAATTCACTAAGTAAAATTTCCTATCACTAATAAATGCTAACCTACAATCATAATACAATATAACTTCCATGCTTCAGAACTTCTATGTCTCTACTTTCTTAAGCCTTAAACAAATTCAATAGGCTATTACTAATGTTAGTAGTTAGACTATTAATAAACTTACTCTAAAAAGTTAGCTCGTTAGTCAATTAGTAAGTTTAGTACAGATTTAAATATATACATCATTCTAAATTTCTGTGCAAACTCATGCAGAAAAGGATATTACTTTCTGTTTGAATTTCCCACAAAAATTTCTCATCAGTGTGTCTTTGTTATCATGCATGTCATGTAATTACCCATTCCATGGATATCTTATTTTGCTATGTAGGATGTACATGCATACATGTGGTGTTTACATGTATGACACAGTCTTACACTTATTCATGGCCAAAATTTCAAAGTTCCAAAGTCCTTCCATGTCCATTCATGTTGCCTGTAGAAACTCTTCCATCCTTTCTGCTCAACATATCACTCTTCTGTCTTCCATCACTTGATTGAAGACTTGTGTTCTTCAAGTCAGGATCCACTGCAATAATCAGGAACCTGGGAACACACAAACAAACCACGAACATGTGTGCAAGTTAGTTTTTTACATATGTGTGCAAGTAAATGTGAAAAGTTACTTTTGCATGGAAGTGAGATGAAATTTTTCAGTAACAGAATGTATCAATTTTTTGTGTGTGCAAGTAAGATAACATGATTTTCTTCATGAATGGGGGTAAGCTTTTTGCATTTGTACATCTTCGTGTTTACAAGTTAGGTCAACTTGTGTTTTTCCTCATGCAAGGGGGTTAGCGTTATGCATAGGTTTTCAAGTCTTTGGTAAGAATAATGACATCAATTTTTTTTTCTTTCAAGGAGGTTGATCATATGGTTACTGTATGTAGTTCTTGGATGGTTACTATATGTAGAATTTGGAGATAGTTCTTTTTGTTTTGTTACTATGTCAGGCAGAGACTTTTATATCTTATATTGAGGCTTTGTGGCTGCTAATCTTTCTCATGCAAGGTTTTACTTTCATATTACTGTGTTACTGTCTGTATATTTTCAGGGTTCTATCCTTTCATTATTTTAACTTGTGCAGGGGTCTCTCTACTCTATTCTGGTGGCAAGTATTCATGTGCTTTCCTGTGTTTCTGGTAGGGACTGCATTTGCTTATCAATTATTTTCCTAGGGCTACTCAATATTATGGTTGTGATGCAATTTCACATGTGAAGCATGGAACCATGGATCTCTTTGATCAACTTTTATAGCTATTGGGGTTGTCATTATGACTGTAGTAGGTCCAATCCATCTTGGTTCTGTAGGAGATTCTCTATTAAAGTTCTTGACATAAACTTTATCACCTGGTTTTATCTTGGGCAATGAAAAATCTAGTGGTATTCTTTGCACAAGCAAACCCAGTTTCCTTAGTTCTTCAATCCTATGTTGTATCTGTTTTAAGTATTCATGAAGAACACATTCACCTCTTAACATGGATACAAGTAAGGTGGCTTTACTGTCCTAAGATGCCAAAGAGGGCTGCCCATACAGAATTTCAAAAGGTGATAGGTGCAGGTCAGTCCTAGGCCTGGTTCTAATGTTGAAGAAAGCAAGGGACAAAACATCTGCCCATTTTAAATGTGTTTCTGAACAGAGTTTACCTATTTGTGTTTTTAACTCTTTGATCGTCTGTTCGACCAGCCTGGAACTTTGGGGCCGATAAACTGAATGGTAACTGCACTTAATCCCCAAGTTCTTATAGATTTCTTGTAGAACCCGGGAAGTGAAGTGGGTCCCCTTGTCCGAGTCAATGGTATTGGGAATGCCATGTCTAGGTATAATCTCCTTCAATAGAAATTTCACTACTGTAGCTGTGTCACTTTTCTTATACGGACATGTTACAACCCATCTAGTCAGTCTATCCAATATAACCAATGCATATTTGCATCCCCTTTCCTTAGGCATGTTGATATCATCAATTTGAATACAGTGGAAAGGCATATAACTGAGTGGTCTGCCTCCCAATGCAACACACTTAAAATGTCCTTGATTTTATCTCCTGCATGTTTCACGTGCCTTGACTAGTTCTAATGGCATTTGTAGTCATTCCTGGTGCTGTCCAATATCTCTTTATGCTATCCAAAATGCCTTGTACTCCGTAATGTCCCTTTGCATGAATTACGGTGCATAGATGTTGATAGAACTTTTTAGGGAGAATAGGATTACCCCCATGAGCAATACAGATGCCTTTGATCAGTTTAGTAGCTGCTCTTTCCATGAATGTATCTCTTCTCTGTCATAGGCTTTAGTAAGATTATTCCTTTTGATCAGAGAGAAATGCAGCACATGGTGGGAACCGAACCTAACAGCATACTTTGATGTTATGTCTGCTCTTTCATTGTTAGGGATATCCTGTCCTATCCATGAGTGTGTACCTTACAATGAATTATGGCCACCTCCTTAGGAAAGTCTACAACATTAATAATACTATCTATAAGATTGCCATATGCAATTGGTTTCCCAGCTGAAGTTTTATAACCTTTGTTTTTCCATATGTATGATGACCAATGCACAGTGGAGAAAGCGTAGTGTGAATCCAGAAATATATTAGCTTTTTTCCCCCTAGCTAATTCCAGGGCCATGAGCATAGCCTTAAGCGTGGCTCCCTGGGTGCTGACATGAATTGGCAACGATACATGCCAAAGCATTTTGTCATTGTCAACAACCGCTGACCCTGAGAATGTCTCTCCCATCACGAACATAGGAGGACCCATCTGTGTATAACTCCATTTCTGAATTGATAAGAGGTGTATCTTTCAGGTGTTCATTTGGCCTATGCATGAGTTCTACTATCTGATCACAATCATGCAATACTACTCCACCCATTGGCAAATCAGGGACCAGAGTTGCTGGGTTCACCTGTACAAATCTATGAATTGTGATGTTATCATTGCCTAACAAAATGACTTCATACTGGGATATTCTTGCATCGGTGAATGAATATGTACTCTGTGACCTTAACAGTTTTTCAATTTCGTGTGCAGAATACACCAGAATACACATATCTGTGGGTATGTCATATTTAGAAGTCACAACTTGAATTTTTTCAGGTTCTTCCTCAAGTTGCTCCAAGTAACAACGGATAGTGCTTCAGTGAATTCTTGGGTAGATGCAAAGAAATTACCCCATATTTTTCACATTGTAATGTTGCCTACATCTTGCACAAAACATCTTGTCCTAAAGATTGGCTAGGCATGATGAAATCAACAAGAAGTTATGATCTATGGTGAGAGGACCTAGTTTAACCATAGTGCTTTTGAGCTCAGGGACCTATTGTCTTTGTCCCATTGCTCCAGCTACAGAAGCCATACCCCCTATGTAGGTATCCCCTGGACTTGTCTTTAGGACAGACTTTGAAGCACCAGTATCCAAGAGAGCCTTAAGGTTTTTCTTCCCCACCTTAATCCATACCTATGGTTCTGGCCTGTGTGTAGGTAAAGAGTTTATTGCCACCGAATTAGTACTCGTGTCTTTGCTACCCTCTGCCAGCTGCATATGTAACTCAGTTAATTATTTTTGATTTGATCCATTCCCAATGAAGTCTTCAATGGTACATGAAGCTAAACCATCACAGTAGCTTTGGCTGGATATCCCTTTGCCACTTAGAATGCTGACTTCAAGCCTGCCTTTTGAATTCTTGGTGGTTATTCCAATTGAGAAGAATTCCATTCCATCCTGATTTTCAAATTTAACTGAAATGTCACCTCCACTACTTGGAATATGATAATTATTTTCAAAAGTAATTTCAGCTTCATTATCAGTTAGTTTTTACTTAACTAAATCACTCAGTACTGGATGAAAGGTACTAGCTTCTCGATTCCAATTAGATGTCATTTCTGAGGGTATATCTGCCATAAAGCTCTTGGGAGAATTAACTAAGTTAAATGGGACTTCATCTGTGAATGTTTCTAGAGTCTTGTCATATTTAGCAACAGTAAACTTTAGGGAATTGAAATTATGATTTTTGGTATTAGTCACTAACTTTTTCTTGAGTTCTTGTGACTCTTTCTTTTTCTTTTGCATAATTCAATACTATTATCTATTCTACCCTGGAAAAATTTCTTAAGGAACAATCTGATTTCCCTTACAGACTTTTCCTGTGTGGGTACTATAGGTCTTATCAAAGTCTCTCATCTCATTTGCAATTGGAGATGTTATTTCATTAATCTCTGCCTCATTTTCTTTAATCTGGCTCTGCCTTTCTCTTGCTTTATTGAAATGGCTATCATTCAGAGAGCATTTTCTTATACCAATTTCACTATTTCCCAAGCTTTTTCTATTATTTTTATCTGTAGCCTCATTATTACTACTTTTTCTACCTCCAAGTGTCACCCTATGTGCCTGGCTTCATAATTCTCTTCTAACCACATCTGAATACTTTGACTTTGCTCCAGTTGTTATAGCATTTTGTATTTCTCTCAAATCAGGAGCTTGCTCTGAGGACTTTAACTTGCAGTGTGAACAGTAAGTAGATTTCTTGTATCTAGTTTCGGCATTATGTTTGTCTCTGTTATTAATCTTATGTTTCTTCTTCAAAAAGCAGCTTCTAAACCAGACTGTATAGTTAAAAAGAGAATAGAAAGAAGGAAAGTAGAAGCACCTTTTATGAGCATCCTCAAGGATTTCAGTCAGAAAATAGAAGAGAGACAGGAGAATATAGCTTTCAGGGACAGGTGGATAAAATGAAGGGTTTTTTTCCAGATGGGGAAGTAATAAAGCTGTCATTAGATTAGAAGAGTTTGAAAAAATGAGAATATGGGAGTACTAGAGAGATTCTCTGCTCGATGAACGATGAAGAAAAAGAGCATATTTTGGAGTTTCCTTCAAAATATAAGGGCACAACATATTGTCCTTTCTACCCCGAGTCCTGTGGCTGAGATTTATGTTCTCACTTATTCTTCTAGAGAGTGACATTGGTGTAGGGCCCTTCACCCATATCCCAGAACATGGAGCACCAGGAGACATGACATCAGTGACCAGTGAATCTACTGTATGTGCCATGGGTAAGAAAATATTTCTTTTTCTATTATATTGGTATTCATCCTTGCTCTGGGCCCTTGTTTTCCAGGTTTGAGATATGATATGGACTCATCTTCATAGTCTGAGAACAGGAGGCTCACTGATGGGGGAGTTTGTGATTAGGTTGTAAGACCTGGCAACTTCCTCTGTCCCATTACTTTCTGCCCAGATGTATACTGTGATGGCAGCCTTTGGATGAAGAGCTCATGGAGGATTTTGTCCATTTCTTGTGTTAGTTTGTGTGTATACATATAATTTACTAAGATAAAAGTCAGCTACTGGAGGACAGGCTTTTCTATGCCCAGCACCTAAAACCCTGAATGGGGTACCTGATTCTTAACAAATGATTACTGCTTCATTTTCCATTTAACCTGAGCAGATATCTATCCAGCAGTTTGTCTGAGCCACACGCCTTATCTCATCTGAGGGCAAGATGACAGGACAGATCCATCTATATATCAGTCTCAGCTTATTTAATACTTTCTCATGGTGGCCATTCACCCTAGAGCACAAGGAGATCCTAATTCCTGTCACAGTCTTTTTGTTTTGAAAGGGCTTGTCAGGGAGAAGGTGCTAATGTGAGGGGTTGGGGATTGGTTGCTCTTCTCAGAAAGTTCAAAATCCTCACAGGCTCTGGGGATCTCTGTCCAAATGACTCCAAACTTCCCCCATCAACTCTTAGGCATACTTCAACTAACTGCTTTGGTCACAGGATTCTCTACTGAGACTTCAGGGACACTGAAGAAAGTGAGTGGATCTGACCAGGGAAGAGAACCAACAAACTCCACCAGTATCCCTATGACTGGCTTTATCGGGAGAGATTCCATTGATGACACTGAAAAGGACATACGTGTCATGGAGACAACTCCAAGAGCCACAGCCACTCAAGACCTACTTCTCACTGTGCCCACTGGAGAAGGTGACCTCATCCCTGGGATGCACAGGAGAACTGTGTCCTCTCCCACCGAAACCTCAGTTCCATCTGAGATATCCTCTGGAGTCACCATTGCCATTGCAAGGACCTCACTCTCCATGACTCCAGTAGAAATCACAGCTAGGTCCGGCTACAGTGCTCCCTTAAACATCAGCCTAAGCAGAAGAACAGCTTCCCTTGAGCCTGCTACTTCGTTGGAGGACCCAAGGCCAGCCGGCCTGACTCCAGAAACTGAGAGAAACCCACAGGCAACACCAACTCCAGCTATCACCCTGCCTCCAGCCAGCACACAGGAAGTTTGCACAACAGCATCTCCCAGTCCTCCTGACACAACCACAGAGGGCAGCAGTGTCCAGGCAGGGACAGCCTCTGTTTCTGATCAGGTGCCTTCCACTTCCAGCCTCTTCCCAAGTAAGCATATTTTAAATAAACTTCCCAGGGAGGGAATTGGGGTGTGGTCTTGGAGGGAATGGAGAGTGTCTGTCCAGGGAGGGTTAGTTTGTGCCTTTCTAAGGGGAAGGGTCTTCTTCCCAGGTCCTTCCTCTCTTTAGCCTTCCATTGAGCCACTGTAGGGACATTTTCTTGGTTCCATATCTGTTGAATTAGTGTCATCTCTCCAGGCTTCCTCAACTCCATGCAAGGATAGTTTCACAGTCCCTGTGCTAAAGTGATTCTCCTCTTCTTATTGATGGGATTCTGATTCCACTTGATTTAGTGGAACCTCATGATTTAACATATATGGGGATTGTCCATCAGTGAGTCCATGCTTTGAAGGGGAAAATTTGATTATTTATCCTGTGGGGAAAAGTCAGAGAAGCCATGTATTTTTGGTCTCAGCAGTTAGTAGCAACAATGTACTTTCCTTTGGGAGTCCACTAATAAAGACTTGACTGAGCTCTGGTTTCTCCCCTCCTCTCATCCTGTAGGAGGTGATGCTGGTGTGTTGCCAGTCACACATGCCCAAGGCCATGATGCACCAGGAAGCACAGTAGCACCAATAAGTAGCCCCCTGACCCCTGTGTCTACTATTATTCCCTCAGGTAAGTAGGTACCTCCTCTCTGTCTCTGTGTTGGAGGTTTATCCTTTATAGGGCCTTGTTTCCCAATCTTACAGAGGAAACATGAAATTATTTTAGAGATCAATCCTCAAGAACTCTTCTGAACCTCTGATTCCTTTCTATGTATAGCCTAGAGAAGAGAAGTTTTAGAGGTAGGAGTGAGATTCCCACTGCTAAGGTCTTTTATATAAGCAACCATAGGTATAAAGTTGGAAGGAAACTTTGAACCATCAGGTATTATAGATAGCCTCTCATTTTACTGATGTGGATACTGAGGTTTAGAGAAGTAAAGTAATTAGCTCAGGGTGACCGGATATGACTGGAAGGGACCCTTAAAGGTCATCTAGCTGGATCCCATCTTTTTACATATTGGAAAATTGGGGTGGAGAGAAGTTAAGTGACATTCCCTATGACACAAAAGTAGAAAGCAGCAGACGTGAGATTTGAACCTAGGACTCTATTATGCTGTATTTCAAGGTCAAGAGGAGAAGTCAGCCCTAACACCTCACATTGAATGGCTTCCACTTTGGGAAAGATTCCTTCTATGAACTCTCCCAAGTTCATAGCAGAGAATGTGTTTTTACATTTTTATTTACATCTTCAGTATTTAGGATAGAGCTGGGCACATGATAAATACTTAATTAATGGAAACTAATTGATTGCTTTGATCTAATGAGTAGATTTGTGAGATTCAGTGTATTAAAAAAACTTATACACCTACCAAATGAACTTGCCTATGGAAAAGTGAAGGAGAATGGAATAAGCAATTACGTAACACCTACTATGTGCCAGGCACTTTGACTAAGCATTTTTTATAGAAATAGTATCTCATTTGATCCACAGAACAACCCTAAGTGTTGGGCTTTATAGTTAGCCCCATTTTTCAGATGAGAAAAAGATGCAAGCAATGACTGCTTGACTTTCCCAGGGTCATACAGCTAATGAGTTCTTAGGTCACATTTGAACTCAGGTCTTCCTGACTCCAGGCTCAGCACTATCTCTACTGTGCCAACTAATTGCTTATATGGTCTGAGCCACAGAGTTCCTGGTGTCAAGAGTCAGGAATGGAGACAGATCCAAAGGCTGTGCTCTTTAGCAGTGAACTTGGGGAAGGTGGATGCTGCAGATATGGGCAAATCACTTTATTTCTATCAGCCTTGACTTGCCAAAGAGGAAAAGAATGGTTCTGGGACCTTCCCTTTAAGGTATGATTTCATGACCTTCTCCCTCATCTTAGCTTAATAGTTCACTTGGACCTTTGGTGATTGATTGCACTTGGCACACCCATTTAATACTGAATCCCAAGAATTTGCCTCTAGGTTTTTTCCTTTCTGAGAAGTTCTTGAACCAGGGATGCCTCTTGGTCACTAGTTTATGGATTGATTCCTACACATTAGCTCTGTGATTCCTGTGACCTGGTCCTACTCTACTATGGCCTCTGAGTGTTTCCAAGAACTTCTGTAGCCAGGAGATCCTAGATTGGTCAGAGGTCAGAACTGAAAAACTGGACCTCTCTGATGTCATTGTCTCCACATGGCTCCTGGCAGCCCTTCAGCCTGGTGGACAAGGTCAAATTTGGAGTTCTAGGTGTGATGATGTCATAGTTAAAATAGTTGTTTGTCTTAAACTGTACTGATTAAAATAGTGGAAGACTTAAATTGTAGTAAATAAAAGAGTGGATGAGTAAGTTGTGACCACAGAAAATATGTTTTTAAGACAGTGTCTTGTTTTAAATCAAATATAAGGTGGTCGCCAGGGAAAAATTCCCAATTATTAGAATATACCCAAGTAAACTGGGTTTTATAGAGATTTTAATTAATACAACGAGGAATTAAGAAAGAGAGAGAGAAAAGGGGAATAATGAGAAAAGGATAGGCTGGCCCAGGGCAGCCCTGGCCAACCTAGGCCTAAGCCTTAAGAGAAAGATTAGTCAGTCCTTAATCACTCATCACAAGATCTGTCCAAGCAAGGATTCTAGTGACACCCGGCCAGCTTCATCTCAGCTGATTCCACCAGCTCAATCCTGAATCTGAATGTCATCTGAATGAATCTGAGCTCCTATTTAAAGGGAATTTTCTACTATGTCTCCTCCCCTAAGTTCTCACATACCAATCACAGTAGACATTTTTCAAAGGACAGACCATTCTTAGTTCACACCTGATTAGAGTAGAATCTCTGAGTAAGTTTTCATCTCTTTGCTCCTTGTAAAATTCACAAGCTGCCTGACCTTTATAGGTACTTAGCACCCCTTTGTATTAGTTCTAAAAATAGGCATGGCTTAAGAACTTTTTGTCTTACTATAACTATGGGTTGACATACTTTGTATGTAAAAGTATCTTGTATCAAAAGTATCTTTCAATGTTTCAGCAAAGACTTTACAACTTCATCTTCCCCTAAGGCATGCTTAAGTATGGTGAAGTGGAGTTCTCACATTCCTGTTTTAAGTACCTTCACTGCCCAAATGGTGAATGGTCCAAATGGGGAATGGTCTTAACCCAACCTCATGAAGTAGAGTCTGAGAAATTTTAAGGTTCACAATGGGAGATGAAGATGAGGAGACAAGTGTCTCTAGATCAGTGACTCCTTACCACCTGGCCTTGCAGAGGATGAGTCCAGCTGATGCCAATAGCAGAGCCAAGCACCAGAAAAACAAGCAGGGCAGAGGGAGCATCAGTAACAGCAGCGGTGGTGGCGGTGGCCTTGAAGTGCCCCCACACACCGGCATGGCTTCCAAAGAATAATTTTTAATAATTACAAATATCCTCTTTCCATTTCGATATATTTAAACATTTTAACTCTTTAATGAGTCCATTCAATTTTCTCTTTTTGATTTACCATTTTGGGCTTCTCTTCTGTATCATGTTTGGACATAAAATGTTTTATTTTGGTCTGACTTATTCCTCAGGAATACTTGGAAATCTTCTATATTATTGAATTTCCATTTCTCCCCTGAAAAAATGTACTCAGTTTTGCTGGATAGGTGACTCTGGCTTACAAACCCAGATCTTTTGCCTTCCTGAATATCCTATTCTATAACACTCAATCCTTCAGTGTAGAAGCTGCTAGATCCTGTGTGATCCTGATTTTCAGTTTCATGGTATTTGAATTGGTTTTTATGGCTGCTTACAGTATTACAGTATTTTCTTTTTATCTTGATGGCTCTTGAATCTATTACATTCTTGAAAATTGTCATTTGAGCATTTCTTTCTAGAGGTGATCTGTGAATTCTTTGAATTTCAATTTTATTTTTGTGTCTGACAATATCTCAGGAGTTTCTTTGGTAATTTCCTGTAGTGTGACACCCTACACCAAGATAAACTCAGAATGGGTGAATGACCTGAATAGAAAGAAGGAAAGTATAAGCAAATTATGTGAATACAGAATGGTATACTTGTCAGATCTTTGGGAAAGGAAAGACTTTTAAAACTAAGCAAGAGCTAAAAAAATCACCAAATGTAAAATCAATCATTTTGATTACATCAAATTCAAAAGCTTTTGTACAAACAAACCTAATGGATCCAAAATTAGAAGGGAAGCAACAAACTGGGAAACAATCTTCATTACAAAAACCTCTGACAAAGGTCAAATCATCCAAATTTATAAAGAACTACAGCCAATTGTACCAAAAAACCAAGCCATTCTCCAATTGATAAATGTGCAAGGGTCATGAATAGGCAATTTTCAGTTAGAGAAATCAAAACTAGTAAATAAGCACATGAAAAAGTGTTCTAAATCTCTTATAATCAGAGAAATACAAATCAAAACAACTCTGAGGTTATCACCTCACACCTAGCAGATTGGCTAACATGATAGCAAAGGAAATAATGAATGCTAGAGGGGGTGTGGCAAAGTCTGGACATTAATTCATTGCTGGTGGAGTTGTGAATTGATCCAACCATTCTTCAAGGCAATTTGGAACTATGCCCCCAAAGGGTGCTAAAAGACTGCCCTTTGATCCAGCCATAGCACTGCTTTGTTTGTACCCCAAAGAGATAATATAGAAAAGGACATGTACAAAAATATTCATAGCTGGGCTCTTTGTGGTGGCAAAAAATTGGAATATGAGGGGTTGCCCTTCAATTGGGGAATGGCTGAACAAATTGTGGTATATGTTGGTGATGGAATACTATTGTGCTCAAAGGAATAACAATAAAGTTGAAGAATTCCATGGAACTCTGGACTGGACTGGAACAACCTCCAAGAAATGATGCAGAGGGAGAGGAGCAGAACCAGGAGAACACTATACACAGAGCCTGATACACTGTGGTACAATCAAACGTAATGGACTTCTCCATTAGTGGCAATGCAATGACCCCGAACAACCTGGAGGAATCTACGAGAAAAACTGGAATTCACATCCAGAGGAAACACTTTGGGAGAAAAAACACCAAAGAAAAAGAACTGCTTGAATGCCTGGGTCGAAGGGATATGGTTGGGGATGCAGACTCTAAATGAATATCCTAGTGTAAACAACAACATGGAAATAGGTTCTGATCAAGGACACAAGTAATACCTCATGAAATTGCGGGTTGGCTGTGGGAAGGGTAGGTGGAGTGGAGGGAGGGAAACAATGTGATTACTGTAACCAAGGAATAATGTTGTAAATTGACTAAATATACTAATTCAAATGGAAAAAATAAATAAAAGGCATGTTAACATTAACATTTAAAAATTAATATATAAATATATTTTGAAAATACAAGATTAAGTGTTCTTTTCATCAGTGAGTTCTTATACCACTTTTTAATATAGCTCCAATTTTGCCGTTCTAGAAGTTCTTCTTCTGTGCATTTTTGTATATCTTGTTCCATATGGCCAATTCTGCTTTTCAAAAGAGTTCCTCTCTCCTTTGAATGTTTATGCATCTCTTACCACTTTGTCTATTGTGATTTTACCCCCATTTGAATTAGTTTATTTAGTCAATTTAGAACATTAGTACTTGTTTACAATAATCACATTATTTCCCTACCTCCCTCTTCATTTGAGGTGGTCTCCCTATTCATCTTGGATACTGTCAATTAGATTTTTTTCTTTCCTTTTTTTAATTAGACTGTCTAGTATTTTGTATATTTTATTTGTTTTTTTTCAAAGTACCAGTTTCTAGTCTTATTTATTAAATCAATAGTTCTTTGACTTTCAATTTTATTAATTTCTGCTTTGATTTTTTGGATCTCTAATTTAGTCTTCATCTGAGGAGTTTTAATTTGTTTGCTTTCTAGATTTTTAATTTGCATTCCCAATTCATTGACCCTCTGCCCTTCTTAATTTGTTAATATATGAACAGACATCAGAGAAGTAACTAGAGAGGGAACATAAAGCTGGCTGCCTGGCCAGAGCTGTGTAGATCCTCCATATTTGCTCCAGCCTTACAAGAGGTGATGGCCTCAGAGCACACCCAGCCCAACCAATCTGAACTTAATCTCATCAAAAGTCTTCAGAACTCAGGGAAGTCCAGGGTCCACACCCCTTCCTCATTGACTGCTGGACTTTAATCCAATCAAAAGACTCCAGAGGACAGGGAAGCTCAAACCCCCAACAACCCTCCCCAACAGACTGCACCAAGAGATCTTCTGTCACAGCTCCAAGAGGGGAGACTGACAGAAGCCCCGAAATCCCCCCAAAATGAGAGGATCAAGATCACAGACAAATATAGGGAGCAAAGAAGGGGTGAATATGAGCAAAGAACAGAAAAAGAAGAAAGAAATTACAGTAGACAGCTTCTACACAGTGAATGGAGCAGAGGGGGAGGGATCAACAATCGATAAATCAGAAATCCCAGCGAATTGGATACAGGCTTTGGAAGAACTCAAAATGCAATTCAAAACACAATTAAGAGAGGCTGATGACAATTTTAATAGCAAGATAAGTCATCTGGAAACAGAAAACAGTGTCTTGAAAGCCAAAATTAATCAGCTGGAAAACAAGGCAAAGAAGATGAGCCATTGTGCTCAAAGGTATAGTGAACTGGAGGAATTCCATGTGAACTGGTACAGCCTCCAGGATTGATGTAGAGGGATGGGAACAGAACCAGGAGAACATTGTACAGAACCAGGAGACTGATACACTGTGGTAAAATCAAATATAATGGACCTCTCTATTAGTCACAATGAAATGATCTAGAACAATTCGGAGGGATTAATGAGAAAAAACACTATCCACGTTCAGAGGAAAAACTCTGGGAGCAGAAACACAGAAGCAAAACAATTATTTGACCATATGGGTCAATGGGAATATGATTGGGGATGTAGACTCTAAATTATCACCCTAGTATTATAAACATCAATAATATGGAAATAGATTTTGATCAAGGACACCTGTAAAACCCAGTGGAATTTCACACTGGCTCTGGGGGGTGGAGGGGTGGGAGGGGGAGGAGTGAGGGAGGTGAGGGAAAGAACGTGATTCATGTAACCAGGGAAAAATATTCTAAATTAACTAATTAAATTAAATATAAAAAATAAAAAGAGACAGTTAAACTTGGAATCTGTACCTGTGGTGAATGGAGCGCTGTTCTCAGTTTCAGATTCTTTGTGCAGCTACAGTATACTCTCTGGGGATCTATCTTCTTTCAGTTCTTCAAATGTGATATCATGCAAACAAAGGTGTTTTTAATAGCCTTCTGATCTAAATTCTGGTTTCTGAGTAACCCCAGCCATTTCCCCCCACTTTGAAATGTGACCAGGGAGAGTCTGCTGCCACCCCCCCACCCCCGTGGCTACAAGTACTCCTGTCTGCTCACACTCCTCCACCTTGAGATCTCCCCCACAGATTAGGATCTGTTTCTGAATATGAGCAATGCAGCAGGAGAATTGCCTTCACTGTCAGCAAAGGGATTCCTGTAATCTCCTTCTGAGCCACTCTCTGATCCCTCAACCCCTTATTGACTGGGGATGAATGCTCCAGAAGCTTTTCCTGTTGCTTCAGTTGTGGACAAGTCATTTTGGCATGATGGGGTCTGCCCTGGTACACTGCTTTACTTCCACCTCCACCTCTCTACACATCATCTGTCCTGCAGGTCTTCAAAGTCGTTTTGTTCTCGAAAATGATTTGTTTGTCTTTTTTTGTGATATACTCCTCCAGAATTCATTTTAGGACATTGTATCAGGTTTTGGGGTGGTAATTTGATAGAGATCAGATGGGGGATGTGTATCTTCTACACCAACTTGGTGAGACTCTGCCCTTGGCTTCTATTCTTATACATTTGAATTATTGGAAATTGGAAATGAGACCCTTATCAGAAGAATATGAAGCAAAGATTTTTTCTCTCCAGTTAGCCAATTCCCTTCTCATTTTACCTACATTGGTCTTGTTCTGGAAGAAAACCCAATTTTAAGTTAGCAACACTCTCCATCTTATCTTGCTGTCCTATCTATCCCTCATGTGCACATGAACTGTCCCTCTGTCCATTAAAATGAAAGATACAATTTTCCAGATAACTCATTTTTTTACATCAACTTTTAGGTAGCTTGCTCATATTCCCATTTGGAGTTTACTTTGTTATGTAAAGCAAGAATATCGGTCTATCCCTAGTTCTCCTGGACTAATTTTCAGTATTACAAGCAATTTTTGTTAAGTAATGAGTTCTTACTCTTGAAACTGGATTAACCTCCTCATTTTACGTGTGAGGAAACTAAAGGCAAAAACATAGGATATGGCAGGACCATGATTTGAATCCAGGTCTTCTGACTCCCAAGTCCACAATTTTTAATACTGCCAGAAAAAAGTATAGTAGAGGTATCCTCAGTTTTCCTCTGAGGAAGGACTAGAATAGTGCCACCTAGAATAATGGTCATGATCATGATAATGGTCACCACAATAACTAGCATTTAGAGAGATCTTTAAGATTTACAAAGCATTTTCTCTCATTTGAATAACATTTGTAAGGCTCAGACAATTGGGTATCTTTCCCTTCTTTACAGCAGCAGGGAGATACAACTGGAAGAGCTTCACCCTTAACTTCACCATCACCAACATGTTTTATACAACCAAGATGGCTCAAAGGGATTCCAGCACATTCCGTCTTCCTGAATTTTTCCTGCAGCGCCTGGTGAGACTCAACCCCTCCACACCCCTCTTCCTCCTTGCATCCATGCTTCCTTCCTCATCCCTGGGTATACAGACTTCCTCTAGCCAGGTACTCAGAAGTTCCCTTCTCTCTTTTTGTTTCCAGTTCAAGGTATTGTTTGAAAGAAGCAGCCTTGGCTCTCAGTATTGTGGATGCAATGTGACCTTGCTGAGGTGAGAATCTTGAAAGCCATGAGCTCAAATAGCAGGGACCATAACATTCCCATTTGACAAAGATCACACACAGGCTGCTGCTGCTTCCCAATAGCAATTCCTTCTTTCACAAGCTGTAATGGATTCACCACCACCACCACCCCCACCCCCCCAACCAACAAGCCATTAGAAATATTGTGGGCACCTTCTACCTTTTCCCTGGTGGAGAAAAACTTCTTTTTCCACAAGTCTTCCAAAGACAAGGTTGTAAGTTTAATCACTTGAACTTTATAACTCCATGTGAAAGAAATAACATAGGAGGCACCAATAGAGTGCTTAGAAAATAATTGATTAGAACATATCAACATTCACTGTCTCTAGAATCATAGGATTATAGAATGGAAGCTTAAAGAGATAGTAGAGGCCATATGGACCACTCTCTTCATTTACAGATGAAAAAATGAAGACCCAAGGACATTCCAGTGACTTTTCCAAGATCAAAGATATTGTCAGATCCAGAATTTGAACACAGGCCATTTGATTTTAAATCCAGTGGTCTTTGTACTACTATAAAGAAACTACTGAAAATAATCTGATCCCATACACACTTGTAAACATAGATGTGAGTGAATTTACACAGCACTGCCAATTTCATTGCAGCAGATCAGAGTGCTGAGCTTGAAATCAGGAAGACCTTAGTTCAAATTCTCTCTGAGACTCTTAGCAGCTGCGTGACCGTCAGCAAGTAACATCATTTGTCTTAGCCTCAATTCCTTCATCTTTAAAATGATAAGGTTGGTTTTGATGCCTTCCAATGTCCTTTTCAACTCTCAAACTATTATTCTCTCCAAACCATTGTTCAAAGTGGGTCACTTCTTTCAAGAGTGTTTTCTGAATAATTAAATTTCATTAATTAAACCAAAGGTGTCAAACTCAAAAGGAAACAACATCACTGTCCCCTGCATGTTGACTCAGAAAATTATGCATATTTATATATTCCATCATCAACACTTTAAAATTATAGAGGAACAGTACTACACTATAGTCTTGTTCAAGTGATTTTCAGGAAGGGCCATGTTTGATATCTCTTGTCTAAATCATCAATTTCTAGGTCTATGAAAAATGGGGCAGCAACAGGAGTGGAGGTTATATGTTTTTATAAGGAAGTTTTCTCTGTCCCCATCTTGGACAAGAAGAAGATTTACCAAGAGCTGAGTCAAGAGACTAATGGAATAACAAGGCTTGGACATTATATTCTAGATAAGAAAAGCCTCTATGTGGATGGTGAGTAGCCCAAATTGGGACATACATTTTTATTTCTCTAGGTGATTCCATTTCCAGAAAACAACCCACCTACCCCAAATTCTTCTTACCTTTTTAGACCACCTTTATTTTCATGGTTTTTTTTCTATCCCTCCTGGGATGCTGGCCCTCAAAGTGGTGACAAAATATAGAGATATGGGGGTTTACTTCTAAAGATCATAAGTGGCTGGATTTTTCTTAGGCTCCTTTAACAAAGGTGTATGCCATCAATCTCCCTTCCTTGTGATTGAGGAAGTGCCTTGAATGATAAAGTGCCATTTTACCAACCCTGTGGGCCCCAGAACATCTCTCCATTGCTTCCTTCAACGTTTGCCCAGATACCCTACTGAAACATTAATGTTTACTCTCTCTCTCCCACCCTCCCTGCTCCTCTCTCTCCTCTTCCCTCAACCATTACTTTTCCTCCTCATTTCATTTCTCCTTCATCTTTTCTCCCTTTTTTTATTCTTCTCTTTTCTCTATTTCCCCTCTCCTCTTGTCTTCACTTCCCTTCTGTCCAATTCTCTTCCATTCTGTTCCCTTCTCCTCTCCTCTCCCCTCCTTTCATCTCTGTTTCCCTGCCTTCTTTCCCTCCCTTCTTCCCTTCCCTCCCCCGAATCTCTCCTTCTCTCCTTCCCTCTGAATTTCTTCCTCCTCTTTTTCTTCTCCCCTTCCCAACTATAGGGTATAACCCTCAGATGCCACCCCGCTCCACAAAAGGTGAGTTTAAAATTTGTTACTTTCTCTATATTTTGACCTTTTTTTGGAAGGAGGGGAATAGGGAAGAGGGGAAATGGGTTTGGGGGGTTCAGAATGAAGTGTACTGTTAGAAATGGCCAATGTAGAGCCCTTCATTACTTCATATATCTATGTGGGTTATTTTGCTACTCAAAACATATACAAATTGTTCAAAAGGGTAAAAATTAATCCAATAGGACATGGAAAGCAGGTTACCCCATCCGCTTCTCATTCAATATTTAGTCAAACCTTGTGGTCTTTGTAACCCTGGTACAAAAAAGGCATCTCCAAGGATTTCAGGGAGACTTGTGCCCGTCCTCTATGATCTTCATTCAGTAATGTTGGCCAATGGTTTTCTTTTTTTTTTTTTTAATTTAATTTTTTTGTTGTTGTAATACTCACTTTATTTCCCTCCCTCCCTCCAACCACCCTTTTCCAGCAGCCGAATTGCAATTTCATTCGGTATTAATTGTGTCCTTGATCAGAACCTATTTCCATGTTTTTGTTTGCATTAGGATGTTCATTTAGATTCTACATCCTCAACCATATCCCTTCGACCCATGTATTTAAAGCAGTTCTTTTTCTTTCGTGTTTTTACTCCCACAGTGTTTCCTCTGAATCTGGATACTGGTTTTCCTCGTAGGTTCCTCAGAGTTGTTCAGGGTCATTGCATTGACACTAATGGAGTAGTCCATTACATTTGATTGTACCACAGTGTCAGTCTCTGTGTACAATATTTTCCTGTTTCTGCTCCTCTCATTCTGCATCAATTCCTGGAGGTTGTTCCAGTCCCCATGGAATTCTTCAACTTTATTGTTATTCCTTTGAGCACAATAGTATTCCATCACCAACATATGCCATAATTTCTTCAGCCTTTCCCCAATTGAAGGGCATCCCCTCATTTTCCAATTTTGGCCAACACAAAGAGCGCTGCTATGAATATTCTTCTACAAGCCTTTTTCCTTATTATCACTTTGGGATATAAACCCAGCAGTGCTATGGCTGGATCCAAGGGCAGAAAATGACCTTTGGGGGCATAGTTCCAAATTGCCCTCCAGAATGGTTGGATCAATTCAGAACTTCACCAGCAATGCAATAATGTCCAGTCATTGCCAACACCTCCTCCAGCTGTCATGTTAGCCAATCTGCTAGGTGTGAGGTGATACCTTAGAGTTGTTTTGATTTGCATTTCTCTGATTATTAGAGATTTAAAGCACTTTTTCATGTGTTTATTAATAGTTTTGATTTCTTTGGCTGAGAACTGCCTATTCATATCCCTTGCCCATTTATCAATTGGAGAATGGCTTGATGTTTTGTATGATTGGTTTAGCTCTTTATAAATTTGTGTAATTAGACAAACACAGGAACTATATGAACACAACTACAAAACACTTTCCACAAAGTTAAAACTATATCTAAACACTTGGAAAAACATTGATTGCTCATGGGTGGGATGAACTAACATAATAAAAATGACAATCCTACCCAAATTAATTTGGCACTTATGGCACTTATTTAGTGCCATACCCATTGAACTACCAAAAAACTTCTTTACTGAATTAGAAAAAACCATAACTAATTTCATTTGGAAGAACAAAAGATGCAGGGAAATCATGAAAAGAAAATGCAAAGGAAGGAGGACTTGCAGTCCCAGATCTCAAACTATACTATAAAGCAGTGGTTATCAAAACAATTTGGTACTGGCTAAGAGACAGAAAGGAGGATCAGTGGAATAGACTTGGCGTAAATGATCTCATCAAGACAGTTTATAACAAACCCAAAGACCCCAGCTTTTGGGACAAAAATCCACTATTTGATAAAAACTGCTGGGAAAATTGGGAGACAGTGTTGGGAGAGTTTTGGGTTTCGGATTGGGAGAGATTAGGTTTGGATCAACATCTCATATTCAGAATGGGTGAATGACTTGAACATAAAGAAGGAAACTATAAGTAAATTAGGTGAACACAGAATAGTATACATGTCAGACCTTTGGGAAGGGAAAGACTTTAAAACCAAGCAAGACTTCGAAAGAGTCACAAAATATAAAATAAATAATTTTGACTATATCAAATTAAAAAGCTTTTGTACAAACAAAACCAGTGTAACTAAATTCAGAAGGGAAGCAACAAATTGGGAAACAATCTTCATAAAAACCTCTGACAAAGGTTTAATTACTCAAATTTACAAAGAGCTAAATCAATTGTAAAAAAAAAATCAAGCCATTCTCCAACTGATAAATGGGCAAGGGACATGAACAGGTAGTTCTCAGCCAAAGAAATCAAAACTATTAATAAACACATTAAAAAGTGTTCTACATCTCTTATAATCAGAGAGATGCAAATCAAAACAACTCTGAGGTATCATCTCACACCTAGCAGATTGGCTAACATGACAGCTATGGAAAGTAATGAATGCTGGAGGGTATGTGGCAAAGTAGGGACACTAATTCATTGCTGGTGGAGTTCTGAATTGATCCAACCATTCTGGAGGGCATTTTGGAACTATGCTCAAAGGGCGATAAAAGTCTGTCTGCCCTTGGATCCAGCCATGGCACTGCTGGGTTTGTACCCCAAAGAGATAATAAGGAAAAAGGCTTGTACAAGAATATTCATAGCAGCACTCTTTGTGGGGGCCAAAATTGGAAAATGAGGGGATGCCCTTCAATTGGGGAATGGCTGAACAAATTGTGGTATATGTTGGTGATGGAATGCTATTGTGCTAAAAGGAATAATAAAGTGCAGGAATTCTACGGTGACTGGAACAACCTCAAGGTAGTGATGCAGAGCGAAAGGAGCAGAACCAGGAAAACATTGTACACAGAGACTGATACACTGTGGTACAATCGAAGGTAATGGACTTCTCCATTAGTGTCAATGCAATGTCCCTGAACAATCTGCAGGGATCTAAAAAACACTATCCTCAAGCAGAGGATAATCTGTGGGAGTAAAAACACTGATGAAAAGCAACTGCTTGACTATAGTGGTGGAGGGGATATGACTGAGGAGAGACTCTAAATGAACACTCTAATGCAAATACCAACAACATGGAAATGGGTTCGAATCAAGAACACATGTAATACCCAGTGGAATCATGCATCGGCTATGGGAGAGGTGGTGGGAGGGAGGGGGAGGGAAGAAAAGAAAATGATCTTTGTTTCCAATGAATAATGTTTGGAAATGACCAAATAAAATGATGTTAAAAATAATAAAAAATAACTTTGTGTAATTAGACCTTTGTCAGAGGTTTTTGTAATGAAGATTGTTTCCTAATTAGTTGCTTCCCTTCTAATTTTGGTTGCATTCACTTTGTTTGCATAAAAACTGTAATTTGAGGTAATCAAAATGATTGATTTTACATTTTGTGATTTTTTCTAGCTCTTGCTTGGTTTTAAAAGTCTTTCCTTTCCCAAAGTTCTGAGAAGTATACTACTCTGTCTTCACCTAATTTGCTTATAGTTTCCTTCTTTACATTCAGGTCATTCACCCATTCTGAGTTTATCTTGGTGTAGGGTGTGAGATGTTGATCCAAACCTAATCTCTCCCATACTGTCTTCCAATTTGCCCAGTAGTTTTATCAAATAGTGGGTTTTCGTCCCCAAAACTGGGATCTTTGGGCTTATCATAGATTGTTTTGCTGAGGTTATTTTCCCCTACTCTATTCCACTGATCCTCCTTTCTGTCTTTATATCCTTTCTAGAATCAGTCTACCACCATGGGACCAGAAGATGGAGGAAACTCTACCGAATGAATGGGCATCTGTTTCAATCCAAACGTTTTAACAGAAGAGCCTACTGTGGCCAGTGCAGTGAAAGGTTATGGTGTCTCGGAAGGCAAGGCTACAAGTGTATCGACTGCAAATTACTGGTCCATAAAGGTTGTCATATTCTTGTATCACAGACCTGCAAAAGGCATATGGATTTGGTGATGCCATCCCAAGAACCTCAAGTAGAGGATAAAAATGATAAAGATGACCTTCCCTCCGAAGAAAATGATGGACTCGCTTATGTTCCCTCAACCTGGAAACATGACAGCCTTAAAGATGATTCTGGGGACATTAAGCCAGTTATCGATGGGATGGATGGAATTAAAATATCTCAGGGGCTCGGGCTACAGGACTTTGATTTAATCAGAGTTATTGGACGGGGGAGTTATGCCAAAGTTCTCTTAGTGCGATTGAAAAAGAATGACCAGATTTATGCCATGAAGGTAGTCAAAAAGAAGTTCGTCCATGATCATGAAAACACCAACTGGGTGCAGACAGAGAAGCATGTATTTGAACAGGCCTCCAGTAACCCTTTCCTTGTTGGCCTGCACTCCTGCTTCCAAACAAGAAGTCACTTATTCCTTGTCATCGAGTATGTGAATGGAGGGGATCTTCTGTTTCATATGCAAAGGAAAAATAAGCTTCCGGAGGAACACACCAGGTTTTATGCTGCTGAAATATGTATTGCTCTAAACTTTCTCCACGAACGAGGAATTATCTACAGGGACTTAAAACTAGATAATATCCTCCTAGATACTGAAGGTCACATCAAATTAACAGATTATGGCATTTGCAAGGAAGGTTTGGGCCCAGGTGACACAACAAGGACTTTCTGTGGGACACCAAATTATATTGCCCCTGAAATCCTAAGGGGAGAAGAATACGGGTTCAGTGTGGACTGGTGGGCTCTTGGTGTCCTGATGTTTGAGATGATGGTAGGAAGATCGCCATTTGATATAATCACAGACAAATTGGACATGGCCACTGAAGATGACCTCTTCCAAGTTATCCTTGAGAAGCCTATTCAAATCCCCAGATTTCTCTCTGTCAAAGCTTCCCGTGTTTTAAAAGGATTTTTAAATAAGGATCCCAAAGGGAGGCTTGGTTGCCAACCACAAACGGGATTTTCAGATATCAAATCTCATACGTTCTTCCGTAGCATAGACTGGGATCTGCTGGAGAAGAAGCAAGCCCTCCCTCCATTTCAGCCTCAGATAACTGATGATTATGGTCTGGATAACTTCGATACACAGTTCACCAGCGAACCTGTGCAGCTAACCCCAGATGATGAGAATGTAATAAAAAGAATAGACCAGTCAGAATTTGAAGGATTTGAATACATCAATCCTCTGTTGCTTTCTACAGAAGAGTCAGTGTGAAGAAATGGCATCTCCACTGTGGATAAATAATGTGAATGAACTATTAAATTTATCCATAACTACAGTATATGCATGCAAGGCTGGGGAACTGTAAGGTTTTGAGTGGAGACCAATGATTTTTTAAAAAATTGCTGCTGAAAATCAAAGAAGAGAATAGATTTTGGTGGGTATCTTCCTCTACGTAATACTAGTTTTCAGTTTGGGGCACTGACATGATTGGCTTCTTTTCTGAGGGAATGTGCACATGTGCTTGCTTCCCCGAAAAATCTCATGTTTGTTACATCCTCGGGAAAGGAATGTTCAAACGACTTTGAAGGTGCAAACTTTCTGCAGAACAAAACTTGATGCAATGGCCAACAATTTCAAGAAAATTTGTGTAATATCCTGAAGAATAAAATGTTACAGTGGTGTTGAACCTCAAAAAAAATTAATTTTAATTTGCATGTCCAATTCATTGATCTCTGCTCTTACTAATTTGTTAATGTATGAACTCAAGGATATACATTTCCCCCTGAGTACTGCTTTGGCTGCATCCCATAGGTTTTGAAAGGATGTCTCATCATTGTCATTTTCTTCACTGAAATTATTGTTTCTATGATTTGTTCTTTGACTAATCAGTTTTGGAGAATCATATTGTTTAATTTCCAATTAATTTTTTATTTACCTCTCCATGTACCCTTACTAATTATTATCTTCATTGCATTGTGATCTGAGAAGGTTCCATTTATTATTTCTGCTCTTTTGCACTTGTTTACAATGTTTTTATTCCCTAATACATGGTCAATTTTTGTTAATGTACCATGTGCTGCTGAAAAGAAGGTGTATTTTTTGTCCCTATTTATTTTTCTCCACACATCTACTAACTCTAATTTTTCCAAGATTTCATTTATTTCTCTTACCTCTTTCTTATTTATTTTTTGGTTTGATTCATCTAGTTCTGATAGAGGATGGTTCAGGTCTCCCACTAGTATAGTTTTTCTATCTATTTCATCCTTGAGCTCCACTAGTTTCTCCTTTAGAAATTTGGATACTGTGCAATTTGGTGCATACATGTTGAGTATTGATATTTTCCTCATTATCTACATTCCCTTTATCAGAAAGTAAGTACCTTCCCTATCTCTTTTAACTAGATTTAATTTATTCTTACTTTGGCTTTGTCAGATATCATGATTGCGACTCCTGCCTTCTTTTTATCAGTTGATGCCCAATAGATTTGGATCCATCCTCTTACTTTCACCCTATGTGTATCTACTTTCTTCATGAGTATTTCTTGGAGACAGCATATGGTAGGGTTTTGGATTATTATCCACTCTGCTATTAGCTTGTGTTTTATGGGTGAGTTCATTCCATTCACATTCAGAGGTATGATAATCAGCTGTGTATTTCCCAGCATTTTGATTTCTACTTCTAGCTCTGCCTTTTCTTCATTCACTATTTCCTTCTACACCAATCTTTTTTTTTAATTAGTCCCATTAGTTCCCACCCTTAATATACTTCCCTTTCTACCCCCCTCCCTTCTTATTCCCCCCTTATTTTCATTACAGTATTTTTAAAATAATCTCTCACCCTCTCCCTTCCTTATACTGCTTCCCTCCCAACCAGTCCATTTGTTGCCCTTCTATGCCCCTATAGGGCACGAATCTATTCTCTGGCCCAATGGATTGGATTGTTCTTCCCTCTTTAGGTCAATTTCAATGCACGTGAGATTTGAGTATTTTCTATCACCAACATTTTTACCTTTCCAGTGTGTTGATGTTTTCCCTTCTCCCACCATGAGCTTCTTTGTGACAAATAAGTTTATTCCCTTTTGTTTCTTTTCCCATTTTTTTATTATTAATCTCTTTTTAGCTATAATTTTGTATATATATATATACACACATGTATATGTATTTATGTATATATATATATATATATATATACCTATTTATATCTTGTTATTTCATCCTATACAGTTTGTCACTGTTCCCTCAAAGTGTAGTTCATCTAGCTTCCAAGTAGATAACAACACTTTTTAAGATTACCAATGACCTCTTGTCTTATAGGGATATATATATCATTTTAACTCATTGACTCTTAAAACAGGGTTTTTTTGTTGTTATTCTGTTTTGTTTTTCTTTTTCCCTCTTTTTAAATTATATTTTGATGATTCTCTTGAGTTCTGTGCTTGGACATCAAATTTTCTGTTCAGGTCTGGGCTTTCCTTTGAAAATTCTTGGAATTCTTCTATTTTTTTGAATGATGATACTTTCCCCTGTAAGAATATAGTCAGTTTTGCTGGGTAATTGATTCTTGGTTGTAGACCTAGTTCCCTTGCTGTCCAGAATATCATATTCCATGCCTTTCGGTACTTCAGTGTAGATGCAGCCAGATCCTGCGTTATCCTCACTGTGGTTCCATGGTATCTGAATGACTTCTTCTTGGCAGCTTGTAATATACTGTCTTTGGTATGATAGTTTTTGAATTTGGCTATAACATTCCTGGGTGTTTTCAGGGAAGCATTGTGGGTGATCCTTAGCAAGCTCAGTTGCCCAGCAAAATTCGTCAAACTGATCCAGCTCTTTCATGTCTACATGACAGGGGAAGTCCTATCTGGTGGAGAGACTTCCAATCGCTTCAACATCTCCAATGGCGTGAAACAAGGCTGTGTCCTTGCTCCAGTACTATTCAACCTATTTTTCACCCAAGTATTACAACATGCTGTGATGTATCTAGACCTGGGTGTCTACATCAAATACCGACTAAATACCAAAGAACTTTGAAGAGACTAAAGGCTATGTTTTAAGGCATTTCAGACTCTCCAATGATTTATAAAAATCTCTATTCTATTGCATTTTTTGTTTAAGGTTTAACTTGGTGATTTTAAGTTCATATATTACTGGAGTCAATATTATTGTTATACTGTTCATTTAATGTACTGAGTTTTGACTACTGTTATATTCTGTTGTTTTCCCCCTATAACTGTGCTAAACAAATATTATTGAATAAGCCGATATGTGAAAAAAAGTTTTTTCCTATTTTTCCCTTTGCAAATTGTCATATAGAGGATAGATAGACTTCAGCAGAACTGGTTATAATTGTATAAGAACCTTTGGAAAATTTAATGTGCTAAATATCTCAACTGATTTCAAGGGATTTTTTAAACATGATTTTTGGAATTTTTCTTAACAATCTCTGGTCATTTTTGCCTGCCCCTACCATGAGGTAAGGCCCCTTCTAGTAGCTGAAGTGAAATACATTTTATAACCCCCAATCTTTCCGCATTTCTAAATATGTGAATGGAAGTAGGGGCAGTTAATCTCAGGGAATTTGTACCCCTAAAAAAGCCTCCAAAAAAGGAGCACCTCTCATTTATACTCTTCAGCTCACTACTTTACTTCCACCAGAATGATATATAGATTTCTTGATTATGTTCTTAACCCAAGATGAGTTTTACTTTCTTTTAAAATATGTTTATTACCAAGGTTGAAAGATTGCTGCTTTTGTAAAAACTTGTGACAAATATCCATCAGTTCATAGGTTTTAAAATGCCATACAGCAACTTATGTGAAATAGGAAAGTGTGTTTGTTTACTATTGTAATTAATTGGGCTATTGAGAATTTTGGGGATATTGATATCTACATACTTATACTACTATTCTTTATTTTAAAAAAATGTTACCTTGTTCAATTCATTTGCCTTATACTCACAGTGGAACATGGCCAGATATAAAGAGGAAATTGATCTCATTTTTGGTGAGAAAGCCTTGTATTATATATTTTCTTTTCTGACACCGTGTCAATGATTATAAGCTACATTTTTGAATTTTTTTAAAGCTCTTTTATTTTTTCAGTTTTTTTTTATTTTTTTCTCTCTTCTTTATATTTGAAGCACATGTCACCAGTATTAAGATTTTCTTTAACCTTTTGATTTTTCAGTACTATAAGTTTAAGATACATTAGCTAATGCATGCCTTAAAAAGCTTGTGACTATAAAAACAATGCCACTAATTATTTAAATAAATGATGGGACTTTGCTTAATGATTCTGTCTGATTCCAGGAAAAGAGATACACACGAGAGCCATTGCACAGGGCCAAAGAAAAGCCAATCCAGGATGGATAGATGCACTTCTAGGCCAATACAAAGGTTTTGAACCTAGTGTGATACTTGGGGGTGCGACACTTGACTCATGTTAAGATGTAGGCCTTCCTTGTGTCCACACTCACTCTGAAGATACTCACAGACAAGTATCCTCAAAACCTTGGCTCTGATAATCTGGTGCCCTTTTCTGCCTCTCATAGTGTGGTACCTTTCTGTAGTCCTGGCTACTGACTGGGTAAATGCATCATTGCTTAGATCATTTTGATTGGGCCCTGATTCAAGGAACTGTTATAGATTTATTTTTCTTTTACGTAGAATTTTTTCACATAAGACTTTGATAATCTATATTTTCACCCAGAATTTTTTCTTTTTAATTTGGATTTTCTGATATCTTTTTAATATCTCTTACCAATTGGTTCATATACCTGATACCTCAACCATGCATCCCTAAGTGATCCTGTTTTTTTAATCACCCTCTTAATGGGGGGAATGTAAAAAAAAATCATTATTTAAATTGCAAAGTTTAAATTCCTTTTGAGAAGAATTTTAGGTAAGGAAAGATGCTACCTCTCTGAATCCAGAACTGAACTATTGGAGAAAACACAATGAAGAAGCCTCCAGACCACAAACTGCACAAAATTGAACTTTGGGTGTGGTTGATTGAACATTTATTTGTATGTATACTTTCATGCCAAAGGGGACTGTCCCCTAACTAACTCGACTGCCCCCTCATTGGCAATGCATCCAGCAATTATTGATTTTGTTTTTTTTCTCTTATCCTCAAATTACTGTAATGTTTAAGTTGATTATGTTTTCATGATCCTTTTTGGGGAAACTTCTCTCCCCAATGACGATCAAATGGGGGTATGTAAAAATAGACTCAAATTCAGGACTCCTTTCCCTAGAATCCTTTGCTCGACTTCCCCAGAGTGCTTTGTAATCACACTGAATTATCACCTTGTTGAGAATACAATTGATTATTTAAAGGAGTTCTCTGCCTACTGAGGGGTCTTTTGGACTTCCTTTTTGGAGCAGAGGTGGCTCTTTTCATAATGTAGGTGAGGTGTCTAGGCAAGAGGCCTAGACATGTGTTTTCTTATCCTGTATTTTTTTTAATCCTTAATCTTTAATAAACCTCATAAAATATAATACTCCTTGCAGAGAGAAAAACTAATTTCTACCTGCCTCAAATTCCTAAATTTTAACTGTTACACTCCAGAGTCATAGAGAAACTCAGAGGAAACACCAACTCCAGCTATCATCCTGCCTCCAGCCAGCACACAAGAAGTTTGCACAACAGCATCTCCCAGTGCTACTGACACAACCACAGAGGGCAGCAGTGTCAAGGCGGGGACAGCCTCTTTTTCTGATCGAGTACCTTCCACTTCCAGCCTCTTCCCAAGTAAGCATATTTTAAATAAGCTTCCCAGGGAGGGAATTGGGGTATGGCATTGGAGGAAATGGGGAATATCTGTCCAGGGAGGATTGGTTTGTGTCTTTCTAAGGTGAAGGGTCTCCTTCCCAGGTCCTTCCTCTCTTTTACCTTCCATTGAACTACTGGAGGGACCTATCATTACTGCCATATCTATTGAATTAGTGTCCTCTCTCTAGGCTTTTTTTTTCTCCCTGAAAGGGCAGATTCACAATCCTTGTGTTAAAGTGATTCTCTTCTTCTTATTGATGGGATTCTGATTCCACTCAGTCTAACTTATGTAGGGATTATCCATCACTGAGTCAGTGCTTTGAAGGGGAATTTTTTTTTTATTCATCCTGTGGGGGAAAGTCAGAGAAGCCATGTATTTTTGGTCTCAGCAGTTAGTAGTAACAATGTGCTTTCCTTTGAGAGTCCACTAATAATGATTTGACTGAACTCTATATTCTCCCCTCTTCTCTTCCTGTAAGTGGTGATGCTGTTGTGGTGCCAATCACACCAACCCAAGGTCATGGAGCACCAAGATGCACAGTAGGACTGATAAGAAGTACCCTGATTAGGCCCCAGGGAAATTCCGGTTAAGATGGCGGCTTAGAGAAAGCTAAAGTTCAGATCTCCGGAAAACCCTTCCCGACCGATCTCAAACGATAAGCTCCTAAGGCGCCGAAATTCAAAACGATCAACAGCATAGACCCTGGGAACCCTCCTCCTGGACCTGGACCCGGTTCAAATGGTACGGCCCCCCTCAAAAGCCAGAACCCGAGATCACTCGGACCTCAGGGGTAGGAGCGCAGAGTCCAAGGCTCCGGGAAGCCGCAGCCTGGCCCGGCTCAGAGAGCAGGGTCCTCGGAACAACAACCCTCAGGGCCCTCTATCCGAGTCCCAGTGAAAGTCACTGCCTGGAGCAAGACAGCCTCAGGGGCTGGATCCTGCTATCAAAGTCTCAGTAAAAGTCCCTGCCCTCGAAGCTTGGGGAAGCTGCAGCCCATCCCCCCGCAGGCCAACAAAACAGCCTCATGGCCAGCGATTCTGAAGGCAACTTCCGGAAAGCAACGTGGTCCGACCCTTCCATTCTAGTTCCAGTGAGGCATATTCAGTTTAACCCAGGGAAAGCTCATAGAACCATCTGCCCAGGACTAAAGCCTCTGAACACCAGACAGAGATAAGAAAAGCTAATCCTCCACATTCAGAGATGGCAAACTCCACAGAAGCACAGAAGCCCCAAAATACCAAGAAAAATAAGAAGAAAGGGGCAACTTTGGACACATTCTATGGAGCCAAAATACAAAATACAGCAGATAGAAGATAATATACAAGAAAATGCTCCAAAACCTTCCAAAGGAAATGGAAACTCTCCACAAACCTATGAAGAATTTGAATCAGAAATGACCAAAAAGATGGAAGCCTTCTGGGAGGAAAAGTTGGAAATAATGCAAAAGAAATTCACGCATCTACAAAACCGGTATGATGAAACTGAAAAGGAAAACCAGGCTTTAAAGGCCAGAATCAGGCAGCTGGAAGACAACGATCGTGTAAAAGAGCAAGAATTAATAAAGCAAAGTCAAAACACCAAGAAATTAGAAGTGAACATAAAATATCTCACCGACAAGGTGATAGATCTGGAAAATAGAGGGAGAAGGGATAATTTAAGAATAATTGGACTCCCAGAAAAGCCAGAAATAAACACCAAACTGGACATGGTGATACAAGATATAATCAAAGAAAATTGCCCAGAGATTCTAGAACAAGGGGGCAATACAGCCACTGACAGAGCTCACAGAACACCTTCTACACTAAACCCCAAAAGACAACTCCCAGGAATGTAATTGCCAAATTCCAAAGCTATCAAACAAAAGAAAAAATCCTACAGGAAGCCAGAAAAAGACAATTTAGATATAAAGGAATGCCAATCAGGGTCACACAAGACCTTGCAAGTTCTACTCTGAATGATCGTAAGGCATGGAACATGATCTTCAGAAAGGCAAGAGAGCTGGGTCTCCAACCAAGAATCAGCTACCCAGCAAAACTGACTATATACTTCCAAGGGAAAGTATGGGCATTCAACAAAATAGAAGACTTCCAACTTTTTGCAAAGAAAAGACCAGAGCTCTGTGGAAAGTTTGATACCGAAAATCAAAGAGCAAGGAATACCTGAAAAGGTAAATATTAAGGAAAGGGGGAAAATGTTATCTTCTTTTACTCAAACTCTCTTCTATAAGGACTACATTTATATCTATCTACGTATACTAATATGTGGGGAAAATGTAATGAATAAATAGGGGGTAAAGAAAGACCAAATAGAATAATCATTCTCACACAAAGATTCACATGGGAAGGGGAGGGGAAGAAAACTCCTATAAGAAGGAGAGGAAGAGGGGGGGGGGTTACTTAAACCTCAATCTCAGGGAAATCAACTCTGAGAGGGAAAACATCCAGATCCATTGGGATCTTGAATTCTATCTTACCCAACAAGGATAAGGAGAAGGGAAAAGCAATGGGGGGAGGGGGAGGGAAGAAAAAGGGAGGGACTAAAAAGGGAAACATCAAGGGAGGGGACAAGGGGGACTGATTCAAAGTAAATCACTGGACTAAAAGGTAGAGCCGAAGAAGAAAAGGTTAGAATTAGAGAATTAGGGAATTTTACTCATCCTGTGGGGGAAAGTCAGAGAAGCCATGTATTTTTGGTCTCAGCAGTTAGTGGTAACAATGTACTTTCCTTTGAGAGTCCACTAATAATGATTTGACTGAACTCTGTATTGTCCCCTCTTCTCTTCCTGTAAGTGGTGATGCTGTTGTGGTGCCAATCACACCAACCGAAGGTCATGGGCAGAAAGTCTTTTATCGCCCTTTGGACATAATTCCAAATTGCCCTCCAGAATGGTTGGATCAGTTCACAACTCCACCAGTAATGAATTAATGCACCTACTTTGCCGCATCCCGTCCAGCAGTCATTACTTCCCATAGCTGTCATGTTAGCCAATCTGCTAGGAGTGAGGTGATACCTCAGAGTTGTTTTGATTTGCATCTCTCTGATTATAAGAGATGTAGAACATTTTTTCATATGTTTATTAATAGTTTTGATTTCTCTGGCTGAGAACTGCCTGTTCATGTCCCTTGCCCATTTATCAATTGGAGAATGGCTTGATGTTTTTTACAATTGATTTAATTCTTTGTAAATTTGAGTAATTAAACCTTTGTCAGAGGTTTTTATGAAGATTGTTTCACACTTTGTTGCTACCCTTCTAATTTTAGTTACATTGGTTTTGGTTTTACAAAAGGTTTTTAATTTGATGTAGTCAAAATTATTTATTTTACATTTTGTGACTCTTTCTATGTCTTTCTTGGTTTTAAAGTCTTTCCCTTCCCAAAGGTCTGACATTTATACTATTCTGTATTTACCTAATTTACTTATAGTGTCCTCCTTTATGTTCATGTCAGTCACCCATTTTGAATTTATCTTGGTGTAGGGTGTGAGGTGTTGATCTAATCGTAATCTCTCCCACACTGTCTTCCAGTTTTCCCAACAGTTTTTATCGAGTAGTGGATTTTTGACCCAAAAGCTGGGATCTTTGGGTTTATCATATATTGTCTTGCTGAGGTCACTTTCCCCAAGTCTATTCCACTGATCCTCCTTTCTGTCTCTTAGCCGGTACCAAATTGTTTTGATGACTACTGCTATGTAATATACTTTGAGATCTGGGACTGCAAGGCCCCTTTTCTTTGTATTTTTTTTTTCATTATTTCCCTGGATATCGTTGATCCTTTGTTCTTCCAAATGAACTTTATTATGGTTTTTTCTAAATCAGGAAAGAAATTTTTTGGAAGTTCTATGGGTATGGCACTAAATAGATAGATAAGTTTGGGTAGGATGGTCATTTTTACTATATTCGCTCCTCCTACCCATGAGCAGTTCATGTTTTTCCAATTGCTCAAGTCTAGTTTTAATTGTGTGGAGAGTGTTTTGTAGTTGTGTTCCTATCATTCCTCTGTTTGTCTCGGGAGAATGATTCCTAGGTATTTTATTTTGTCTAATGTGATTTTGAATGGGATTTCTCTTTCTAGTTTTTGCTGCTGAACTATGTTGGAGATGTATAGAAATGCTGATGACTTATGTGGGTTTATTTTGTATCCTGCAAATTTGCTAAAAGTGTTGATTATTTCAATTAGCTTTTTGGTTGAATCTCTAGGATTCTTTATGTAGACCATCATGTCATCTGCAAAGAGCAATAGCTTAGTCTCCTCCTTGCCTATTTTGATGCCTTCAATTTCTTTACCTTCTCTAATTACTTCTGCTAGTGTTTCTAGTACAATGTCAAATAGTAGAGGTGATAATGGGCATCCTTGTTTCACTCCTGATCTTATTGGGAATGCATTTAGTTTATCCCCATTGCATATGATATTGGCTGATGGTTTTAGATATATACTGTTTATTATTTTTAGGAACAACCCTCCTTTTCCTATGCTTTCTAGTGTTTTCAATAGGAATGGATGTTGGATTTTATCAAAGGCTTTTTCTGCGTCTATTGAAATAATCATGTGATTTTTGTTGGTTTGCTTGTTGATATGGTCAATTATGTGGATGGTTTTCCTAATATTGAACCAGCCCTGCATCCCTGGTATAAATCCTACTTGATCATGGTGGATGACCCTTCTGATCTCTTGCTGGAGTCTTTTTACTAGTATCCTCTTTAAGATTTTTGCATCTATATTCATTAGGGAGATTGATCTATAATTTTCTTTCTCTGTTTTTGACCTGCCTGGTTTTGGAATCAGTCCCATGTTTGTGTCACAAAAGGAATTTAGTAGAATTTCCTCTTTGCTTATTATGTCAAATAGTTTGTATAGTATTGGGGTTAACTGTTCTCTGAATGTTTGATAGAATTCACTTGTGAATCCGTCGGGCCCTCAGGATTTTTTCTTAGGGAGTTCTTTGATGGCCTGTTGGATTTCATTTTCTGATATGGGATTATTTAAGAATTCTATTTCTTCTTCTGTTAGTCTAGGCAGTTTGTATTTTTGTATATATTCATCCATATCACCTAGATTGCTGTATTTATTGCCATATAATTGAGTAAGGTAATTTTTAATGATTGCCTTGATTTCCTCTTCATTGGAGGTGAGGTCCCCCTTTTCATCTTTGATCCTGTTAATTTGCTTTTCTTCTTTCCTTTTTTAAATTAGATTGACCAGTACTTTGTCGATTTTGTTTGTTTTTTTTCAAAATACCAGCTTCTAGTCTTATTTATTAAATCAATAGTTCTATCACTTTCTATTTTATTAATTTCTCCCTTAATTTTTCAGATTTCTAGTTTGGTTTTCTGCTGGGGGGTTTAAATTTGATCGCTTTCGAGTTTTTTTTTATTTGCATTTCCTGTATGGTTGCGAGACATGGACACTGTACAGGAAGCACATGAAACAGCTGGAGCAATTCCACCAACACTCTCTCCGGTCAATCATGAGGATCCGATGGCAGGACCGAATCACCAACCAGGAAGTCCTCGACAGAGCCAACTCCACCAGTATTGAAGCCATGATCCTCAAAACCCAGCTACGATGATCTGTACACGTCATCCGCATGGACCCACAGCGAATACCAAGACAGGTATTCTATGGTGAACTGTCAGCTGAACTCAGGAAATAAGGCCGACCAAAGAAAAGATACAAGGATCAGCTAAAGTCAAACTTGAAGTGGGCTGGCATTACACCAAAGCAACTAGAACTTGCTGCCTCTGACAGAAGCAGCTGGCATACCCACATTAACCATGCCGCCACCACCTTTGAAGATGAGTGTTGTCGACATCTTGCTGCTGCGCATGAACGCCGACACCAGGCCACAACTGCACCTCCCCTAACAACTGGCGTTCCATGCCCCATGTGCCACAAAGTTTGCCCCTCAGTCTTTGGACTTCAAAGCCATATGAGGGTATATCGTAGATGAAAACACACAAAGACAATTGTTATTCTCGGTCACCAAGAGACAACGACAATATTTGTGTCATTAAAAGATTTTGATAAAACTCCTTCTTTGCTTACTTTGTCAACTAATTTGTATAGCATTTGGATTACTTGTTCTTTCAATGTTTGATAGAATTCATTTGTGAATTCATCTGGCCCTGGAGATTTTTACTAAGGGAGTTCCCTGCTGACTTGTTCAATTTTGTTTTCTGAAATGGGATTGTTTAAGTATTCTATATCCTCTTGTTAATCTAGGATATTTATATTTTTGTAGAGATGCACCCTTTTCACTTAGATTGTCATATTTATTATCATATATTGGGAAATAATGTTCTGAGTAATTGCCTAAATTTCCTCTTCATTAGATGTGAGGTCTTCCTTTTCACCTTTAATATTATTAATTTGATTTTCTTTGTACTTTTTTATTAGATTAATCATTACTTTCATTAATTTATCTAGTTAGTGTGTCTTTTTAAGTAAAAGCTCCTAGTCTTTTTATTAGTTCGATAGTTCTTTTACTTTCAGTATTATTAATTTCTTTTTTGATTTTTAGAATTTCCAATTTAGTTTTATCTGGGTATTTTAAATTCATTCTATTTCTAGTTTTTTTAAGTTGCATGCCCAATTCATTGAACACTTCCATCTCTGATATGTTGTTTTATGCACTCAGGGATATAAATTTTCCTCAGAGCACTCCTTTGGTTACATCCCACTGGTTTTGATATGTTGTTACCTCATTGTCATTCTCTACAATGAAGTCTGTAATTGTTTCTTTGATTTGTTCTTTGACCCACCACTTTTGAGGAATGAGATTATTTAATTTCCAATTAATTTTAAATCTGCCTTTCAACAAGCCCTCATTATTTTTATTGAAATAGGGTCTGAAAAATTGCATCCCTTCTGTTTTTCTACATTTGTTTGCACTGTTTTCATGCCTTAGTATCTGGTCAGTGATTGTATATGTACTATGTGCTGTTGAAAAGATGCTATATTCCTTTTTTCCCTATTTACTTTTCTCCAGATCTATTAGCTTTAATTTTTCAAACATTTCATTGATTTCCCTTACTTCTTTCTTATTTATTTTTTGGTTTGATTTATCTAGTTCTGAAAAGAGAAGGTCAAATTCCCCCACTTGCATGGTTTTTGTTTCTATTTCCTCCCTTATCTCCTTTAGAAATCTGAATGCTATACCTTTTGGTTCATATATGGTGAAAACTAATATTTCTTCATTTCTTCTGCATTTCATCAGAATGTAATTACCTTCTTTTCCTCTTTTAATGAAATCTATTTTGGGGTTAGCTTTGTCTGAAATCATAATTGTTTCTCTTGCCTTATTTGTCTCAATTGCAACCAAGTAAATTCTGCTGTACCCTCTTACCTTTAACCTGTTTATGTCTACCTGCCTCAAGTGTGTTTCTTATAGAGAACATAAGGTAGGATTATAATTTTTAATCCATTGTGTTATCCACTTCCATTTTATTGGTGAGTTCATCCCATTCACATTCATGATTATGATTACTGTTTGTCTGTATATTCCCCTCCATTTTGATTTCCTCCGTTGATTGTGCCTTTTCTCTTATCCCCTCCCCTCTTTTAAACTTTTCTTTTAGTCAGTTTCCCCCATTTCACCTCCCTTTTATTACTTCCCTTCCCACCCACTTCCCTCTTATTATTCTCTTCTCTCTATAGTGCCTTTTAAATGACCCCAGAACCTCTCTCTTGCTTGTATTGCTCCCCTCTCCACCAGCGCATTTATTACCCTTCTACTTCTTTATAGGGAAGGAAACAATTCTCTTCCCCAGGGGATCTGATTGTTCTTCCTCTGAGTCAATTCCAATGAGGGTAAATTTATCTGTCACCGACCTCTTCAGCCCTTCCATTACATTGATCTTCTCCCCTTTTCCCCCATGTGTTTCTTTATGAACTTTGTGTTTGCCAATGTTTTTCTCTTTTCACATTTCTCTTAGTATTAACCTCTTTTTTACTAGTTTTTAATATTTTTTGATATATAATCCTATACACTGTACCCTCTAAGTATACTTCTTTTTTCAATTTATGTATTTATTTATTTAGTCAATTTAGAACATTATTCCTTGGTTATAAAAATCATATTCTTTCTTTCCCTTCCCTCCCCTCACCCTTACCGTAGCTTACACACAGTTCCACTGGGTAGTACATGTGTCCTTCATCAAAACCTATTTCCATGTTGTTGATGTTTGCATTAGGATGTTCATTTAGAGTCTATATCCTGAATCATATCCCCTCAACCCATGTAATCAAGCAATTGTTTTCTTTCTACATTTCTACTCCCACAGTTATTCCTTTGAATGTGGATTGTGTTTTCTTGTAGATCCCTCCAAGATGTTCAGAATCACTGCATTGCCACTAATGGATAAGTCCATTACATTCAATTGTATTGTACCACACTGTGTCAGTCTCTGTGTACAATGTTCTCCTGGTTCTGCTACTTTCACTCTGCATCAATTCCTGGAGGTCATTCCAGTTCTCTGGAATTCCTCCAGTTTGTTATACCTTTGAGCACTATGTTATTCCATCACCAACGTATACCAGAATTTGTTCAGTCATTCCCCAATTGAAGAGCATTACCTCATTTTACAATTTTTTGCCACCACAAAGAATGTAGCTAGGAATATTCTTGTAGAGGTCTTTTTCCTTACTATCTCTTTGGAGTACCAACCCAGCAGTGCTATGGCTGGATCAAACGGAAGACAGTCTTTTAGCACCCTTTGAGCATAGTTCCAAATTGCCTTCCAGAATGGTTGGATCAATTCACAACTCCACCAGCAGTGCATTAATGTCCTCACTTTGCCATATCCCCTCCAGCATTCATTACTTTCCATTGCTATATTGTTAGGCAATATGCTAGGTATGAGGTGATACCTCAGAGTTGTTTTGATTTGCATCAATATGATTATAAGAGATTTAGAACACTTTTTCATGTGCTTATTAATAGTTTTGATTTCTTTGGCTGAAAACTGCCTATTCATGTCCCTTGCCCATTTATAAATTAGAGAATGGCTTGATGTTCTGTAAAATTGATTTAGCTAGCTTTTTATAAATTTGAATAATTAGACCTTTTCAGAGGTTTTTGTTATGAAGATTGTTTCCCAATTTTTGCTTCTCTTCTAATTTGGGTTGCATTGGTTTTGTTGATACAAAATATTTTTAATTTGATGTAATCAAAATTGTTTATTTTACATTTTGTGATTTTTTTCTAAATCTTGCTTGGTTTTAAAATTTTTCCTTTCCCATAGATCTGACATGTATGCTATTCTGTGTTCACCTAATTTGCTTATAGTTTCCTTCTTTATATTCAAGTCTTTCACCCTTTCTGAGTTTATCTTCGGGTAAGGTGAGGTACGTTGATCCAAACATAATCTCACCCATACTGTCTTCCAATTTTCCAGGTAGATTTTATCAAGTCATTGATTTTGATCACAAAAGCTGGGATCTTTGGGTTTATCATAGACTGTTTTGCTGAGGTCACTTACCCCATGATTTCCCTGGATATCTTTAATCTTTTGTTCTTCCAAATGAACTTTCTTATTATTTTAAATAGTACAGAAAAAAGTTTTTTGTTAGTTCAATGGGTATGGCACTAAATAAGTAAATTAATTTGGGTAGGATGGCCATTTTTATTATGTTAGCTCATCCTAACCATGAGCAATTTATATTTTTCCAATTCTTTAGATCTAGTTTTAATTATGCGGAGAGTTTTTTGTAATTGTGTTCATATAGTTCCTGTTTTTTTCTAGGCAGATAGATTCCTAAGTATTTTATATTGTCTAGGATGATTTTAAATGGAATTTCTCTTTCTAATTCTTGCTGCAGAGACATGTCGGAAATATACAGAAATGCTGATGACTTATGTAGGTTTATTTTATGTTCTTCAACTTTGCTAAAGTTGTTGATTATTTCAACTAGCTTTTTATTTGATTCTCTAGGATTCTTTAAATAGACCATCATATCATCAACAAAGAATGATAGCTTGGTCTCCTCATTGCCTATTTTAATACCTTCAATTTCCTTTTCTTTAATTCCTACTGCTAGTTTTTCTAGTACAATGTTAAATAATTGAGGTGATAAAGGGCATCCTGGTTTAACTCCTGGTCTTATTGGGAAGGCTTTTGGTTTATCCCCATTGCAGATGATATTTATTTGTTGATGGTTTAAGATATATACTCTTTATTATTTTTAGGAAAGGCCCTTCTATTCCTATGCTTTCTAGTGTTTTCAATAGGAATGAGTGTTGTATTTTGACAAAGCCTTTTTCTCCATCTTTTGAAATGATCAAGTGATTTTTGTTGGGTTTCTTGTTAATATGGTCAATTATATGGATGGTTTTCCTAATATTGAACCATTCTTGCATTCCAGGTATAAATCCTAACTGGTCATATTGAATAACCATTGTGATCACTTGCTGGAGTCTTTTTGCTCGTATCCTATTTAAGATTTTAGCATTCATTAAGGAGATTTTGGTCTGTAGTTTTCATTCTCTGTTTCTAACCTGCCTGGCTTTGGAATCAGTACCATATTTCTGTCATGAAAGGAATTTGGTAGAATTCCTTCTTTGTTTTTTCTGTCAAATAGTTTGTTTAATATTGGCATTACTTGTTCTTTGAATGTTTGATAGAATTAATTTGTGAATCCATCTGCCCCTAGGGAATTTTTCTTAGGGAATTCTTTGATGGCTTGTTCAATTTCTTTTTCTGATATGGGGTTGTATTAGGTAGTCTGTTTCTTCCTTATTTAGTCAAGGCAATTTATATTTATTTATATATATATTCATCCATGTCACTGAGATTGCCATATAATTGGGCATAATAATTTTTAATGTTTGCCTTAATTTCCTTTTCATTAGAGGTGAGGTCTCCCTTTTCATCTTGGATACTGTCAATTTGGTTTTATTCTTTCCTTTTTTAAATTAGATTGATTCGCACTTTGTGTATTTTATTTCTTTTTTCAAAGTACTAGCTTCTAGTCTTATTTATTAAATCAACAGTTTTTTGACTTTCAATTTTATTAATTTCTCCTTTGTTTTGTAGAATCTTTAATTTAGTCTTCATCTGAGGATTTTTAATTTGTTCACTTTCTAGTTTTTTAATGTGCATGCCCAATTTATTGACCTCTGCCCTCGCTAATTTGTTACTATATGAATTTAAGGATATATATTTCCCCCTGAGTAACTCTTTGGCAGGATCCCATAGATTTTGAAAGAATGTTTTCTTCATTGTCATTTTCTTCAGTGAAATTATTGTTTCTATGACTTGTTCTTTAACTAACTGATTTTGGAGAATTGTATTGTTTAATTTCCATTTAATTTTTTTCATCTGCCTCTCCATGTATCTTTACTAATTATAATTTTCATTGCATTGTGCTTGAGAAAGTTCCATTCATTATTTCTCCTCTTTTGCAGTTTTTTTGTAATATTTTTATACCCTAGTAAATGCTCAGTCTTTATGAATGTGCCATGTGCTGTTGAAAGGAAGGTGTATTCCCTTTTGTCCCTATTTATTTTTCTCCACATGTCTACTAACTCTATATTTTATAAGATTTCTTTCCCTTCTCTTACCTCTTTCTTATTTATTTTTTTCTTTGATTCATCTAGTTCTGATAGAGGAAGTTTCAGGTCTCCCATCAATATATTTTTTTCTATCTATTTCATCCTTGAGCTTCACTAGTTTCTCCTTTAGAAATTTGGATGCTATGCCATTTCGTGCATACATGTTGAGTACAGATATTTTCCTCATTATCTATACTGCCTTTTATTAGGATGTAATTAACTTCCTTATGACATTTAACTCGATATAGTTTTTCTTTGGCTTTGACAGAGATCATGATTGTGACTCCTGCCTTCTTTTTTTTTTAAAAAATAATTTTATTTGGTTATTTACAAACATTATTCAATGGAAACACTGATCATTATCTTTTCCTCTCCCCGCCCCCTTCCCACCACTTCTCCCATAGTCGGCTCACAATTCCACTGGGTTTCAGATGTGTTCTTGGTTCGAACCCATTTCCATGTTGTTGATATTTGCACTAAAGTGTTCATTTAGAGTCTCCCCTCAGTCATTTCCTCTCAGCTACTGTAGTCAAGCAGTTGCTTTTCATCAGTGTTTTTACTCCAGTAGTTTATCCTTTGCTTGTGGATAGTGTTTTTTAGATCCCTGCAGATTGTTCAGAGACATTGCATTGTACCTAATGGAGGAGTCCATTACCTTTGATTGTACCACAGTGTATCAGTCTCTGTGTACAATGTTTTCCTGGTTCTGCTCCTTTCACTCTGCATCATTTCCTGGAGATTGTTCCATCTCCGTGGAATTCCTCCACGTTATTATTCCTTTTAGCACAATAGTATTCCATCACCAACATATACCACAATTTGTTTAGCCATTTCCCAATTGAAGGGTATCCCCTCATTTTCCAATTTTTGGCTACCACAAAGAGCGCAGCTATGAATATTCTTGTACAAATCTTTTTCCATATTATCTCTTTGGGGTACAAACCCAGCAGTGCTATGGCTGGATCAAAAGGTAGAAAGTCTTTTATCGCCCTTTGGACATAATTCCAAATTGCCCTCCAGAATGGTTGGATCAGTTCACAACTCCACCAGTAATGAATTAATGCATCCACTTTGCCGCAGCCCCTCCAGCAGTCATTAATTTCCATAGCTGTCATGTTAGCCAATCTGCTAGGTGTGAGGTGATACCTCAGAGTTGTTTTGATTTGCATCAATCTGATTATAAGAGATGTAGAACATTTTTTCATATGTTTATTAATAGTTTTGATTTCTCTGGCTGAGAACTGCCTGTTCATGTCCCTTGCCCATTTATCAATTGGAGAATGGCTTGATGTTTTGTACAATTGATTTAATTCTTTGTAAATTTGAGTAATTAAACCTTTGTCAGAGGTTTTTATGAAGATTGTTTCACACTTTGTTGCTACCCTTCTAATTTTAGTTACATTGGTTTTGTTTTTACAAAAGGTTTTTAATTTGATGTAGTCAAAATTATTTATTTTACATTTTGTGACTCTTTCTATGTCTTTCTTGGTTTTAAAGTCTTTCCCTTCCCAAAGGTCTGACATGTATACTATTCTGTATTTACCTAATTTACTTATAGTTTCCTCCTTTATGTTCATATCAGTCAACCATTTTGAATTTATCTTGGTGTAGGGTGTGAGGTGTTGATCTAATCATAATCTCTCCCACACTGTCTTCCAGTTTTCCAACAGTTTTTATCAAATAGTGGATTTTTGACCCAGAAGCTGGGATCTTTGGGTTTATCATATATTGTCTTGCTGAGGTCACTTGCCCCAAGTCTATTCCACTGATCCTCCTTTCTGTCTCTTAGCCAGTACCAAATTGTTTTGATGACTACTGCTATGTAATATACTTTGAGATCTGGGACTGCAAGGCCCCCTTTCTTTGTATTTTTTTTCATTATTACCCTGGATATCGTTGATCCTTTGTTCTTCCAAATGAACTTTGTTATGGTTTTTTCTAAATCAGGAAAGAAATTTTTTGGAATTTCTATGGGTATGGCACTAAATACATGGATAAGTTTGGGTAGGATGGTCATTTTTACTATATTCACTCCTCCTACCCATGAGCAGTTCATGTTTTTCCAATTGCTCAAGTCTAGTTTTAATTGTGTGGAGAGTGTTTTGTAGTTGTGTTCCTATCATTCCTCTGTTTGTCTCGGGAGAATGATTCCTAGGTATTTTATTTTGTCTAATGTGATTTTGAATGGGATTTCTCTTTCTAGTTTTTGCTGCTGAACTATGTTGGAGATGTATAGAAATGCTGATGACTTATGTGGGTTTATTTTGTATCCTGCAAATTTGCTAAAAGTGTTGATTATTTCAATTAGCTTTTTGGTTGAATCTCTAGGATTCTTTATGTAGACCATCATGTCATCTGCAAAGAGCCATAGCTTAGTCTCCTCCTTGCCTATTTTGATGCCTTCAATTTCTTTTTCTTCTCTAATTACTACTGCTAGTGTTTCTAGTACAATGTCAAATAGTAGAGGTGATAATGGGCATCCTTGTTTCACTCCTGATCTTATTGGGAATGCATTTAGTTTATCCCCATTGCAGATGATATTGGCTAATGGTTTTAGATATATACTGTTTATTATTTTTAGGAACAACCCTCCTTTTCCTATGCTTTCTAGTGTTTTCAATAGGAATGGATGTTGGATTTTATCAAAGGCTTTTTCTGCGTCTATTGAAATAATCATGTGATTTTTGTTGGTTTGCTTGTTGATGTGGTCAATTATGTGGATGGTTTTCCTAATATTGAACCAGCCCTGCATCCCTGGTATAAATCCTACTTGATCATGGTGAATGACCCTTCTGATCTCTTGCTGTAGTCTTTTTACTAGTATCCTCTTTAAGATTTTTGCATCTATATTCATTAGGGAGATTTATCTATAATTTTCTTTCTCTGTTTTTGATCTGCCTGGTTTTGGAATCAGTACCATGTTTGTGTCACAAAAGGAATTTAGTAAAATTTCCTCTTTGCTTATTATGTCAAATAGTTTGTATAGTATTGGGGTTAACTGTTCTCTGAATGTTTGATAGAATTCACTTGTGAATCCATCGGGCCCTGGGGATTTTTTCTTAGTGAGTTCTTTGATGGCCTGTTGGATTTCATTTTCTGATATAGGATTATTTAAGAATTCTATTTCTTCTTCTGTTAGTCTAGGCAGTTTGTATTTTTGTATATATTCATCCGTATCACCTAGATTGCTGTATTTATTGCCATATAATTGAGTAAAGTAATTTTTAATGATTGCCTTGATTTCCTCTTCATTGGAGGTGAGGTCCCCCTTTTCATCTTTGATGCTGTTAATTTGCTTTTCTTCTTTCCTTTTTTTAATTAGATTGACCAGTACTTTGTCGATTTTGTTTGTTTATTCAAAGTACCAGCTTCTATTCTTATTTATTAAATCAATAGTTCTATCACTTTCTATTTTATTAATTTCTCCCTTAATTTTTCAGATTTCTAGTTTGGTTTTCTGCTGGGGGGTTTTAATGTGATCGCTTTCGAGTTTTTTTTTATTTGCATATCCAATTGATTGATTTCTGCTCTCCCTAGTTTGTTAATATTGTAAACCTTAAAATTTCTTAGACTTATGAATGTTGGAAATTTCCCCCATTGGGGAATTTTATACTTGAAAAATTACCTAGTGATAGTAAGAACTCTATTGGAATGTGAAACTCCTTGATATGGGAGGATCCTTCTCCTCCCTACTTTAGACTACTTTAGGACAGAAACCTTTTGCTAAACAATGGAAAGGGCTTGACCTATGCTTATGGATAGAACAGGAAGTTCTTTGAGTCATGATTGATACAATGGGATACTAAGTATCTATAAAGGTGGGGCAACTTGTAAACTTGCTTAAACCAAAAAAGGAAAAGATTTAATCAGAGTCTTCCTCTTGATGAAATTAAGACAACCCAAGAATGTTTTCTAGGGTTCAGATGAATTAAAGAGACTGAATCTACTCAGCTGTGAATTCAAATGGGCTGTCTTTCTTAAACATCTACAGTGATTAGTAGATGTGAGAACTGAGGGGAGGGAACTTAGATTTTTCCTTTAAAGATAGCAGGGTCTGAGCCAGGAGGGGGAGGCTTGAAGGAGTCTTTCTCTGGAGGAACTTGACGGAGAACTCAGGGAGAGAGGCTGGAAGGAGAGAGGCTGGAAGGAGAACTCGGGATGAGTCAGGAGGACATTCTCTGGATGGAGGCTCGCTTGAAGGTTCTTGGAGGAGCTCTTGGAGACTCTGTTGGTCTTGGGAGCAGGATTTGGGGAGACTCTCTCTTTGAGGAAGGACACTGGCCTGGTGTCATTAGAACCTTTACCTAGACAGATCTTGGGTGAGTGATAAAACAAACTGACTGATTTCTCTCTTAGGACTGAGGTCTAGGCCTTATTGGCTTAAGGCCCTTCATACTTATTCCTTTCTTACTTTCTCTCTTTTTCTATTGATTAATCAGTGTATTATGAATTAAATTTCTCTATAAAACCCAGTTGGCTTGGACATATTCATAATTTGGGAATATATTCCCTGGCGACCATCTTATATTAATTAAAACAAGACACTGTAGGAAACATATTTCAGCGGTCATAATTGTTATATATTTCCCTGGCTCACAAACATTTTAATTATAACAACATATGCCCTCAGGGATATGAATTTACCTCTGATTACTACTTTGGCTGCATCCCTTAAAAATTTGAAAGGATGTCTCGCCTTTGTCATTTTCCTAGATGAAATTATTAATTGTTTCTGTGATTTCTTCTCTAACTAAACAATTTTAGAGTATCATATTGTTTAATTTCCAATTAATTTTTGATTTGGTTTTCCACGTACTGTTACTGATCATTATTTTTATTGCCTTGTGATCTGAAAAGGCTGCATTTATTATTTCTGCTCTTCCGCATTTGTATGCCATGTTTCTGTGACCTACTGTATGGTCAATCTTTGTGAATGTGCCACATGGTGCTGAGAAGAAGGTGTATTCCTTTTTGTCCCTATTTATTTTTCTCCATATGTCTATGAACTCTAATTTTTCTAAGATTGCATTCACTTCTTTTACCTCTTTCTCATTTATTTTTTGATTTGATTTATCTAAATTTGATAATGGTTGGTTCAAATCTCCCACTAATATTGTTTTGCTGTCTATTTCTTCCTTTAATTCTCCTACTTTCTCCATTAGAAATTGTAGCAGTCCAGCCCATAGACATTATGGGGAGACAAGGAATGTGAGTGAGCACATGGCCATCCTGTGCATGGCAATAAATTTTATTGCCAGCGTGGCTGAAGTTTAGGCACGAAACCTTGCTTTCCTTTGTCTCACTCTCCCGGGCATAATAACCCCACCTTCACCTTGTCATAAGTTGCATTATCCAATGGGAATACCCCAGGTAACTCATCCATATGTACTGAGGTATCATATAACTATTCAATATGTATTGAGCTGTCAAGACTATAAATAAACGAGCCACAGTAAGCTCCGCCCACTTGAAGAGCATCCACAGGTTTGATAAGGAGCATCTTCTCCCCTGTCTCTCTCTCTTCTCTATCTTTCTCACTAAGGCCTGGTCTTTAGGCCAGGCCTGCCTTACTTCCTCTCTTTCTCCTAATGCTACCTAGCATTATCTATCTCCTGTTGTTTCTGATCTCCATTCCATCTGAGGTAGCATTATCCTCTGACCAGTATAGTGTTAAATTGAGATCATTGGGTGGTTTAGGCTGAATAACACTCAGTGGTCAGAGCTTAGCTGTGGGCTCATACAAATAATATTTGTCTACTGACTCAATTACTCACATCTCTAAAGTCGGTTCGTTCACGCCCTTCTCGGGATCAAAACTTCTACTCTATCTCTATCCTCTCTTTCTCACCCTTGCAGCCTCTCGCAGGCCGGGAGGCCATATCTGGCGCCCACGTGCCTAGGACCCACACCTGGCCCTTTCTCGTGGCATTCTACCTTTATTTCTCACGGCAGTAGGGAGGGCGCGCCCCAAGACGCGAAGGATTTCTCAGGCTTGGCGGAACGGAGCCAGAGGACGATCCCTTTGGGTCTGCCCAACGGAAGGTGAGTTGTTCTCAGAGATGGGTTTGACTATTTCCTCCCATGCAGGTTATATACGACTCCTCATGTTGTTAATTGAACAGGGAGGTAGGAAGGTCTCTAAAGCGCAGATCAAAGCCTTGCTACAGGTAATTAAAAAGGCTTTCCCAGCCTTCCCATCCATGGGGACGCTAGAAGTTGCTCAATGGGACCATATACGTCAATCCTTAACGGACTATCAAAAGGAAGGTAACAGAGTCAGGAAAACGGTATTTAACACCTGGTCAATTATCAGAACTATTCTAGAGGATTTAGCTATTCAAACCTCTAATGCAGGGGAGAAGGAATCTCCACAGACTCAGGAATTAAAAAAGCAGGATCTCAAATCCACTGCTCCTGAGGTGACTGATGGGGGAAGGGAAGGAGAGTGTTCAGGATGGTCTGGGGATCCTCCAGAGGCCCCAGGCTATAATTCAAAGGAGAGTAAAACAAAAGCGTCATTTACAACTCCAAAGCTGTATCCTTCTTTAAACACTCTGACCCCTCCCCCTCCCACCCCTCCCCCAGACTATGGGTTGGCTTCACGAGCCTCTCTCGTGGCCACCCCACCCCCACCTTGCTCGCCTGAAGTTTCTAAGCCTGATTCACTCAGGAATGAGCCAATCTCGCCTACTCAAAAAGGCAAGGAGGACATTTCTGCTTTCCCAGTCAGGTATATAGAGGACCGTGAGGATGCCAACAGACACATTGCTCAGCATAAGCCCATAGACTGTAAGGTCTTGAAAATGCTCAGAAGCAGCGTATTGAAAAACGGGGCAATCGCGCCATTCCCATTAGCGCTCCTCAGTAATCTGACTCAACAGACACTCACACCGGCTGACTGGTACCTGGCAGCCGAGTCCGCCCTCAGCGGAGGTGACTATTTGACCTGGAAACTGAAATTCCATGATCTATGTTCCCTACAGGCCTCAGAGAACAGGCAGGCAGGTATCAATGTGCCCTTTGAACAATTGGTAGGGCAAGGAGAATTCGAACCTATTGCTAGGCAAATCGCAGCAACAGAGCAGGTTTTTAGCCAGATAGCCAGCGCTGCCACTAAGGCATGGAGAGCCCTACCCGGGAAGGATTCAGAGAGCCTGTACACAGAGATTATCCAAAAGCAAAACGAATCTTTTGCTGACTTTGTGGATAGGCTCAGTACAGAAGTCCGCAGACATATCCCTCATGAAGATGCAGCTAAGGTTCTCATTAGGGACCTTGCTTTTTTTTTTTTTTAAATTTTAATATTATTTTATTTGGTCGTTTTCATACATTATTCACTGGAAACAAAGATCGTTTTCTTTTCCTCCCCTCCCCCCCCCCCCCCGCCTTTCCCTCTCCCATAGCCGACGCATGATTCCACTGGTTATCACATGTGTTCTTGACTCGAACCCATTTCCCTGTTGTTGGAGTTTGCATTATAGTGTTCATTTAGAGTCTCTCCTCAGTCTTATCTCCTCCAACCCTGTGGTCGAGCAGTTGCTTTTCAGCGGTGTTTTTACTCCCACAGTTTATCCTCTGCTTGTGGGTAGTATTTTTTTTTAGATCCCTGCAGATTGTTCAGGGAAATTGCATTGATACTTATGGAGAAGTCCATCACCTTCGATTGTACCACAATGTATCAGTCTCTGTGTATAATGTTTTCCTGGTTCTGCTCCTTTCGCTCTGCATCACTTCCTGGAGGTTGTTCCAGTTCACATGGAATTCCTCCACTTTATTATTCCTTTTAGCACAATAATATTCCATCACCAACATATACCACAATTTGTTTAGCCATTCCCCAATTGAGGGGCATCCCCTCATTTTCCAATTTTTGGCCACCACAAAGAGCGCAGCTATGAATATTTTTGTACAAGTCTTTTTGTCCATTATCTCTTTGGGGTACAAGCCCAGCAGTGCTATGGCTGGATCAAAGGGCAGACAGTCTTTTATCGCCCTTTGGGCATAGTTCCAAATTGCCCTCCAGAATGGTTGGATCAATTCACAACTCCACCAGCAATGAATTAATGTCCCCACTTTGCCACATCCCCTCCAGCATTCATTACTTTGCATAGCTGTCATGTTAGCCAATCTGCTAGGTGTGAGATGATACCTCAGAGTTGTTTTGATTTGCATCTCTCTGATTATAAGAGATGTAGAGCACTTTTTCATGTGCTTATTAATAGTTTTGATTTCTTTGGCTGAGAATTGCCTGTTCATGTCCCTTGCCCATTTCTCAATTGGAGAATGGCTTGATTTTTTGTACAATTGATTTAGTTCTTTATAAATTTTAGTAATTAAACCCTTGTCAGAGGTTTTTATGAAGATTGTTTCCCAATTTGTTGCTACCCTTCTGATTTTGGTTACATTGGTTTTGTTTGTACAAAAACTTTTTAATTTGATGTAATCCAGATTATTTATTTTGCATTTTGTAATTCTTTCTAATTCTTGCTTGGTTTTGAAGTATTTCCCTTCCCAAAGGTCTGACATGTATACTATTCTGTGTCCGCCTAATTTTCTTATAGTTTCCTTCTTTATGTTCAAGTCATTCATCCATTTTGAATTTATCTTGGTGTAGGGTGTGAGGTGTTGATCTAAGCCTAATCTTTCCCACACTGTCCTCCAATTTTCCCAACAGTTTTTATGAAATAGTGGATTTTTATCCCAAAAGCTGGGATCTTTGGGTTTGTCATATACTGTCTTGCTGAGGTTGCTTGCCCCCAGTCTATTCCACTGATCCTCCTTTCTGTCTCTTAGCCAGTACCAAATTGTTTTGATGACCGCTGCTTTATAATATAGTCTGAGATCTGGGACTGCAAGACCCCCTTCCTTTGTATTTTTTTTCATTAATTCCCTGGGTATCCTTGATCTTTTGTTTTTCCAAATGAACTTTGTTATGTTTTTTTCTAAATCAGTAAAAAAAATTTTTGGGAGTTCCATGGGTATGGCACTAAATAGATAGATGAGTTTGGGTAGGATGGTCATTTTTATTATATTGGCTCGTCCTACCCATGAGCAGTTAATGTTCTTCCAATTGTTCAAGTCTAGTTTTAGTTGTGTGGAAAGTGTTTTGTAGTTGTGTTCATATAGATCCTGTGTTTGTCTCGGGAGATAGATTCCTAAGTATTTTATTTTGTCTTGGGTAATTTTGAATGGGATTTCTCTTTCTAGTTCTTGCTGCTGAGCTGTGTTGGAATTATATAGAAATGCTGATGACTTATGTGGGTTTATTTTGTATCCTGCAACTTTGCTAAAGTTGTTGATTATTTCAATTAGCTTTTTGGTTGAATCTCTAGGATTCTTTAAGTAGACCATCATGTCATCTGTAAAGAGTGATAATTTGGTCTCCTCCTTGCCTATTTTGATGCCTTCAATTTCTTAAAAACATGCCCTTAACTATACAGGTTAGTAGATGTTGTGACAAGGAAATCACTTTAAAAGACTCATATATATTAATTTTAGGTCACCAAGGAATTCAGCTATGTAATTCCTAAATGAAAACTCAAGTCAGCAGTCAACCTTTTAAGGAGTTTAATTACAAACAGGAGGAAGAAAGGAATTAGAGATAGAGAGAGAGAGGGAGAGAGAAAGGGGAGAGAAGGGAATAGGGCTTAAATACCCCTTCTGTTTAGGCTGGGCCAAAAGGCCCAAGCCCTTAGATAGCTGAGGCAATGAAAAGAGATCAGTCCCTATCACTCACGTGACCAAAATGAAGAAACAGTCTCAGGGGCCTCCACCTCCAGCTTCCTTCAGAGCAAGCTTCTCCGAGCACAACCTCTCCAACCAACCACCCCTAGTCCTCAGACCCCGCTATCTTTAAGGAAACCATCCAAGTTCCCTCCCCTCAGTTCTCACATTTACCAATCACTGTCCATGTCTTCCCTGTGCCAATGGAGGCTCTACCTTAACCCAGGACCACCCAGAGGTCTGTGGCTTTGCACATGTCTGTTGAAGATCATATTCTCAAATAATTAAATCTTGATCCTTTGCTGCAGCCCTTCCTAAATCCTGTTACCCTGAGTAGGGTGGAGATTGGAATAATTAAATTTTGATCTATGCTGCAGCCCTTTCCATTGTTCAGCAAAAGGTTCCTGTCCTAAAGTAATCTTAAGAAGGGAGGAGGAGGAACCTCCCTTGCCAATGGGGTTCACATTCCAATAGAGTTCCCACTATCAGTATGAAATTTTCCAAGTATGAAATTTCCCAATGGTGAAATTTCCAACATTTATAAGTCTAAGAAATTTTAAGGTTTACAACCCCCCCTGATGATTATTGGGAGACTAGTCTCCCCATTGATCATTTAACATAATCATTTTGTAGTTCTAAATTCACTTCTAACTAAAGATATACACAATATTCAATTTTCTAAGACAAATTAGAATAGTGAGAGAGGAAATAAAAAAGAAAAGAAAGCAAAACCAATGTTTTGCTAGGCCTATTGACAGAAAGCCAAATTAGGGGCAGTCCCCTTTGGCATAAATGTGTACAATTACAATAAATGTTCAATCATAAGTCCAGTCCAATCAAATCATATCCAAAGTTCATTCTTGATCTTCTTGATGAAGTGTAGGTTTTCAGCATCTTTCTGCAACAGTTCATTCTCTGGATATAAAAGTTTCAAGCTTCTTTCTTGATGATCTTTTCTTCTCAAACAGAATCAAAATCTTTGAATTTTTATAACAGTAAAATCTTAAACAAAATTCTTGGATTTTTATAAAAATACAATCTCAAACAAACAAAAAAAATTAAAAAATTAAAAAAAAATTCTTAGATTTTAAATTAAAATACAATCCCCCCTGAAGTAAGTATTAAAAAATATATCAAGTTTAGCTCAGAATGCAATGTTCAGTTATGGGGTTGTATGTGTCAATTATCAAAAAAATAGAAAAATAATCAAAAACATAAGAAAAATTCAAAATAGGCCTTGTATAGGTCCAGTTTAAAGTAATTTCTATCCCACAAGTATGTAGGACAGGATGCAGTAATATTTCACTTAGACATTTGTAGCCAAGACTACAGGAAGTTTCCATAATATAATGTTTTCTCTCCCTACAGGTTATAAACATCAAATGAGCTTCCCTTGCTTCACAAACAGTGAGTATTCTTATCCTGGCACTGAACAGAGGATACAGTTTGTGCATCCTGACCGTGTTCCAATAGCATCTTAGGAAAGAGAAGCTGGGATAGGAGGGCCAAAGAGAGAGAAAGACACAGAAAATCCTGGTTCCTTTCTCATATTTCAATCCCCACATGTCACCCTGTGACCATGTGAAACAGAAATAGTTTCCCTTTTATTTTATAGCCCCTCCCTATGATCATACATGCTTATCGATAGTCCATAGTTTTCATTCATGATCTTTCTTCCTCAGTGCCTCAGAGAAAAACCATCACTTTAGCATTCTCTCTGACTTCATCCTCAGTTCCTCTCACTGCAGGTAGCATTCATTTGAATTTTTGAGGAATGCTGGTAAATTTTGCTGCATTTGTTTATGAAGTTGAAAGCTAGCTACTGGTCCTAGACTCATAAGATGACAGACTTACATCTATAAGTGAACTTCCAGGCTATCTAGTTCAATCTACTCATGATAAAATTAAATAAAAAATTTCCAATGGAAAAAAAAGCTATCTTTTCTACCTCCCCTTAAACTATTACTGTAAGAAATACTTATAATCTAATAAAACATTATTTCATTAGCCATTTCATAAACACATATCCTATTCTGCCCCCTGAATCCAACACCAATCTGTTCAAAAGTATGCTTCATCAATGATTCTCTGGTATTCTGATTAGTCATGGTAGTGATCAGAATACTTAAATCTTTTAAAGTTATTTATTTTTATGATGTTGTTATTGTATACATTGTTCTTCTGGTGCTACTCACAAGTCTCCTCAGGTTTTTCTGAAAATATCTCAAAATTTATTTTTAAGAAAGCCATGATTTTCTGTCTGAAAACTGGTAGTAAGTATCCATTCCAAGGCAGAAAGAATGTTACAAGCTAGGCAACTGGGGTCAAGTGACTTACCCAGAGTCACACAGCCCAGAAGAATTTCAGGCCACACTTGAACCCAGGACCTCATAACTCTAGAGGTGTCTCTCAATCCATGGAGTTCTTTGCTCCTCTTCCATAATTTCTTATAGCAAAATAATATTTCATCACACTCATGAACATCAGAACTTGTTCAGTCATTCCCCAACTGATGAGAATATCTCCTCAACTTCTATTCTTTAGTATCCATTCATTCCAATCTTTGCCACATTAAAAATGTTTGGAATATATTCCTTAGGATATCTGGTTCTTTTTCTTTGAACTCTTTGTGATATAAATCTAGTAATGATAATTTTTCAGTCAAAGGGTATACGCATAGTTTCATGGCATATTTCTAGTTTACTTTCTTAAAATTTGAGTCCAATGTGCAGCACTGCTGTAACAATAGTATATTAGTAGACCATTTTCTCTATTACCCATATTGGTCCTTTTCCTTTTTTCGAGCATTTCTAATCTTATCGGCTTATGTGAAACATCAAAATTATTTTAATTTTCATTCTATAATTATCAGTTATTTGGACAATTTCTTCACATAGGCACAGTTTCTTCATTGAGACTCCCTATTCATAATCTTTGACTAGTATTGGAGAATCAATTTGATTTTTTCAAAATTAAGTTTTTCTGTTATATGTAACAACAGTTTCTAAATTTTTTAAGGATCATTGAGACACAAATTCCCCCACCCACTCACCCATTTTGAAATAGTAAGTAAATATTATGTAGATTTTACATATGTAAATATATAAAAATTTCCCATATTAAACCTTTTATGAAATGAAACTGAAATTAAAAAAATTATAAGGTGAAAATGCTCCTGTTTTCTTCTGGATTTAGAATTCATCAGTTCTTTTTCCCTGGAAGCAGATGGCATTTAAAAAAATCATGAGTCCTGAAGGAAAGTTTTGGATCATTATATTGCTGAGAAATAACTGTTATTCACAGTTGTTCATTTTACTGCATTACTGTCACTGTCTTCAATGTCCTCCTGGTTCTGTTCATTACCCTATGCTTTAATTCCTGTAAATCTTTCCAGGTTTTTCTGAGTTCCTCCTTCTTTTTTCTTATATTACAATAGTATTCCATAACAATCATATATTATAACCTTGTCATTCCCCAATTGATGGATATCCTTTCATTTGCCAATTATATACACCTCATATCCCCCTCATATCCCCCCAAAAGAGCTGCTTAAAATATTTTTTGCACATATAATGTCTTGCCCCTCCCCCCCTTTTCATCTCTTTGGTAAAGAAACCTAATAATGGTATTACTGGCTCAAAGAGTATGTACTGTTATAGGCCTTTGCCTTTGGGCATAAGTCCAAATTGCTCTCTAGAATGGATAAATAAGTTCACATATTCCATAAAAGGGCATTAGTGTCTCAACTTTTCCATTTGCCCTCCAAGTTTTGTCATTTTCCTTTTCTTCCATCATAGGAAATATTTTTTTCATTGTAAATTATTTATTTAATCAATTTTGAACATTATTCCTTGGTTACAAGAATAATATTCTTTCCCTGCTTTCCCTCCCCCCAACCTTCCAGTAGCTGACATGCAATTCCACTGAGCATTACATGAGTCCTTGATAAAACCCCATTTCCATGTTGTTGGTGTTTGCATTAAGATGTTCATTTAGAATCTTCATCCCCAATCATATCGCCTCGACCCATGTAATCAAGCAATTGTTTTTCTTCTGTGATTCTTTTCCCACAGTTTTTTACTCTGAATGTGGATAGTATTCTTTCTCATAGATCCCTCCAAGTTGTTCAGGATCACTACTTTGCCACTAATGGAGAAGTGCATTAGATTCGATTGTAGCACAGTGTATGGGTCTCTGTGTACAATGTTCTCCTGGTTCTGCTCTTTTCACTCTGCATCAATTCCTGGAGGTCATTCCAGTCCCCATGGAATTCCCCCAGTTAATTATCACTTTGAGCACAATAGTATTCCATCACCAAGAGATACCACAATTCCTTCAGTCATTCCTCCAAATGAAGGGCATTCCTTCGTTTTCCAATTTTTTTTCCACAATAAAGAGCCCCAGCTATGTATATTCTTGTACAAGTATTTTTCCTTTTTATCTCTTTGGTGTACACACCCCAGCAGTGATCAAAGGGCAGAGAGTCTTTTAAAGCCCCTTGGTCATAGTTCCAAATTGCCTTCCAGAATGGTTGGATCAATTTACAACTCCACCAGCAATGCATTAATGTCCCAACTTTGCCACATCCCCTCCAGCATTCAGATTGGATGAATAAGTTAACAAATTCCACTACAGGGCATTAGTGTCTCAACTTTTCCATATCCTCTCCAAGTTTTGTCATTTTCCTTTTCTTCCATAATAGCCAATCTCTGATGAGTTGTAGAGTGACAACTTAGAGTTGTTTTAATTTGCAATACTCTATATTATAGTGGTTTAGAACATATTTTGCACATCTGAAGAGAACATTAATTACTTTAAGAATTCCCTCTTCATCTCCTTTGACCATTTTTTCATTTTGGGAAAGATGTGTATTCTTGTATATTCTACTCATTTCTCTACGTATTTGAGAAATAAGTCTCTTATTAGATAGATGTGTAAATTTTTTTTTTGCTTCATTATGATTAGTGAATATGACAGTCTCCATCTTATTTACTCCCGGTTATGTTCTGGCCTCCATTTCCCCCAATTTGCGCTCTTTTTCTATCAGTTCTCTTAACCCCTTCTCTTTTCCCTTCACTTCCTTCTGTAATGCAGGGTAAATAGATTTTGAATACACACACATATGCTTTTTTTCATCTTTTGATTTTCTTTGATTATTTCTTGATATCTCATGGAGTCATTATCTTCCACTTTCAGAATTATCATTTTTAATGTCTGATTTTTTTCCATTTTTATTTTTAATTAATTAATTAAGAATATTTTTCCACTGTTGCATGATTCCTGTTCTTTCTACCTCCTGCCTCCCAGAGCTGAAAAACAATTCCACTGCATTATACAATTATTATTGTTCAGAACCTATTTCCCAATTACTAATAAAGTGATTTTTAAAAGTCAATATCAGGACTTCTGGGTTAAGATGGCTGCTGTGTCTAAGCAGGACTTTTACTCTCCAAACCACCAACCAATATAGAATACCTCAAAAGGACAAAAAACCAAGTTCAGATGAAAAAAGGGATACCACAGTAGAACTCAGCATTGAAATGACAGTTGGAGCCAGCGAATCATAATCTGAATCAACTCTAGCTCCTTGGGAACTAATTAAGACCACCAGGGACTTCTTACCCCAGAAATCAGCTAAACTTTTAGAACTCCAGAAGACTGAAGTTTGTGTACCTTGGGTAGAGAGATAGAGCAGGGAGATATATCACCTCTAATGATGAGGCAATTAAGGTAATCATTAAAAACTATTTTGCTCAATTATCTGGCAATATAAATATGGAAATCTAGGTGATATAGATGAATATTTACAAAAATATCAATTGCCTAGATTAACAAAAGAAAGCATAGAACACTTAAATAATCCCATATCAGAAAAAGAAATTGAATAAGCAATCAAAGAACTCCCTGAGAAAAAATCCACAGGACCAGATGGATTGACAAATGAATTCTAACAATCATTCAAAGAACAACTAATCCCAAAACTATTGAAAATATTTAAAATAATGAGAAAAGAAAAAGAGTTCTACCAAATTCCTTTTATGACACAAACATGCTACTGATTCCAAAGCCACATAGATCAAAAACAGAGAAAGATATCTACAGACAGTCTCCCTAATGAAAAATCTTAAATACAATATTAGAAAAAAGAATCCAGCAAGTCATCATAAGGGTTATTCATTGTGATCAGGTGGGATTTATACCAGGAATGCAAGGATGTTTCAGTATTAGGAAAACCATTCATATAATAGACCATATCAACAAGCAAACCAACGAAGTAACATGATTATCTCAATAGATGCAGAAAAAGCTTTTGACAAAATACAACAGTTATTCCTATTGAAAACACTAGAACGTATAGGACTAGAAGGACTTTTCCTAAAACTAATGAACAGTATAAATATATCCAAAACCATCAGTAAGCATCATCTGCAATGAGGGTAAATTAGAATCATTCCCAATAATAAAAATAGTGAAACAAGGATGGGCCCTTTATAACCTCTATTGTTTAACATTGTACTAGAAACACTAGCTATTGAAATTAAAGAAGAAAAAGAAATTTATTAAAATAGGCAGTGGGGAGAATAAGCTATCACTCTTTGCAGATGATATGATGGTCTACTTAAAGAATCCTAGGGAATCCACTAAAAAGCTGATGAAAAAATCAACAACATTAGAAAAGTTGCAGCATACAAAAGGAACCCACATAAATCATCAGCATTTCTATATATTTCCAACACACCCAGGCAGCAGATGTTAGAAAGAGAAATTCCATTTAAAAGCACCCTAGACAATATAAAATAATTAGGAATCTATTTGCAAAGACAAAGAGAGGAATTATACAAACACAACTACAAAATACTTTCCACCAAACTAAAACTAGATCTAAACAATTGGAAAAATATTAATTGATCATAGGATTAGCTAACTTAATAAAAATGATCATCTTACCCACATTAATTTACTTATTTAGTGCCATGCCTATCAAACTACCAAGAAAACGTTTTTCTGCATTAGAAAAAAAAACTATGACAAAGTTAATTTGGAAGCACAAAAGATCAAGAATATCAAGGTTAATAATGAAAAAAAAATGTGAAGGAAGGTTGCCTAGCAGTACCAGATCTTAACATTATAATATAAAGCAATGGTCATCAAAACAATATGGTACTGGCTAACAGACAGAAGGAGAGGATCAGTAGAATAGGCTTGGGGTAAGTGACCTCAGGAAGACAGTCTATGATAAACTCAAAGGTCCCAGCTTTTCGAACAAAAATGCACTATTTGACAAAAACTGCTGGGAAAATTGGAAAATAGTATGGGAGACATTAGGTTTAGATCAGTATCTCACACCCCACAACAAGATAAACAAAGAATGGGTGAATGAATTGAATATAAAGAAGGAAACTATAAATAAATTTGGTAAACACATAATAGTATACTTGCCAGTCTTTAGGAAAGGAAATAATTTAAGACCAAGCAAAAAATCACAAAATGTAAAATAAATAACTTTGATTACTTTAAATTAAAAAGGGGTTGTTCAAACAAACCAATGCAACCAAAATTAGATGGGAAGCAAAAATTGGGAAACATTTTTTATAAGAAACCACTGACAAAGGTCTAACTAATCCAATATATAAAGGCCTTAACCAATTGTACAAAAAATCAAGCCATTCCCCAATTGATAAATGGGCAAGGGATGGGACATGAATAGACAATTTTCAGATAAAGGAATCACAACTATCAATAAGCACATGAACAAATGTTCTAAATCTCTCATAATGAGAGAAATGCAAATCATAACAACTCTTATTTACCACTTCACACCTAGCAGATTAGCTAACATGAAAGCAAAGGAAAATAACAAATGTTGGAGGGGATGTGGTAAAATTGGGACATTAATACATTACTGGTAGAGTTGTGAATTGATCCAACCATTTTGGATGGCAATTTGGAACTATGCCCAAAAGGTTTTTAAAGACTGTCTTCCCTTTGATCCAGCCATATAACTGCTGGGTTTATAATTCCCCAAAGACATCAAAGGGAAAAAGACTTGTACAAAAATAATTATAGCTGTGTTCATTGTGGTGGCAAAAAAGTGAAAAAAGAAAGGTGTTCCCTTCAAATGGGGAATGGTTTAACAAATTGTGGTATCTGTTGTTGATGGAATAGTATTGTGCTATAAAGAATTATGAACTGGAAGGATTCCATGTGAACTGAACAACCACCAGGAAGTGATGCAGAGTGAAAAGAGCAGAACCAGGAGAACATTATACACAGAAACTGATACACTGTGGTTCAATTGAATGCAATGGACTTCTCTATTAGCAGTAATGCAATGATCCAAGACAATTCTGAGGAACTTTTGGGAAAGATAGCTATCCACATTCAGAGGAAGAACTGTGGGAATAGAAACACAAAAGAAAAACATCTGCTTGATTACATGGGTTGTTGGGGATATGACTGGGGATGTAGACTCCGAACAATCACCATAGTGCAATCAAAATTTGGAAACAGGTATTCATCACTATATATTTCCTTAATACATGTGACTTAGAATCATTTTGTAGTCCTTATCTTTCCTTGATAAATCAATGACACAAGTAAAACGCAGTGGAATTGTGTGGTGGCTATGGGGGAGGAGGAGAGGAGGGAAAGAACACGAACCATGTAACCATGGGAAAATCTTCTAAATTAATTAATTAAATGAATTTTTTTCATTTCAATGTAAAAAATATAATGTCCAAAAGTCAAAATCCCCAATCATTTTCCCAATCAGACCGTATGATGAATCATAAGTTTTCCTTAAGCATTTCTGCAATCACCCCTCTTTCTCTGGATGTAGGTAGCATTCTCTTATAAGTCCCTATAGATTGTCCTAGAACCTTGCATTGCTACTAGTAGAGAAGTTCATTACATTTGATTATGGCACAAGGAATCAGTCACTGTGTACCATGTTCTACTTCTGATCATTTCTCTCTGCATCTTTCTGAAGGTGTGTTTCTGATTCACATGGAATTCCTTCAGTTCAACAATCCTTTCAACACAATACTATTCCATCACCATCAGATACCACAATTTTTCAGCAATTTTCCCATTGATGGACAACAGGAGATGATTTTCTTGAGTGAGGTTTTGTAGTTCATATTCCCTTTGGCCAATTTACTATCTAAAGTTGTTTTCCTCGGCAAATTTTTATACCTCTTTTTTTTCTCCTAGTGTTAATTTTGCCTTTCAAGAAATTCTTCAGTGTATTTTTGTGTATCGTCTTCCATATGGCTAATTCTACTTTTTGAAAGAGTTCATCTCTTCATTGAATTTTTATAAAATGTCTTTTACCATTTCGTATATTCTGATTTGAAAGATGTTCATTTCTTCAATATTGTTTGTGCCTTCTTTAATTAAGGTGTTGACTTTTTACATGAATATCCTATATCACTGTCATCACTTCTCCTGAATTTTCTTCTACCTCTCCTCCTGGATCATTAAATCTCTTTTTTGAGCTTCTTTCATCAATTCTTTTTTAGGCTTGAGAGCAATTCTTATTTTTATTGCAAAGTTTGCATGCAGCGGCATTGATTTTGTGTAGACTTCTACTGAGTTTGTGTTTTGGTTTTCTCTGTCACCATAATAGCTCTCTGTGTTGAATTTCTTTTTCATCTTTTTGCTCATTTCCAGCCCTTTCCTTTCCATTTAAAAAAGACAGTTAAAATTGAATCTGTACCTGTGGTGAGTTGAGTACAGCTCCAAGTTTAAGGTTCTTTGTACAGCTGCCCTCAGAGTTAAATCTGGGGATCAATCTGCTTTCAGCCCTTCAAATTTGGAATCATGAAAGCAATGGTGTTTTCAATACCCTTCTGGTCTATATCTGCCTTGTGAGTAACCTTAAGCACCCTTTTCTCCCCTGGAACTGTGACCAGGGAGAGTCTGATTCTCTCCTGTGGCTACAAGCACTGGTCTCTGCTAGCCCTCTCCACCCTGAGAATCTCTCCCACAGACTGGGATGTGAATATGAGTAAAGCAACAAGAATTGCCTTAAGAGTGAGTGAAGGGACTTCCAGAAGGAGCACCTGCCCCGCCCTCGCCCCGCCCCTCGGCCGCGGCATGGCGGGGGGCGGGGAGGCCAGTTTTTCCTCCTTCCGCCTTATGCTCCCAACCCTTCGGGGGGCCCTTATGGCCATTGCTGCGCCCAAACGCTGCTCAAGTGGGCCGACGTGGAGGCGCCTGGCAGCCGGCAGCCTCCAACTCCCTCCTGGGCCTCAGGAAGCCCTCATTGGCCTGCTCGCGACCGCCCCCCTGAAGGCCCTGCGGGAAGGGGCTCTCCTGGGCCCTACCTGCCGCGTCTCCTCGCACACCAGGGAGAAGAGCCAGAAGTAGATGACGAGCTCCCGCCAGGATGGCAGGGGCTGGAAGTCGACCATGAGCACGTAGGCGAAGAGCCAGAGGAAGGTGAAGTAGGACAGGATGTTCAGGTGGAAGATCACCACTGGCGCCGTGAAGAAGGCTCGGAAGCGGGCTAGGCAGCTCACCAGCTGGAGCGTATTCTCTCTGAGGGGAGCAGAGCGGAGGGACACCGATGGGCCATGGCCGTCACCCTGGCTTGGCCTGGAGGGACCCCGAGACTCCATCCCGCTGAAGAGCCTCCCAATCTGGATTTGAATCCTGCAGGTGTGGCTTTGGGCAAGTTTCCTGGTCTGTCTGGCCTCCCTCTCCCTCTCTGCAGACTACCGGGCCTGAGCATAGGCTCTCCCCCCGAGGAAAGAGCTGGCGGGAAAGGAATAGCTGTGGGCACTGCACACAACCCTACCAGAATGGTCCTGCTGGTGCAGCTTCCGCCCCTGCCCCTGCCCCTGCCCAGACCGACCTCAGCTCTGCCTAGCCAAAGGCCAAAGAGGCAGAGATTCTGCTTAGGGCAGTAGCCCAACCCCTCTAAGGCCACACATCCTCGCTTAGCCCAGTCAGAGGACAAAAGAATGGAACTAGAGCATGGGAGCGGGATGGCCTGGGAAGAAGAAGAGGGAGAAGAAGGAGAGGAAGAGGATGGAGAAGAAAGAGAAGCAGAAGCAGAAGAGGAAGGAGGAGAAGAGGATGAAGAGAAAGAGGGAGGAGAGGAAGAGGAAGGAGAAAAAAGAAAGAAGAGGAAGGAGGAGGAAGAAAAAGGAGAGGAGGAAGAAAAAGGAGAGGAAAAGGAAGGAGAAGAAGAAAAAAGCAAGAAAAGGAAGAAGAAAGAGGAGAGAAAGGAGAAGAAAAAGAAGCAGAAGGAGGAGAGGAAGGAGAAGAAAAAGCAGAAGAAGGAGGAGGAGAGGAGGAAGAGAAAGAAGAAGGAGAGGAAGAAGAGAGGAGGAGGAGGAAGAAGTTGAAGGCGGAGGAGGAGGAGAGGAAGAACAACTGACCAGAAATAAAATATAAGTGAAGAATAGTCTGAAAGAAATGGTCTCTTTGTATAGAAGCAAAATCCCCTCATCTTGAAAGCAGGATGTGTGGAGTCTAGAACAACCACAGTCCTCTCAAAACATTTCAAGCAAACCGTAACCAAACATCTAAATACTTGACTGCAAGAAATAATCTACTAAAACATCCCAGAAATTTTGAACACAGGAAAAATGCACCAATTGACATCTTAAGGGGAAATTTTGTTTTAAACTCCAAGATATATAGTAGTTAAACTCAACAATTTTAGGTACTTAAACTTAGCAAAAACACCTGCTGCAAGTGACCAGGAGAAAAACCTTCTAATAAAAAGAAAAGAAAATTAGAACAGCACAAGACTACTTTGTATTCACCAGAAATCTCAGGAGCAAATGGAATAATATATTCCAAAAAGCAAAGGAGCTCAAGATGCAACTCAAAAGGACACACCTTATAAGCCTTAGCCTAATCATCAATGATAAAAGAATAATCAATTCAGTAAAATAGAGACATTTGAAGCATTTTTGAAGGTGATAGAAGCTTAGATATGAGCAGATTATTTGACTTGTAAACACTATTGCAACAACAAAAATAGAAAAATGATAAATAAAAATGCAGTGGGTAGAGAAATTAATAAAATCAAAAGTGATAGAACTATTGATTTAATAAATAAGACAAGGAGCTGGTACTTTGAAAAAACAAACAAAATAGACAAAGTACTGGTCAATCTAATTAAAAAAAGGAAGAAAGAAAAGCAAATTCACAGCATTAAAGATGAAAAGGGGGACAGCACCTCCAATGAGGAGGAAATTAAGGCAATCATTAGAAATTACTTTGCCCAATTATATGGCAATAAATACACCAATTTAGGAGAAATGGATGAATATATACAAAAATACAAAACGCCTAGACTAACAGAAGAGGAAATAGAATTCTTAAATAATCCCATATCAGAAATTGAAATCCATCAAGCCATCAAAGAACTTCCTAAGAAAAAATCCCCAGGGCCTGATGGATTCACCTGTGAATTCTATCAGACATTCAGAGAACAGTTAATCCCAATACTATACAAACTATTTGACATAATAAGCAAAGAGGGAGTTCTCCCAAACTCCTTTTACGACACAAACATGGTACTGATTCCAAAACCAGGCAGGTCAAAAACAGAGAAAGAAAACTATAGGCCAATCTCCCTAATGAATATAGATGCAAAAATCTTAAATAGGATACTAGCAAAAAGACTCCAGCAAGTGATCTGAAGGATCATTCACCATGATCAAGTAGGATTCATACCAGGGATGCAGGGCTGGTTCAACATTAGGAAAACCATCCACATAATTGACCACATCAACAAGCAAACTAGCAAGAACCACATGATTATCTCAATAGATGCAGAAAAAGCCTTTGATAAAATACAACACCCATTCCTATTAAAAACACTAGAAAGCATAGGAATAGAAGGGTCATTCCTAAAAATAATAAACAGTATATATCTAAAACCAACAGCTAATATCATCTGCAATGGGGATAAACTAGATGCATTCCCAATAAGATCAGGAGTGAAACAAGGATGCCCATTATCACCTCTACTATTTGACATTGTACTAGAAACACTAGCAGTAGCAATTAGAGAAGATAAAGGAATTGAAGGCATCAAAATAGGCAAGGAGGAGACCAAGTTATCACTCTTTGCGGACGACATGATGGTCTACTTAAAGAATCCTAGAGATTCAACCAAAAAGCTAATTGAAATAATCAACAACTTTAGCAAAGTTGCAGGATACAAAATAAACCCACATAAATCATCAGCTTTTCTATATATCTCCAACACAGCTCAGCAGCAAGAACTAGAAAGAGAAATCCCATTCAAAATCACCTTAGACAAAATAAAATACCTAGGAATCTATCTCCCAAGACAAACACAGGAACTATATGAACACAACTACAAAATACTCGCCACACAACTAAAACTAGACCTGAACAAATGGAAAAACATTAACTGCTCATGGATAGGATGAGCCAATATAATAAAAATGACCATCCTACCCAAACTTATTTATCTATTTAGTGCCATACCCATTGAACTACCAAAATACTTCTTCACTGATTTAGAAAAAAAAACATAACAAAGTTCATTTGGAAGAACAAAAGATCAAGGATATCCAGGGAAATAATGAAAAAAAACACATACGATGGGGGCCTTGCAGTCCCTGACCTAAAACTATATTACAAAGCAGCAGTCATCAAAACAATTTGGTACTGGCTAAGAAACAGAAAGGAAGATCAGTGGAATAGACTGGGGGAAAGAGACCTCAGCAAGACAGTATACGATAAACCCAAAGATCCCAGCTTTTGGGACAAAAATCCACTATTCGATAAAAACTGCTGGGAAAATTGGAAGACAGTGTGGGAGAGACTAGGAATAGATCAACACCTCACACCCTACACCAAGATAAATTCAAAATGGGTGAGTGACTTAAACATAAAGAAGGAAACCATAAGTAAATATGGTAAACACAGAATAGTATACATGTCAGACCTTTGGGAGGGGAAAGGCTTTAAAACCAAGCAAGATATAGAAAGAATCACAAAATGTAAAATAAATAATTTTGACTACATCAAACTAAAAAGCTTTTGTACAAACAAAACCAATATAACTAAAATCAGAAGGGAAATAACAAATTGGGAAAAAATCTTCATAGAAACCTCTGACAAAGGTTTAATTACTCATATTTATAATGAGCTAAATCAATTGTACAAAAAATCAATCCATTCTCCAATTGACAAATGGGCAAGGGACATGAACAGGCAGTTCTCAGCCAAAGAAATCAAAACTATTAACAAGCACATGAAGAAGTGCTCTACATCTCTTATAATCAGAGAGATACAAATCAAAACAACTCTGAGGTATCACCTCACACCTAGCAGATTGGCTAACATGACAGCAAAGGAAAGTAATGAATGCTGGAGGGGATGTGGCAAAGTAGGGACATTAATTCATTGCTGGTGGAGTTGTGAATTGATCCAACCATTCTGGAGGGCCATTTGGAACTATGCCCAAAGGGCAACAAAAGAATATCTACCCTTTGACCCAGCCATAGCACTGCTGGGTCTGTACCCCAAAGAGATAATGGACAAAAAGACTTGTACAAAAATATTCATAGCTGTGCTCTTTGTGGTGGCCCAAAACTGGAAAACGAGGGGATGCCCATCAATTGGGGAATGGCTGAACAAACTGTGGTATATGTTGGTGATGGAGTACTATTGTGCTAAAAGGAATAATAAAGTGGAGAAGTTCCATGGAGACTGGAACAACCTCCAGGAAGTGATGCAGAGCGAGAGGAGCAGAACCAGGAGAACATTGTACACAGAGACTAATACACTGTGGTATAATCGAACGTAATGGACTTCTCCATTAGTGGCGGTGTAATGTCCCTGAACAACTTGCAGGGATCCAGGAGAAAAAAACACCATTCATAAGCAAAGGATAAACTATGGGAGTGGAAACACCGAGAAAAAGCAACTGCCTGAATACAGAGGTTGAGGGGACATGACAGAAGATAGACTCTAAATGAACACTCTAATGCAAATACTATCAACAAAGCAATGGGTTCAAATCAAGAAAACATCTAATGCCCAGTGGACTTACGCGTCGGCTATGGGGGGTGGGGTGGAGGAAAAGAAATTGATCTATGTCTTTAACGAATAATGGTTGGAAATGATCAAATAAAATATATTTAAAAAAATGCAATGGGTAGATCAGTCAGCCTCAAAAAAAAAAAAAAGAGTGAGTGAAGGGACCCCATGTAATCTCCTTCTAAGCAGTTGTCTGATCCCCCCACTCATTTATTATCTGGGGCTTAATGCTCTAGAAGCCTTTCCTGTTACTTCAGTTGTGGTCAAGACCTGCTGGCTTGGTGGTCCTGCCCTGGTGCAATGTGTTCCACTTCTACCTCTACCACAGTCCATTCCATCTGTCCTGCTAGCTTTTCTAAGTTGTTTTGTGCTGGAAAATCAGATGTCTTTTTTGTGTTATAATACTGCTCCAGAATTCATTGTAAGACATTTTATCAGGATTTTAAAGGGTAATTTGATAGAGATCAGGTGAGAGATCTCTATATTCTCTATCAATTTGACTCTGCACGTGGCTTTTATTCTTATAAATTTGAATTAGAAATGAGACCCCTAGCAGAAGAATTTGAAGCAAATATTTTACCCCTCAAATACCTGATTCCCTTCTAATTTTACTACATTGGTTTTGTTTTGAGGGGAAAACAATTTAATTTCATGTAAGCAACTTTATCCATTTTACCTTGCTGTCCTATATATCCCTCATGTGATCATGAACTCTCCCCTGTCCATTAATATGTGAGTCAAAAATTTCCCCGTTACTCTCATTTCTTTTATATCAACTTTTGTATCTAAATCATGAACCCATTTGGAATTTATTTTGTTATGTGATGCAAGAATATTGGTCCATTCCTAGATTCTGCAAAACGAATTTTCAGTATTTTCAGCAATTTTTGTTATGTAATCAGTACTTAACATTGAAAATGGATTAACCTCCTCATTTTACTTGTGAGGAAACTAAGGCAAAAACAGAGGACGTGGCAGGGCCACAATTTGAACCCAGGTCTTCTTTCAAGATATGTTCCATGGTCTCTCACAATGTGAGGTGTTACTCCTCCTTTGTGTAATGAATCAGTTGAGAAATAGAGTTGAGACCTGCTATGTGCTCAGTCCCAAATGCCTAGGAGTCACATAGCAGTCTGCCATTGCATGGAGGCTTGTTTATTACATAGTTTAGAGATCACATACTTCTTTGGCACACAGTCAATTTTATACATATATGTTTCCATGCAACTTAACAGCAAACACCAAGCCTAAGTAAATACTCAATGAAACATTGTTGCTATAGATGAATGACATAACAACAGTGTGATCTAGATGTTAGTTATCCCTGATCTTAGGATAGTCATTGTTACTTTTGGTCAGCTTTCACAATCAATCACAATTACTTAGGATATGGATAACAAAACATGATTAGAAGGTTAATTTGAGACAGACCAGATTTCCTTCAATTTACATGTTCAATTTTTTTGTGTGTTACTTTAAAGCACCTGGCAATGTTGCCTGGTTTCTATCTGCATTGAAGGTTATTGATGTTCTTGGCTTCCCTGGCTTGTAATAAAAGTGAATGTAACTGTGGAGATAAAAAAAGAAGGGGGATAATGATCTTTATGTTTAATTCTGTGAATGTAAACTTTTAGGGTAATAATCTGGGAGGATTAAGTTATGGGATGTATATGTGTGTTAATCCTATAAGTACTTGCTCTCATAGTACTTCTCCTGTATTGGGGAGGAGACAATCATCTTAACGAGACCATTGTAGTAAGGGATGTTGGAGAGAGAGAGAAGTCACTGAGAGGGATCAGTGGGAACCTCATTTTCAGGGAGCTGCCTTGCCTGGCTCCCATCTCCCAAACTGTGACTTTGCCAGACAGTAAGGATTTGTCAGCTTCCCTCAGTCTTCTAACTCCAAGTCCACAATTTTTAACACTGCTAAAAAAATTGTGTATGGCTGGAGGGATCCTCAGAATTTCATTAGTGGGTTCATTCTGCTGAGATTTCCTCTGAGGAAGGACTTGAACAGTGCCACCTGGAATAATGATGATGATCATTGTAATGATCATCACAATAACTAGCTTTTAGATAGAACTTGAAGGTTTACAAAGCATTTCCTCTCATTTGAATGACACTTGCAAGTCTCAGCCAATGGGATACCTTTCCTTTTGTACAGTATCATGGAGCTCTTGCTACAAAACCTTCAAACTCAGCTTCACTATTACCAACATGTTTTACACAACAAAGATGAATCAAAAGGACTCCAGAACATTCAAGGCTGCTGAGCATATCCTACAAATCTTGGTGAGATTCTACTCCCATTCCCTTCTACCTCCTCTGTCCCATGCTACCTTCCATAGCCCTGTGTATTCAGGCTTGCTCTAGCCAGGTATACAGAAGTCCCCTTCTCTCTTTTTGTTTCCAGCTCAAGGTATTGTTTGGAAGCAGCAAGCTTGGCTCTCAATATTGTGGATGCAGTGGCCTTTCACTGAGGTGAGAATCCTTCAAGACATCATCAGCTCAGATATTAGGGACCAGCAATTTCCATTTCACTCAGATGATGCCCAGGCTGTTTCTTCTGCTTCTTAATAGAAATTCCTTCTTTCCCAAGCTGTAATGGATAAAATCTTCCAACCAAGAAGCCATTAAAATATTTTAGACTCCTTATTCTCTTTCTCAGGTAGAAAAATATTCATTCCCCATTATTCTTTCCAAAGATAAGTTTGCAACTGTTTTCACTTTATAACTCCACATGAAAGGAATAACCTAGGAGGCATCAAATGAGTGCTTAGAAAATGATTGATTAATAAATACATATCAACATTACCTTTCTCTAGAATCATATATAGGCTCCAAGCTGGAAGGGACAGTAGAGGTAACCTGGACCATTCTCTTCATTTACAGATGAAAAAATGAAGACCCAAGGAGATCCCAATAACTTTCCCCAGGTCAAAAATAGTCAGAGTTTGAACACTTGATCTTTGATTTTAAATTCATTGTTCTTTCCACTACTCTAAAGAAACTACTGAAAATAATCAGACCCCACAGACACTTGTAAACATACAAATAAGTGATGTTACAGAGCACTGCCAATTTCATTGTCGTGGATAAGGTGCTAAGTGTGGAATCAGAAAGAACAGAGTTCAAATTTTCTCTCACTTACCAGATGTGTGATGCTATGCAAGTCACATAATCTGCCTTGGCCTCCATTTCTTTCCTCTATAAACTGAGAGGGCTATATTTGATGGCTTCCAATGCCCTTTTCAACTTTAAATCTACAATCATCTCTAAACCTTTATTCCAGGACAGCCACTTCTCTCAAGAGTGTTCTCTGAATAACTAAATTTCAGAAACTAAACCAGTGGTGTCAAACTCAAAAGGAAATTTCTGAAGCCACTAAAGTATACATCAGCAAGGTCCCTATAGCCTGCATTTTGGCTCAGAAAAGCATATACATTTATATATATACATATACATATATATATATGTATTACTTTATAAATTAATAAGCTAACACATTAAAATTAGATTGGAACTACCCTTAATATAGCTCATGTGACTCCTAGGAAGGGCTGTTTGAAACCACTTGTCTGAAACATTAATTTCCAGGTCTCTGAAGAACAGCATAGCAACTGGAGTAGATATACTCTGCACTTTCAAGAAGGACTCCTCCAACCTTGTCCTGGACAAAAAGGTGGTTTCCTGGGAGCTGACTGAACAGCTCTGTAGAAGAGAGCTAAAACACCTGGTTATAGACAATGATAGCCTCATTGTGAATGGTAACTAGCTTGACTTTTGGGATATGTGCCTCTCTTTCTCTGGGTGGTTCCCTTTCCAGAAAACAACTCACCTGCCCCAAACTCTTCTTTCCTTTCGGGTCTCCTTTGTTTTCATGGTTTCTCTCTCACTCCTGGGAGCACTGGCCCTCAAAGTGGTGACAAACTATGAAGACATGGGGAGCTCACTTCTCAAGATCAGAAGAGACTGGATTGTTTTTAGACTCCTTCAACAAAGAAGTATGCCTTGAATGCCTTCTTGAATGCTGAAGCACCATTTTTCCCCTATGGGCCCCAAACCAACTCCTCTCCATTACTCCTTTAACTTTTTTGCCCACAAAGAGATACCCTACTCAAATTCTCTTCCTCCCTCTCTCCCCCCTCTATCTTTACTTCCCTCTCTCCTTCTCTCTCCTTCTTACTCTCTCTCTCCTTCTCTCTCTCTCTCTCTCTCTCTCTCTCTCTCTCTCTCTCTCTCTCTCTCTCTCTCTCTCTCTCTCTGTCTCTGTCTCTCTCTATCTCTCTGTCTCTCAACTTTCTTTATTTCTTCTATCTTTTCTCCCTCTCTTTTCTCTTTCTATTTTGGCCTTCTTTTCTGTACCTTTCCCAAAATCTTGTGTTTATGTCTCTTCTGTCCCATTCTCTTTTTTTCCTCTGCTATTCTCTTCTTGTCTTCCCTCCTTTCATCTGCTGTCCCTTGCCTTGTCCTTCCCTGCCCTCACCTTCTCTCCAAAACTTGTTCCCTCTGAATTTTTCTTTCTTCTTTTCTTTTCCCTTCTCAAACTACAGGGTATCAACATAAGCTGCCAGGAATCAGATCCACAAAGAGTAAGTTTTAGATTTCTTTATTGTCTGTTTGTATCTATATTTATATCCACTCTCTTTAATGAGACACTACAATGAAAGATTTTTTTTATATTTTTGGAAGGGATTAATGTAGGGCAGAGGATTAAAAGTGGTGTTAGGGATTCTTAGAATTAGATACACTATTAGATATGGCCAAAGTTTAGACTTCATTTACTCATTTGTCTATTCTCTTTTTGCTACTCAAAATATATATAAATAGTTCAAAAGGGAAAATTATCCCATGGGCCTGGGAAAGCAGGCTGTCCCTATCTCTTTCTTGTTCAAAATTAAGAGTCAGACCTTGTGGTCTTTGTAATCTTCTGATACATTGAGGGGATCTCCCAACATTCCAGAGAGACTTGTTGCTCTCCCTTATATTCTTCATTCACCAACGTTGCCCAATAGTTTTCATTAATAATGTTTTTATTCTCTGCTCTTTCAATAACTACACTCTCTCAAACCAGTGTCTTGCTCTGTTGCACTCAGATTTGAGACTCATCAGAAAAGAGATGATAGATAAATTTATGTGAGTTTATGAGCACTGAGTGAAATCCCATAGAAGAAGAGAAGAAGAGCCCAGTTCAAAACCTTGTAGGGCACCTACATGAAGGACTTAATTAAGTAAGAATCCAGCAAAGGAGACTAAAACAGGATAATCAGAGAAGTCCTAGGACAACCAGGATAGTTTTGTTATGAAAATTAGAGAATTTGGGTATCAACGAGTGCAGAGAGCTTAAGAAGAATGAGGATTAAGAAGAAGGCCATTAAGAGATTTTTGCAATTTCATTTTAATGATGAAGTTGAAAACCAGACTGTAGTTAAAAAAAAAGAGGAAGAAGAAGGGAAGTAGAAGTACCTTTCATAGATAGCATTTTCAAAAATTTCAATCCCAAAGGGAAGAGAGAGATAGGAAATGATAGCTATCAGGGATAGATGGATAAAATGAAGGCTGTTTTTCATTTGGGGTTGAAGGAAAGCTGCCAGTAGATGAGTAGAGTTTGAAAACAAAGTGAAACAATGGGAATACTAGAGAGATTCTCTGCTGGGTGAAGGATGAAGTAAAGAGAGCACATATTTTGGCATTTCCTTCAGAATATATGGGGACAACATATTGTCCTTTCTACACCCACTCCTGTGGTTGAGATATATGTTCTCATCTATTGTTCTAGGAAGTGAGGTTGGTGTAGGACCTGTCACCCATATCCCAGACCATGGAGAACCAGGAAAAATCATGACATCACTGACTAGTGGCCTCCTGATCCGTGAATCCCCTGTATATGCTATAGGTAAGAAAATATATTTTCTTTCTTTTATACTGGCATTTATTCTTGCTTTGGGCACTTGTTTTCAATTTTGAGATATGGAGTCACCTTCATAGTCTGAGAACAGGACAGTCACTTATGGGGGAAGTTTGTCATTAGGTTGTAAGATTTGACAATTTCCTCTGTCCTATTGCTTTCTGCCCTAAAATTTGCTGTGATAGTAGCCTTTGGATGAAGATCTCATGGGGGATTTTGCTATTTCTTTTGTTTGCTTGGGTGTATACATATAATAGCCTATTCTTTTTCTTTGATCATTTCTCAACTGTGGAATGACTCTTTTAAAAATAATTTTGTTAATTTATAAAACATATACATTCTTAATGTTTGTTAAATATTATATATGACACATAAAATTTATAATTGTCCCCTCCAATGTAGAAATATTTTCTTTGTTCCTTATGTGAAAAATTCCCCCATTCTAACTCTTCCATCCCTCTTCGTCCAGTGCTTCCCTCTTTATCATCCCTTCATTCTTTTTTGGAAATCATTCCAATATCATAGACTGATACACATGCTGAAATAGAGAAATATAAACTGAGGAAATTATTTCTTTTGCAATGACTACTCTGGCTGGCTTATGACTAGAGAGAGTTGCTAGAGGGAAACTTGAAAACTGTTTGGGAGTAATGGAGGTAGTAATGAGAAATGCTGAGGGATGCTAGGAGAGGGATGCTACCACACAGGGGAACTACCCTGGGGAATGCTCTGAGGTTTGCCTACTGATCCCTACTGATGGCTGATGGATCAGTATCTGTTTCTAACTTCCTCCTCCCCTTCACTCCCTCCCTTCTCCAACACTTTCCTTCCTGCCTCCCTCACCTCCCAGTTCTTCTTGAAGCTTTTGGCTTCTTCCCTCCTCCCTTGAGTAAAGTATAAAGATACTCTTTTCTTTTCCTTTTTCAAGTCAAGGGGTTTATTGGGATAACAGGATAGGAAACTGAGGTAAGAGGGATGAGGATTTCCCTCATCTATAATGAGGGAGAATTTGAGGGTTTGAGAGAGTAGTCCATTCACAAACGGTGACTCTAAGACAGAGAGATGAAGGACAACAGCTGTTTAAAATCTTCTTTTACTTCACAAAGTCAGCAAGGTCTCTCAGCTTAATTAACCCCAGACAGAAAACAAAGTCCAAAGTCTCCCAGTTTCTCCTGGCCAGCTCAACTCTCAAAGAGACAACCAACTCCAAAAGCCAATTTCTCCTTCTTCTCCTTTCTCTGTCATAGTTTCTCCTGGCCAGCTTAACTGCCTGAGTCAGAGAGCCAAAGTTAAAGCCAAGTTTCTCCTTCTCCTCTCTGTGGCCAGAAACCCCCAACTGCCACTCCTGGGAACATTCCATTTGGAACCTTCCTCTTGATTGACAGGCAGGTTAGGTCCCCAGCTTGTTTCTTGCATCTTGGCTTACAAGTCCTCTCTCTCTCTCTCCATGTCTCTACCGCAAATCCCCCCTTTTATTAGCAAAAAATGTAACTTTCATTTTTCAATGATACTTACCTTAATAATTCTATCTATCTTAACTCTTTGCTATCTGAAATATACTCTACCCCCCCCCTTTACAAAATGCTAAACACATCTTAGCTGTTCTATCGAAATGCTAAGCTAAGAATGGGTTATAGGAAAATGGTTACATGAACATAGTTTCACATAACAAAGCAAATAACAATTTCCAAATCATCTCAACAATTCCCCTATCATTAAGAATATGCAAATATTCTAATTCCTAATGTCTATAAATTCACTAAGTAAAATTTCCTATCACTAATAAATGCTAACCTACAATCATAATACAATATAACTTCCATGCTTCAGAACTTCTATGTCTCTACTTTCTTAAGCCTTAAACAAATTCAATAGGCTATTACTAATGTTAGTAGTTAGACTATTAATAAACTTACTCTAAAAAGTTAGCTCGTTAGTCAATTAGTAAGTTTAGTACAGATTTAAATATATACATCATTCTAAATTTCTGTGCAAACTCATGCAGAAAAGGATATTATTTTCTGTTTGAATTTCCCACAGAAATTTCTCATCAGTGTGTCTTTGTTATCATGCATGTCATGTAATTACCCATTCCATGAATATCTTATTTTGCTATGTAGGATGTGCATGCATATATGTGCTGTTTACATGTATGACACAGTCTTACACTTATTCATGGCCAAAATTTCAAAGTTCCAAAGTCCTTCCATGTCCATTCATGTTGCCTGTCGAAACTCTTCCATCCTTTCTGCTCAACATATCACTCTTCTGTCTACCATCACTTGATTGAAGACTTGTGTTCTTCAAGTCAGGATCCACTGCAATAATCAGGAACCTGGGAACACACAAACAAACCACGCACATGTGTGCAAGTTAGTTTTTTACATATGTGTGCAAGTAAATGTGAAAAGTTACTTTTGCATGGAAGTGAGATGAAATTTTTGAGTAACAGAATGTATCAATTTTTTGTGTGTGCAAGTAAGATAACATGATTTTCTTCATGAATGGGGGTAAGCTTTTTGCATTTGTACATCTTCGTGTTTACAAGTTAGGTCAACTTGTGTTTTTCCTCATGCAAGGGGGTAAGCGTTATGCATAGGTTTTCAAGTCTTTGGTAAGAATAATGACATCAATTTTTTTTCTTTCAAGGAGGTTTATCATATGGTTACTGTATGTAGTTCTTGGATGGTTACTATATGTAGAATTTGGAGATAGTTTTTTTCGTTTTGTTACTATGTCAGGCAGAGACTTTTATATCTTATATTGAGGCTTTGTGGCTGCTAATCTTTCTCATGCAAGGTTTTACTTTCATATTACTGTGTTACTGTCTGTATATTTTCAGGGTTCTATCCTTTCATTATTTTAACTTGTGCAGGGGTCTCTCTACTCTATTCTGGTGGCAAGTATTCATGTGCTTTCCTGTGTTTCTGGTAGGGACTGCATTTGCTTATCAATTATTTTCCTAGGGCTACTCAATATTATGGGTGTGATGCAATTTCACATGTGAAGCATGGAACCATGGATCTCTTTGATCAACTTTTATAGCTATTGGGGTTGTCATTATGACCGTAGTAGGTCCAATCCATCTTGGTTCTGTAGGAGATTCTCTATTAAAGTTCTTGACATAAACTTTATCACCTGGTTTTATCTTGGGCAATGAAAAATCTAGTGGTGTTCTTTGCACAAGCAAACCCAGTTTCCTTAGTTCTTCAATCCTATGTTGTATCTGTTTTAAGTATTCATGAAGAACACATTCACCTCTTAACATGGATACAAGTAAGGTGGCTTTACTGTCCTACGATGCCAAAGAGGGCTGACCATACAGAATTTCAAAAGGTGATAGGTGCAGGTCAGTCCTAGGCCTGGTTCTAATGTTGAAGAAAGCAAGGGACAAAACATCTGCCCATTTTGAATGTGTTTCTGAACAGAGTTTACCTATTGGTGTTTTTAACTCTTTGATCGTCTGTTCGACCAGCCTGGAACTTTGGGGCCGATAAACTGAATGGTAATTGCACTTAATCCCCAAGTTCTTGTAGATTTCTTGTAGAACCCGGGAAGTGAAGTGGGTCCCCTTGTCCGAGTCAATGGTATTGGGAATGCCATGTCTAGGTATAATCTCCTTCAATAGAAATTTCACTACTGTAGCAGTGTCACTTTTCTTATACGGACATGTTACAACCCATCTAGTCAGTCTATCCAAATTAACCAATGCATATTTGCATCCCCTTTCCTTAGGCATGTTGATATCATCAATTTGAATACAGTGGAAAGGCATATAACTGAGTGGTCTGCCTCCCAATGCAACACTCTTGAAATGTCCTTGATTTTATCTCCTGCATGTTTCACGTGCCTTGACTAGTTCTAATGGCATTTGTAGTCATTCCTGGTGCTGTCCAATATCTCTTTATGCTATCCAAAATCCCTTGTACTCCGTAATGTCCCTTTGCATGAATTACGGTGCATAGATGTTGATACAACTTTTTAGGGAGAATAGGATTACCCCCATGAGCAATACAGATGCCTTTGATCAGTTCAGTAGCTGCTCTTTCCATGAATGTATCTCTTCTCTGTCATAGGCTTTAGTGAGATTATTCCTTTTGATCAGAGAGAAATGCAGCACATGGTGGGAACCGAACCTAACAGCACACTTTGATGTTATGTCTGCTCTTTCATTGTTAGGGATATCCTGTCCTATCCATGAGTGTGTACCTTACAATGAATTATGGCCACCTCCTTAGGAAAGTCTACAACATTAATAATACTATCTATAAGATTGCCATATGCAATTGGTTTCCCAGCTGAAGTTTTATAACCTTTGTTTTTCCATATGTATGATGACCAAAGCACAGTGGAGAAAGCGTAGTGTGAATCCAGAAATATATTAGCTTTTTTCCCCCTAGCTAATTCCAGGGCCATGAGCATAGCCTTAAGCGTGGCTCCCTGGGTGCTCACATGACTTGGCAACGATACATGCCAAAGCATTTTGTCAATGTCAACAACCGCTGACCCTGAGAATGTCTCTCCCATCACGAACATAGGAGGACCCATCTGTGTATAACTCCATTTCTGAATTTATAAGAGGTGTATCTTTCAGGCGTTCATTTGGCCTATGCATGAGTTCTACTATCTGATCACAATCATGCAATACTTCTCCACCCATTGGCAAATCAGGGACCAGAGTTGCTGGGTTCACCAGTGCACATCTATGAATTGTGATGTTATCATTGCCTAACAAAATGACTTCATACTGGGATATTCTTGCATCGGTGAATGAATATGTACTCTGTGACCGTAACAGATTTTCAATTTCGTGTGCAGAATACACCTGCAATTTACATCCCAGTACTATGTCATAGGACTTCTTGACCATTAGAGTTGTAGCTACTACACTCCTGAGGCAATGTACTATGCCCTGTACAACCGTGTCAAGGATAGAACTGTAAAATACAATAGCCCTTAGATTCAACTGAAAATACTGTGCTAACATTGCAGAAGCATTGCCTTTTGCTTCATGGACTTCCAAGTGGAATTCTTTCTTATATTTAGGTATTCCCAAAGCTGGAGCTGATAGAATATCTCCCTTCAACTGTGACAAAGCATGCAAATGTTCCTTATTCATTTGCAATGGTTCTTTGAAGTCTTTCTTTGTCAAATCAGTCAAGTACTTGGATATATGAGAATAACCCACTATGTACTGCCTCCAGAAACCAGCAACCCCCAGAAAAGCTCTCAGTTCTTTCTTAGTTCGAGGGATGCCTAGCTGTATATCTGTATATCTGCTACCTTTTTATTTGAAATTTTCCTGGTGCCCCCCTCCAGGACAAATCCTAATATTCAACTATTGGTAGGACCCTTTGAATCTTCTTTTTAGAAACTTTATGTCCCCTCTGATAAAGTTCTATTAACAATTTCTTTCAATGTTCTAAACAAGTTTTAGGGTCAGGAGATGCTAGCAACAAATCATCCACACAGTGTATCAATTTGCTATGTTTGATCTCTTTGCAACAGTTGAGAAAATATTGAAGCCGACTCCCAACAATCTTGCACTAATCTAGTATAGCACAGCTGGGTTTGTTGCCATTGGAAAGCAAAAATATTTTGAGAATCAGGGTGCAACGGTATAGTGAAGTAAGCATTGCTCAGGTCCAACACTGTACACCTCCTAGCTTCTGCAGGTATCTGAGTTATAATATCATTTGGAGATGGTGTTACAGTATATCTCTTCCTAATGAAATTATTCACAGCCCTCAAATCATCACAAATCTCCATGCAGGAGTGCCATCTTCATTCAGCTTATTCTTTTTAATGGCTAATATTGGGTTATTGTATTCAGATACCATAGGTCTCAATATACCTTGCTCAAGCAAGCTATTTATAATGGGTATTATCCCTTCTCTTGCTTCTCTACTCAACTTGTATTGTGGTATCTTAGGTGGTATCCCTTCCCTGACCTCAATCCTAACAGGAGTAATCGATTTAATCCGACCCACATCATTTTGGTGTTTTGCAAGCACCCCCTGTGGCATATCTGTGGGTATGTCATATTTAGAAGTCACAACTTGAATTTTTTCAGGTTCTTCCTCAAGTTGCTCTAAGTAACAATGGATAGTGCTTCAGTGAATTCTTGGGTAGATGCAAAGAAATTACCCCATATTTTTCACATTGTAATGTTGCCTGCATCTTGCACAAAACATCTTGTCCTAAAGATTGGCTAGGCATGATGGAATCAACAAGAAGTTATGATCTATGGTGAGAGGACCTAGTTTAACCATAGTGCTTTTGAGCTCAGGGACCTATTGTCTTTGTCCCATTGCTCCAGCTACAGAAGCCATACCCCCTATGTAGGTATCCCCTGGACTTGTATTTAGGACAGACTTTGAAGCACCAGTATCCAAGAGAGCCTTAAGGTTTTTCTTCCCCACCTTAATCCATACCTATGTTTCTGGCCTGTTTGTAGGTAAAGAGTTTATTGCCACCGAATTAGTACTCGTGTCTTTGCTACCCTCTGCCAGCTGCATATGTAACTCAGTTAATTCTTTTTGATTTGATCCATTCCCAATGAAGTCTTCAATGGTACATGAAGCTAAACCATCACAGTAGCTTTGGCTGGATATCCCTTTGCCACTTAGAATGCTGACTTCAAGCCTGCCTTTTGAATTCTTGGTGGTTATTCCAATTGAGAAGAATTCCATTCCATCCTGCTTTTCAAATTTAACTGAAATGTCACCTCCACTACTTGGAATATGATAATTATTTTCAAAAGTAATTTCAGCTTCATTATCAGTTAGTTTTTACTTAACTAAATCACTCAGTACTGGATGAAAGGTACTAGCTTCTCGATTCCAATTAGATGTCATTTCTGAGGGTATATCTGCCATAAAGCTCTTGGGAGAATTAACTAAGTTAAATGGGACTTCATCTGTGAATGTTTCTAGAGCCTTGTCATATTTAGCAACAGTAAACTTTAGGGAATTGAAACTATGATTTTTGGTATTAGTCACTAACTTTTTCTTGAGTTCTTGTGACTCTTTCTTTTTCTTTTGCATAATTCAATACTATTATCTATTCTACCCTGGAAAAATTTCTTAAGGAACGATCTGATTTCCTTTACAGACTTTTCCTGTGTGGTTACTATAGGTCTTATCAAAGTCTCTCATCTCATTTGCAATTGGAGATGTTATTTCATTAATCTCTGCCTCATTTTCTTTAATCTGGCTCGGCCTTTCTCTTGCTTTATTGAAATGGCTATCATTCATAGAGCATTTTCTTATACCAATTTCACTATTTCCCAAGCTTTTTCTATTATTTTTATCTGTAGGCTCATTATTACTACTTTTTCTACCTCCAAGTGTCACCCTATGTGCCTGGCTTCATAATTCTCTTCTAACCACATCTGAATACTTTGGCTTTGCTCCAGTTGTTATAGCATTTTGTATTTCACTCAAATCAGGAGCTTGCTGTGAGGACTTTAACTTGCAGTGTGAACAGTAAGTAATTTTCTTGTATCTAGTTTCGGCATTATGTTTGTCTCTGTTATTAATCTTATGTTTCTTCTTCAAAAAGCAGCTTCTAAACCAGACTGTATAGTTAAAAAGAGAATAGAAAGAAGGAAAGTAGAAGCACCTTTTATGAGCATCCTGAAGGATTTCAGTCAGAAAAGAGAAGAGAGACAGGTGGATAAAATGAAGGGTTTTTTTCCAGATGGGGAAGTAATAAAGCTGTCATTAGATTAGAAGAGTTTGAAAAAATGAGAATATAGGAGTACTAGAGAGATTCTCTGCTCGATGAATGATGAAGAAAAAAGAGCACATATTTTGGAGGTTCCTTCAAAATATAAGGGAACAACATATTGTCCTTTCTACCCCGAGTCCTGTGGCTGAGATTTATGTTCTCACTTATTCTTCTAGAGAGTGACATTGGTGTAGGGCCCTTCACCCATATCCCAGAACATGGAGCACCAGGAGACATGACATCAGTGACCAGTGAATCTACTGTATGTGCCATGGGTAAGAAAATATTTCTTTTTCTATTATATTGGTATTCATCCTTGCTCTGGGCCCTTGTTTTCCAGGTTTGAGATATGATATGGACTCATCTTCATAGTCTGAGAACAGGAGGCTCACTGATGGGGGAGTTTGTGATTAGGTTGTAAGACCTGGCAACTTCCTCTGTCCCATTACTGTCTGCCCAGATGTATACTGTGATGCCAGCCTTTGGATGAAGAGCTCATGGAGGATTTTGTCCATTTCTTGTGTTAGTTTGTGTGTATACATATAATTTACTAGGATAAAAGTCAGCTACTGGAGGACAGGCTTTTCTATGCCCAGCACCTAAAACCCTGAATGGGGTACCTGATTCTTAACAAATGATTACTGCTTCATTTTCCATTTAACCTGAGCAGATATCTTTCAGGCAGTTTGTCTGAGCCACGTGCCTTGTCTCATCTGAGGGCAAGAAGACAGGACAGATCCATCTATATATCAGTCTCAGCTTATTTAATACTTTCTCATGGTGGCCATGCACCCTAGAGCACAAGGAGATCCTAATTCCTGTCACAGTCTTTTTGTTTTGAAAGTGCTTGTCAGGGAGAAGGTGCTAATGTGAGGGGTTGGGGATTGGTTGCTCTTCTCAGGAAGTTCAAAATCCTCACAGGCTCTGGGGATCTCTGTCCAAATGAATCCAAACTTCCCCCATCAACCCTTAGGCATACTTCAACTAACTGCTTTGGTCACAGGATTCTCTACTGAGACTTCAGGGACACTGAAGAATGTGAGTGGATCTGACCAGGGAAGAGAACCAACGAACTCCACCAGTATCCCTATGACTGACTTTATCGGGAGAGATTCCATTGCTTACACTGAAACGGACATACGTGTCATGGAGACAACTCCAAGAGCCACAGCCACTCAAGACCCACTTCTCACTGTGCCCACTGGAGCAGGTGACCTCATCCCTGGGATGCACAGGAGAACTGTGTCCTCTCCCACCGAAACCTCAGTTCCATCTGAGATATCCTCTGGAGTCACCATTGCCATTGCAAGGACCTCACTCTCCATGACTCCAGTAGAAATCACAGCTAGCCCCGGCTCCAGTGCTCCTTTAAACATCAGCCTAAGCACAAGAACAGCTTCCCTTGAGCCTGCTACTTCGTTGGAGGACCCAGGGCCAGCCGGCCTGACTCCAGAAACTGAGAGAAACCCACAGGCAACACCAACTCCAGCTATCACCCTGCCTCCAGCCAGCACACAGGAAGTTTGCACAACAGCATCTCCCAGTCCTCCTGACACAACCACAGAGGGCAGCAGTGTCCAGGCAGGGACAGCCTCTGTTTCTGATCAGGTGCCTTCCACTTCCAGCCTCTTCCCAAGTAAGCATATTTTAAATAAACTTCCCAGGGAGGGAATTGGGGTGTGGTCTTGGAGGGAATGGAGAGTGTCTGTCCAGGGAGGGTTAGTTTGTGCCTTTCTAAGGGGAAGGGTCTTCTTCCCAGGTCTTTCCTCTCTTTAGCCTTCCATTGAGCCACTGTAGGGACATTTTCTTGGTTCCATATCTGTTGAATTAGTGTCATCTCTCCAGGCTTCCTCAACTCCATGCAAGGATAGTTTCACAGTCCCTGTGCTAAAGTGATTCTCCTCTTCTTATTGATGGGATTCTGATTCCACTTGATTTAGTGGAACCTCATGATTTAACATATATGGGGATTGTCCATCAGTGAGTCCATGCTTTGAAGGGGAAAATTTGATTATTTATCCTGTGGGGAAAAGTCAGAGAAGCCATGTATTTTTGGTCTCAGCAGTTAGTAGCAACAATGTACTTTCCTTTGGGAGTCCACCAATAAAGACTTGACTGAGCTCTGGTTTCTCCCCTCCTCTCATCCTGTAGGAGGTGATGCTGGTGTGGTGCCAGACACACATGCCCAAGGCCATGATGCACCAGGAAGCACAGTAGCACCAATAAGGAGCTCCCTCACCCCTGTGTCTACTATTATTCCCACAGGTAAGTAGGTACCTCCTCTCTGTCTCTGTGTTGGAGGTTTATCCTTTTTAGGGCCTTGTTTCCCAATCTTACAGAGGAAACATGAAATTATTTTAGAGATCAATCCTCAAGAACTCTTCTGAACCTCTGATTCCTTTCTATGTATAGCCTGGAGAAGAGAAGTTTTAGAGGTAGGAGTGAGATTCCCACTGCTAAGGTCTTTTATATAAGCAACCATAGGTATAAAGTTGGAAGGAAACTTTAAACCATCAGGTATTATGGATAGCCTCTCATTTTACTGATGTGGATACTGAGGTTTAGAGAAGTAAAGTAATTAGCTCAGGGTGACCGGATATGACTGGAAAGGACCCTTAAAGGTCATCTAGCTGGATCCCATCTTTTTACATATTGGAAAATTGGGGTGGAGAGAAGTTAAATGACATGCCCTATGACACAAAAGTAGAAAGCAGCAGACGTGAGATTTGAACCTAGGACTCTATTATGCTGTATTTCAAGGTCAAGAGGAGAAGTCAGCCCTAACACCTCACATTGAATGGCTTCCACTTTGGGAAAGATTCCTTCTATGAACTCTCCCAAGTTCATAGCAGAGAATGTGTTTTTACATTCTTATTTACATCTTCAGTATTTAGGATAGAGCTGGGCACATGATAAATACTTAATTAATGGAAACTAATTGATTGCTTTGATCTAATGAGTAGATTTGTGAGATTCAGTTTATTAAAAAAATTTGTCTTAAAAATGTATCTTATACACCTACAAACTGAACTTGCCTATGGAAAAGTGAAGGAGAATGGAATAAGCAATTACGTAACACCTACTATGTGCCAGGCACTTTGACTAAGCATTTTTTATAGAAATAGTATCTCATTTGATCCACAGAACAACCCTAAGTGTTGGGCTTTATAGTTAGCCCCATTTTTCAGATGAGAAAAAGATGCAAGCAATGACTGCTTGACTTTCCCAGGGTCATACAGCTAATGAGTTCTTAGGTCACATTTGAACTCAGGTCTTCCTGACTCCAGGCTCAGCACTATCTCCACTGTGCCAACTAATTACTTATATGGTCTGAGCCACAGAGTTCCTGGTGTCAAGAGTCAGGAATGGAGACAGATCCAAAGGCTGTGCTCTTTAGCAGTGAACTTGGGGAAGGTGGATCCTGCAGATATGGGCAAATCACTTTATTTCTATCAGCCTTGACTTGCCAAAGAGGAAAAGAATGGTTCTGGGACCTTCCCTTTAAGGTATGATTTCATGACCTTCTCCCTCATCTTAGCTTAATAGTTCACTTGGACCTTTGGTGATTGATTGCACTTGGCACACCCATTTAATACTGAATCCCAAGAATTTGCCTCTAGGTTTTGTCCTTTCTGAGAAGTTCTTGAACCAGGGATGCCTCTTGGTCACTAGTTTATGGATTGATTCCTACACATTAGCTCTGTGATTCCTGTGTCCTGGTCCTACTCTACTATGGCCTCTGAGTGTTTCCAAGAACTTCTGTAGCCAGGAGATCCTAGATTGGTCAGAGGTCAGAACTGAAAAACTGGACCTCTCTGATGTCATTGTCTCCACATGGCTCCTGGCAGCCCTTCAGCCTGGTGGACAAGGTCAAATTTGGAGTTCTAGGTGTGATGATGTAATAGTTAAAATAGTTGTTTGTCTTAAACTGTAGTGATTAAAATAGTGGAAGACTTAAATTGTAGTAGATAAAAGAGTGGATGAGTAAGTTGTGACCGCAGAAAATATGTTTTTAAGACAGTGTCTTGTTTTCAATCAAATATAAGGTGGTCGCCAGGGAAAAATTCCCAATTATTAGAATATACCCAAGTAAATTGGGTTTTATAGAGATTTTAATTAATACAATGAGGAATTAAGAACGAGAGAGAGAAAAGGGGAATAATGAGAAAAGGATAGGCTGGCCCAGGGCAGCCCTGGCCAACCTAGGCCTAAGCCTTAAGAGAAAGATCAGTCAGTCCTTAATCACTCATCACAAGATCTGTCCAAGCAAGGATTCTAGTGACACCCGGCCAGCTTCATCTCAGCTGATTCCACCAGCTCAATCCTGAATCTGAATGTCATCTGAATGAATCTGAGCTCCTATTTAAAGGGAATTTTCTACTATGTCTCCTCCCCTAAGTTCTCACATCTACCAATCACAGTAGACATTTTTCAAAGGACAGACCATTCTTAGTTCACACCTGATTAGAGTAGAATCTCTGAGTAAGTTTTCATCTCTTTGCTCCTTGTAAAATTCACAAGCTGCCTGACCTTTATAGGTACTTAGCACCCCTTTGTATTAGTTCTAAAAATAGGCATGGCTTAAGAACTTTTTGTCTTACTATAACTATGGGTTGACATACTTTGTATGTAAAAGTATCTTGTATCAAAAGTATCTTTCAATGTTTCAGCAAAGACTTTACAACTTCATCTTCCCCTAAGGCATGCTTAAGTATGGTGAAGTGGAGTTCTCACATTCCTGTTTTAAGTACCTTCACTGCCCAAATGGTGAATGGTCCAAATGGGGAATGGTCTTAACCCAACCTCATGAAGTAGAGTCTGAGAAATTTTAAGGTTCACAATGGGAGATGAAGATGAGGAGACAAGTGTCTCTAGATCAGTGGTTCTCAACCTCTCAATATGTAGCAATGAGAATACATAATGCATATCAGGTATTTGCATTCCTAATCATAACTGTAGCAAAATTACAGTTTTGAAGTAGCCACCAAAATAATTTTTTGGTTTGGGGTCACTGCAACATGAGGAACTGTATTGCGGGGTCATGGCATTAGAAAGGTGGAGAACCACTGCCCTAGGTGATCTTAGGTGAGGATTGGAGGCAGACCATCAAGCCATTTTCTGGATAAGAAACTTCAAGGAAGGGAAGTGTGTCCCATGTACCATAAAATCCCTAAAGCATCCTCTTATTAAGTTGTGACTGATATTCCTCTCAATTTGTTTATTGCTTTTGTTAATAATCCTTGTTCAGACATCTATTTCCAATAGAAAATCACCTATGCTATTAGAGAAGCTGTATGTCATTCAGCATTGCTGTTGAGAAATCAAGCCATATCTGATTAGCATGTTGCTTAATAATCTCTGATGCTCTTTATCTTTTAAAATTTGACTTTAATTAAAATAATTTTATTTAAAGATATGATATTTGGCTAATTAAATCTAGTAATAATTTTCAATATATGTTTTCTGAAATTATTAGGTCCAAATATTGTTCCCCCTTTCCTTCGGTCCCCCTCTTGGAGAGATGGTAAGTAATTTGAAATGGATTATACATATATTATCATGTAAAACATAATTCCATATTGGTCATTTTTATAAGAGAACACTCATATCAAACCAGAGCCACATAAACTGTACATAAAATGATGTGAAAGGGAGTATGCTTTGAACTGCAGCTGACTCCCACATTTCTTTCTCTAGAAGCGTAAAACATTCTTGGTCAAAAGTCCTTCAGAACTGTTCCAGATTGCTGTCTTTCTGAGAGTAGCTACAACTTTCACAGTTGATCAAATGCAGATCAAAGCATGCTCCCCTTTAAATTCAATTCAAAATTATTCATGTTATATCTTATAATACTCTCTGTTTCTTGTTTGGTCTTGTCATGGTTATTGTCTGCCTAGTAATTATTGATCTCTAGAGAGCTGTTAAAGATAGATAGATAGATAGATAGATAGAGAGATAGATGAGTGAGGAAAGGTAGTAGTCAAGGTGGAATGGCTCATGTTGTACTCTCTCACTCTCTTTTCCTGGTCTATGATAGCTGAGGAATATCTCTGGGAAATGGTGATCCTGGGTGATGTGGTAGTGTAAGTAAGTTAGGGGAAGGTTTCCCCTATTGAGAGATAAGAGGGTTACCCCAGAATTAATTGGCACAGTCTTTTAGAATTGTAAGCCTCTCCTCAGTTCATGACTCAGTGAGGAGTCCTGACCTGCACTTTTTTTTTGCAATGGCTGATCATGCACAAAATATATCAATCTACTTTCCTTATAGTGGATGTTTGTAAGGTCTTTCATCAAAATTTGGGAAAATAATCACGAACTTTCACAGAACCCTTGGGACAGGCAGAAAGAGGTCAGCTGGATTCCTTTTCATATGAATGCAAAAATCTTTTGGGATTCCTCGTGTATTGGGATGGAGACAAAAGCAGTAAATAAATCAACTACTGTGAAACATTTTGCATGAGTGGGAATTGCATAAATTATCATTGCAGGACTTGGTACAACACAGTGGTTTTTTATCATATGGTCATTGACTGCTCTCAGATCTTGAACAATTATATAGACCACATTGCTCTTTGCATCTAACTTGGGCTTTTTCACAGTGAATATGAGGGTGTTTTATTTGGAGATACAGGGTACTAGTATTCCTCGCTGTAATAGGGACTCTATTATGGGGTTATCTCATCAATTGCTTCTTTGCTTAGTGGGTATTGTGGGATTTCTTGTGGTGAACCTTCTTTAGTTCTTTATCTTAACAGGGACTGCTGATTTCAATTACCCAACATCTATAGAATTGGTGGCCCATAAACCTTCAGGGATAGCGGGTGATATTTCATTGATGTGATTTCCTTTACCCTCTGAATCTATTGCATCTAGAAACAATACTAGAAAAAGATTTAGGGATTCTTCAGGTAGTTCTAGTGAAATATCTCCAGTAGGGGTACTGAGAGAGATGGCTGACCAAAGCTGGGTCTGGGTAGTCCAAAAGCCCTAGGTAAAGTAGCAATGCTGCTCAGACCACTAGCTCAGGCCCACTCAGTCCTCTTGAGGGAGCAATCCCAATGGAGGCACAACCTGAACTGTCTCTACCAGCATGGAGACTTTGCCTCCTCAGCAGCCACAGCTCCTTACCACCTGGCCTTGCAGAGGATGGGTCCAGCTGATGCCAAGAGCAGAGCCAAGCACCAGGAAAACAAGCAGGGCAGAGGGAGCATCAGTAACAGCAGCGGCGGTGGCGATGGCCTTGAAGCTCCCCCACCCACCGGCATGGCTTCCCCCAGAGCACTGTAGCAGGCCTGCTCATGGCCCTGGCCGCGGAACCCAAAGGACCCCTGGACACTCCCTAATCCTCTTTCTAACAAAATTTCTTCCATATTCTCTGCTCCAAAGAATAATTTTTGACAATTACAAATATCCTCTTTCCATTTCGATATATAAACATTTTAACTCTTTAATGAGTCCATTCAATTTTCTCTTTTTGATTTACCATTTTGGGCTTCTCTTCTGTATCATGTTTGGACATAAAATGTTTTATTTTGGTCTGATTTATTCCTCAGGAATACTTGGAAATCTTCTATATTATTGAATTTCCATTTCTCCCCTGAAAAAATGTACTCAGTTTTGCTGGATAGGTGACTCTGGCTTACAAACCCAGATCTTTTGCCTTCCTGAATATCCTATTCCATAACACTCAATCCTTCAGTGTAGAAGCTGCTAGATCCTGTGTGATCCTGATTTTCAGTTTCATGGTATTTGAATTGGTTTTTATGGCTGCTTACAGTATTACAGTATTTTCTTTTTATCTTGATGGCTCTTGAATCTATTACATTCTTGAAAATTGTCATTTGAGCATTTCTTTCTAGAGGTGATCTGTGAATTCTTTGAATTTCAATTCTATTTTTGTGTCTGACGATATCTCAGGAATTTCTTTGGTAATTTCCTGTAGTGTGACAGCCTACACTCAGAATGGGTGAATGACCTGAATAGAAAGAAGGAAAGTATAAGCAAATTATGTGAATACAAAATGGTATACTTGTCAGATCTTTGGGAAAGGAAAGACTTTTAAAACCAAGGAAGAGCTAAAACAATCACCAAATGTAAAATCAATCATTTTGATTACATTAAATTCAAAAGCTTTTGTACAAACAAACCTAATGGATCCAAAATTAGACGGGAAGCAACAAACTGGGAAACAATCTTCATTACAAAAACCTCTGACAAAGGTCAAATCATCCAAATTTATAAAGAACTACAGCCAATTGTACCAAAAAACCAAGCCATTCTCTAATTGATAAATGTGCAAGGGACATGAATAGGCAATTTTCAGTTAAAGAAATCAAAACTAGTAAATAAGCACATGAAAAATTGTTCTAAACCTCTTATAATCAGAGAAATACAAATCAAAACAACTCTGAGGTTATCACCTCACACCTAGCAGATTGGCTAACATGATAGCAAAGGAAAGTAATGAATGCTAGAGGCGGTGTGGCAAAGTCTGGACATTAATTCTTTGCAGGTGGAGTTGTGAATTAATCCATCCATTCTTCAAGGCAATTTGGAACTATGCCCCCAAAGGGTGCTAAAAGACTGTCTGCCCTTTGATCCAGCCATAGCACTGCTGGATTTGTACCCCTGAGAGATAATATAGAAAAGGACATGTACAAAAATATTCATAGCTGGGCTCTTTGTGGTGGCAAAAAATTGGAATATGAGGGGATGCCCTTCAATTGGGGAATGGCTGAACAAATTGTGGTATATGTTGGTGATGGAATACTATTGTGCTCAAAGGAATAACAATAAAGTTGAAGAATTCCATGGCGACTGGAACAACCTCCAAGAAATGATGCAGAGGGAGAGGAGCAGAACCAGGAGAACACTATACACAGAGCCTGATACACTGTGGTACAATCAAATGTAATGGACTTCTCCATTAGTGGCAATGCAATGACCCCGAACAACCTGGAGGAATCTACGAGAAAAACTGGAATTCACATCCAGAGGAAACACTTTGGGAGAAAAAACACCAAAGAAAAAGAACTGCTTGAATGCCTGGGTCAAAGGGATATGGTTGGGGATGCAGACTCTAAATGAATATCCTAGTGTAAACAACAACATGGAAATAGGTCCTGATCAACGACACAAGTAATACCTCATGAAATTGCGGGTTGGCTGTGGGAAGGGTAGGTGGAGTGGAGGGAGGGAAACAATGTGATTATTGTAACCAAGGAATAATGTTGTAAATTGACTAAATATACTAATTCAAATTGAAAAAATAAATAAAAGGCATGTTAACATTAACATTTAAAAATTAATATATAAATATATTTTGAAAATACAAGATTAAGTGTTCTTTTCATCAGTGAGTTCTCATACCACTTTTTAATATAGCTCCAATTTTGCCATTCTAGAAGTTCTTCTTCTGTGCATTTTTGTATATCTTGTTCCATATGGCCAATTCTGCTTTTCAAAAGAGTTCCTCTCTCCTTTGAATGTTTATGCATCTCTTACCACTTTGTCTATTGTGATTTTACCCCCATTTGAATTAGTTTATTTAGTCAATTTAGAACATTAGTACTTGTTTACAATAATCACATTATTTCCCTACCTCCCTCTTCATTTGAGGTGGTCTCCCTATTCATCTTGGATACTGTCAATTAGATTTTTTTCTTTCCTTTTTTTAATTAGACTGATTAGTATTTTGTATATTTTATTTGTTTTTTTTCAAAGTACCAGTTTCTAGTCTTATTTATTAAATCAATAGTTCTTTGACTTTCGATTTTATTAATTTCTGCTTTGATTTTTTGGATCTCTAATTTAGTCTTCATCTGAGGAGTTTTAATTTGTTTGCTTTCTAGATTTTTAATTTGCATTCCCAATTCATTGACCCTCTGCCCTTCTTAATTTGTTAATATATGAACAGACATCAGAGAAGGAACTAGAGAGGGAACATAAAGCTGGCTGACTGGCCAGAGCTGTGTAGATCCTCCATATTTGCTCCAGCCTTACAAGAGGTGATGGCCTCAGAGCACACCCAGCCCAACCAATCTGAACTTAATCTCATCAAAAGTCTTCAGAACTCAGGGAAGTCCAGGGTCCACACCCCTTCCTCATTGACTGCTGGACTTTAATGCAATCAAAAGACTCCAGAGGACAGGGAAGCTCAAACCCCCAACAACCCTCCCCAACAGACTGCACCAAGAGATCTTCTGTCACAGCTCCAAGAGGGGAGACTGACAGAAGCCCCGAAATCCCCCCAAAATGAGAGGATCAAGATCACAGACAAATATAGGGAGCAAAGAAGTGGTGAATATGAGCAAAGAACAGAAAAAGAAGAAAGAAATTACAGTAGACAGCTTCTACACAGCGAATGGAGCAGAGGGGGAGGGATCAACAATCGATAAATCAGAAATCCCAGCGAATTGGATACAGGCTTTGGAAGAACTCAAAATGCAATTCAAAACACAATTAAGAGAGGCTGATGACAATTTTAATAGCAAGATAAGTCATCTGGAAACAGAAAACAGTGTCTTGAAAGCCAAAATTAATCAGCTGGAAAACAAGGCAAAGAAGATGAGCTATTGTGCTCAAAGGTATAGTGAACTGGAGGAATTCCATGTGAACTGGTACAGCCTCCAGGATTGATGTAGAGGGATGGGAACAGAACCAGGAGAACATTGTACAGAACCAGGAGACTGATACACTGTGGTAAAATCAAATATAATGGACCTCTCTATTAGTCGCAATGAAATGATCTAGAACAATTCGGAGGGATTTATGAGAAAAAACACTATCCACGTTCAGAGGAAAAACTCTGGGAGCAGAAACACAGAATGAAAACAATTATTTGACCATATGGGTCAATGGGAATATGATTGGGGATGTAGACTCTAAATTATCACCCTAGTATTATAAACATCAATAATATGGAAATAGATTTTGATCAAGGACACCTGTAAAACCCAGTGGAATTTCACACTGGCTCTGGGGGGTGGAGGGGGGTGGAGGGGGAGGAGTGAGGGAGGTGAGGGAAAGAACGTGATTCATGTAACCAGGGAAAAATATTCTAAATTAACTAATTAAATTAAATATAAAAAATAAAAAGAGACAGTTAAACTTGGAATCTGTACCTGTGGTGAATGGAGCGCTGTTCTCAGTTTCAGATTCTTTGTGCAGCTACAGTATACTCTCTGGGGATCTATCTTCTTTCAGTTCTTCAAATGTGGTATCATGCAAACAAAGGTGTTTTTAATAGCCTTCTGATCTAAATTCTGGTTTCTGAGTAACCCCAGCCATTTCCCCCCACTTTGAAATGTGACCAGGGAGAGTCTGCTGCCATCCCCCCACCCCCGTGGCTACAAGTACTCCTGTCTGCTCGCACTCCTCCACCTTGATATCTCCCCCACAGATTAGGGTCTCATTCTGAATATGAGCAATGCAGCAGGAGAATTGCCTTCACTGTCAGCAAAGGGATTCCTGTAATCTCCTCTCAGCCACTCTCTGATCCCTCAACCCCTTATTGACTGGGGATGAATGCTCCAGAAGCCTTTCCTGTTGCTTCAGTTGTGGACAAGTCCTTTTGGCTTGATGGGGTCTGCCCTGGTACACTGCTTTACTTCCACCTCCACCTCTGTACACATCATCTGTCCTGCAGGTCTTCAAAGTCGTTTTGTGCTGGAAAATGATTTGCTTGTCTTTTTTTGTGATATACTCCTCCAGAATTCATTTTAGGACATTGTATCAGGTTTTGGGGTGGTAATTTGATAGAGATCAGATGGGGGATGTGTATCTTCTACACCAACTTGGTGAGACTCTGCCCTTGGCTTCTATTCTTATACATTTGAATTATTGGAAATTGGAAATGAGACCCTTATCAGAAGAATATGAAGCAAAGATTTTTTCTCTCCAGTTAGCCAATTCCCTTCTCATTTTACCTACATTGGTCTTGTTCTGGAGGAAAACCCAATTTTAAGTTAGCAACACTCTCCATCTTATCTTGCTGTCCTATCTATCCCTCATGTGCACATGAACTGTCCCTCTGTCCATTAAAATGAAAGATACAATTTTCCAGATAACTCATTTTTTTACATCACCTTTTAGGTAGCTTGCTCATATACCCATTTGAGTTTACTTTGTTATGTCAAGCAAGAATATCGGTCTATCCCTAGTTCTCCTGGACTAATTTTCAGTATTACCAGCAATTTTTGTTAAGTAATGAGTTCTTACTCTTGAAACTGGATTAACCTCCTCATTTTATGTGTGAGGAAACGAAGGCAAAAACATAGGATATGGCAGAACCATGATTTGAATCCAGGTCTTCTGACTCCCAAGTCCACAATTTTTAATACTGCCAGAAAAAAGTATAGTAGAGGTATCCTCAGTTTTCCTCTGAGGAAGGACTAGAATAGTGCCACCTAGAATAATGGTCATGATCATGATAATGGTCACCACAGTAACTAGCATTTAGAGAGATCTTTAAGGTTTACAAAGCATTTTCTCTCATTTGAATAACATTTGTAAGGCTCAGACAATTGGGTATCTTTCCCTTCTGTACAGCAGCAGGGAGATACAACTGGAAGAGCTTCACCCTTAACTTCACCATCACCAACATGTTTTATACAACCAAGATGGCTCAAAGGGATTCCAGCACATTCCGTCTTCCTGAATGTTTCCTGCAGCGCATGGTGAGACTCTTCCCCTCCACACCCCTCTTCCTCCTTGCATCCATGCTTCCTTCCTCATCCCTGGATATACAGACTTCCTCTAGCCAGGTACTCAGAAGTTCCCTTCTCTCTTTTTGTTTCCAGTTCAAGGTATTGTTTGAAAGAAGCAGCCTTGGCTTTCAGTATTGTGGATGCAATGTGATCTTGCTGAGGTGAGAATCTTGAAAGCCATGAGCTCAAATAGCAGGGACCATAACATTCCCATTTGACAAAGATCACACACAGGCTGCTGCTGCTTCCCAATAGCAATTCCTTCTTTCACAAGCTGTAATGGATTCACCACCACAACCACCCCCACTCCCCCCAACCAACAAGCCATTAGAAATATTGTGGGCACCTTCTACCTTTTCCTTGGTGGAGAAAAACTTCTTTTTCCACAAGTCTTCCAAAGACAAGGTTGTAAGTTTAATCACTTGAACTTTATAACTCCATGTGAAAGAAATAACATAGGAGGCAACAGAGTGCTTAGAAAATAATTGATTAGAACATATCAACATTCACTGTCTCTAGAATCATAGGATTATAGAATGGAAGCTTAAAGAGATAGTAGAGGCCATATGGACCACTCTTCATTTACAGATGAAAAAATGAAGAGCCAAGGACATTCCAGTGACTTTTCCAAGATCAAAGATACTGTCAGATCCAGAATTTGAACACAGGCCATTTGATTTGAAATCCAGTGGTCTTTGTACTACTCTAAAGAAACTACTGAAAATAATCTGATCCCATACACACTTGTAAACATAGATGTGAGTGAATTTACACAGCACTGCCAATTTCATTGCAGCAGATCAGAGTGCTGAGCTTGAAATCAGGAACACCTTAGTTCAAATTCTCTCTGAGACTCTTAGCAGCTGCGTGACCCTCAACAAGTCACATCATTTGTCTTAGCCTCAATTCCTTCATCTTTAAAATGATAAGGTTGGTTTTGATGCCTTTTGATGTCCTTTTCAACTCTCAAACTATAATTCTCTCCAAACCATTGTTCAAAGTGGGTCACTTCTTTCAAGAGTGTTTTCTGAATAATTAAATTTCATTAATTAAACCAAAGGTGTCAAACTCAAAAGGAAACAACATCCCTGTCCCCTGCATGTTGACTCAGAAAATTATGCATATTTATATATTTCATCATGAACACTTTAAAATTATAGAGGAACAGTACTACACTATAGTCTTGTTCAAGTGATTTTCAGGAAGGGCCATGTTTGATATCTCTTGTGTAAATCATCAATTTCTAGGTCTATGAAAAATGGGGCAGCAACAGGAGTGGAGGTTATATGTTTTTATAAGGAAGTTTTCTCTGTCCCCGTCTTGGACAAGAAGAAGATTTACCAAGAGCTGAGTCAAGAGACTAATGGAATAACAAGGCTTGGACATTATATTCTAGATAAGAAAAGCCTCTATGTGGATGGTGAGTAGCCCAAATTGGGACATACATTTTTATTTCTCTAGGTGATTCCATTTCCAGAAAACAACCCACCTACCCCAAATTCTTCTTACCTTTTTAGACCACCCTTATTTTCATGGGTTTTTTTTTCTATCCCTCCTGGGATGCTGGCCCTCAAAGTGGTGACAAAATATAGAGATATGGGGGTTTACTTCTAAAGATCATAAGTGGCTGGATTTTTCTTAGGCTCCTTAAACAAAGATATATGCCATCAATCTCCCTTCCTCTTGATTGAGGAAGTGCCTTGAATGATAAAGTGCCATTTTACCAACCTTGTGGGCCCCAGAACATCTCTCCATTGCTTCCTTCAACGTTTGCCCAGATACCCTACTGAAATATTAATGTTTACTCTCTCTCTCCCACCCTCCCTGCTCCTCTCTCTCCTCTTCCCTCAACCATTACTTTTCCTTCTCATTTCATTTCTCCTTCATCTTTTCTCCCTTTTTTTATTCTTCTCTTTTTTCTATTTCCCCTCTCCTCTTGTCTTCACTTCCCTTCTGTCCAATTCTCTTCCATTTTGTTCCCTTCTCCTCTCCTCTCCCCTCCTTTCATCTCTGTTTCCCTGCCTTCTTTCCCTCCCTTCTTGCCTTCCCTCCCCCGAATCTCTCCTTCTCTCCTTCCCTCTGAATTTCTTCCTCCTCTTTTTCTTCTCCCCTTCCCAACTATAGGGTATAACCCTCAGATGATGCCACCCCCCTACACAAAAGGTGAGTTTTCAATTTATTGATTTCTCTATATTTTGACCTTTTTTTGGAAGGAGGGGAATAGGGAAGAGGGGAAATGGGTTTGGGGGGTTCAGAATGAAGTGTACTGTTACAAATGGCCAATGTAGAGCCCTTCTTTACTCATATATCTATGGGGGTTATTTTGCTACTCAAAACATATATAAATTGTTCAAAAGGGTAAAAATTAATCCAATAGGACGTGGAAAGCAGGTTACCCCTATCCCCTTCTCATTCAATATTTAGTCAAACCTTGTGGTCTTTGTAACCCTGGTACAAAGAAGGCATCTCCAAGGATTTCAGGGAGACTTGTGCCTGTCCTCTATGATCTTCATTCAGTAATATTGGCCAATGGTTTTCTTTTTTTTTTTAATTTAATTTAATTTTTTTGTTGTTCCAATACTCACTTTATTTCCCTCCCTCCCCTCCAACCACCCTTTTCCAGCAGCCAAATTGCAATTTCATTCGGTATTACTTGTGTCCTTGATCAGAACTTATTTCCATGTTCTTGTTTGCATTAGGATGTTCATTTAGATTCTACATCCCCAACCATATCCCTTCGACCCATATATTTAAAGCAGTTCTTTTTCTTTCGTGTTTTTACTCCCACAGTGTTTCCTCTGAATCTGGATATTGGTTTTCCTTGTAGGTTCCTCAGAGTTGCTCAGGGTCATTGCATTGACACTAATGGAGTAGTCCATTACGTTTGATTGTACCACAGTGTCAGGCTCTGTGTATAATACTTTCCTGTTTCGGCTCCTCTCATTCTGCTTCAATTCCTGGAGGTTGTTCCAGTCCCCATGGAATTCTTCAATTTTATTGTTATTCCTTTGAGCACAATAGTATTCCATCACCAACATATGCCATAATTTGTTCAGTCATTCCCTAATTGAAGGGCATCATCTCATTTTCCAATTTTTTGCCACCACAACGAGCCCAGCTATGAATATTTTTGTATATGTATTTTTCCTTATTATCTCTTTGGGGTACAAAGCCAGCAGTGCTATGGCTGGATCAAAGGACAGAAAGTGCCCTTTGTGGGCATAGTTCCAAATTTCCCTCCAGAATGGTTGGATCAATTCACAACTTCACCAGCAATGCATTAATGTCCAGTCTTTGCCAACACCTCTTCCAGCTGTCATGTTAACCAATCTGCTAGGCGTGAGGTGATATCTTAGAGTTGTTTTGATTTGCATTTCTCTGATTATTAGAGATTTAAAGCACTTTTTCATATGCTTATTAATAGTTTTGATTTCCTTAACTGAAAATTGCCTATTCATATCCCTTGCCCATTTATCAATTGGAGAATGGCTTGCTTTTTTGTATGATTGGTTTAGCTCTTTATAAATTTGTGTAATTAGACAAACACAGGAAGTATATGAACACAACTACAAAACACTTTCCACAAAGTTAAAACTAGATCTAAACAATTGGAAAAACATTGATTGCTCATGGGTGGGATGAACTAACATAATAAAAATGACAATCCTACCCAAATTAATTTGGCACTTATGGCACTTATTTAGTGCCATACCCATTGAACTACCAAAAAACTTCTTTACTGAATTAGAAAAAACAACAACTAATTTCATTTGGAAGAACAAAAGATGCAGGGAAATCATGAAAAGAAAATGCAAAGGAAGGAGAACTTGCAGTCCCAGATCTCAAACTATACTATAAAGCAGTGGTTATAAAAACAATTTGGTACTGACTAAGAGACCGAAAGGAGATCAGTGGAATAGACTTGGCGTAAATGATCTCATCAAGACAGTTTATAACAAACCCAAAGACCCCAGCTTTTGGGACAAAAATCCACTATTTGATAAAAAGTGCTGGGAAAATTGGGAGAGTGTGGGAGAGATTAGGTTTGGATCAACACCTCATATTCAAAATGGGTGAATGACTTGAACATTAAGAAGGAAACTATAAGTAAATTAGGTGAACACAGAATAGTATACATGTCAGACCTTTGGGAAGGGAAAGACTTTAAAACCAAGCAAGACTTAGAAAGAATCACAAAATATAAAATAAATAATTTTGACTACATCAAATTAAAAAGGTTTTGTACAAACAAAACCAGTGTAACTAAAATCAGAAGGGAAGCAACAAATTGGGAAACAATCTTCATAAAAACCTCTGACAAAGGTTTAATTACTCAAATTTACAAAGAGCTAAATCAATTGTACAAAAAATCAAGCCATTCTCCAACTGATAAATGGGCAAGGGACATGAACAGGCAGTTCTCAGCCAAAGAAATCAAAAGTATTAATAAACACATGAAAAAGTGTTCTACATCTCTTATGATCAGAGAGATGCAAATCAAAACAACTCTGAGGTATCATCACACACCTAGCAGATTGACTAACATAACAGCTATGGAAAGTAATGAATGCTGGAGGGTATGTGGCAAAGTAGGGGCATTAATTCATTGCTGGTGGAGTTGTGAATTGATCCAACCATTCTGGAGGGCAATTTGGAACTATGCCCAAAGGGCGATAAAAGTCTGTCTGCCCTTGGATCCATCTATGGCACTGCTGGGTTTGTACCCCAAAGAGATAATAAGGAAAAAGGCTTGTACAAGAATATTCATAGCAGCGCTCTTTGTGGTGGCCAAAATTGGAAAATGAGGCGATGCCCTTCAATTGGGGAATGGCTGAACAATTTGTGGTATATGTTCGTGATGGAATGCTATTGTGCTAAAAGGAATAATAAAGTGGAGGAATTCCATGGGGACTGGAACAACCTCCAGAAAGTGATGCAGAGCAAAAGGAGCAGAACCAGGAAAACATTGTACACAGAGACTGATACACTGTGGTACCATCGAAGGTAATGGACTTCTCCATTAGTGTCAATGCAATGTCCCTGAACAATCTGCAGGGATCTAAAAAACACTACCCACAAGCAGAGGATAAACTGTGGGAGTAAAAACACCGATGAAAAGCAACTGCTTGACTATAGTGGTGGAGGGGATATGACTGATGAGAGACTCTAAATGAACACTCTAATGTAAATACCAACAACATGGAAATGGGTTCGAATCAAGAACACATGTGATACCCAGTGGAATCACGCGTCGGCTATGGGAGTGGTGGTGGGAGGGATGGGGAGGGAAGAAAAGAAAATGTTCTTTGTTTCCAATGAATAATGTTTGGAAATAACCAAATAAAATGATGTTAAAAAATAATAAAAAATAACTTTGTGTAATTAGACCTTTGTCAGAGGTTTTTGTAATGAAGATTGTTTCCCAGTTTGTTGCTTCCCTTCTAATTTTGGTTGCATTAGCTTTGTTTGCATAAAAACTTTAATTTGATGTAATCAAAATGATTAATTTTACATTTTGTGATTTTTTCTAGCTCTTGCTTGGTTTTAAAAGTCTTTCCTTTCCCAAAGTTCTGAGAAGTATACTACTCTGTCTTCACCTAATTTGCTTATAGTTTCCTTCTTTACATTCAGGTCATTCACCCATTCTGAGTTTATCTTGGTGTAGGGTGTGAGATGTTGATCCAAACCTAATCTCTCCCATACTGTCTTCCAATTTGCCCAGTAGTTTTTATCAAATAGTGTGTTTTGGTCCCCAAAACTGGGATCTTTGGGCTTATCATAGATTGTTTTGCTGAGGTCATTTTCCCCTACTCTATTCCACTGATCCTCCTTTCTGTCTTTATATCCTTTCTAGAATCAGTCTACCACCATGGGTCCAGAAGATGGAGGAAAGTCTACCGAATGAATGGGCATCTGTTTCAATCCAAACGTTTTAACAGAAGAGCCTACTGTGCCCAGTGCAGTGAAAGGATATGGTGTCTCGGAAGGCAAGGCTACAAGTGTATCAAGTGCAAATTACTGGTCCATAAAGGTTGTCATATTTTTGTACCACGGACCTGCAAAAGGCATATGGATTTGATGATGCCATCCCAAGAAACTCAAGTAGAGGATAAAAATGATAATGTTGACCTTCCCTCCGAAGAAAATGATGGACTCGCTTAAGTTCTCTCAACCTGGAAACACGACAGCCTTAAAGATGATTCTGGGGACATTAAGCCAGTTATCGATGGGATGGATGGAATTAAAATATCTCAGGGGCTCGGGCTGCATTGCCACTAATGGATAAATCCATTACCCTCAATTGTATTGTACCACACTGTGTCAGTCTCTGTGTACAATGTTCTCCTGGTTCTGCTACTTTCACTTTGCATCAGTTCCTAGAGGTCATTCCAGTTCACTTGGAATTCCTCCAGTTTGTTATAACTTTGAGCACTATGTTATTCCATCACCAAAGTATACCAGAATTTGTTCAGTCATTCCCCAATTGAAGAGCATTACCTCATTTTACAATTTTTTGCCACCACAAAGAATGTAGCTAGGAATATTCTTGTAGAGGTCTTTTTCTTTACTATCTCTTTGGAGTACCAACCCAGCAGTGTCATGGCTGGATCAAACGGAAGACAGTCTTTTAGCACCCTTTGAGTATAGTTCCAAATTGCCCTCCAGAATGGTTGAATCAATTCACAACTCCACCAGCAGTGCATTAATGCCCTCACTTTGCCACATCCCCTCCAGCATTCATTACTTTCCATTCCTATATTAGCCAATATGCTAGGTATGAGGTGATACCTCAGAGTTGTTTTGATTTGCATCAATATGATTATAAGAGATTTAGAACACTTTTTCATATGCTTATTAATAGTTTTGATTTCTTTGGCTGAACACTGCCTATTCATGTCCCTTGCCCATTTATCAATTAGAGAATGGCTTGATGTTCTGTAAAATTGATTTAGCTAGCTTTTCATAAATTTGAGTAATTAGACTAATTAAACCTTTTCAGAGGTTTTTGTTTTGAACATTGTTTCCCAATTTTTGCTTCTCTTCTAATTTGGGTTGTATTGGTTTTGTTGGTACAAAACATTTTTAATTTGATGTAATCAAAATTGTTTATTTTACATTTTGTGATTTTTTTTCTAAGTCTTGCTTGGTTTTAAATTTTTTTCCTTTCCCATAGATCTGACATGTATGCTATTCTGTGTTCACCTAATTTGCTTATAGTTTCCTTCCTTATAGTGAAGTCTTTCACCATTTCTGAGTTTATCTTCGTGTAAGGTGTGATACGTTGATCCAAACATAATCTTACCCATACTGTCTTCCAATTTTCCCGGTAGATTTTATCAAGACGTTGATTTTGATCACAAAAGCTGGGATCTTTGACTTTATCATAGACTGTTTTGCTGAGGTCACTTACCCCATGATTTCCCTGGATATCTTTAATCTTTTGTTCTTCAAATGAACTTTGTTATTTTTTTAAATAGTTCAGAAAGAAGTTTTTGTTAGTTCAATGGGTATGGCACTAAATAAGTAAAGTAATTTGGGTAGGATGGTCATTTTTATTATGTTAGCTCATCCTTCCCATGAGCAATTCATATTTTTAGAATTCTTTAGATCTAGTTTTAATTATGTGGAGAGTGTTTTGTAATTGTGTTCATATAGTTCCTGTTTTTTTCTAGGCAGATAGATTCCTAAGTATTTTATATTGTCTAGGATGATTTTAAATGGAATTTCTCTTTCTAATTCTTGCTGCAGAGACATGTCGGAAATATATAGAAATGCTGATGACTTATGTGGGTTTATTTTATGTTCTTCAACTTTGCTAAAGTTGTTGATTATTTCAACTAGCTTTTTATTTGATTCTCTAGGATTCTTTAAATAGACCATCATATCATCAACAAAGAATGATAGCTTGGTCTCCTCATTGCCTATTTTAATACCTTCAATTTCCTTTTCTTTAATTCCTACTGCTAGTTTTTCTAGTACAATGTTAAATAATTGAGATGATAAAGGGCATCCTTGTTTAACTCCTGTTCTTATTGGGAAGGCTTTTGGTTTATCCCCATTGCAGATGATATTTATTTGTTGATGGTTTAAGATATATACTGTTTATTATTTTTAGGAAAGGCCCTTCCATTCCTATGCTTTCTAGTGTTTTCAATAAGAATGAGTGTTGTATTTTGACAAAGCTTTTTTCTCCATCTTTTGAAATGATCAAGTGATTTTTGTTGGTTTTCTTGTTAATATGGTCAATTATATGGATGGTTTTCTTAATATTGAACCATTCTTGCATTCCAGGTATAAATCCTAACTGGTCATATTGAATAACCCTTGTGATCACTTGCTGGAGTCTTTTTGCTCGTATCCTATTTAAGACTTTTGCATCTATATTCATTAAGGAGATTTTGGTCTGTAGTTTTCATTCTCTGTTTCTAACCTGACTGGCTTTGGAATCAGTACCATATTTCTGTCATGAAAGGAATTTGGTAGAATTCCTTCTTTGTTTATTCTGTCAAATAGTTTGTTTAATATTGGCATTACTTATTCTTTGAATGTTTGATAGAATTTATTTGTGAATCCATCTGCTCCTAGGGAATTTTTCTTAGGGAATTCTTTGATGGCTTGTTCAATTTCTTTTTCTGATATGGGGTTGTATTAGGTAGTCTATTTCTTCCTTATTTAGTCAAGGCAATTTATATTTTTATAAATATTCACCCATGTCACCTAGATTGCCATATAATTGGGCATAATAATTTTTAATGTTTGCCTTAATTTCCTTTTCATTAGAAGTGAGGTCTCCCTTTTCATCTTGGATACTGTCAATTTGGTTTTATTCTTTCCTTTTTTAAATTAGATTGACTCGCACTTTGTGTATTTTATTTCTTTTTTCAAAGTACCAGCTTCTAGTCTTATTTATTAAATCAACAGTTTTTTGACTTTCAATTTTATTAATTTCTCCTTTGTTTTGTAGAATCTTTAATTTAGTCCTCATCTGAGGATTTTTAATTTGTTCACTTTCTAGTTTTTTAATGTGCATGCCCAATTTATTGACCTCTGCCCTCGCTAATTTGTTACTATATGAATTTAAGGATATATATTTCCCCCTGAGTAACTCTTTGGCGGGATCCCATAGATTTTGAAAGAATGTTTTCTTCATTGTCATTTTCTTCAGTGAAATTATTGTTTCTATGACTTGTTCTTTAACTAACTGATTTTGGAGAATTGTATTGTTTAATTTCCATTTAATTTTTTTTCCCTCTGCCTCTCCATGTATCTTTACTAATTATAATTTTCATTGCATTGTGCCTGAGAAAGTTCCATTCATTATTTCTCCTCTTTTGCAGTTTTTTGTAATATTTTTATACCCTAGTAAAAGGTCAGTCTTTATGAATGTACCATGTGCTGTTGAAAAGAAGGTGTATTCCTTTTTGTCCCTATTTATTTTTCTCCACATATCTACTAACTCTAATTTTTATAAAATTTCTTTCACTTCTTACCTCTTTCTTATTTATTTTTTGGTTTAATTCATCTAGTTCTGATAGAGGAAGTTTCAGGTCTCCTATCAATATATTTTTTTCTATCTATTTCATCCTTGAGCTTCATACTTTCTCCTTTAGAAATTTGGATGCTATGCCATTTGGTGCATACATGTTGAGAACAGATATTTTCCTCATTATCTGTACTGCCTTTTATTAGGATGTAATTAACTTCCTTATGACTTTTAACTAGATATAGTTTTTCTTTGGCTTTGTCAGAGATCATGATTGTGACTCCTGCCTTCTTTTTTTTTAAATATTATTTTATTTGGGTATTTACAAACATTATTCAATGGAAACACTGATCGTTATCTTTTCCTCTCCCCGCCCCCTTCCCACCACTTCTCCCATAGTCGGCTCACAATTCCACTGGGTTTCAGATGTGTTCTTGGTTCGAACCCATTTCCATGTTGTTGATATTTGCACTAGAGTGTTCATTTAGAGTCTCCCCTCAGTCATTTCCTCTCAGCTACTGTAGTCAAGCAGTTGCCTTTCATCAGTGTTTTTACTCCAGTAATTTATCCTTTGCTTGTGGATAGTGTTTTTTAGATCCCTGGAGATTGTTCAGAGACATTGCATTGTCCCTAGTGGAGGAGTCCATTACCTTTGATTGTAACACAGTGTATCAGTCTCTGTGTACAAGATTTTCCTGGATCTGCTCTTTCACTCTGCATCATTTCCTGGAGGTTGTTCAAGTCTCCGTGGAATTCCTCCATGTTATTATTCCTTTTAGCACAATAGTATTCCATCACCAACATAGACGACAAATTGTTCAGCCATTTCCCAATTGAAGGGCATCGCCTCATTTTCCAATTTTGGCTACCACAAAGAGTGCAGCTATGAATATTCTTGTACAAGTCTTTTTCCATATTATCTCTTTGGGGTACAAGCCCAGCAGTGCTATGGCTGGATCAAAGGGCAGAAAGTCTTTTATCACCCTTTGGACATAATTCCAAATTGCCCTCCAGAATGGTTGGATCAGTTCACAACTCCACCAGCAATGAATTAATGCCCCTACTTTGCCGCATCCCCTCTAGCAGTCATTACTTTCCATAGCTGTCATGTTAGCCAATCTGCTAGGTGTGAGGTGATACCTCAGAGTTGTTTTGATTTGCATCTCTCTGATTATAAGAGATGGAGAACACTTTTTCATGTATTTATTAATAGTTTTGATTTCTTTGGCTGAGAACTGCCTGGTCATATCCCTTGCCCATTTATCAATTGGAGAATGACTTGATTATTTTGTACAATTGATTTAATTCTTTGAATTTGAGTAAGTAAACCTTTGTCAGAGGTTTTTATGAAGATTGTTTCATACTTTGTTGCTACCCTTCTAATTCTAGTTACATTGGTTTTGTTTTTACAAAAGGTTTTTAATTTGATGTAGTCAAAATTATTTATTTTACATTTTGTGACTCTTTCTTTGTCTTTCTTGGTTTTAAAGTCTTTCCCTTCCCAAAGGTCTGACATGTATACTATTCTGTATTTACCTAATTTACTTATAGTGTCCTCCTTTATGTTCATGTCAGTTACCCATTTTGAATTTATCTTGGTGTAGGGTGTGAGGTGTTGATCTAATCGTAATCTCTCCCACACTGTCTTCCAGTTTTCCCAACAGTTTTTATCGAATAGTGGATTTTTGACCCAAAAGCTGGGATCTTTGGGTTTATCATATATTGTCTTGCTGAGGTCAGTTGCCCCAAGTCTGTTCCACTGATCCTCCTTTCTGTTTCTTAGCCAGTACCAAATTGTTTTGATGACTACTGCTATGTAATATAGTTTGAGATCTGGGACTGCAAGGCCTCCTTTCTTTGTATTTTTTTTTCATTATTTCCCTGGATATCGTTGATCCTTTGTTCTTCCAAATGAACTTTGTTATGGTTTTTTCTAAATCAGTTAAGAAATTTTTTGGAAGTTCTATGGGTATGGCAATAAATAGATGGATAAGTTTGGGTAGGATGGTCATTTTTATTATATTGGCTCGTCCTATCCATGAGCAGTTCATGTTTTTCCATTTGTTCAGGTCTAGTTTTAGTTGTGTGGCGAGTGTTTTGTAGTTGTGTTCATATAGTTCCTGTGTTTGTCTTGGGAGATAGATTCCTAGCTATTTTATTTTGTCTAAGGTGATTTTGAATGGGATTTCTCTTTCTAGTTTTTGCTGCTGAACTATTTCGGAGATGTATAGAAATGCTGATGACTTATGCGGTTTTATTTTGTATCCTGCAAATTTGCTAAAAGTGTTGATTATTTCAATTAGCTTTTTGGTTGAATCTCTAGGATTCTTTATGTAGACCATCATGTCATCTGCAAAGAGCGAAAGCTTAGTCTCCTCCTTGCCTATTTTGATGCCTTCAATTTCTTTATCTTCTCTAATTACTACTGCTAGTGTTTCTAGTACAATGTCAAATAGTAGAGGTGATTATGGGCATCCTTGTTTCACTCCTGATCTTATTGGGAATGCATTTAGTTTATCCCCATTGCAGATGATATTGGCTGATGGTTTTAGATATATACTGTTTATTATTTTTAGGAACAACCCTCCTTTTCCTATGCTTTCTAGTGTTTTCAATAGGAATGGATGTTGGATTTTATCAAAGGCTTTTTCTGCGTCTATTGAAATAATCATGTGATTTTTGTTGGTTTGCTTGTTGATATGGTCGATTATGTGGATGGTTTTCCTAATATTGAACCAGCCCTGCATCCCTGGTATAAATCCTACTTGATCATGGTGGATGACCCTTCTGATCTCTTGCTGGAGTCTTTTTACTAGTATCCTCTTTAAGATTTTTGCATCTATATTCATTAGGGAGATTGATCTATAATTTTCTTTCTCTGTTTTTGATCTGCCTGGTTTTGGAATCAGTACCATGTTTGTGTCATAAAAGGAATTTAGGAGAATTCCCTCTTTGCTTATTATGCCAAATAGTTTGTATAGTATTGGGGTTAACTGTTCTCTGAATGTTTGATAGAATTCACTTGTGAATCCATCGGGCCCTGGGGATTTTTTCTTAGGGAGTTCTTTGATGGCCTGTTGGATTTCATTTTCTGATATGGGATTATTTAAGAATTCTATTTCTTCTTCTGTTAGTCTAGGCAGTTTGTATTTTTGTATATATTCATCCATATCACCTAGATTGCTGTATTTATTGCCATATAATTGAGTAAAGTAATTTTTAATGATTGCCTTGATTTCCTCTTCATTGGAGGTGAGGTCCCCCTTTTCATCTTTGATGCTGTTAATTTGCTTTTCTTCTTTCCTTTTTTAAATTAGATTGACCATTACTTTGTCGATTTTGTTTGTTTATTCAAAGTACCAGCTTCTAGTCTTATTTATTAAATCAATAGTTCTATCACTTTCTATTTTATTAATTTCTCCCTTAATTTTTTGGATTTCTAGTTTGGTTTTCTGCTGGGGGTTTTTAATTTGATCGCTTTCGAGTTTTTTTATTTGCATTTCCAATTGATTGATTTCTGCTCTCCCTAGTTTGTTAATATTGTAAACCTTAAAATTTCTTAGACTTATGAATGTTGGAAATTTCCCCCATTGGGGAATCTTATACTTGAAAAATTACCTACTGATATAGTAAGAACTCTATTGGAATGTGAAACTCCTTGATATGGGAGGATCCTTCTCCTCCCTACTTTAGACTACTTTAGGACAGAAACCTTTTGCTAAACAATGGAAAGGGCTTTGACCTATGCTTATGGATAGAACAGGAAGTTCTTTGAGTCATGATTGATTTTAAAATTGATACAATGGGATACTAAGTATCTATAAAGGTCGGGCAACTTGTATGTAAACTTGCTTAAACCAAAAAAGGAAAAGATTTAATCAGAGTCTTCCTCTTGATGAAATTAAGACAACCCAAGAATGTTTTCTAGGGTTCAGATCAATTGAAGAGACTGAATCTACTCAGCTGTGAATTCAAATGGGCTGTCTTTTTTAAACATCTACAGTGATTAGTAGATGTGAGAACTGAGGGGAGGGAACTTAGATTTTTCCTTTAAAGATAGCAGGGTCTGAGCAAGGAGGGGGAGGCTTGAAGGAGTCTTTCTCTGGAGGAGCTTGACAGAGAACTCGGGGAGAGAGGCTGGAAGGAGAGAGGCTGGAAGGAGAACTCAGGAGGGGTCAGGAGGAGACTCTGTTGGTCTTGGGAGAAGGATTTGGGGAGACTCTCTCTTTGAGGAAGGACACTGGCCTGGTGTCATTAGAACCTTTACCTAGACAGATCTTGGGTGAGTGATAAAACAAACTGACTGATTTCTTTCTTAGGACTGAGGTCTAGGCCTTATTGGCTTGAGGCCCTTCATACTTATTCCTTTCTTACTTTCTCTCTTTTTCTATTGATTAATCAGTGTATTATGAATTAAATTTCTCTATAAAACCCAGTTGGCTTGGACATATTCATAATTTGGGAATATATTCCCTGGCGGCCATCTTATATTAATTAAAACAAGACTCTGTAGGAAACATATTTCAGCGGTCATAATTGTTATATATTTCCCTGGCTCCCAAACATTTTAATTATAACAACATATGCACTCAGGGATATGAATTTACCTCTGATTACCACTTTGGCTGCATCCCAAAAAATTTGAAAGGATGTCTCGCCTTTGTCATTTTCCTAGATGAAATTATTAATTCTTTCTGTGATTTCTTCTCTAACTAAACAATTTTAGATTATCATATTGTTTAATTTCCAATTAATTTTTGATTTGGTTTTCCACGTACCATTACTGATCATCATTTTTATTGCCTTGTGATCTGAAAAGTCTGCATTATTTCTGCTTTTACGCATTTGTATGCCATGTTTCTGTGACCTACTGTATGGTCAATCTTTGTGAATGTGCCACATGGTGCTGAGAAGAAGGTGTATTCCTTTTTGTCCCTATTTATTTTTCTCCATATGTCTATGAACTCTAATTTTTGTAAGATTCCATTCACTTCTTTTACCTCTTTCTTATTTATTTTTTGATTTGATTTATCTAAATTTGATAATGGTTGGTTCAAATCTCCCACTAATATTGTTTTGCTGTCTATTTCTTCCTTCAATTCTCCTAGTTTCTCCGTTAGAAATTTGGGTGCTATATTATTTGGTGCATACATGTTGATTAGTGATATTTCCTCATTATCTAAAGTCTCTTTTAACAAAATATAATTACCTTCCCGATCCCTTTTAATCAGGTCTATTTTTGCTTTGGCTTTATCAGATATCATGATTGCAACTCCTGCCTTCTTTCTATCAGTTGAGGCCCAGAGGGTCTTACTCCATCCTTTAATTCTGACCTTGTGGGTGTCTACCCGCCTCATGTGTGTTTCTTGAAGACAACATATGGTAGGGTTTTGGATTCTAACCCATTCTGCAATTTGTCTACATTTTATGGGTGAGTTCATCCCATTCACATTCAAAGTTATACTTTTGAATTTTGAATTCTCTGGCATTTTGATTGCCTTCCCTAATTCTAACCTGTCTTCTTTAGCTCTAACCTTTTAATCCAGTGATTTACTTTAAAAGAGTCCCCCTTGTCACCTCCCTTGATATGTTTTCCTTTCTAGCCCCTCCCTTTTTATTCCCTCCCCCTCTCCCCTCTCTTTCCCTCCCCTTTTGTTTTCCCTCCCCCCCCTTGGTTTTCCCTTCTCCCTACTCTTGTTGGGTAAGATAGAATTCAAGATCCCAATGGATCTGGATGTTTTTCCCTCTCAGAGTTGATTTCCCTGAGAGTAAGGTTTAAGTAAAAACTCTCTTCCTCTCCTTCTTATAGGAGTTTTCTTCCCCTCCCCTTCCCGTGTGAATCTTTGTGTGAGAAAGTTTATTCTATTTGATTTTTCTTTTCCCCCTATTTTCACATTACATTTTCCATATATTAATATATATATATATATAGATTCATATAAATGTAGTCCTAATAGAAGAGAGTTTGAATAAATGAAAAGTTAATAATTTTCTCCTTTTCCCTTTCCATCATATTTACCTTTTCAGGTATTCCATGCTCTTTGTTTTTCAATATCGAACTTTCCAAAGAGCTCTGGTCTTTTCTTTGCAAAAAGTTGGAAATCTTCTATTTTGTTGAATGCCCATACTTTCCCTTGGAAGTATATAGTCAGTTTTGCTGGATAGCTGATTCTTGGTTGAAGACCCAGCTCTATTACCTTTCTGCAAATCATGTTCCATGACTATACCATTTCTGGATGTTGTCAGTTGAGGATTTAATGCAGGAGTGGATCTGTGGAATTTTCAGGCTCTAATTTACTCACTTGTTTAAGAATATTAGGGAAGTTTTCTTGGATAATTTTCCTTTTGTCTTGATTTTCCAGTAATCCAATAATTCTTAAATTGTCTCTCCTGGATCTGTTTCCTGGTCTGTTGTTTTATCAATGAGGCATGGTATCATATTTTCCTCAATTTTTTTCATTCTTTTGATTTTGTTTTATAGAATCTTGCTGCCTTGTGAAATATTTTGATTCCAGTTTTTCAATGGTTATTTTTAAAGACTATATTTAATCCCTAAATTTTTTATCATCCTTTTCTGTTTCTTGTATTTTTTATAGGTCATCTTTCACTTTCTTTGCCTTCTTTTCAAGCTGATTAATTATGGCTTTGAGGATTGTTATTTTCTTGTTTCAGTTCATGTGCCTCTTTCCAGATGGTCTATTCTGCTTTTTAAGGTTTTTCCCCAAATTTTCTTCAGCCTCTCTTAATTATTTTTTGAGTTCTTTGAAAGCATGAGTCCAATTTGCTGGAGTTCCTGAGGTTTTGCTTGATGTTCTTTTGTCCTCCTCTGTTCCATTTGTTCTTTCTTCATTACCTGAATAGAAGTTGTTGTTTGTAATTACTTTTTTCTTTTTCACTTCTATTTTTTCCTTCTTTCTGACTCCTTATTGGCTATATTCTTGCTGCTCTCTTCATTTCCTGGATCTATGAGTTTGGGCTTTTCTGCCATGAAGGGATGACTTCTCTGATCTTCTGATTAACTGGATTAGGCTGATGGAATTAACCTGTTGTATTAATGATCCCTGAGAGCAGATCTTCCCCTGCTGCTAGCATAATCTGAAGGTGAAATTGAAGCTGTGGAGGCTGAAGGTAGTTATCCTTATCCTTCTCACTTCCTTTCTTCCAGCTGCCTGGTCAGAATCCTGAGCTTCCTGTGGTGGTACAAAGGTACTCTGTCATGGTTGTAGCCTTCTCCTTGGGATCCCCAGCTGCAGGATTCTTACTGCTGTAGTGTTGGAGGTTGAGCTTTTCTGTCTCCTGGAGTTTTTTCCTTCATTATCTATAGATTGGATAAAGCCAGTTTAGATGACCTACAGAGCTCAGTGAGCTCTGAGGTCAAGCAGGGGCCCCAGATGGAGGAGTGAAGGAAGGCAATGACCAGGCTTCCCTCCTCTCTGCCCTTCTCCTCCAGCACTGCCTCTCTGCCAGCTGTGGTAATAACCCTGAGCCTAGGGTAGCAGTGGTAGCTGGAGCCCTTGCTCTGGGATCTCAGCAACCACCTCCTTCTCAGCAGAGTAGGTGGTGTAAGGGAACTGGAAATTTCCTTTTTCTATTCCTTAAACTAAGAATTCAACCTTCTCTGTGTACCTTTTAAGTTGAATCAAGTAGGAGGGTACCATAACTCTGTCCTGTTGTTGTATTTGGTTTTCTGACCACCTCAAAGAGCTTTGTCTTTCATTGCTGTGGATGGATTTTCATAGAGGATTTGACTTTTGCTGCTTCTAAGACACCAACTTTACTCTTCCCCATTCCCTCACTTCCTAATTCTTTGCCTTCCCCCACAAAAGAGCTGTTTAAAGTTTTTTGTATATGCAAATACTTCCCCCCCTTTTTTTTCTCCTTGATTTAATAACCAAATAATTGCATTACTAGCTCAAAGAGTATGTGCTGTTATAGGCCTTTGGACGTAGACCAAGCTACTCTTTGGAATGGTTGAATCAGTTCACAACTCCCACAATGAGGCATTAATGTCTCAACTTTTCCATATCCTCTCCATGTTTTGTCATTTTACTTTTCTATCATAAGAGCAAATCTCATAGGTTGTAAGGTAGTACTTCAGGTTTGTTGTACTTTGAATTTCTCTAAATAATATTGATTTAGAGTATTTTTGCATGTCTAGAGTTACATGTCTAAAGAGAGCTTTAATTACTTTGCCTGAGAATTCCCTTTTCATATCCTTTGACCATTCCTCAATTGGGAAATGACTTGTATTATATCAGTTTTGTGAAGGGTAATTTGATAGAGATCACATGAGAATTTGAACCTTCTCAAACACCTTGTCTCCAAGCTATGCTTTTACTCTTACAAATCTGAATTAGTGGAACCTGGAAAGAAGACACTTTTCAGAAGAATTGAAAGCAAAGGTCCACCCTATTACCTCATTCCTTCTAATTCTTTTACCTAAGCTGTTTTGTTTGGGAGAGGGGTATTTTAAATTTCATCTTAACTATATGATCTCGCCTGCCTGAAATCTATATAAGGTTCGATATACCCCTTAACCCCAATGGACCATGTTAAAAACCCGTCTTTCAGACATAAGTGCAGTTCTGCTGGACCATAGTCTAACATGGAATGAGACAGTGAACCATATTTTTAGAGCTAAAGAACTGTATTTAGTTATGAATTTGCACAAGGCAGGAATAGAAGAAAAGTAACCAGGTAGATGATGTCTCCAACCAGGTCCCTCTCATAGAAAGCTGGACATGGTGATAAGTGAACAAGATGGGCAAAGGACTCTTGTTATGGGATGGACTCAAGGAAGTCCTTAAGCATCCATGAAACTGCTTCTGAACATTGTGACAGTAGAGTAGAGAAACTGGAATTACGAGGGGAGTATAAGGAATGTTGGATTTAGAATCAGAAGAAATGGACTCATATCTTGACTCTGTTACTACCTAAGTGAACTTGGGAAAGTTATTTACTCAAATCCTTAGTTTCTTATTCTATCAAATGAGAGAGTTTAACTAGATGAACCACAATGCCCCTTCTAGCTATAAACCCAAAGAGTTCATTTCCCACTAGAGCCAAGGAAAGAATTGAACCTCTTACCACCTAACTTGACCTAACATAACTACCTTCTCTGCTTGTGGATATAGATCTGGGCTCTCATTCTGAGATGGGAACTGAATGGGAAGAATTAGAAGGGGGTCCATATGCTGCCTAGCCTGACCTTCCTCCATGAGCAGGAATCCCCCAGTCTGCTGCCTCCTCAAAGCTTTTCTCCCTTTTGAGTACTGCCCTTGTAGCATACAAGCTCCCTTAATGGAGCCTTGAGATTGTCTTGGCTCTCTCAGAAGTGACATTACACTTGGAAAAATGTGACCACTCACCGTCTCAAGGAAGAATAAGATCTCCCTGTCTACTGTCTTCTTAGAACCAGCAGTAAACACAATTAGTACCACAGTGGAGATTTTGTTCATTTCTTGGTCTTGACCTTCTTCTTGGAGGGAACTTGGGTGAGTGAATAGCTGGCTTTCCTTTCCTGCCATCTGGAGAGGGTTTCATCCCAGCCAAAGGTCAACAAGTCCTGGCTGAGTCAAACACTGGAGTAATATTCAGATAGAAAGGCTAAATGTCTTCTCTACCTTTCTGTATTTCTGTACTTTCAATCAATCTCTTTTGTAAATAAAAGCTATTAAAAAGTCATTTCAACTTTGAGTAAGTATTACTTTAAATTGGTGCCCACCATATTATTTATACTGTTCACGTGTTTTATTCAAAGTATTAAAATTTAATTCCTACAGTCAGAATTGGAGATGCCAGGTCAGATTCTACTCTTTCCCCAGGCATGGGGTCAACTCTTCTTTCATTTCCTCATGCTTGGTCATGGGGGTCAGCTCTTCTTTCATTTCCCCAAGCTTACATCTGAGGAGCAAAGTGGATCTTCTCATAAGACAATATCTCCAGGCCCCATGAATCTCAGGACAGATGTCTCAATCTCTAGGCCAGCCACCATTTCAGGGTTGTATTCACCTTCCCAGGGAAAATCAAATGGGAAATTGATTCCAGGTCAACTGCCCCTCTGCCCACCAGACTGCCAAACTTCATTAGCTCAGCTACTGAGGCAGACACCCCAAGGCTAGGGCACAACCATCAGGGACTGGCCTGCCCTTCAGCTCTCCCCTGACAAGGGACTCTAGTTTTCTTCTGCACACATACTGACTCATGAACAAGTTTATCTAGATTTATGATCAGGTATCTAATGACATCAGACAACAACATTCTCACCCTGGTCACCACCTTGACTGAGGCAGCTAGACTTTTTCTGTTCATTCCCAGAGGCATGTACCTCTGGCAAGCTGCATTTGCTGTCCAACCTCACCTTAGACTCTTCTTCTATGTTCAACCACTTGTAAACCTTAATATTTCTGAGACTTATAATTATTGGAAATTTCACTATTGGGAAATTTCATACTTGAAAAATTTCCTATTGATAGTGGAACTCTATTGGAATGTGAACCCCATTGGCATGGGAGGTTCCTCCTCCTCCCTTCTTAAGATTACTTTAGGACAGAAACCTTTTGCTGAACAATGGAAAGGGCTTTGACCTATGCTTAAGCATAGAACAGGGATTTCTTTGAGTCATGATTGATTTTAGAATTGATACAATGGAGATACTTGGAATGACAGAACCAGGTCTTGGAAATTGCAATCTCCACCCTACTCTGTCCTAACAGGATTTAGGAAGGGCTGCAGCATAGATCAAAATTTAATTATTCCAATCTCTACCCTACTCAGGGTAACAGGATTTAGGAAGGGCTGTACCAAAAGATCAAGATTTAATTATTTGAGAATATGACCTTCAACAGACATGTGCAAAGCCACAGACCTCTGGGCAGTCCTGGGTTAAACTATAGCCACCATTGGCACAGGGAAAATAATGGACAGTGATTGGTAGATGTGAGAACTGAGGGGAGGGAACTTGGATGGTTTCCTTAAAGATAGAGGGGTCTGAGGACTAAAGGGGAGTGTTTGGAGAGTTTTGGCTCTGAGTTGTTGGAGAGGTGCTCTGAGAAGCTTGCTCTGAAGGAAGCTGGTGGTGGAGGCCTCTGAGACTGTTTCTCCATTTTGGTCACTTGAGTAATAGGGATTGATCTCCTTTCTTTGCCCCAGCTATCTAAGGGCTTGGGCCTTTTGGCCCAGCCTAAACAGAAGGGGTATTTAAGCCCTATTCCCTTCTCTCCCCTTTCTCTCTCCCTCTCTCTCTCTATCTCTAATTCCTTTCTTCCTCCTGTTTGTAATTGACGGCTGACTTGAGTTTTCATTTAGGAATTACATAGCTGAATTACTTGGTGACCTTAAATTAATATATATCAGTCTTTTAAAGTGATTTCCTTGTCACATTGTGGCAGACCACACAGGAGTCTAAAGAATTCTCTCAATAAACTTCTGAAATTCCTTGCCTTTTTTCTATACCGTCTCACCACTTAGTCCCTTTTAACAAAAAACTTGGCTTAAAGACACAGCTGCTAGAACATGTGAGTATAAAAAACTTTTTCTCTCTTCTAATTTCTCCTTAAGTTAAATTGGAATCAGCAGTTTTTCTTTTTCTTCCCTTTAATCTTAAGGGACAGCTGGGTAGCTCAGCAGATTGAGAGCCAGGCCTAGAGACAGAAGGTCCTGGGTTCAAATCAGACCTCGGATACTTCCCAGCTGTGTGACTCTGATAGGCAGAAAACAGCTGTTTTAAATCTCAGCAATAGGACCCTAAAGTCCTGGCTGGAAGAGTTGTTTCTAAATTTCCTTTCCCTTAAGGAACAACTTCCTGGATTAGGGAAAAAAAAACCTGTGGAAAGCTTGTTGCTTTGCCCTGCTCCCCACGTGTTTTGTGAAATTACAATATATATATATATATATATATATATATATATATATATATATATATATATATATATAAATGAGTACTACATTCTTTGACAATTATATGGCAGCTGAAGAATTAGGGGCATTGAGGAATGAAGGATACCTCCAAATTTTTATATTAATAGGTACTGTCATTTTTGTACTCCTCAATACTATATTTAGAGATGCTAAAATAAAAATTATTGAGGATAAAATAGAAAAAATTGAGGATAAAATGCAAGCCCAATTAGAAGATCTAAAATGTTTCTTACAGGATCAATGGGCAAACACCCAATCTACCAGAAACAGACCTGTTTCTGAACCTTTGAATGAGGATATTTCCCTCCCTGAAATAGAGATGGAAAACACCTTCCCTATAGCCCAGTTAATAGACTGCTTCTCTCGTGTAGTGCAAATCTTGTCTGAATTTAATCCCCAAAAACCTTCCCCTGCAATCCCAGTTTCTCATGTTCCCTCTCCTACAGAAAACCAAATTCCAACACAAAGGAGATCTTGTCCTCCTAGAGAAACCTGTCCTTGTCAAACTGACCCAGAGGTACAAAATTCAACTAGAGGCCTGTTTCCTCTAAGAGAAGTACCTGAAATAGGACGGAATGGGGATGTGGTGACTTTAAGACATAGGATACCGTTTACTCCCCAAGAAATAAATGAATTTACACAAAATATCCCCACATATGAACAAGATCCTTTTCTAGTAACAAAAAAGATGGGAGACATATTTTTTCAGTATAATTCGTCTTACAAAGACATTGAGAACTTACTACAGGCTTTTTTAAGTGAACGTGAAAAAAATAAAATAATTGCTCATGTCAACAAAACCCGGGGGCTTAATGCAGCACATTGGCCATCTCAGGATCCCGAATGGGACTATAACAATCCTGAGGATTATCTACAACTATACCCTTGTAGAGAGGCTATCCTCATGGCAATGAAGGAATGTGCAGACATTACAGATAAGTGGATGGAACTGGAAAAAATTAAGCAAAAGGAAGAAGAAACACCCTCCAGATTTATGGATAGAATTATCGAGTTTGGGGACAGATACTTAGATTGGGACTTAACTAAAGAGAGTAGTTTAAGACAAGTTAGAAGAATCTTTGTAAATAACTCTTGCAAAGTAATTAAGAATTATTTTAGAACACAATGCCCAAGATGGTCAGATATGGACCTTGAAGAATTGCGAAAAACAGTTATAAATGTTTTAAAGGGAAACAAGGAAGAGGAGGAAGAAAATAATGATGACATGGAGGAAATGAAGAAAAAAATGAGATATTTAATAGATAGGATGACTAAATTAGAAAGTGTGCATGATAATGAACCAACGACAATTGCCCCTCTCCAGCAATCCAATTATCAATCCATTACTTGCCACTTCTGTGAGAAGGTCCACAAAATGATGGAATGTAGAACCTTTCTTAAGATGATTGGAAGGAATACACAGATTAATAATAGCTTTAGAAATAATAACTATAGAAATGATGATAATGGTTATAGAAACCAGAATTCTAGAAATTATAATAATGACTATGGAAATAACTATAATGAATATAGAAATCAGAACTTTAGAAACCAGAATTATAGAAATAGGAATTGGGAAAATAATGACAATGCTCAAAATGAAGAAAATGATAATGCTCAACAACAATATATGAGAAATGGAGCTCGTCCAAAACATACTCGAGGTGCTAATGACCCTCAGAGAGGTGCCCTTCAGGAGGGTGCCCAAGGAACTTCCTAATATAATGAAGATGATTCTTCTCAGATTGTATTGATTTTGTTGATATTAATTAACCTTTTTCAGTTTTTTTTTTCTCCTCTCCAAATAGTAGGAAAGAATGAACAAAGAACTATGATTGGCAAATTATGCACTGAGACCCATTTAAAATGGCCTGAAATTCTCCCTCTGGCCCTATTTTATCTTAGAAGCAGGCCTAGAGGAGACTTACATATTTCACCATTTGAGATGCTTTTTGGACATCCACCTATACAGGCTAAGCCTTTCTCCCCGGCTTATACATCGCTATTGGGGGAGATATTACTATTGCTTCCTATATACAGGAGTAACAGCACAAACTACGTGAACTTCCTGAATCAAGAGCTGCAGTACAAGCTGGACCATTAGACTTTTCTCTGCATGACCTGAACCCAGGAGATAAAGTTTATATCAAGAATTTCAAGCGATCTGGAGCAACTCAACCTTCATGGGAAGGACCATTCCAAATATTATTAACTACTCCAACATCTATAAAGATTGGAGAAAGGGACTCTTGGATTCACTGCTCACATGTGAAGAAAGCATCTTCTGCTGAGACTGATTGACTGTATCCTATCATATAAATTGTGACTCTATCTTATCATATGAATTGGAGATAATGATCCATAGACAAATGGATGCTGTTTTTTTTTCAAGAATATATTGAATTACTGATTTTTTTCTCTTATTTTTATTATTTCTTTTCTATTATTTTTTGATCAGAATATTTGATTTTTTTCTCATTTTTTTTACTGAAGGTACACATAATTAATATTAATATTATTTTTCCCTGCAGTAATATAAGTTAATATATATATATATATATATATATATATATATATATATACTCTTGCTATAATGTCAATATATGCCTAAAAGCTTTAAACTATGGGAACCTGCCATTTATTGATAAAATATTATAGGACTGTGATTAATGTTTGTGTCTGATTCCAGGAAAAGGGATAAAAAAAAGGAGCACAGACTAAACCTGAATAGTGCCAATAGAGTCTTTTAAAGTGATTTCCTTGTCACACACTCCACATCCTAGAGTAGCACCTCTTCTCCTGGAATTACCCCATTCTCTGGGGCCCCAACAACATTTTTTACCTACACTGTCTCAGAGCAGAACAAAGGATAGATAGTAGAACAAGGGAGATAGGAGAACAAAGGAAATTAGTTATTTACATCATCCTCAATTGACAAGGAGACCCAGTGGACATCTGCCTCTTCCCCCTCAGGGTCCACACTCACAAGCAGACATCCCTCCCTCATCTCTGCTTCAGGCTTTGATGCTTTCATTTCAACCCTATTCATGAGTATTTGTGCCCTCTCCCCTCCTTTCTGGAGGGTCAGATTTGAGGTGGGGGAGGTGGATTCATTTGTGTCTTGATGTTTGATGAATCCCAGTGTCTTTAACAGGAAACCATGTCCTTCCTTGATAGTTCCCCCTCAGGCTCTCTATTTCCATCCACTCAAGATCTCTGACCTCTGTTGAGCCCTCTAGTTCCCTACACTGGTCATGAGGGTAGCCTTGCGGTCTTTGGGGTTAAAATGACCCTCTCCATTGGGTAAAAATTGCACTTTTTCATTCTTATCAAATACTTTTGATGTGATACAGAATTGGACTGTGCAATGTGTATAATCCTGAAGGTTCTTTAAGGAAGGGATGAAATTGTTAGGGTCAGAGATGCAGACCACCCAAGGAGCACGCGAACACAATGCAATTCAAGCAAGGAAAAGCCTTTATTACTAGTACACTATCACTACCATGCTAGGGCACAGCTCAGCAAAGCAGTTCCATCCTCCCAGTGTTGGGACCCTACATATATACCTCACAATATTACTTAACCTGGAGGATTGTTTAAACCCTAGAGCACTTTATGGCTAGTTATTTCTCTGAAATGTTGCAACAGTCCTGAAACACCCTACCGTCAGCTATCTGCTGAAATGTTTGCAACTGGGCAGCATAGCTGGAGGATGTGTTTATCAAATGGGTTGGAGGTCCTGTGTCCCTTTTCCTTTACTTCATTCCTCACTTTTTTCAGGGACCGCCATGAGGAATCATCCTCATGGGAAAGGCCTCATCCCAGGGGAACCCTCTTCTGTAGCCATAGGTAGATCCAGGGCCCAAAGGTTAAGAGGAAGAGAAGTACTAGGAGGGGGCCTACAAATGCTGAGATCAAAGTCGTGAGTCTGGGGGATGTCTGAAAAACTTGCAGGTACCACGCCTGAGATTCGGACAGAGCCTGGTCGCAGGAACTTAGGCTCTTCTGAAGTTCTGCCAGGAACTCTCCAATATGGTCTGTGTAGAAGCAACACCCCTCCCAAAGGGCAGCACAGAGAATGAAGATCTAGCCCTCTCCAGTTAAGACCTTTGAGTGTATGGAGTCTTTAGCTACACAGGAGGTCAAACCTGAGGATGCGCACAACCATTGGGCGCCTTTGGGTGGGAGAAGGTATTTACTGTTGCTAGGAGTCACGAGGATGTAAGGGAGAAAAGGAATTTCCCTGACAATAGTCAGCCCGAGTTTCTTGGGGTACAATGCCCATGTCATCTCCCCCCTCTCCTAATATGTAAGGGAAAAGGGATGGCGGTCTCTGTCTTCTGTAACTTCTTCACAGCTGAGAATGGGCATAGAGTATTCCCTGCCTATGTTAGGAGAGAGAGAGGTATTGACTGTAGGCCACGTCCAGAGCTTCAGGCTGGGATGGTGGCCTTGGTTAGGGTGGCATCTGGCAATGGGGTGACTCTCATGAGTGCTTTTACCCTAGAAGCAACTAGGGAGATGACAGGGTTACAAATACAAAGTCCACAGTCCCCACAGAGGAGGAGTCAAAAATGGAGTGGTTGCTAATCTCCTTAAGGCCTCAGGTCTTGAATATACCTCAGAGGCACTGAGACCTTGGGCTAGAGGCCTGGGGTTCTCTCCACCTTGGGGGTGCTACATAGAGACCCAACAGTTAGAGGGCCCCACTTTGGCTGCTGCTTCTCCAAGCTGAATCAGAGAATTATATGTCCAGCTGGCTGGGCATGCATGATTTAAAACATAGAAGAAGACCCAAAATTTAAGGAAAGAAATAGTTATGGCCACGAAGTTAAAGGCTAAAGTAAAAGGGGTTAAGATTGCAGAGAGGGAAAGGCTGTGGGCACAGGGTCTTAGGGACATGTCCTCAGTGAGTGCCTGGGTCCTAGGTAGATGGGAATCTGGGCAAACACTAGAACACCAGAGAGAAACAGAGATTACACATTTGTCTTTGCGGATCTTAGCCAACAGACTTTTTCAGAAATCATCTTCTGACAGGAATAGATCCCTTTAGGAAATGGGATTCCTGAGTTGTTTGCAGAGCTTGTATGTGATGTCTTTGTTAAAAGAATATCCTTTTGCAAAACACTCCTTAACTATAACCTCTATAAACACTTGAGTAACAACACTTTACAGATGTATTCCTTTACCTCAGATTCCGGGGGAAATTCAAGAAAGCTTTGAGCTATATTTCCAAACTCAAGATCCAAACCTCAACTGTGGTAAAATTAAGACTGCAAATACAAGTCATCTATGAATAAACTTCACCTACTTCTCAAAGTATGTTCCCTATCAATTTGAGAATGTTCAATTATTAACCTAATAGGTTGTTTGGGGAAATGGAAACTTTAATTTTCCAATTTGTATTATGTGCTGATTATGGGAATGTCACAAAGGTAGAAGGCCCAAAAAGGGAAAATATCTCCTCATGTCACAAAGGACACAGTGAGTGACTTCATGTACCAAGCAAGGCTGTCACTGCCATTATTGTTTCACTCAATTGGCAGTCTAGATGGTCAGGAAAGTCCAGTCCAAGGTGAGCTTTGGGCTGCCTTCTCTAACCATCCTAGGACTGTCTTTCTCCTTAGAGCACTTGCCATTGGATCCCAGGAGCCTTCTTCTGTTCTCCTTAAAGGACAAGTCTGACCCCATTACAGCTTCATAGAATTGCTGCTTATCCGCAGTCCAGAAACAAATTTCCATACCTTCAAACAAGCTTTTCTGACCATTTGCCCTCTCTAAGGATTCCCTGAAGCCTATGAGTCTACATAGCAATTATTCTTGTATATTTTGGCAATGATTAATTTATCACAATTTAGTCACAAAACCTGAACAGGAATGTTGAACTCATGAGCTCTACAGTAAACACAAGTCAGGGCCAGATCCAATCCTGACCTTAGGCCATCTGAAGAAATTAAGACAAGATCAGTCAGGAATTTCTCTAAGGAAGCTTTATGGACTTTAGATCAAAGTCCCTTCCTTCCAAATTCAAATCCAACACACTATCCCACCTTCTCTGACTAACTCATATCAAACAAACATTGGTGGTATTACTTCAATTTCTAATAAGTAACCCAAACGAATTCTGATTTAAAGGATTACATCATGGAAACACTGTCTGTAGCATAGTGCTCATCCATTATAAACTTCAGTTCATAGTACAAATTGGTAAACTGAGGTAACCACTGAGTATTGAACAAAATCTGTGGCACAGGTTTACAATGAGCTTTTGTTTACATCCAAACAATACTTAAAATACATATTTTAGCAGCAACTCCCATAACAATTGTAAAATTCTGAGCAAGCATTTTCACATATATGTCATTTTCAACATCCTATCCACTCTTTGGCTACTATGTGCCACAAATGTCTTTATACAGATCAAAAATGTAATCAAGATGTCAGCCAATAAATCCCCAAAACTTGTGTGAGGTAACACCAATTACATATCACCCAACTCATTTTATCACTCTGGACATGGAATGTTTGCATTAACATCCCACAGCTTCAAGCAAGCATCTTGGTCAGACAGGGCTGACAACATTCACTTGCTGGAGCACCTGAAAACCTCCAAAATGTACAATTAAAATGTACTCATCTTCAAGTTCTATCACACAGTGATTGTCAACCTTTTGACGTCCCTATTTCAGGCCCTAAGTATCAGTGTGGAACTATTATAAGAACCTCTTTCTCTTTCCTGTGAGCAAGGAAGGGGTTAATAGCTTCTGAGCAATTGATCCTAAGGCTGTTTGGCTTGATTTAGATTTTATTACTTAGCTACCTTGTCCCATCCTTCTTTGCCAGTGAGCTCACTATAATTTAAAAGTTTGAATGCATTGAACCCCTTTTCATAATGATTCACTCTCAATAGATTTCAGTTTGAACCCCACAACTTCCAAATAACTCTGATTATGTCCTTTAGCGATGTTTCAGTGTAACCAAACTGAAGTGCGAAGCATTTTCCTGTACTACTCTCAAACCTGTCCAAAGTAGAATAGAACCTTCAATTTAGTTTTCTTTTAACTCAAAATATTGCTGCATTCCTAATTAAATTCCATCAATATTATTCCAATTATATCTATTTCATACCAGAATTCATAGTATCAGTTAGTATCTCTATTCATTACTCTTATTGAAGTGGAGCACTTCATAAAATGAATCCAGACACCCCAAAAATTCAATTATGAACTTATATAGATAGGTTATAAGACATAAAGTTATTTCCTTTCACATACAGGTTCTTATTTGGCAGGCAAGCAAACCTTATCACAGACGTAGTTATGCTTAGAGGTAAGTGAGGAGTGGACAGTCCTTAGGTTTGTCCTCAGGGGTTGGTTACTTTCACATGTACTTAATCACTTCTCCTCTAGTTAGCTGCATGTTACCTGGCATTCCAGCCTGACCTCTTTGATATTCCTGAAATTCCTTTTGTTTCCCGACCCTCCTAATTCTTATCCTTTGGCTAATTATAGTCCATTCCCTGGCCTGCCTAAACTGCTTGACCTCCTGGGGGTGGAGGGGAAGGGGAATAGGTTTGTTTCCTGAGAAGAATGTAGGAAGGGATAGATCTACTTTTTCTACTTCAATTTAATTGTCTTCTCTTATTGGGAGACTACTTCATTATTTCTTCTGGCTTCTCTTCTGTACCATTATTGTAAGTAGAGGAAAGGCACTAGACTGTATTTAATCCTCATGACAAGCCCTCTCAATTTCAGGGCTGCTTAAATTTGTCTTGTTAAGGACATACAGTTTGCATATCATAAGCCCTTAACTTTTTTAGGTGGAACAAATACAGTACAAATGCACACATAATTTTTGCTGAATACATGTTCATCTCTAGATCACAAATTCCTTTCTATGCATTTTAAAATAATTCCTATGACCGTAGTCAAATAAAATACTGTTTAGCTCAGTATTAGTATTATGAAATCCTAAGCACAGATTACCCACTTTGAAAACTTCTTGTGTTACATGATTTCTAGTTCTTACAGCACAAGCATTAAAATAAAACTGATCTGAAAGATCCCCAATTTTAAATCCTAGAATAAGTTCTTCTCAACAACATAACAGTTTCTTCTGGATGACTTTTACATCTATAAAGTAGCCATACGATTTCTGTCCTCATAGAATAAAACATTTCTTCTCTGTGTCAGGCAATCACATTTGGACAATCCTCAAAAATTCACCGAAACCATTATGCATTGCAATATCTAACAAAACAACCCTCTAACTATGAGTTTTTTGTGCTCAATAAAAAATCTGGCTAACATTTCACATGTACTGACAAACACCACAATACACTATATTTGCACCATATCAAAATCATTAGCAATCCTCCCAAGTTGAGAATTGATTTTAAATGCAAATTGCTAACTGTGGAGTAAAAAATCTCCCTTTTCTGCTCAGAATTTCTCTCTTTCGCACCTTTGGGGGACCATCCAAGGGAAGAAAGAGGGAAATATAATTGAACATGTATTTGCTTTTGTCCTCTGCTAAGGAATTTTGACAGTGGAAAGCTCAAGCATGCAACTCCACCCTTCTTTTCACATAGAGAAGAGACAGTGAAAAAGACAAAGAAAAACAGTAACATACAAAGGTGTGACAAGCATGCTTTGAGAGGAAAAAATAGGCCTTTTTACGATCCATTCTTAAGAAAAAAATATTTGCAGGGAGAAAAATTCATTAAAATAGTTTCAGCATACTTGGGGAAGCTGTGATGAGCTAAGCCATCTGATTGGCTGATCTGACTTTCTTGTTTCCTCTCTCTCTCTGAACTGATCTTATATAAAAAAAAAACTGACTCTTTTTGACTGAGATTTCTTAACAAAATGCTCTTGGAGTATCTGGCCAGTTGAGCTGGAAGTGAGCTGTTTCCTGAGTCTGCTTGATTTTCTCAAGGAAGGAACTTTTAAATCCCCTCCTATTCAGATTCTCTCTCCTGCTTAGGAGCTTGCTGCCAGAGCAAGCACAGCCCCTCCCCCATAACCTAGCCCATTGAGATGCAGGTGTGGGAAGTGGAGGAACAGCCACTACATTCCCCACCTTACCTTCATTCCCAATTTATGGACAAGGGCTTTGAAGTCCAGATAATGGCTCAGAACCAAGTCCAGGGGGACTGACTGCCCCTGGCCCATGACTGGGATGGAGGAAAGGATCAAGGGCAAAAAAAGAAGAGGAAGAGAACAAGACAGAGAAGCCTTAAGCAGAGTGCCAAACAGAGGATTTTTCTGTGGCTCAGTAACAAAGAGAACAAGACAGAAAAAGAGACAAACAGGCAATGAAGAATTCTCTTTCAACTCCCTCCTTTTACTTGTCCTGTGCCTGCAGTGCACAGTGCCCATTCACTTAATCTGTGCCCTAGTGCGTCCACTAGGAGACTTACCTTGCTGGGGACTCAAACCCCAGTCTCAGGGACTTGCACCCTGGACCACCAGAGACTTGAACCCTGGTGCCCCGACACAATGTCAGGGCAGAGGGACTCAAACCCCCTTATGTTCAGGATGAGATTTCAAGACACCGGACAATTCTCCCCATCCATCTCACCGCAATCACTTCCCACCGTTCCCTATGTGGTTCCTCGTGGAAAAACAGGAAATTCATATACTTGGTGGTACACACTCAGAAACAAGAGGATTAGGATTTTTTTCCCTGGGGGCTTGGCATAGGACAACCCCTACAATCCGGGGGTACAGGATCTCTTGTCCACTAAGCCTTATGTCCAACCAGAGTCCAAATCCCCCTATACACATTCATACAACCATTCACACTTCCCCAGTCTCACCTCTTGAGAATTTTCACAGGGCCTGGAAAAAGAGCTTCCCTTGTCACGGTGGTCCTCAGGGGGTCACCGGGATGAGCCCCCAAATGTTAGGGTCCAAGTTGCAGACCACCCAAGGAACACACAAAGACAATGCAATTCAAGCAAGGAAAAGCCTTTATTACTAGCACACTATCACTAGCATGCTAGGGGAAAGCTCAGCAAAGCAGTTCTGTCCTCCCAGAGTTGGGACCCTACATATATACCTCACAATATTACTTAGCCTGGATGATTGTTTAAATCCTAGAGCTCTTTATGGCTAGTTATTTCTCTGAAATATTGTAACAGTCCTGAAACACCCTACTGTCAGCTATCTGCTGAAATGTTTGCAATTTATCAGATTGGTTGGAGGTCCTGTGCACTTTTTCCTTTACTTCAAAATAACCAAAGACACAGAGATTATGCATGAACCTATGGGAGATCATAGGTCTTTTTATGATGCTTCATATCTGAGGGGACTCCCTGCCTGGCATACAGCAAATAGTCAGAAAATATATACTGATGGATAGATTGAGCAATTCCCTTTTTTGCGAGCATCAATGAGAATTTGGGTGCTGGCACCCCCATTACAGGGTCAACCTTACAGGAACATACCAAGTTAACAGCCAGCCAGCCCTAGTGTCCACCACTACTGTCAGTGTTTCAAGTTAGGAAAAGTCTCTCCTGTCCCCCATGTACTGGCTAAATCTTCATGAATGTTTGGTTTCTCTTTCTTTCTTTTTGGAAGGTCTAGATTTCATGGATAATTCTTGGGCCTTAGAGACTTTTATTCCTCACAAAATTTAATTCTATCTTCCTCGATTTCTCTATTTAAAACCTTTTCCAATTTCTATTCTTTGTGATTGTGAATTCGGAAACTTCCTTTGGAAGAATTAGGGGAAGCAATATTTTGCCCATTGCTTTTCTTTTTTAAATTTTATTCAATAGTTTAAAAAACTCAATAAAACAAACATATCTATACACAATGAACAAGATTGTACATAAATGAAGTTACAAATCTCTGCTATGTTTAACTTACTTTTCTTCACATATAAATAATAAATTCTGAACACAAGTATCCTTCCTCCTCCCCACCCTATTTACATCAAAGAAAGTATTATATGGGAGACCAGTATGTTTATACAATTTAAATCTTTAATGTTTTTACCTTTCAGTTTACATGCTGGAGGTAACATTCACATTTTATTCTTCTAGTATTAATTCTGTCATTGTGTAGAGTGTTCTCTTGGTTCTACTCATTTCACTATTCATTAGCCTGTGTAGTTCTTTCCCAGTTCCTTAAAAATTTCCCGGTTCATCACTACTTACAGCATAGTACTGTTCAACCACAATCATGTACCACAATTGGTATAGCCAATTCCCAATTAATGGGCATCCCTTCAGTTGCCAATTCTTTGACCCCACAAAGTGAGCTACTTTAAATCTTTTAGAACATATGAGTTCTTTTCCCTTTCCTCTGATCATCTTGGAAAACAGACACAGTTATGGGATTCCTGAGTCTATACAATTTTATGACTATATGTGTAGGTCTGAATAACTCTTCACAATGGATGGATTGGCTGGTTTACAGTTCCACCAACAATGTAGTTGTTCTTTTCTCCCACATCCCCTCCAATAATTGCCCTTTGGTCAGTTTAGCCAATCTGATGTGTATGAATGAATATCTCAGAAGTTGGCATTTCTCTAATAACTAGTGACTTGGAGCACTTTTTTGATATAACTATATATGGCTTTGATTTCTCCATCTAAAACTTGTCTATTTATAACTTTGGGCCATTTATCAATTTGGGGATGGCTGTTTTTCTTACAAACACAGCAAAGATCTCTATATGTTTGACATTTTAAGTGTATAAAAATGTCTTCCCAATTTTCTGCTTTCCTTCTAATATTGACAGAATTTATTTTATTTCTACCAAATCTTTTCAAATTAATGCACTGAAAACTACCCCCATTTCACATTTCACAATGCTCTCTGCTCAGTCTACCAATTCCCACTATGAATTGTGCTACAGGGATACAATGTCCAGAGGCACCCCCAAACAATCATTTCTTTTCTTTAAGGACCACCCCATCCCCAGAACTACTGAAGCTTCTTCAAGAGAGTCTATGGACACTAACTTTCTCCCACATCATTCCAAATCAGTTGAGTCTAATGGTATGCTAGACTCTGATCCTTCCTCAGACATCAGCCCAAAAGGGATCTCTTTTTTCTTTCCCCCATGGGCACCCCTAGTGAAGCCACAACTTCAGGGTGGGAACCTAACACTACCAGATATCCTGAAACTAGTCCATTCAACTGCTTCCACAAAAAGATCTCTTCTTCAGGGAAAGGCATTAGCTGAACATTTACTATTTTCATCTGACTCAGTCTCTATGAGCAATGTTCCCATTTCAAAGGCATCACATTCAGTTGATTGTGACATCACAATGAAGGCCCCTATAAAAAGATTTACTCAGCTCAGTTGGGCTACCTTGGACTAAGGTCCCCATCAACCCTTAACCTTTTTCATTTTCTCCCCTGAACAATGGGTGCACATTGCACCCATATGCATAGGAAAAAGAAAAAAGCAGGTAACGTCTTTGGTTCAGTTCATGGTCCTTCATGAACTCTTTTTCTTCTCTGGAAGATCAGGGTCATGTTTGAGTTGGGGAGGTTGATTACTTTCTGCTTTAAGGTAGGAAGAAACTATATATATTTAACATGAAGACATTCCATTCTCTGATAGAGCCTCCCCTGGAGAATTTTGGATTCTAATGGTCACTTTAGTTTCTCCTACTCTTCTTCAATGTCATCTTGTCTTCCTTGAGCCTCAAATGATCCTTCCTTTCCTCACTTTGGTCAAAGCCTTTCCATAGGAGTTAAAATTGGGCTGTGGTAAGTGCCTTGGGGCAGTTAAGGAAAGGGATAGATTGATCAACTATACTCAGATTTTTTGTATGGACTTCTTTAGAACATCCTTATCTGAATGGGCTCTGCCTGGTATACAGTAATTCTCAATAAGTATGTGCTGAATAAGGGTTTGACTGACTTCTCTTTTTTAAAAGTATGAGCAACAGCCTAGGTCTCAACACTGCCATTGGCAGACCTAACCTTACAGGAAGATACCATATCTCCAGCCAGTGAGTCCCTGGTGCCCATTACCAGTGCTAGTACTTCAGGTTTGTAAGAGTCAATCTCTGCTGACTCTGCTGGACAAATGTACATGGGACCCAGTTTCTGTTTCCTCTTTCTGAGAGTTCTCCATCTCATGGATATTTACAGTGCTATTCTTGGTTCTTGGTGATTTGCATTTGAATTTTCATTTCTGGGAACATTTTTGTTCTTTCTTCCTCAGTTTCTCTCTTTGGAGCTTTCTCCTAAGTATTTTTCTTGATTGAAAGTAGATGGCCTTTTTTATCCTTTGGAAGATGTAGGAGAAACAAGAGTTTGCCGGCTGCTTGTCTAGGAAGCTATTTGAGGAGAGTGAACATTTGTCAGTAGATGACATTTACTAGTCTGCCAAGGGGAGTCATTCAAAGGAAGAGGATTTGAGGAAGTGGTCTTTAGAGCCCAGGAGGGAGTAAGAGCACATTGCAGACAGGTCTTGTTCCCACCACCTCCAGTGGATTCACAAGGAAGCATCAACTCCTGCTGGGGATTTTGTTAGTCCATGGGAATCACTCCTGACTCTCTCCTTTCATAATCTGTATTGGTGGACCTGACTTCAGGGGTTTTACGATATTCTGTCATGGTCACTCCAGTTCCCTTTCAGACTGTCTGGAAGGGAGTCATTTGGCACTCAAAATAACTTCTTCCCCTCCTTACTTTTTTTGTCTTATCTTTTCTCCTTCTGCACTCCTCCCTTCCTATTGGCTCAAATTGACTGTCATTATTTTGGGCAATTGATTTAAGTGATTCGATGGACTTTGAGAAAGAAGGACCTGTGGGGCCAATATAAGGAAGTAAAGGAGAGAGAGAGAAGACACAGGCAGTATATTTTGAATTTTGAATCTTTCTAAGTAATTTTTGTACTTTGCCTTCCTCATAACGGTACTCAAGTCAATAAATGTTAATAAGTGTTATTTGATTGACTTTCTGACTGACTTCCTTTTCCCACAGAGTTAAACAGAAGACTAGCTTCTGGAAGAAAAAAATTGGACACATCTTTGCCTGATGGTACCATCGCCCCATCAGATGACTCCTCGGTGTCCACAATGACTGCCAACAATACTTCAGGTCAGTAGAAGCCTCCTTTTTGCCTTCTCTGTTTGACAGAAATTCTTTCCTCCCAGGTCATCCTTCCTCTTTTAAGGGCTTTCCATTTCACCATTATTTGTACTGCTTTTCCTTCATCTCATATTAATTACATGGTTGATACAGTTGAATGAAGATAGTAGGAGGAAAAATTTGTGGTCTGAAGTCTCTTTATTTTTCAAAATGTTAGAATGAAATAGATAGAAGAAGAAGGTTGTTAAAAGTTTTAATCACAGGGACCGGAGTTCACTGGAAGAAGATTACAAACAGTTTGTTTTTCTCAGAAGCCTTCTTCAGTATATGCTCTGTATAGGCTTTGTAGTAAGACTCTTAATATTTGAATTCAACATCGTAGCTCATCCATCACTAAGGGTTTTTTGATCATCGGAATAGATGATTACTTCTCCAACTGGTGTGTTGGATCTACCTGCTATTCCTTGAGTATCCATTTCTTTTCCATTACATCAATATTGAATATCTTTTCTATATTTTCCCCTGGGATAATAACTTGAGTTTTCAACCAGAATACCACCTGTTTATTGGCATCAGTTTGAGCACAAACAAATTTACTTATTATAGGCAATGTATTCCATTCAGCCTCAAACTCTTATTAGAGCTGCATGACCCTGATCAAATCAATGGTCCTTAATTGCTGCCTGCCTCAGTTTCCTCATCTATAATATGGGGATAGCACATATTTCCTAGGGTTAATTTCTGAAAAAATAAGATGAAATAATCAAGTAATAGTAGTCTTTAAAAGCACAGTAGTTGTCATACAGTGTTATTGAAACATCATTATTAGCTCTATATTATATATATATATAATTTATATGTATATTATATTACTATATAATATAATTAAAATATATATTAACTCTGTAATGCCCTTCAGGAGATAATACATTGCAGAACATCAGAGGGTTAGAAAATATATAAGTCTGGAGGGGAATATCAAGATTATTTAGTTCAAAGACCCCATTTTACAGATGAGGTTTGCCCAAAGTCACAGCAGGAGTAAGTATCCAAGTTAGGAATTGAACCCAGGTATACAGTACCTTCTATTTCTTGAGCTCCTTCCATTTTACCATGTTGTCTCCTGGGTGAAATCTCTCCCCTGGCTTTTTCCTCTCTGGGTGCCTATTTTGGGCTACTTTGGAGCTTGGATTTCCAAGTTATGTCTCTTAAATCAGTCTTGTCTCCCTCAGATCACTATATAGGAGGGTAGCCTGCCTAAGTGGTCTGTGTGGCTCCACTGCTTGTTGGTGAAAACGGAATAGTCCTATTGGTCCTGGGATATCCAAATCTGAGATATAGTTTTGTAATTGTATTTTCCCTGGAGTCAGAGTAAATATTAATAACAGAATGCATACAATCTTAGGCTGTGAAGTGAGTACCATGCATTTGCTACCTTGCACACTATGAGTTAATCATGAGAGATCCCTAGACCCCTCCCTCATTCCTTCCTGCAGACAAAGTAGCTGATGTGGTGTGCACCACACAAATGCTAAACCCAAGAGCAGCAGAAGGTCCTGTAGCAACTGACAAACAGCTTTCTAACACTCAGCCACCCTCAGTTCTAATCTGGCCTCAGATGTCTCCTGACTGTGTGACCCTGTACAAGGCATTTAACCCTCATCGCCTAGTCCTTACCACTCTTTTATACATATAGTATGTATTGTTTCCAAGGCAGAAGAATGTAAGGGTTAAAAACATGACCTTAACCATACAGGTTAGTAGATACTGTGACAAGGAAATCACTTTAAAAGACTCATATATATTAATTTTAGGTCACCAAGGAATTCAGCTATGTAATTCCTAAATGAAAACTCAAGTCAGCAGTCAACCTTTTAAGGAGTTTAATTACAAACAGGAGAAAGAAAGGAATTAGAGATAGAGAGAGAGAGGGAGAGAGAAAGGGGAGAAGGGAATGGGCTTAAATACCCCTTCTGTTTAGGCTGGGCCAAAGGCCCAAGCCCTTAGATAGCTGAGGCTAAGAAAAGAGATCAGTCCCTATCACTCACGTAACCAAAATGGAGAAAGAGTCTCAGGGGCCTCCACCTCCAGCTTCCTTCAGAGCAAGCTTCTCAGAGCACAACCTCTCCAACCAACCACCCCTAGTCCTCAGACCCCGCTATCTTTAAGGAAACCATCCAAGTTCCCTCCCCTCAGTTCTCACATTTACCAATCACTGTCCATGTCTTCCCTGTGCCAATGGAGGCTCTACCTTAACCCAGGACCACCCAGAGGTCTGTGGCTTTGCACATGTCTTTGGAAGGTCATATTCTCAAATAATTAAATCTTGATCCTTTGCTGCAGCCCTTCCTAAATCCTGTTACCCTGAGTAGGGTGGAGATTGGAATAATTAAATTTTGATCTATGCTGCAGCCCTTTCCATTGTTCAGCAAAAGGTTCCTGTCCTAAAGTAATCTTAAGAAGGGAGGAGGAGGAACCTCCCTTGCCAATGGGGTTCACATTCCAATAGAGTTCCCACTATCAGTATGAAATTTTCCAAGTATGAAATTTCCCAATGGTGAAATTTCCAACATTTATAAGTCTAAGAAATTTTAAGGTTTACAACCCCCCCCCCTGATGATTATTGGGAGACTAGTCTCCCCATTGATCATTTAACATAATCATTTTGTAGTTCTAAATTCACTTCTAACTAAAGATATACACAATATTCAATTTTCTAAAACAAATTAGAATAGTGAGAGAGGAAATAGAAAAGAAAAGAAAGCAAAACCAATGTTTTGCTAGGCCTATTGACAGAAAGCCAAATTAGGGGCAGTCCCCTTTGGCATAAATGTGTACAATTACAATAAATATTCAATCAAAAGTCCAGTCCAATCAAATCATATCCAAAGTTAATTCTTGATCTTCTTTTTTTTTTTGTTTTAATAACCCTTACCTTCCTTCCTGGAGTCAATACTATGTATTGGCTCCAAGGCAGAAGAGTGGTAAGGGTTAGGCAATGGGGGTCAAGTGACTTGCCCAGGGTAACACAGCTGGGAAGTGTCTGAGGCCAGATTTGAACCTAGGACCTCCCATCTCTAGGCCTGGCTCTCAATCCACTGAGCTACCCAGCTGCCCCCCATTCTTGATCTTCTTGATGAAGTGGAGGTTTTCAGCATCTTTCTGCAACAGTTCATTCTCTGGATATGAAAGTTTCAAGCTTCTTTCTTGAAGATCTTTTCTCAAACAGAATCAAAATCTTTGAATTTTTATAACAGTAAAATCTTAAACAAAATTCTTGGATTTTTATAAAAATACAATCTCAAACAAACAAAAAAAATTCAAAAATTAAAAAAAAATTCTTAGATTTTAAATTAAAATACAATCCCCCCTGAAGTAAGTATTAAAAAATATATCAAGTTTAGCTCAGAATGCAATGTTCAGTTATGGGGTTGTATGTGTCAATTATCAAAAGAATAGAAAAATAATCAAAAACATAAGAAAAATTCAAAATAGGCCTTGTATAGGTCCAGTTTAAAGTAAGTTCTATCCCACAAGTATGTAGGACAGGATGCAGTAATATTTCACTTAGACATTTGTAGCCAAGACTACAGGAAGTTTCCATAATATAATGTTTTCTCTCCCTACAGGTTATAAACATCAAATGAGCTTCCCTTGCTTCACAAACAGTGAGTATTCTTATCCTGGCACTGAACAGAGGATACAGTTTGTGCATCCTGACCTTGTTCCAATAGCATCTTAGGAAAGAGAAGCTGGGATAGGAGGGCCAAAGAGAGAGAAAGACACAGAAAATCCTGGTTCCTTTCTCATATTTCAATCCCCACATGTCACCCTGTGACCATGTGAAACAGAAATAGTTTCCCTTGTATTTTATAGCCCCTCCCTATGATCATACATGCTTATCGATAGTCCATAGTTTTCATTCATGATCTTTCTTCCTCAGTGCCTCAGAGAAAAACCATCACTTTAGCATTTTCTCTGACTTCATCCTCAGTTCCTCTCACTGCAGGTAGCATTCATTTGAATTTTTGATGAATGCTGGTAAATTTTGCTGCATTTGTTTATGAAGTTGAAAGCTAGCTACTGGTCCTAGACTCATAAGATGACAGACTTACATCTATAAGTGAACTTCCAGGCTATCTAGTTCAATCTACTCATGATAAAATTAAATAAAAAATTTCCAATGGAAAAAAAGCTATCTTTTCTACCTCCCCTTAAACTATTACTGTAAGAAATACTTATAATCTAATAAAACAAATTATTTCATTAGCCATTTCATAAACATATATCCTATTCTGCCCCCTGAATCCAACACCAATCTGTTCAAAAGTATGCTTCATCAATGATTCTCTGGTATTCTGATTAGTCATGGTAGTAATCAGAATACTTAAATCTTTTAAAGTTATTCATTTTTATGATGTTGTTATTGTATACATTGTTTTTCTGGTGCTACTCACAAGTCTCCTCAGGTTTTTCTGAAAATACCTCAAAATTTATTTTTAAGAAAGCCATGATTTTCTGTCTGAAAACTGGTAGTAAGTATCCATTCCAAGGCAGAAAGAATGTTACAAGCTAGGCAACTGGGGTCAAGTAACTTACCCAGAGTCACACAGCCCAGAAGAATTTCAGGCCACACTTGAACCCAGGACCTCATAACTCTAGAGGTGTCTCTCAATCCATGGAGTTCTTTGCTCCTCTTCCATAATTTCTTATAGCAAAATAATATTTCATCACACTCATGAACATCAGAACTTGTTCAGTCATTCCCCAACTGATGAGAATTTCTCCTCAACTTCTATTCTTTAGTATCCATTCATTCCAATCTTTGCCACATTAAAAATGTTTGGAATATATTCCTTAGGATATCTGGTTCTTTTTCTTTGAACTCTTTGGGATATAAATCTAGTAATGATAATTTTTCAGTCAAAGGGTATACGCATAGTTTCATGGCATATTTCTAGTTTACTTTCTTAAAATTTGAGTCCAATGTGCAGCACTGCTCTACTAATAGTATATTAGTAGACCATTTTCTCTATTACCCATATTGGTCCTTTTCCTTTTTTCGAGCATTTCTAATCTTATCGGCTTATGTGAAACATCTAAATTATTTTAATTTTCATTCTATAATTATCAGTTATTTGGACAATTTCTTCACATAGGCACAGTTTCTTCATTGAGACTCCCTATTCATAATCTTTGACTAGTATTGGAGAATCAATTTGATTTTTTCAAAATTAAGTTTTTCTGTTATATGTAACAACAGTTTCTAAATTTTTTAAGGATCATTGAGACACAAATTCCCCCACCCACTCACCCATTTTGAAATAGTAAGTAAATATTATGTAGATTTTACATATGTAAATATATAAAAATTTCCCATATTAAACCTTTTATGAAATGAAACTGAAATTAAAAAAATTATAAGCTGAAAATGCTCCTGTTTTCTTCTGGATTTAGAATTCATCAGTTCTTTTTCCCTGGAAGCAGATGGCATTTAAAAAAATCATGAGTCCTGAGGGAAAGTTTTGGATCATTATATTGCTGAGAAATAACTGTTATTCACAGTTGTTCATTTTACTGCATTACTGTCACTGTCTTCAATGTCCTCCTGGTTCTGTTTATTACCCTATGATTTAATTCCTGTAAATCTTTCCAGGTTTTTCTGAGTTCCTCCTTCTTTTTTCTTATATCACAATAGTATTCCATAACAATCATATATTATAACTTTGTCATTCCCCAATTGATGGATATCCTTTCATTTGCCAATTATATACCCCTCATATCCCCCTCATATCCCCCAAAAAGAGCTGCTTTAAATATTTTTTGCACATATAATGTCTTGCCCCTCCCCCCCTTTTCATCTCTTTGGTAAAGAAACCTAATAATGGTATTACTGGCTCAAAGAGTATGTACTGTTATAGGTCTTTGCCTTTGGGCATAAGTCCAAATTGCTCTCTAGAATGGATAAATAAGTTCACATATTCCATAAAAGGGCATTAGTGTCTCAACTTTTCCATTTGCCCTCCAAGTTTTGTCATTTTCCTTTTCTTCCATCATAGGAAATATTTTTTTCATTGTAAATTATTTATTTAATCAATTTTGAACATTATTCCTTGGTTACAAGAATAATATTCTTTCCCTGCTTTCCCTCCCCCCAACCTTCCAGTAGCTGACATGCAATTCCACTGAGCATTACATGAGTCCTTGATAAAACCCCATTTCCATGTTGTTGGTGTTTGCATTAGGATGTTCATTTAGAATCTTCATCCCCAATCATATTGCCTCGACCCATGTAATCAAGCAATTGTTTTTCTTCTGTGATTCTTTTCCCACAGTATTTTACTCTGAATGTGGATAGTATTCTTTCTCATAGATCCCTCCAAGTTGTTCAGGATCACTACTTTGCCACTAATGGAGAAGTGCATTAGATTCGATTGTAGCACAGTGTATGGGTCTCTGTGTACAATGTTCTCCTGGTTCTGCTCTTTTCACTCTGCATCAATTCCTGGAGGTCATTCCAGTCCCCATGGAATTCCTCCAGTTCATTATTCCTTTGAGCACAATAGTATTCCATCACTAAGAGATACCACAATTCCTTCAGTCATTCCCCCAAATGAAGGGCATTCCTTCGTTTTCCAATTTTTTTGCCACAATAAAGAGCCCCAGCTATGAATATTCTTGTACAAGTATTTTTCCTTTTTATCTCTTTGGTGTACACACCCCAGCAGTGATCAAAGGGCAGAGAGTCTTTTAAAGCCCCTTGGTCATAGTTCCAAATTGCCTTCCAGAATGGTTGGATCAATTTACAACTCCACCAGCAATGCATTAATGTACCAACTTTGCCACATCCCCTCCAGCATTCAGATTGGATGAATAAGTTAACAAATTCCACTACAGGGCATTAGTGTCTCAACTTTTCCATATCCTCTCCAAGTTTTGTCATTTTCCTTTTCTTCCATAATAGCCAATCTCTGATGAGTTGTAGAGTGACAACTTAGAGTTGTTTTAATTTGCAATACTCTACATTATAGTGGTTTAGAACATATTTTGCACATCTGTAGAGAACATTAATTACTTTGAGAATTCCCTCTTCATCTCCTTTGACCATTTTTCATTTTGGGAAAGATTTTTATTCTTGTATATTCTACTCATTTCTCTACGTATTTGAGAAATAAGTCTCTTATTAGAGAGATGTGTAAATTTTTTTTTTTGCTTCATTATGATTAGTGAATATGACAGTCTCCATCTTATTTACTCCTGGTTATGTTCTGGCCTCCATTTCCCCCAATTTGCGCTCTTTTTCTATCAGTTCTCTTAACCCCTTCTCTTACTCCCTTCACTTCCTTCTGTAATGCAGGGTAAATAGATTTTTAATACACACACATATGCTTTTTTTTTTCATCTTTTGATTTTCTTTGATTATTTCTTGAGATCTCATTGGACTCATTATCTTCCACTTTCAGAATTCTCATTTTTAATGTCTGATTTTTTTCCATTTTTATTTTTTAATTAATTAATTAAGAATATTTTTCCACTGTTGCATGATTCCTGTTCTTTCTACCTCCTGCCTCCCAGAGCTGAAAAACAATTCCACTGCATTATACAATTATTATTGTTCAAAACCTATTTCCCAATTACTAATAAAGTGATTTTTAAAAGTCAAAATCAGGACTTTTGGGTTAAGATGGCTGCTGTGTCTAAGCAGGACTTTTACTCTCCAAACCACCAACCAATATAGAATACCTCAAAAGGACAAAAAACCAAGTTCAGATGAAAAAAGGGATACCACAGTAGAACTCAGCATTGAAATGACAGTCGGAGCCAGCAAATCATAATCTGAATCAACTCTAGCTCCTTGGGAACTAATTAAGATCACCAGGGACTTCTTACCCCAGAAAGCAGCTAAACTTTTAGAACTCCAGAAGACTGAAGTTTGTGTACCTTGGGTACAGAGATAGAGCAGGGAGATATATCACCTCTAATGAAGAGGCAATTCAGGTAATCATTAAAAACTATTTTGCTCAATTATCTGGCAATATAAATATGGAAATCTAGGTGATATAGATGAATATTTACAAAAATATCAATTGCCTAGATTAACAAAAGAAAGCATAGAATACTTAAATAATCCCATATCAGTAAAAGAAATTGAATAAGCAATCAAAGAACTCCCTGAAAAAAAATCCACAGGACCAGATGGATTGACAAATGAATTCTATCAATCATTCAAAGAACAACTAATCCCAATACTATTGAAAATATTTAAAATAATGAGAAAAGAAAAAGAGTTCTACCAAATTCCTTTTATAACACAAACATGGTACTGATTCCAAAGCCACATAGATCAAAAACAGAGAAAGAAATCTACAGACCAGTCTCCCTAATGAAAAATCTTAAATAGAATATTAGAAAAAAGAATCCAGCAAGTCATCATGAGGGTTATTCATTATGATCAGGTGGGATTTATACCAGGAATGCAAGGATGTTTCAGTATTAGGAAAACCATTCATATAATAGACCATATCAACAAGCAAACCAACGAAGTAACATGATTATCTCAATAGATGCAGAAAAAGCTTTTGACAAAATACAACAGTTATTCCTATTGAAAACACTAGAACGTATAGGACTAGAAGGACTTTTCCTAAAACTAATGAACAGTATAAATATATCCAAAACCATCAGTAAGCATCATCTGCAATGAGGATAAATTAGAATCATTCCCAATAATAAAAATAGTGAAACAAGGATGTGCCCTTTATAACCTCTATTATTTAACATTGTACTAGAAACACTAGCTATAGAAATTAAAGAAGAAAAAGAAATTTATTAAAATAGGCAGTGGGGAGAACAAGCTATCACTCTTTGCAGATGATATGATGGTGTACTTAAAGAATCCTAGGGAATCCACTAAAAAGCTGATGAAAAAATCAACAACTTTAGAAAAGTTGCAGCATACAAAAGGAACCCACATAAATCATCAGCATTTCTATATATTTCCAACACACCCAGGCAGCAGATGTTAGAAAGAGAAATTCCATTTAAAATCACCCTAGACAATATAAATTAATTAGGAATCTATTTGCAAAGACAAAAAGAGGAATTATACAAACACAACTACAAAATACTTTCTACCAAACTAAAATTAGATCTAAACAATTGGAAAAATATTAATTGATCATAGGATTAGCTAACTTAATAAAAATGATCATCTTACCCCCATTAATTTACTTATTTAGTGCCATGCCTATCAACCTACCAAGAAAACTTTTTTCTGCATTAGAAAAAAAAAAACTATGACAAAATTAATTTGGAAGCACAAAATATCAAGAATATCAAGGTTAATAATGAAAAAAATGTGAAGGAAGGTTGCCTAGCAGTACCACATCTTAAACTTATACTATAAAGCAATGGTCATCAAAACAATATGGTACTGGCAAACAGACAGAAGGAGAGGATCAGTAGAATAGGCTTGGGGTAAGTGACCTCAGGAAGACAGTCTATGATAAACTCAAAGGTCCCAGCTTTTGGAACAAAAATGCACTATTTGACAAAAACTGCTGGGAAAATGGGAAAATAGTATGGGAGACATTAGGTTTAGATCAGTATCTCACACCCCACAACAAGATAAACAAAGAATGGGTGAATGACTTGAATATAAAGAAGGAAAGTATAAATAAATTTGGTGAACACATAATAGTATACTTGCCAGTCTTTAGGAAAGGAAATAATTTAAGACCAAGCATAAAATCACAAAATGTAAAATAAATAACTTTGATTACATTAAATTAAAAAGGGTTTGTTCAAACAAACCAATGCAACCAAAATTAGATGGGAAGCAAAAATTGGGAAACATTTTTTATAAGAAACCACTGACAAAGGTCTAACTAATCCAATATATGAAGACCTTAATCAATTGTACAAAAAATCAAGCCATTCCCCAATTGATAAATGGGCAAGGGATGGGACATGAATAGACAATTTTCAGATAAAGGAATCACAACTATCAATAAGCACATGAACAAATGTTCTAAATCTCTCATATTGAGAGAAATGCAAATCATAACAACTCTTATTTACCACTTCACACCTAGCAGATTAGGTAACATGAAAGCAAAGGAAAATAACAAATGTTGGAGGGGATGTGGTAAAATTGGGACATTAATACATTACTGGTAGAGTTGTGAATTGATCCAACCATTTTGGATGGCAATTTGGAACTATGCCCGAAAGGTTTTTAAAGACTGTCTTCCCTTTGATCCAGCCATATAACTGCTGGGTTTATAATTCCCCAAAGACATCAAAGGGAAAAAGACTTGTACAAAAATAATTATAGCTGTGTTCATTGTGGTGGCAAAAAAGTGAAAAATGAAAGGTGTTCCCTTCAAATGGGGAATGGTTTAACGAATTGTGGTATCTATTGTTGATGGAATAGTATTGTGCTATAAAGAATTATGAACTGGAAGGATTCCATGTGAACTGAACAACCTCCAGGAAGTGATGCAGAGTGAAAAGAGCGGAACCAGGAGAACATTGTACACAGAAACTGATACACTGTGGTTCAATTGAATGCAATGGACTTCTCTATTAGCAGTAATGCAATGATCCAAGACAATTCTGAGGAACTTTTGGGAAAGATAGCTATCCACATTCAGAGGAAGAACTGTGGGAATAGGAACACAAAAGAAAAACATCTGCTTGATTACATGGGTTGTTGGGGATATGACTGGGGATGTAGACCCCGAACAATCACCATAGTGCAATCAAAATTCGGAAACAGGTATTCATCACTATATATTTCCTTAATACATGTGACTTAGAATCATTTTGTAGTCCTTATCTTTCCTTGATAAATCAATGACACAAGTAAAACGCAGTGGAATTGTGTGGTGGCTATGGGGGAGGAGGAGGGGAGGGAAAGAACACGAACCATGTAACCATGGGAAAATCTTCTAAATTAATTAATTAAATGAATTTTTTTCATTTCAATGTAAAAAATATAATGTCCAAAAGTCAAAATCCCCAATCATTTTCCCAATCAGACCATATGATGAATCATAAGTTTTTCTTAAGCATTTCTGCAACCACTCCTCTTTCTCTGGATGTAGGTAGCATTCTCTTATAAGTCCCTATAGATTGTCCTAGAACCTTGCATTGCTACTAGTAGAGAAGTTCATTACATTTGATTATGGCACAAGGAATCAGTCTCTGTGTACCATGTTCCACTTCTGATCATTTCTCTCTGCATCTTTCTGAAGGTGTCTTTCTGATTCACATGGAATTCCTTCAGTTCAACAATCCTTTCAACACAATACTATTCCATCACCATCAGATACCACCATTTTTCAGCAATTTTCCCATTGATGGACAACAGGAGATGATTTTCTTGAGTGAGGTTTTGTAGTTCATATTCCCTTTGGCCAATTGTACTATCTAAAGTTGTTTTCCTCGGCAAATTTTTATACCTCTTTTTTTCTCCTCGTGTTAATTTTGCCTTTCAAGAAATTCTTCAGTGTATTTTTGTGTATCTTGTTCCATATGGCCAATTCTACTTTTTGAAAGAGTTCATCTCTTTATTGAATTTTTATAAAATGTCTTTTACCATTTCGTATATTCTGATTTGAAAGATGTTCATTTCTTCAATATTGTTTGTGCCTTCTTTAATAAGGTGTTGACTTTTTACATGAATATCCTATATCACTGTCATCACTTCTCCTGAATTTTCTTTTACCTCTCCTACTGGATCATTAAATCTCTTTTTTGAGTTTCTTTCATCAATTCTTTTTTAGGCTTGAGAGCAATTCTTATTTTTATTGCAAAGTTTGCATGCAGCGGTATTGATTTTGTGTAGTCTTCTACTGAGTTTGTGTTTTGGTTTTCTCTGTCACCAAAATAGCTCTCTGTGTTGAATTTCTTTTTCATCGTTTTGCTCATTTCCAGCCCTTTCCTTTCCATTTAAAAATGACAGTTAAAATTGAATCTGTACCTGTGGTGAGTTGAGTACTGCTCCAAGTTTAAGGTTCTTTGTACAGCTGCCCTCAGAGTTAAATCTGGGGATCAATCTGCTTTCAGCCCTTCAAATTTGGAATCATGAAAGCAATGGTGTTTTCAATACTCTTCTGGTCTATATTCTGCCTTGTGAGTAACCTTAAGCACCCTTTTCTCCCCTGGAACTGTGACCAAGGAGAGTCTGATTCTCTCCTGTGGCTACAAGCACTGGTCTCTGCTAGCCCTCTCCACCCTGAGAATCTCTCCCACAGACTGGGATCTGAATATGAGTAAAACAACAAGAATTGCCTTAAGGTGAGTGAAGGGGCTTCCAGAAGGAGCACCGGCCCCGCCCTCGCCCCGCCCCTCGGCCGCGGCATGGCGGGGGGGCGGGTAGGCCAGTTTTTCCTCCTTCCGCCTTCTGCTCCCAACCCTTCGGGGGGCCCTTATGGCCATTGCTGCGGCCGAACGCTGCTCAAGAGGGCCGGCGTGGAGGCGCCTGGCAGCCGGCAGCCTCCAGCTCCCTCCTGAGCCTCCGGAAGCCCTCATCGGCCTGCTCGCGACCGCCCCCCTGAAGGCCCTGCGGGAAGGGGCTCTCCAGGGCCCTACCTGCCGCGTCTCCTCGCACACCAGGGAGAAGAGCCAGAAGTAGATGACGAGCTCCCGCCAGGATGGCAGGGGCTGGAAGTCGACCATGAGCACGTAGGCGAAGAGCCAGAGGAAGGTGAAGTAGGACAGGATGTTCAGGTGGAAGATCACCACTGGCGCCGTGAAGAAGGCTCGGAAGCGGGCTAGGCAGCTCACCGGCTGGAGCCTCTTCTCTCTGAGGGGAGCAGAGCAGAGGGACACCGACGGGCCATGGCCGTCACCCTGGCTTGGCCTGGAGGGACCCCCGAGACTCCATCCCGCTGAAGAGCCTCCCCATCTGGATTTGAATCCTGCAGGTGTGGCTTTGGGCAAGTTTCCTGGTCTGTCTGGCCTCCCTCTACCTCTCTGCAGACTACTGGGCCTGAGCATAGGCTCTCCCCTGAGGAAAGAGCTGGCGGGAAAGGAATAGCTGTGGGCACTGCACACAACCCCGCCAGAATAGTCCTGCTGGTGCAGCTTCTGCCCCTGCCCCTGCCCCTGCCCCTGCCCAGACCGACCTCAGCTCTGCCTAGCCAAAGGCCAAAGAGGCAGAGATTCTGCTTAGGGCAGTAGCCCAACCCCTCTAAGGCCACACATCCTCGCTTAGCCCAGTCAGAGGACGAAAGAATGGAACTAGAGCATGGGAGCGGGATGGCCTGGGAAGAAGAAGAGGGAGAAGAAGGAGAGGAAGAGGAAGGAGAAGAAAGAGAAGCAGAAGCAGAAGAAGAGGAAGGAGGAGAAGAGGATGAAGAGAAAGAGGGAGGAGAGGAAGAGGAAGGAGAAAAAAGAAAGAAGAGGAAGGAGGAGGAAGAAAAAGGAGAGGAGGAAGAAAAAGGAGAGGAAAAGGAAGGAGAAGAAGAAAAAAGCAAGAAAAGGAAGAAGAAAGAGGAGAGAAAGGAGAAGAAAAAGAAGCAGAAGGAGGAGAGGAAGGAGAAGAAAAAGCAGAAGAAGGAGGAGGAGAGGAGGAAGAGAAAGAAGGAGAGGAAGAAGAGAGGAGGAGGAGGAAGAAGTTGAAGGAGGAGGAGGAGAAAAGGAAGAACAACAACTGACCAGAAATAAAATATAAGTGAAGAATAGTCTGAAAGAAATGGTCTCTTTGTATAGAAGCAAAATCCCCTCATCTTGAAAGCAGGATGTGTGGAGTCTAGAACAACCACAGTCCTCTCAAAACATTTCAAGCAAAACGTAACCAAACATCTAAATACTTGACTGCAAGAAATAATCTACTAAAACATCCCAGAAATTTTGAACACAGGAAAAATGCACCAATTGACATCTTAAGGGGAAATTTTGTTTTAAACTCCAAGATATATAGTAGTTAAACTCAACAATTTTAGGTACTTAAACTTAGCAAAAACACCTGCTGCAAGTGACCAGGAGAAAAACCTAATAAAAAGAAAAGAAAATTAGAACAGCACAAGACTACTTTGTATTCACCAGAAATCTCAGGAGCAAATGGAATAATATATTCCAAAAAGCAAAGGAGCTCAAGATGCAACTCAAAAGGACACACCTTATAAGCCTTAGCCTAATCATCAATGATAAAAGAATAATCAATTCAGTAAAATAGAGACATTTGAAGGTGATAGAAGCTTAGATATGAGCAGATTATTTGACTTGTAAACACTATTGCAACAACAAAAATAGAAAAATGATAAATAAAAATGCAGTGGATAGACCAGTCAGCCTCAAAAAAAAAAAAAAGAGTGAGTGAAGGGACCCCATGTAATCTCCTTCTAAGCAATTGTCTGATCCCCCCACTCATTTATTATCTGGGGCTTAATGCTCTAGAAGCCTTTCCTGTTACTTCAGTTGTGGTCAAGGCCTGCTGACTTGGTGGTCCTGCCCTGGTGCAATGTGTTCCACTTCTACCTCTACCACAGTCCATCCCATCTGTCCTGCTAGCTTTTCTAAGTTGTTTTGTGCTGGAAAATCAGTTGTCTTTTTTGTGTTATAATACTGCTCCAGAATTCATTGTAAGACATTTTATCAGGATTTTAAAGGGTAATTTGATAGAGATCAGGTGAGAGATCTCTATATTCTCTATCAATTTGACTCTGCACTTGGCTTTTATTCTTATAAATTTGAATTAGAAATGAGACCCCTATCAGAAGAATTTGAAGCAAATATTTTTCCCCTCAAATACCTGATTCCCTTCTAATTTTACTACATTGGTTTTGTTTTGAGGGGAAAACAATTTAATTTCATGTAAGCAACATTATCCATTTTACCTTGCTGTCCTATATATCCCTCATGTGATCATGAACTCTGCCCTGTCCATTAATATGTGAGTCAAAAATTTCCCCGTTACTCTCATTTCTTTTATATCAACTTTTGCATCTAAATCATGAACCCATTTGGAATTTCTTTTGTTATGTGTTGCAAGAATATTGGTCCATTCCTAGATTCTGCAAAACGAATTTTCAGTATTTTCAGCAATTTTTGTTATGTAATCAGTACTTTACATTGAAAGTGGATTAACTTCCTCATTTTACTTGTGAGGAAACTAAGGCAAAAACAGAGGACGTGGCAGGGCCACAATTTGAACCCAGGTCTTCTTTCAAGATATGTTCCATGGTCTCTCACAATGTGAGGTGTTACTCCTCCTTTGTGTAATGAATCAGTTGAGAAATAGAGTTGAGACCTGCTATGTGCTCAGTCCCAAATGCCTAGGAGTCACATAGCAGTCTGCCATTGCATGGAGGCTTGTTTATTACATAGTTTAGAGATCACATACTTCTTTGGCACACAGTCAATTTTATACATATATGTTTCCATGCAACTTAACAGCAAACACCAAGCCTAAGTAAATACTCAATGAAACATTGTTGCTATAGATGAATGACATAACAAGAGTGTGATCTAGATGTTAGTTATCCCTGATCTTAGGATAGTCATTGTTACTTTTGGTCAGCTTTCACAATCAATCACAATTACTTAGGATATGGATAACAAAACATTTTATACCTAGGTGCGTGATTAGAAGGTTAATTTGAGACAGACCAGATTTGGGGTTTCCTTCAATTTACATGTTCAATTTTTTTTGGTGTTACTTTAAAGCACCTGGCAATGTTGCCTGGTTTCTATCTGCAGTGGTGTGTGTCTTGAAGGTTATTGATGTTCTTGGCTTCCCTGGCTTGTAATAAAAATGAATGTAACTGTGGAGATGAAAAAGAAGGGGGATAATGATCTTTATGTTTAATTCTGTGAATGTAAACTTTTAGGGTAATAATCTGGGAGGATTAAGGTATGGGATGTATATGTGTGTTAATCCTATAAGTATTTGCTCTCATAGTACTTCTCCTGTATTGGGGAGGAGACAATCATCTTAACGAGACCATTGTAGTAAGGGATGTTGGAGAGAGAGAGAAGTCACTGAGAGGGATCAGTGGGAACCTCATTTTCAGGGAGCTGCCTTGCCAGGCTCCCATCTCCCAAACTGTGACTTTGCCAGACAGTAAGGATTTGTCAGCTTCCCTCAGTCTTCTAACTCCAAGTCCACAATTTTTAACACTGCTAAAAAAATTGTGTATGGCTGGAGGGATCCTCAGAATTTCATTAGTGGGTTCATTCTGCTGAGATTTCCTCTGAGGAAGGACTTGAACAGTGCCACCTGGAATAATGATGATGATCATTGTAATGATCATCACAATAACTAGCTTTTAGATAGAACTTGAAGGTTTACAAAGCATTTCCTCTCATTTGAATGACATTTGCAAGTCTCAGCCAATGGGATACCTTTCCTTTTGTACAGTATCATGGAGCTCTTGCTACAAAACCTTCAAACTCAGCTTCACTATTACCAACATGTTTTACACAACAAAGATGAATCAAAAGGACTCCAGAACATTCAAGGCTGCTGAGCATATCCTACAAATCTTGGTGAGATTCTACTCCCATTCCCTTCTACCTCCTCTGTCCCATGCTACCTTCCTTAGCCCTGTGTATTCAGGCTTGCTCTAGCCAGGTATACAGAAGTCCCCTTCTCTCTTTTTGTTTCCAGCTCAAGGTATTGTTTGGAAGCAGCAAGCTTGGCTCTCAGTATTGTGGATGCAGTGGCCTTTCACTGAGGTGAGAATCCTTCAAGACATCATCAGCTCAGATATTAGGGACCAGCAATTTCCATTTCACTCAGATGATGCCCAGGCTGTTTCTTCTGCTTCTTAATAGAAATTCCTTCTTTCCCAAGATGTAATGGATAAAATCTTCCAACCAAGAAGCCATTAAAATATTTTAGACTCCTTATTCTCTTTCTCAGGTAGAAAAATATTCATTCCCCATTACTCTTTCCAAAGATAAGTTTGCAACTGTTTTCACTTTATAACTCCACATGAAAGGAATAACCTAGGAGGCATCAAATGAGTGCTTAGAAAATGATTGATTAATAAATACATATCAACATTACCTTTCTCTAGAATCATATATAGGCTCCAAGCTGGAAGGGACAGTAGAGGTAACCTGGACCATTCTCTTCATTTACAGATGAAAAAATGAAGACCCAAGGAGATCCCAATAACTTTCCCCAGGTCAAAAATAGTCAGAGTTTGAACACTTGATCTTTGATTTTAAATTCATTGTTCTTTCCACTACTCTAAAGAAACTACTGAAAATAATCAGACCCCACAGACACTTGTAAACATACAAATAAGTGATGTTACAGAGCACTGCCAATTTCATTGTCGTGGATAAGGTGCTAAGTGTGGAATTAGAAAGAACAGAGTTCAAATTTTCTCTCACTTACCAGATGTGTGATGCTATGCAAGTCACATAATCTGCCTTGGCCTCCATTTCTTTCCTCTATAAACTGAGAGGGCTATATTTGATGGCTTCCAATGTCCTTTTCAACTTTAAATCTACAATCATCTCTAAACCTTTATTCCAAGTCAGCCACTTCTCTCAAGAGTGTTCTCTGAATAACTAAATTTCAGAAACTAAACCAGTGGTGTCAAACTCAAAAGGAAATTTCTGAAGCCACTAAAGTATACATAAGCAAAGTCCCTATAGCCTGCATTTTGGCTCAGAAAAACATATACATTTATATATATATACATATACATATATATGTATTACTTTATAAATTAATAAGCTAACACATTAAAATTAGATTGGAACTACCCTTAATATAGCTCATGTGACTCCTAGGAAGGGCTGTTTGAAACCACTTGTCTGAAACATTAATTTCCAGGTCTCTGAAGAACAGCATAGCAACTGGAGTAGATATACTCTGCACTTTCAAGAAGGACTCCTCCAACCTTGTCCTGGACAAAAAGGTGGTTTCCTGGGAGCTGACTGAACAGCTCTGTAGAAGAGAGCTAAAACACCTGGTTATAGACAATGATAGCGTCATTGTGAATGGTAACTAGCTTGACTTTTGGGATATCTGCCTCTCTTTCTCTGGGTGGTTCCCTTTCCAGAAAACAACTCACCTGCCCCAAACTCTTCTTTCCTTTCGGGTCTCCTTTGTTTTCATGGTTTCTCTCTCACTCCTGGGAGCACTGGCCCTCAAAGTGGTGACAAACTATGAAGACATGGGGAGCTCACTTCTCAAGATCAGAAGAGACTGGATTGTTTTTAGACTCCTTCAACAAAGAAGTATGCCATGAATGCCTTCTTGAATGCTGAAGCACCATTTTTCCCCTATGGGCCCCAAACCAACTCCTCTCCATTACTCCTTTAACTTTTTTGCCCACAAAGAGATACCCTACTCAAATTCTCTTCCTCCCTCTCTCCCCCCTCTATCTTTACTTCCCTCTCTCCTTCTCTCTCCTTCTTACTCTCTCTCTCCTTCTCTCTCTCTCTCTCTCTCTCTCTCTCTCTCTCTCTCTCTCTCTCTCTCTCTCTCTCTGTCTCTGTCTCTCTCTATCTCTCTGTCTCTCAACTTTCTTTATTTCTTCTATCTTTTCTCCCTCTCTTTTCTCTTTCTTTTTTGGCCTTCTTTTCTGTACCTTTCCCAAAATCTTGTGTTTATGTCTCTTCTGTCCCATTCTCTTTTCTCTTCTTTTTCTCTTCCCAGTCTCTATTCTCTTCTTGTCTTCCCTCCTTTCATCTGCTGTCCCTTGCCTCGTCCTTCCCTGCCCTCACCTTCTCTCCAAAACTTGTTCCCTCTGAATTTTTCTTTCTTCTTTTCTTTTCCCTTCTCAAACTATAGGGTATCAACATAAGCTGCCAGGAATCAGATCCACAAAGAGTAAGTTTTAGATTTCTTTATTGTCTGTTTGTATCTATATTTATATCATTCTCTTTAATGAGACACTACAATGAAAGATTTTTTTTTTATCTTTTTGGAAGGGATTAATGTAGGGCAGAGGATTAAAAGTGGTGTTAGGGATTCCTAGAATTAGATACACTATTAGATATGGCCAAAGTTTAGACTTCATTTACTCATTTGTCTATTCTCTTTTTGCTACTCAAAATATATATAAATAGTTCAAAAGGGAAAATTATCCCATGGGCCTGGGAAAGCAGGCTGTCCCTATCTCTTTCTTGTTCAAAATTAAGAGTCAGACCTTGTAGTCTTTGTAATCTTCTGATACATTGAGGGGATCTCCCAACATTCCAGAGAGACTTGTGTTTCTCCCTTATATTCTTCATTCACCAACGTTACCCAATAGTTTTCATTAATAATGTTTTTATTCTCTGCTCCTTCAATAACTACACTCTCTCAAACCAGTGTCTTGCTCGGTTGCTCTCAGATTTGAGACTCATCAGAAAAGAGATGATAGATAAATTTATGTGAGTTTATGAGCACTTGAGTGAAATCCCATAGAAGAAGAGAAGAAGAGCCCAGTTCAAAACCTTGAAGGGCACCTACATGAAGGACTTAATTAAGAATCCAGCAAAGGAGACTAAAACAGGATAATCAGAGAAGTCCTAGGACAACCAGGATAGTTTTGTTATGAAAATTAGAGAATTTGGGTATCAAGGAGTGCAGAGATCTTAAGAAGAATGAGGATTAAGAAGAAGGCCATTAAGAGATTTTTGCAATTTCATTTGAATGATGAAGTTGAAAACCAGACTGTAGTTCAAAAAAAAGAGTAGGAAGAAGGGAAGTAGAAGCACCTTTTATAGATAGCATTTTCAAAAATTTCAATCCCAAAGGGAAGAGAGAGATAGGAAATGATAGCTATCAGGGATAGATGGATAAAATGAAGGCTGTTTTTCATTTGGGGTTGAAGGAAAGCTGCCAGTAGATGAGGAGAGTTTGAAAACAAAATGAAACAACGGGAATACTAGAGAGATTCTCTGCTGGGTGAAGGATGAAGTAAAGAGAGCACATATTTTGGCATTTCCTTCAGAATATATGGGGACAACATATTGTCCTTTCTACACCCACTCCTGTGGTTGAGATATATGTTCTCATCTGTTGTTCTAGGAAGTGAGGTTGGTGTAGGACCTGTCACCCATATCCCAGACCATGGAGAACCAGGAAAAATCATGACATCACTGACTAGTGGCCTCCTGATCCGTGAATCCCCTGTATATGCTATAGGTAAGAAAATATATTTTCTTTCTTTTATACTGGCATTTATTCTTGCTTTGGGCACTTGTTTTCAATTTTGAGATATGGAGTCACCTTCATAGTCTGAGAACAGGACAATCACTTATGGGGGAAGTTTGTCATTAGGTTGTAAGATTTGACAATTTCCTCTGTCCTATCGCTTTCTGCCCTAAAATTTGCTGTGATAGCAGCCTTTGGATGAAGATCTCATGGGGGATTTTGCTATTTCTTTTGTTTGCTTGGGTGTATACATATAATCGCCTATTCTTTTTCTTTGATCATTTCTCAACTGGGAAATGACTCTTTTAAAAATGATTTTGTTAATTTATAAAACATATACATTCATAATGTGTATTAAATATTATATAGGACACATAAAATTTATAATTGTCCCCTCCAATGTAGAAATATTTTCTTTGTTCCTTATGTGAAAAATCTCCCCCATTCTAACTCTTCCATCCCTCTTCGTCCAGTGCTTCCCTCTTTATCATCCCTTCATTCTTTTTTGGAAATCATTCCAATATCATAGACTGATACACATGCTGAAATAGAGAAATATAAACTGAGGAAATTATTTCTTTTGCAATGACTACTCTGGCTGGCTTATGACTAGACAGAGTTGCTAGAGGGAAACTTGAAAACTGCTTTGGAGTAATGGAGGTAGTAATGAGAAATGCTGAGGGATGCTAGTACAGGAATGCTACCACACAGGGGAACTGCCCTGGGGAATGCTCTGAGGTTTGCCTACTGATCCCTCCTGATGGCTGATGGATCATTATCTGTTTCTAACTTCCTCCTCCCCTTCACTCCCTCCCTTCTCCAACACTCTCCTTCCTGCCTCCCTCACCTCCCAGTTCTTCTTGAAGCTTTTGGCTTCTTCCCTCCTCCCTTGAGTAAAGTATAAAGATACTCTTTTCTTTTCCTTTTTCAAGTCAAGGGGTTTATTGGGATAACAGGATAGGAAACTGAGGTAAGAGGGATGAGGATTTCCCTCATCTATAATGAGGGAGAATTTGAGGGTTTGAGAGAGTAGTCCATTCACAAACTGTGACTCTAAGACAGAGAGATGAAGGACAACAGCTGTTTAAAATCTTCTTTTACTTCACAAAGTCAGCAAGGTCTCTCAGCTTAATTAACCCCAGACAGAAAACAAAGTCCAAAGTCTCCCAGTTTCTCCTGGCCAGCTCAACTCTCAAAGAGACAACCAACTCCAAAAGCCAATTTCTCCTTCTTCTCCTCTCTCTGTCATAGTTTCTCCTGGCCAGCTTAACTGCCTGAGTCAGAGAGCCAAAGTTAAAGCCAAGTTTCTCCTTCTCCTCTCTGTGGCCAGAAACCCCCAACTGCCACTCCTGGGAACATTCCATTTGGAACCTTCCTCTTGATTGACAGGCAGGTTAGGTCCCCAGCTTGTTTCTTGCATCTTGGCTTACAAGTCCTCTCTCTCTCTCTCCATGTCTCTACCGCAAATCCCCCCTTTTATTAGCAAAAAATGTAACTTTCATTTTTCAATGATACTTACCTTAATAATTTTATCTATCTATCTTAACTCTTTGCTATCTGAAATATACTCTACCCCCCCCATTACAAAATGCTAAACTCATCTTAGCTGTTCTATCTAAATGCTAAGCTAAGAATGGGTTATAGGAAAATGGTTACATGAACATAGTTTCACATAACAAAGCAAATAACAATTTCCAAATCATCTCAACAATTCCCCTATCATTAAGAATATGCAAATATTCTAATTCCTAATGTCTATAAATTCACTAAGTAAAATTTCCTATCACTAATAAATGCTAACCTACAATCATAATACAATATAACTTCCATGCTTCAGAACTTCTATGTCTCTACTTTCTTAAGCCTTAAACAAATTCAATAGGCTATTACTAATGTTAGTAGTTAGACTATTAATAAACTTACTCTGAAAAGTTAGCTCGTTAGTCAATTAGTAAGTTTAGTACAGATTTAAATATATACATCATTCTAAATTTCTGTGCAAACTCATGCAGAAAAGGATATCACTTTCTGTTTGAATTTCCCACAGAAATTTCTCATCAGTGTGTCTTTGTTATCATGTATGTCATGTAATTACCCACTCCATGGATATCTTATTTTGCTATGTAGGATGTACATGCATACATGTGGTGTTTACATGTATGACACAGTCTTACACTTATTCATGGCCAAAATTTCAAAGTTCCAAAGTCCTTCCATGTCCATTCATGTTGCCTGTAGAAACTCTTCCATCCTTTCTGCTCAACATATCACTCTTCTGTCTTCCATCACTTGATTGAAGACTTGTGTTCTTCAAGTCAGGATCCACTGCAATAATCAGGAACCTGGGAACACACAAACAAACCACGAACATGTGTGCAAGTTAGTTTTTTACATATGTGTGCAAGTAAATGTGAAAAGTTACTTTTGCATGGAAGTGAGATGAAATTTTTGAGTAACTGAATGTATCAATTTTTTGTGTGTGCAAGTAAGATAACATGATTTTCTTCATGAATGGGGGTAAGCTTTTTGCATTTGTACATCTTCGTGTTTACAAGTTAGGTCAACTTGTGTTTTTCCACATGCAGGGGGGTAAGCGTTATGCATAGGTTTTCAAGTCTTTGGTAAGAATAATGACATCAATTTTTTTTTCTTTCAAGGAGGTTTATCATATGGTTACTGCATGTAGTTCTAGGATGGTTACTATATGTAGAATTTGGAGATAGTTCTTTTCGTTTTGTTACTATGTCAGGCAGAGATTTTATATCTTATATTGAGGCTTTGTGGCTGCTAATCTTTCTCATGCAAGGTTTTACTTTCATATTACTGTGTTACTGTCTGTATATTTTCAGGGTTCTATCCTTTCATTATTTTAACTTGTGCAGGGGTCTCTCTACTCTATTCTGGTGGCAAGTATTCATGTGCTTTCCTGTGTTTCTGGTAGGGACTGCATTTGCTTATCAATTATTTTCCTAGGGCTACTCAATATTATGGGTGTGATGCAATTTCACATGTGAAGCATGGAACCATGGATCTCTTTGATCAACTTTTATAGCTATTGGGGTTGTCATTATGACCATAGTAGGTCCAATCCATCTTGGTTTTGTAGGAGATTCTCTATTAAAGTTCTTGACATAAACTTTATCACCTGGTTTTATCTTGGGCAATGAAAAATCTAGTGGTATTCTTTGCACAAGCAAACCCAGTTTCCTTAGTTCTTCAATCCTATGTTGTATCTGTTTTAAGTATTCATGAAGAACACATTCACCTCTTAACATGGATACAAGTAAGGTGGCTTTACTGTCCTACGATGCCAAAGAGGGCTGACCATACAGAATTTCAAAAGGTGATAGGTGCAGGTCAGTCCTAGGCCTGGTTCTAATGTTGAAGAAAGCAAGGGACAAAACATCTGCCCATTTTAAATGTGTTTCTGAACAGAGTTTACCTATTTGTGTTTTTAACTCTTTGATCGTCTGTTCGACCAGCCTGGAACTTTGGGGCCGATAAACTGAATGGTAATTGCACTTAATCCCCAAGTTCTTATAGATTTCTTGTAGAACCCGGGAAGTGAAGTGGGTCCCCTTGTCCAAGTCAATGGTATTGGGAATGCCATGTCTAGGTATAATCTCCTTCAATAGAAATTTCACTACTGTAGCAGTGTCACTTTTCTTATACAGACATGTTACAACCTATCTAGTCAGTCTATCCAATATAACCAATGCATATTTGCATCCCCTTTCCTTAGGCATGTTGATATCATCAATTTGAATACAGTGGAAAGGCATATAACTGAGTGGTCTGCCTCCCAATGCAACACTCTTAAAATGTCCTTCATTTTATCTCCTGCATGTTTCACGTGCCTTGACTAGTTCTAATGGCATTTGTAGTCATTCCTGGTGCTGTCCAATATCTCTTTATGCTATCCAAAATCCCTTGTACTCCGTAATGTCCCTTTGCATGAATTACGGTGCATAGATGTTGATACAACTTTTTAGGGAGAATAGGATTGCCCCCATTAGCAATAAAGATGCCTTTCTTTGATCAATTTAGTAGCTGCTCTTTCCATGAATGTATCTCTTCTCTGTCATAGGCTTTAGTGAGATTATTCCTTTTGATCAGAGAGAAATGCAGCACATGGTGGGAACCGAACCTAACAGCATACTTTGATGTTATGTCTGCTCTTTCATTGTTAGGGATATCCTGTCCTATGGATGAGTGTGTACCTTACAATGAATTATGGCCACCTCCTTAGGAAAGTCTACAACATTAATAATACTATGTATAAGATTGCCATATGCAATTGGTTTCCCAGCTGAAGTTTTATAACCTTTGTTTTGCCATATGTATGATGACCAATGCACAGTGGAGAAAGCGTAGTGTGAATCCAGAAATATATTAGCTTTTTTCACCCTAGCTAATTCCAGGGCCATGAGCATAGCCTTAAGCATGGCTCCCTGGGTGCTGACATGACTTGGCAACGACACATACCAAAGCATTTTGTCATTGTCAACAACCGCTGCCCCTGAGAATGTCTCTCCCATCACGAACATAGGAGGACCCATCTGTGTATAACTCCATTTCTGAATTGATAAGAGGTGCATCTTTCAGGCATTCATTTGGCCTATGCATGAGTTCTACTATCTGATCACAATCATGCAATACTTCTCCACCCATTGGCAAATCAGGGACCAGAGTTGCTGGGTTTACCGGTGCACATCTATGAATTGTGATGTTATCATTGCCTAACAAAATGACTTCATACTGGGATATTCTTGCATCGGTGAATGAATATGTACTCTGTGACCGTAACAGTTTTTCAATTTCGTGTGCAGAATACACCTGCAATTTACATCCCAGTACTACGTCATAGGACTTCTTGACCATTAGAGTTGTAGCTACTACACTCCTGAGGCAATGTACTATGCCCTGTACAACCGTGTCGAGGATAGAACTGTAAAATACAATAGCCCTCAGATTCAACTGAAAATACTGTGCTAACATTCCAGAAGCATTGCCTTTTTCTTCATGGACTTACAAGTGGAATTCTTTCTTATAATTAGGTATTCCCAAAGCTGGAGCTGATAGAATATCTCCCTTCAACTGTGACAAAGCATGCAAATGTTCCTTATTCATTTGCAATGGTTCTTTGAAGTCTTTCTTTGTCAAATCAGTCAAGTACTTGGATATATGAGAATAACCCACTATGTACTGCCTCCAGAAACCAGCAACCCCCAGAAAAGCTCTCAGTTCTTTCTTAGTTCGAGGGATGCCTAGCTTCTGTATATCTGCTATCTTTTTATTTGAAATTTTCCTGGTGCCCCCCTCCAGGACAAATCCTAATATTCAACTATTGGTAGGACCCATTGAATCTTCTTTTTAGAAACTTTATGTCCCCTCTGATAAAGTTCTATGAACAATTTCTTTCAATCTTCTAAACAAGTTTTAGGGTCAGGAGATGCTAGCAACAAATCATCCACACAGTGTATCAATTTGCTATGTTTGATCTCTTTGCAACAGTTGAGAAAATATTGAAGCCGACTCCCAACAATCTTCCACTAATCTAGGATAGCACAGCTGGGTTTGTTGCCATTGGAAAGCAAAAATATTTTGAGAATAAGGGTGCAATGGTATAGTGAAGTAAGCATTGCTCAGGTCCAACACTGTATACCTCCTAGCTTCTGCAGGTATCTGAGTTATAATATCATTTGGAGATGGTGTTACAGTATATCTCTTCCTAATGAAATTATTCACAGCCCTCAAATCATCACAAATCTCCCTGCAGGAGTGCCATCTTCATTCAGCTTATTCTTTTTAATGGCTAATATTGGGTTATTGTATTTAGATACCTTAGGTCTCAATATACCTTGCTCAAGCAAGCTATTTATAATGGGTATTATCCCTTCTCTTGCTTCTCTACTCAACTTGTATTGTGGTATCTTAGGTGGTATCCCTTCCCTGACCTCAGTCCTAACAGGAGTAATCGATTTAATCCGACCCACATCATTTTGGTGTTTTGCAAACACCCCCTGTAGCATATCTGTGTGTATGTCATATTTAGAAGTCACAACTTGAATTTTTTCAGGTTCTTCCTCAAGTTGTTCTTAGTAACAACGGATAATGCTTCAGTGAATTCTTGGGTAGATCTAAAGAAATTACCCCATATTTTTCACATGGTAATGTTGCCTGCATCTTGCACAAAACATCTCGTCCTAAAGATTGGCTAGGCATGATGGAATCAACAAGAAGTTATGATCTATGGTGAGAGGACCTAGTTTAACCATAGTGCTTTTGAGCTCAGGGACCTATTGTATTTGTCCCATTGCTCCAGCTACAAAAGCCATACCCCCTATGTCGGTATCCCCTGGACTTGTCTTTAGGACAGACTTTGAAGCACCAGTATCCAAGAGAGCCTTAAGGTTTTTCTTCCCCACCTTAATCCATACCTATGGTTCTGGCCTGTGTGTAGGTAAAGAGTTTATTGCCACCGAATTAGTACTCCTGTCTTTGCTACCCTCTGCCAGCTGCATATGTAACTCAGTTAATTCTTTTTGATTTGATCCATTCCCAATGAAGTCTTCAATGGTACATGAAACCAAACCATCACAGTAGCTTTGGCTGGATATCCTTTTGCCACGTAGAATGCTGACTTCAAGCCTGCCTTTTGAATTCTTGGTGGTTATTCCAATTGAGAAGAATTCCATTCCATCCTGCTTTTCAAATTTAACTGAAATGTCACCTCCACTACTTTGAATATGATAATTATTTTCAAAAGTAATTTCAGCTTCATTATCAGTTAGTTTTTACTTAACTAAATCACTCAGTACTGGATGAAAGGTACTAGCTTCTCGATTCCAATTAGATGTCATTTCTGAGGGTATATCTGCCATAAAGCTCTTGGGAGAATTAACTAAGTTAAATGGGACTTCATCTGTGAATGTTTCTAGAGCCTTGTCATATTTAGGAACAGTAAACTTTAGGGAACTGAAATTATGATTTTTGGTATTAGTCACTAAATTTTTCTTGAGTTCTTGTGACTCTTTCTTTTTCTTTTGCATAATTCAATACTATTATCTATTCTACCCTGGAAAAATTTCTTAAGGAACGATCTGATTTCCTTTACAGACTTTTCCTCTGTGGTTACTATAGGTCCTATCAAAGTCTCTCATCTCATTTGCAATTGGAGATGTTATTTCATTAATCTCTGCCTCATTTTCTTTAATCTGGCTCTGCCTTTCTCTTGCTTTATTGAAATGGCTATCATTCAGAGAGCATTTTCTTATACCAATTTCACTATTTCCCAAGCTTTTTCTATTATTTTTATCTGTAGCCTCATTATTGCTACTTTCTCTACCTCCAAGTGTCACCCTATGTGCCTGGCTTCATAATTCTCTTCTAACCGCATCTGAATACTTGGCTTTGCTCCAGTTGTTATAGCATTTTGTATTTCACTCAAATCAGGAGCTTGCTATGAGGACTTTAACTTGCAGTGTGAACAGTAAGTAGATTTCTTGTATCTAGTTTCTGCATTATGTTTGTCTCTGTTATTAATCTTATGTTTCTTCTTCAAAAAGCAGCTTCTAAACCAGACTGTATAGTTAAAAAGAGAATAGAAAGAAGGAAAGTAGAAGCACCTTTTATGAGCATCCTCAAATATTTCAGTCAGAAAAGAGAAGAGAGACAGGAGTTTATAGCTCTCAGGGACAGGTGGATAAAATGAAGGGTTTTTTTCCAGATGGGGAAGTAATAAAGCTGTCATTAGATTAGAAGAGTTTGAAAAAATGAGAATATGGAAGTACTAGAGAGATTCTCTGCTCGATGAACGATGAAGAAAAAAGAGCATATTTTGGAGTTTCCTTCAAAATATAAGGGAACAACATATTGTCCTTTCTACCCCGAGTCCTGTGGCTGAGATTTATGTTCTCACTTATTCTTCTAGAGAGTGACATTGGTATAGGGCCCTTCACCCATATCCCAGACCATGGAGCACCAGGAGACATGACATCAGTGACCAGTGAATCTACTGTATGTGCCATGGGTAAGAAACGATTTCTTTTTCTATTATATTGGTATTCATCCTTGCTCTGGGCCCTTGTTTTCCAGGTTTGAGATATGATATGGACTCATCTTCATAGTCTGAGAACAGGAGGCTCACTGATGGGGGAGTTTGTGATTAGGTTGTAAGACCTGGCAACTTCCTCTGTCCCATTACTGTCTGCCCAGATGTATACTGTGATGCCAGCCTTTGGATGAAGAGCTCATGGAGGATTTTGTCCATTTCTTGTGTTAGTTTGTGTGTATACATATAATTTACTAGGATAAAAGTCAGCTACTGGAGGACAGGCTTTTCTATGCCCAGCACCTAAAACCCTGAATGGGGTACCTGATTCTTAACAAATGATTACTGCTTCATTTTCCATTTAACCTGAGCAGATATCTATCAAGCAGTTTTTCTGAGCCACTCGCCTTATCTAATCTGAGGGCACAATGACAGGACAGATCCATCTATATATCAGTCTCAGCTTATTTAATACTTTCTCATGGTGGCCATGCACCCTAGAGCACAAGGAGATCCTAATTCCTGTCACAGTCTTTTTGTTTTGAAAGGGCTTGTCAGGGAGAAGGTGCTAATGTGAGGGGTTGGGGATTGGTTGCTCTTCTCAGGAAGATCAAAATCCTCACAAGCTCCGGGGATCTCTGTCCAAATGACTCCAAACTTCCCCCATCAACTCTTAGGCATACTTCAACTAACTGCTTTGGTCACAGGATTCTCTACTGAGACTTCAGGGACACTGAAGAAAGTGAGTGGATCTGACCAGGGAAGAGAACCAACAAACTCCACCAGTATCCCTATGACTGGCTTTATCGGGAGAGATTCCATTGCTGACACTGAAAAGGACATACGTGTCATGGAGACAACTCCAAGAGCCACAGCCACTCAAGACCCACTTCTCACTGTTTGCACTGGAGCAGGTGACCTCATCCCTGGGATGCACAGGAGAACTGTGTCCTCTCCCACCGAAACCTCAGTTCCATCTGAGATATCCTCTGGAGTCACCATTGCCATTGCAAGGACCTCACTCTCCATGACTCCAGTAGAAATCACAGCTAGCCCCGGCTCCAGTGCTCCCTTAAACATCAGCCTAAGCACAAGAACAGCTTCCCTTGAGCCTGCTACTTCGTTGGAGGACCCAGGGCCAGCCGGCCTGCCTCCAGAAACTGAGAGAAACCCACAGGCAACACCAACTCCAGCTATCACCCTGCCTCCAGCCAGCACACAGGAAGTTTGCACAACAGCATCTCCCAGTCCTCCTGACACAACCACAGAGGGCAGCAGTGTCCAGGCAGGGACAGCCTCTGTTTCTGATCAGGTGCCTTCCACTTCCAGCCTCTTCCCAAGTAAGCATATTTTAAATAAACTTCCCAGGGAGGAAATTGGGGTGTGGTCTTGGAGGGAATGGAGAGTGTCTGTCCAGGGAGGGTTAGTTTGTGCCTTTCTAAGGGGAAGGGTCTTCCTCCCAGGTCCTTCCTCTCTTTAGCCTTCCATTGAGCCACTGTAGGGACATTTTCTTGGTTCCATATCTGTTGAATTAGTGTCATCTCTCCAGGCTTCCTCAACTCCATGCAAGGATAGTTTCACAGTCCCTGTGCTAAAGTGATTCTCCTCTTCTTATTGATGGGATTCTGATTCCACTTGATTTAGTGGAACCTCATGATTTAACATATATGGGGATTGTCCATCAATGAGTCCATGCTTTGAAGGGGAAAATTTGATTATTTATCCTGTGGGGAAAAGTCAGAGAAGCCATGTATTTTTGGTCTCAGCAGTTAGTAGCAACAATGTACTTTCCTTTGGGAGTCCACTAATACAGACTTGACTGAGCTCTGGTTTCTCCCCTCCTCTCATCCTGTAGGAGGTGATGCTGGTGTGGTGCCAGACACACATGCCCAAGGCCATAATGCACCAGGAAGCACAGTTGCACCAATAAGTAGCCCCCTGACCCCTGTGTCTACTATTATTCCCTCAGGTAAGTAGGTACCTCCTCTCTGTCTCTGTGTTGGAGGTTTATCCTTTTTAGGGCCTTGTTTCCCAATCTTACAGAGGAAACATGAAATTATTTTAGAGATCAATCCTCAAGAACTCTTCTGAACCTCTGATTCCTTTCTATGTATAGCCTAGAGAAGAGAAGTTTTAGAGGTAGGAGTGAGATTCCCACTGCTAAGGTCTTTTATATGAGCAACCATAGGTATAAAGTTGGAAGGAAACTTTGAACCATCAGGTATTATGGATAGCCTCTCATTTTACTGATGTGGATACTGAGGTTTAGAGAAGTAAAGTAATTAGCTCAGGGTGACCGGATATGACTGGAAGGGACCCTTAAAGGTCATCTAGCTGGATCCCATCTTTTTACATATTGGAAAATTGGGGTGGAGAGAAGTTAAGTGACATGCCCTATGACACAAAAGTAGAAAGCAGCAGAGGTGAGATATGAACCTAGGACTCTATTATGCTGTATTTCAAGGTCAAGAGGAGAAGTCAGCCCTAACACCTCACATTGAATGGCTTCCACTTTGGGAAAGATTCCTTCTATGAACTCTCCCAAGTTCATAGCAGAGAATGTGTTTTTACATTTTTATTTACATCTTCAGTATTTAGGATAGAGCTGGGCACATGATAAATACTTAATTAATGGAAACTAATTGATTGATTTGATCTAATGAGTAGATTTGTGAGATTCAGTTTATTAAAAAAATTTGTCTTCAAAATGTATCTTATACACCTACCAACTGAACTTGCCTATGGAAAAGTGAAGGAGAATGGAATAAGAAATTATGTAACACCTACTATGTGCCAGGCACTTTGACTAAGCATTTTTTATAGAAATAGTATCTCATTTGATCCACAGAACAACCCTAAGTGTTGGGCTTTATAGTTAGCCCCATTTTTCAGATGAGAAAAAGATGCAAGCAATGACTGCTTGACTTTCCCAGGGTCATACAGCTAATGAGTTCTTAGGTCACATTCGAACTCAGGTCTTCCTGACTCCAGGCTCAGCACTATCTCTACTGTGCCAACTAATTACTTATATGGTCTGAGCCACAGAGTTCCTGGTGTCAAGAGTCAGGAATGGAGACAGATCCAAAGGCTGTGCTCTTTAGCAGTGAACTTGGGGAAGGTGGATCCTGCAGATATGGGCAAATCACTTTATTTCTATCAGCCTTGACTTGCCAAAGAGGAAAAGAATGGTTCTGGGACCTTCCCTTTAAGGTATGATTTCATGACCTTCTCCCTCATCTTAGCTTAATAGTTCACTTGGACCTTTGGTGATTGATTGCACTTGGCCCACCCATTTAATACTGAATCCCAAGAATTTGCCTCTAAGTTTTGTCCTTTCTGAGAAGTTCTTGAACCAGGGATGCCTCTTGGTCACTAGTTTATGGATTGATTCCTACACATTAGCTCTGTGATTCCTGTGACCTGGTCCTACTCTACTATGGCCTCTGAGTGTTTCCAAGAACTTCTGTAGCCAGGAGATCCTAGATTGGTCAGAGGTCAGAACTGAAAAACTGGACCTCTCTGATGTCATTGTCTCCACATGGCTTCTGGCAGCCCTTCAGCCTGGTGGACAAGGTCAAATTTGGAGTTCTAGGTGTGATGATGTAATAGTTAAAATAGTTGTTTGTCTTAAACTTAGTGATTAAAATAGTGGAAGACTTAAATTGTAGTAGATAAAAGAGTGGATGAGTAAGTTGTGACTGCAGAAAATATGTTTTTAAGACAGTGTCTTATTTTAAATCAAATATAAGGTGGTCGCCAGGGAAAAATTCCCAATTATTAGAATATACCCAAGTAAACTGTGTTTTATAGAGATTTTAATTAATACAATGAGGAATTAAGAAAGAGAGAGAGAAAAGAGGAATAATGAGAAAAGGATAGGCTGGCCCAGGGCAGCCCTGGCCAACCTAGGCCTAAGCCTTAAGAGAAAGATCAGTCAGTCCTTAATCACTCATCACAAGATCTGTCCAAGCAAGGATTCTAGTGACACCCAGCCAGCTTCATCTCAGCTGATTCCACCAGCTCAATCCTGAATCTGAATGTCTTGTGAATGAATCTGAGCTCCTATTTAAAGGGAATTTTCTACTATGTCTCCTCCCCTAAGTTCTCACATCTACCAATCACAGTAGACATTTTTCAAAGGACAGACCATTCTTAGTTCACACCTGAGTAGAGTAGAATCTCTGAGTAAGTTTTCATCTCTTTGCTCCTTGTAAATTCACAAGCTGCCTGACCTTTATAGGTACTTAGCACCCCTTTGTATTAGTTCTAAAAATAGGCATGGCTTAAGAACTTTTTGTCTTACTATAAGTATGGGTTGACATACTTTGTATGTAAAAGTATCTTGTATTAAAAGTATCTTTCATTGTTTCAGGGAAGAGTTTACAACTTCATCTTCCCCTAAGGCATGCTTAAGTATGGTGAAGTGGAGTTCCCACATTCCTGTTTTAAGTACCTTCACTGCCCAAATGGTGAACGGTCCAAATGGGGTATGGTCTTAACCCAACCTTATGAAGTAGGGTCTGAGAAATTTTAAGGTTCACAATGGGAGATGAAGATGAGGAGACAAGTGTCTCTAGATCAGTGGTTCTCAACCTCTCAATATGTAGCAATGAGAATACATAATGCATATCAGGTATTTGCATTCCTAATCATAACTGTAGCAAAATTACAGTTTTGAAGTAGCCACCAAAATAATTTTTTGGTTTGGGGTCACTGCAACATGAGGAACTGTATTGCGGGGTCATGGCATTAGAAAGGTGGAGAACCACTGCTCTAGGTGATCTTAGGTGAGGATTGGAGGCAGACCATCAAGCCATTTTCTGGATAAGAAACTTCAAGGGAGGGAAGTGTGTCCCATGTACTATAAAATCCCTAAAGCATCCTCTTATTAAGTTGTGACTGATATTCCTCTCAATTTGTTTATTGCTTTTGTTAATAATCCTTGTTCAGACATCTATTTCCAATAGAAAATCACCTATGCTATTAGAGAAGCTGTATGTCATTCAGCATTGCTGTTGAGAAATCAAGCCATATCTGATTAGCATGTTGCTTAATAATCTCTGATGCTCTTTATCTTTTAAAATTTGACTTTAATTAAAATAATTTTATTTAAAGATATGATATTTGGCTAATTAAATCTAGTAATAATTTTCAATATATGTTTTCTGAAATTATTAGGTCCAAATATTGTTCCCCCTTTCCTTCGGTCCCCCTCTTGGAGAGATGGTAAGTAATTTGAAATGGATTATACATATATTATCATGTAAAACATAATTCCATATTGGTCATTTTTATAAGAGAACACTCATATCAAACCAGAGCCACATAAACTGTACGTAAAATGATGTGAAAGGGAGTATGCTTTGAACTGCAGCTGACTCCCACATTTCTTTCTCTAGAAGCGTAAAACATTCTTGGTCAAAAGTCCTTCAGAACTGTTCCAGATTGCTGTCTTTCTGAGAGTAGCTACAACTTTCACAGTTGATCAAATGCAGATCAAAGCATGCTCCCCTTTAAATTCAATTCAAAATTATTCATGTTATATCTTATAATACTCTCTGTTTCTTGTTTGGTCTTGTCATGGTTATTGTCTGCCTAGTAATTATTGATCTCTAGAGAGCTGTTAAAGATAGATAGATAGATGAGTGAGGAAAGGTAGTAGTCAAGGTGGAATGGCTCATGTTGTACTCTCTCACTCTCTTTTCCTGGTCTATGGTAGCTGAGGAGTATCTCTGGGAAATGGTGATCCTGGGTGATGTGGTAGTGTAAGTAAGTTAGGGGAAGGTTTCCCCTATTGAGAGATAAGAGGGTTACCCCAGAATTAATTGGCACAGTCTTTTAGAATTGTAAGCCTCTCCTCAGTTCATGACTCAGTGAGGAGTCCTGACCTGCACTTTTTTTTTGCAATGGCTGATCATGCACAAAATATATCAATCTACTTTCCTTATAGTGGATGTTTGTAAGGTCTTTCATCAAAATTTGGGAAAATAATCACGAACTTTCACAGAACCCTTGGGACAGGCAGAAAGAGGTCAGCTGGATTCCTTTTCATATGAATGCAAAAATCTTTTGGGATTCCTCGTGTATTGGGATGGAGACAAAAGCAGTAAATAAATCAACTACTGTGAAACATTTTGCATGAGTGGGAATTGCATAAATTATCATTGCAGGACTTGGTACAACACAGTGGTTTTTTATCATATGGTCATTGACTGCTCTCAGATCTTGAACAAATATATAGACCACATTGCTCTTTGCATCTAACTTGGGCTTTTTCACAGTGAATATGGGGGTGTTTTATTTGGAGATACAGGGTACTAGTATTCCTCGCTGTAATAGGGACTCTATTATGGGGTTATGTCATCAATTGCTTCTTTGCTTAGTGGGTATTGTGGGATTTCTTGTGCTGAACCTTCTCTAGTTCTTTATCTTAACAGGGACTGCTGATTTCAATTACCCAACATCTATAGAATTGGTGGCCCATAAACCTTCAGGGATATCGGGTGATATTTCATTGATGTGATTTCCATTACCCTCTGAATCTATTGCATCTTGAAACAGTACTAGAAAAAGATTTAGGGATTCTTCAGGTAGTTCTAGTGAAATATCTCCAGTAGGGGTACTGAGAGAGATGGCTGACCAAAGCTGGGTCTGGGTAGTCTAAAAGCCCTAGGTAAAGCAGCAATGCTGCTCAGACCACTAGCTCAGGCCCACTCAGTCCTCTTGAGGGAGCAATCCCAATGGGGGCACAACCTGAACTGTCTCTACCAGCATGGAGACTTTGCCTCCTCAGCAGCCACAGCTCCTTACCACCTGGCCTTGCAGAGGATGAGTCCAGCTGATGCCAAAAGTAGAGCCAAGCACCAGAAAAACAAGCAGGGCAGAGGGAGCATCAGTAACAGCAGCGGCTGTGGCGGCGGCCTTGAAGCTCCCCCATCCACCAGCATGGCTTCCCCCCAGAGCGCTGTAGCAGGCCTGCTCATGGCCCTGGCCTCGGAACCCAAAGGACCCCTGGACACTCCCTAATCCTCTTTCTAACTAAGTTTCTTCCATATTCTCTGCTCCAAAGAATAATTTTTGACAATTACAAATATTCTCTTTCCATTTCGATATATAAACATTTTAACTCTTTAATGAGTCCATTCAATTTTCTCTTTTTGATTTACCATTTTGGGCTTCTCTTCTGTATCATGTTTGGACATAAAATATTTTATTTTGGTCTGACTTATTCCTCAGGAATACTTTGAAATCTTCTATATTATTGAATTTCCATTTCTCCCCTGAAAAAATGTACTCAGTTTTGCTGGATAGGTTACTCTGGCTTGCAAACACATATCTTTTGCCTTCCTGAATATCCTATTCCATAACACTCAATCCTTCAGTGTAGAAGCTGCTAGATCCTGTGTGATCCTGATTTTCAGTTTCATGGTATTTGAATTGGTTTTTATGGCTGCTTACAGTATTACAGTATTTTCTTTTTATCTTGATGGCTCTTGAATCTATTACATTCTTGGAAATTGTCATTTGAGCATTTCTTTCTAGAGGTGATCTGTGAATTCTTTGAATTTCAATTTTATTTTTGTGTCTGACGATATCTCAGGAGTTTCTTTGGTAATTTCTTGTAGTGTGACACCCTACACCAAGATAAACTCAGAATGGGTGAATGACCTGAATAGAAAGAAGGAAAGTATAAGCAAATTATGTGAATACAGAATGGTATACTTGTCAGATCTTTGGGAAAGGAAAGACTTTTAAAACCAAGGAAGAGCTAAAAAAATCACCAAATGTAAAATCAATCATTTTGATTACATCAAATTCAAAAGCTTTTGTACAAACAAACCTAATGGATCCAAAATTAGACGGGAAGCAACAAACTGGGAAACAATCTTCATTACCAAAACCTCTGACAAAGGTCAAATCATCCAAATTTATAAAGAACTACAGCCAATTGTACCAAAAAACCAAGCCATTCTCCAATTGATAAATGTGCAAGGGACATGAATAGGCAATTTTCAGTTAAAGAAATCAAAACTAGTAAATAAGGACATGAAAAAGTGTTCTAAATCTCATATAATCAGAGAAATACAAATCAAAACAACTCTGACATTATCACCTCACACCTAGCAGATTGGCTAACATGATAGCAAAGGAAAGTAATGAATGCTAGAGGGGGTGTGGCAAAGTCTGGACATTAATTCATTGCTGGTGGAGTTGTGAATTGATCCATCCATTCTTCAAGGAAATTTGGAACTATACCCCCAAAAGGTGCTAAAAGACTGTCTGCCCTTTGATCCAGCCATAGCACTGCTGGCTTTGTACCCCAAAGAGATAATATAGAAAAGGACATGTACAAACATATTCATAGCTGGGCTCTTTGTGGTGGCAAAAAATTGGAATATGAGGGGATGCCCTTCAATTGGGGAATGGCTGAACAAATTGTGGTATATGTTGGTGATGGAATACTATTGTGCTCAAAGGAATAACAATAAAGTTGAAGAATTCCATGGTGACTGGAACAACCTCCAAGAAATGATGCAGAGGGAGAGGAGCAGAACCAGGAGAACACTATACACAGAGCCTGATACACTGTGGTACAATCAAACGTAATGGACTTCTCCATTAGTGGCAATGCAATGACCCCGAACAACCTGGAGGAATCTACGAGAAAAACTGGAATCCACATCCAGAGGAAACACTTTGGGAGAAAAAACACCTAAGAAAAAGAACTGCTTGAATGCCTGGGTCGAAGGGATATGGTTGGGGATGCAGACTCTAAATGAATATCCTAGTGTAAACAACAACATGGAAAATAGGTCCTGATCAAGGACACAAGTAATACCTCATGAAATTGCGGGTTGGCTGTGGGAAGGGTAGGTGGAGTGGAGGGAGGGAAACAATGTGATTATTGTAACCAAGTAATAATGTTGTAAATTGACTAAATATAATAATTCAAATGGAAAAAATAAATAAAAGGCATGTTAACATTAACATTTAAAAATTAATATATAAATATATTTTGAAAATACAAGATTAAGTGTTCTTTTCATTAGTGAGTTCTCATACCACTTTTTAATATAGCTCCAATTTTGCCGTTCTAGATGTTCTTCTTCTGTGCATTTTTGTATATCTTGTTCCATATGGCCAATTCTGCTTTTCAAAAGAGTTCCTCTCTCCTTTGAATGTTTATGCATCTCTTACCACTTTGTCTATTGTGATTTTACCCCCATTTGAAATAGGTTATTTAGTCAATTTAGAACATTAGTACTTGTTTACAATAATCACATTATTTCCCTACCTCCCTCTTCATTTGAGGTGGTCTCCCTATTCATCTTGGATACTGTCAATTAGATTTTTTTCTTTCCTTTTTTTAATTAGACTGACTAGTATTTTGTATATTTTATTTGTTTTTTTTCAAAGTACCAGTTTCTAGTCTTATTTATTAAATCAATAGTTCTTTGACTTTCGATTTTATTGATTTCTGCTTTGATTTTTTGGATCTCTAATTTATTCTCCATCTGAGGATTTTTAATTTGTTTGCTTTCTAGATTTTTAATTTGCATTCCCAATTCATTGACCCTCTGCCCTTCTTAATTTGTTAATATATGAACAGACATCAGAGAAGGAACTAGAGAGGGAACATAAAGCTGGCTGCCAGGCCAGAGCTGTGTAGATCCTTCATATTTGCTCCAGCCTTACAAGAGGTGATGGCCTCAGAGCACACCCAGCCCAACCAATCTGAACTTAATCTCATCAAAAGTCTTCAGAACTCAGGGAAGTCCAGGGTCCACACCCCTTCCTCATTGACTGCTGGACTTTAATCCAATCAAAAGACTCCAGAGGACAGGGAAGCACAAACCCCCAACAACCCTCCCCAACAGACTGCACCAAGAGATCTTCTGTCACAGCTCCAAGAGGGGAGACTGACAGAAGCCCCGAAATCCCCCCAAAATGAGAGGATCAAGATCACAGACAAATATAGGGAGCAAAGAAAGGGTGAATATGAGCAAAGAACAGAAAAAGAAGAAAGAAATTACAGTAGACAGCTTCTACACAGTGAATGGAGCAGAGGGGGAGGGATCAACAATCGATAAATCAGAAATCCCAGCGAATTGGATACAGGCTTTGGAAGAACTCAAAATGCAATTCAAAACACAATTAAGAGAGGCTGATGACAATTTTAATAGCAAGATAAGTTATCTGGAAACAGAAAACAGTGTCTTGAAAGCCAAAATTAATCAGCTGGAAAACAAGGCAAAGAAGATGAGCTATTGTGCTCAAAGGTATAGTGAACTGGAGGAATTCCATGTGAACTGGTACAGCCTCCAGGATTGATGTAGAGGGATGGGAACAGAACCAGGAGAACATTGTACAGAACCAGGAGACTGATACACTGTGGTAAAATCAAATATAATGGACCTCTCTATCAGTCGCAATGAAATGATCTAGACCAATTCGGAGGGATTTATGAGAAAAAACACTATCCACGTTCAGAGGAAAAACTCTGGGAGCAGAAACACAGAAGCAAAACAATTATTTGACCATATGGGTCAATGGGAATATGATTGGGGATGTAGACTCTAAATTATCACCCTAGTATTATAAACATCAATAATATGGAAATAGATTTTGATCAAGGACACCTGTAAAACCCAGTGGAATTTCACACTGGCTCGGGGGGGGGGGGGGTTGAGGGGGAGGGGGAAGAGTGAGGGAGGTGAGGGAAAGAACGTGATTCATGTAACCAGGGAAAAATATTCTAAATTAACTAATTAAATTAAATATAAAAAATAAAAAGAGACAGTTAAACTTGGAATCTGTACCTGTGGTGAATGGAGAGCTGTTCTCAGTTTCAGATTCTTTGTGCAGCTACAGTATACTCTCTGGGGATCTATCTTCTTTCAGTTCTTCAAATGTGGTATCATGCAAACAAAGGTGTTTTTAATAGCCTTCTGATCTAAATTCTGGTTTCTGAGTAACTGCAGCCATTTCCCCCCACTTTGAAATGTGACCAGGGAGAGTCTGCTGCCACCCCCCCACCCCCGTGGCTACAAGTACTCCTGTCTGCTCGCACTCCTCCACCTTGAGATCTCCCCCACAGATTAGGGTCTCATTCTGAATATGAGCAATGCAGCAGGAGAATTGCCTTCACTGTCAGCAAAGGGATTCCTGTAATCTCCTTCTGAGCCACTCTCTGATCCCTCAACCCCTTATTGACTGGGGATGAATGCTCCAGAAGCCTTTCCTGTTGCTTCAGTTGTGGACAAGTCCTTTTGGCTTGATGGGGTCTGCCCTGGTACACTGCTTTACTTCCACCTCCACCTCTGTACACATCATCTGTCCTGCAGGTCTTCAAAGTCGTTTTGTGCGGGAAAATGATTTGTTTGTCTTTTTTTGTGATATACTCCTCCAGAATTCATTTTAGGACATTGTATCAGGTTTTGGGGTGGTAATTTGATAGAGATCAGATGGGGGATGTGTATCTTCTACACCAACTTGGTGAGACTCTGCCCTTGGCTTCTATTCTTATACATTTGAATTATTGGAAATTGGAAATGAGAACCCTTATCAGAAGAATATGAAGCAAAGATTTTTTCTCTCCAGTTAGCCAATTCCCTTCTCATTTTACCTACATTGGTCTTGTTCTGGAGGAAAACCCAATTTTAAGTTAGCAACACTCTCCATCTTATCTTGTTGTCCTATCTATCCCTCATGTGCACATGAACTGTCCCTCTGTCCATTAAAATGAAAGATACAATTTTCCTGATAACTCATTTTTTTATATCACCTTTTAGGTAGCTTGCTCATATACCCATTTGAGTTTACTTTGTTATGTCAAGCAAGAATATCGGTCTATCCCTAGTCCTCCTGGACTAATTTTCAGTATTACCAGCAATTTTTGTTAAGTAATGAGTTCTTACTCTTGAAACTGGATTAACCTCCTCATTTTATGTGTGAGGAAACTAAGGCAAAAACATAGGATATGGCAGGACCATGATTTGAATCCAGGTCTTCTGACTCCCAAGTCCACAATTTTTAATACTGCCAGAAAAAAGTATAGTAGAGGTATCCTCAGTTTTCCTCTGAGGAAGGACTAGAATAGTGCCACCTAGAATAATGGTCATGATCATGATAATGGTCACCACAGTAACTAGCATTTAGAGAGATCTTTAAGGTTAAGCATTTTCTCTCATTTGAATAACATTTGTAAGGCTCAGACAATTGGGTATCTTTCCCTTCTGTACAGCAGCAGGGAGATACAACTGGAAGAGCTTCATCCTTAACTTCACCATCACCAACATGTTTTATACAACCAAGATGGCTCAAAGGGATTCCAGCACATTCCGTCTTCCTGAATGTTTCCTGCAGCGCATGGTGAGACTCTTCCCCTCCACACCCCTCTTCCTCCTTGCATCCATGCTTCCTTCCTCATCCCTGGGTATACAGACTTCCTCTAGCCAGGTACTCAGAAGTTCCCTTCTCTCTTTTTATTTCCAGTTCAAGGTATTGTTTGAAAGAAGCAGCCTTGGTTCTCAGTATTGTGGATGCAATGTGATCTTGCTGAGGTGAGAATCTTGAAAGCCATGAGCTCAAATAGCAGGGACCATAACATTCCCATTTGACAAAGATCACACACAGGCTGCTGCTGCTTCCCAATAGCAATTCCTTCTTTCACAAGCTGTAATGGATTCACCACCACCACCACCCCCACCCCTCCCAACCAACAAGCCATTAGAAATATTGTGGGCACCTTCTACCTTTTCCCTGGTGGAGAAAAACTTCTTTTTCCACAAGTCTTCCAAAGACAAGGTTGTAAGTTTAATCACTTGAACTTTATAACTCCATGTGAAAGAAATAACATAGGAGGCACCAGAGTGCTTAGAAAATAATTGATTAGAACATATCAACATTCACTGTCTCTAGAATCATAGGATTATAGAATGGAAGCTTAAAGAGATAGTAGAGGCCATATGGACCACTCTTCATTTACAGATGAAAAAATGAAGAGCCAAGGACATTCCAGTGACTTTTCCAAGATCAAAGATACTGTCAGATCCAGAATTTGGACACAGGCCATTTGATTTTAAATCCAGTGGTCTTTGTAGTACTCTAAAGAAACTACTGAAAATAATCTGATCCCATACACACTTGTAAACATAGATGTGAGTGAATTTACACAGCACTTCCAATTTCATTGCAGCAGATCAGAGTGCTGAGCTTGAAATCAGGAACACCTTAGTTCAAATTCTCTCTGAGACTCTTAGCAGCTGCGTGACCCTCAGCAAGTCACATCATTTGTCTTAGCCTCAATTCCTTCATCTTTAAAATGATAAGGTTGGTTTTGATGCCTTCCAATGTCCTTTTCAACTCTCAAATTATAATTCTCTCCAAACCATTGTTCAAAGTGGGTCACTTCTTTCAAGAGTGTTTTCTGAATAATTAAATTTCATTAATTAAACCAAAGGTGTCAAACTCAAAAGGAAACAACATCCCTGTCCCCTGCATGTTGACTCAGAAAATTATGCATATTTATATATTTCATCATGAACACTTTAAAATTATAGAGGAACAGTACTACACTATAGTCTTGTTCAAGTGATTTTCAGGAAGGGCCATGTTTGATATCTCTTGTCTAAATCATCAATTTCTAGGTCTATGAAAAATGGGGCAGCAACAGGAGTGGAGGTTATATGTTTTTATAAGGAAGTTTTCTCTGTCCCCGTCTTGGACAAGAAGAAGATTTACCAAGAGCTGAGTCAAGAGACAAATGGAATAACAAGGCTTGGACATTATATTCTAGATAAGAAAAGCCTCTATGTGGATGGTGAGTAGCCCAAATTGGGACATACATTTTTATTTCTCTAGGTGATTCCATTTCCAGAAAACAACCCACCTACCCCAAATTCTTCTTACCTTTTTAGACCACCCTTATTTTCATGGGTTTTTTTTTCTATCCCTCCTGGGATGCTGGCCCTCAAAGTGGTGACAAAATATAGAGATATGGGGGTTTACTTCTAAAGATCATAAGTGGCTGGATTTTTCTTAGGATCCTTAAACAAAGATATATGCCATCAATCTCCCTTCCTCTTGATTGAGGAAGTGCCTTGAATGATAAAGTGCCATTTTACCAACCTTGTGGGCCCCAGAACATCTCTCCATTGCTTCCTTCAACGTTTGCCCAGATACCCTACTGAAACATTAATGTTTACTCTCTCTCTCCCACCCTCCCTGCTCCTCTCTCTCCTCTTCCCTCAACCATTACTTTTCCTTCTCATTTCATTTCTCCTTTATCTTTTCTCCCTTTTTTTATTCTTCTCTTTTCTCTATTTCCCCTCTCCTCTTGTCTTCACTTCCCTTCTGTCCAATTCTCTTCCATTTTGTTCCCTTCTCCTCTCCTCTCCCCTCCTTTCATCTCTGTTTCCCTGCCTTCTTTCCCTCCCTTCTTCCCTTCCCTCCCCCGAATCTCTCCTTCTCTCCTTCCCTCTGAATTTCTTCCTCCTCTTTTTCTTCTCCCCTTCCCAACTATAGGGTATAACCCTCAGATGATGCCACCCCCCTACACAAAAGGTGAGTTTTCAATTTATTAATTTCTCTATATTTTGACCTTTTTTTGGAAGGAGGGGAATAGGGAAGAGGGGAAATGGGTTTGGGGGGTTCAGAATGAAGTGTACTGTTAGAAATGGCCAATGTAGAGCCCTTCTTTACTCATATATCTATGGGGGTTATTTTGCTACTCAAAACATATACAAATTGTTCAAAAGGGTAAAAATTAATCCAATAGGACGTGGAAAGCAGGTTACCCCTATCCCCTTCTCATTCAATATTTAGTCAAACCTTGTGGTCTTTGTAACCCTGGTTCAAAGAAGGCATCTCCAAGGATTTCAGGGAGACTTGTGCCCGTCCTCTATGATCTTCATTCAGTAATATTGGCCAATGTTTTTCTTTTTTTTTTTAATTTAATTTAATTTTTTTGTTGTTGCAATACTCACTTTGTTTCCCTCCCTCCCCTCCAACCACCCTTTTCCAGCAGCCAAATTGCAATTTCATTCGGTATTAATTGTGTCCTTGATCAGAACCTATTTCCATGTTTTTGTTTGCATTAGGATGTTCATTTAGATTCTACATCCTCAACCATATCCCTTCGACCCATGTATTTAAAGCAGTTCTTTTTCTTTCGTGTTTTTACTCCCACAGTGTTTCCTCTGAATCTGGATACTGGTTTTCCTCGTAGGTTCCTCAGAGTTGCTCAGGGTCATTGCATTGACACTAATGGAGTAGTCCATTACGTTTGATTGTACCACAGTGTCAGGCTCTGTGTATAATATTTTCCTGTTTAGGCTCCTCTCATTCTGCTTCAATTCCTGGAGGTTGTTCCAGTCCCCATGGAATTCTTCAACTTTATTGTTATTCCTTTGAGTACAATAGTATTCCATCACCAACATATGCCATAATTTGTTCAGTCATTCCCCAATTGAAGGGCATCATCTCATTTTCCAATTTTTTGCCACCACAACGAGCCCAGCTATGAATATTTTTGTATATGTATTTTTCCTTATTATCTCTTTGGGGTACAAAGCCAGCAGTGCTATGGCTGGATCAAAGGGCAGAAAGTGCCCTTTGTGGTCATAGTTCCAAATTTCCCTCCAGAATTGTTGGATCAATTCACAACTTCACCAGCAATGCATTAATGTCCAGTCTTTGCCAACACCTCTTCCGGCTGTCATGTTAACCAATCTGCTAGGTGTGAGGTGATATCTTAGAGTTGTTTTGATTTACATTTCTCTGATTATTAGAGATTTAAAGCACTTTTTCATATGCTTATTAATAGTTTTGATTTCCTTAACTGAAAATTGCCTATTTATATCCCTTGCCCATTTATCAATTGGAGAATGGCTTGCTTTTTTGTATGATTGGTTTAGCTCTTTATAAATTTGTGTAATTAGACAAACACAGGAAGTATATGAACACAACTACAAAACACTTTCCACAAAGTTAAAACTAGATCTAAACAATTGGAAAAACATTGATTGCTCATGGGTGGGATGAACTAACATAATAAAAATGACAATCCTACCCAAATTAATTTGGCACTTATGGCACTTATTTAGTGCCATACCCATTGAACTACCAAAAAACTTCTTTACTGAATTAGAAAAAACAACAACTAATTTCATTTGGAAGAACAAAAGATGCAGGGAAATCATGAAAAGAAAATTCAAAGGAAGGAGAACTTGCAGTCCCAGATCTCAAACTATACTATAAAGCAGTGGTTATAAAAACAATTTGGTACTGACTAAGAGACCGAAAGGGGATCAGTGGAATAGACTTGGCGTAAATGATCTCATCAAGACAGTTTATAACAAACCCAAAGACCCCTGCTTTTGGGACAAAAATCCACTATTTGATAAAAACTGCTGGGAAAATTGGGAGAGTGTGGGAGAGATTAGGTTTGGATCAACACCTCATATTCAAAATGGGTGAATGACTTGAACATTAAGAAGGAAACTATAAGTAAATTAGGTGAACACAGAATAGTATACATGTCAGACCTTTGGGAAGGGAAAGACTTTAAAACCAAGCAAGACTTAGAAAGAGTCACAAAATATAAAATAAATAATTTTGACTACATCAAATTAAAAAGGTTTTGTACAAACAAAACCACTGTAACTAAAATCAGAAGGGAAGCAACATATTGGGAAACAATCTTCATAAAAACCTCTGACAAAGGTTTAATTACTCAAATTTACAAAGAGCTAAATCAATTGTACAAAAAATCAAGCCATTCTCCAACTGATAAATGGGCAAGGGACATGAACAGGCAGTTCTCAGCCAAAGAAATCAAAAGTATTAATAAACACATGAAAAAGTGTTCTACATCTCTTATAATCAGAGAGATGCAAATCAAAACAACTCTGAGGTATCATCACACACCTAGCAGATTGACTCACATAACAGCTATGGAAAGTAATGAATGCTGGAGGGTATGTGGCAAAGTAGGGGCATTAATTCATTGCTGCTGGAGTTGTGAATTGATCCAACCATTCTGGAGGGCAATTTGGAACTATGCCCAAAGGGCGATAAAAGTCTGTCTGCCCTTGGATCCAGCCATGGCACTGCTGGGTTTGTACCCCAAAGAGATAATAAGGAAAAAGGCTTGTACAAGAATATTCATAGCAGCGCTCTTTGTGGTGGCCAAAATTGGAAAATGAGGCGATGCCCTTCAATTGGGGAATGGCTGAACAATTTGTGGTATATGTTGGTGATGGAATGCTATTGTGCTAAAAGGAATAATAAAGTGGAGGAATTCCATGGGGACTGGAACAACCTCCAGGAAGTGATGCAGAGGGAACGGAGCAGAACCAGGAAAACATTGTACACAGAGACTGATACACTGTGGTACAATCGAAGGTAATGGACTTCTCCATTAGTGTCAATGCAATGTCCCTGAACAATCTGCAGGGATCTAAAAAACACTACCCACAAGCAGAGGATAAACTGTGGGAGTAAAAACACCGATGAAAAGCAACTGCTTGACTATAGTGGTGGAGGGGATATGACTGATGAGAGACTCTAAATGAACACTCTAAAGTAAATACCAACAACATGGAAATGGGTTTGAATCAAGAACACATGTGATACCCAGTGGAATCACGCGTGGGCTATGGGAGTGGTGGTGGGAGGGATGGGGAGGGAAGAAAAGAAAATGTTCTTTGTTTCCAATGAATAATGTTTGGAAATAACCAAATAAAATGATGTTAAATAATAATAAAAAATAACTTTGTGTAATTAGACCTTTGTCAGAGGTTTTTGTAATGAAGATTGTTTCCCAGTTTGTTGCTTCCCTTCTAATTTTGGTTGCATTAGCTTTGTTTGCATAAAAACTTTAATTTGATGTAATCAAAATGATTGATTTTACATTTTGTGATTTTTTCTAGCTCTTGCTTGGTTTTAAAATTCTTTCCTTTCCCAATGTTCTGAGAAGTATACTACTCTGTCTTCACCTAATTTGCTTATAGTTTCCTTCTTTACATTCAGGTCATTCACCCATTCTGAGTTTATCTTGGTGTAGGGTGTGAGATGTTGATCCAAACCTAATCTCTCCCATACTGTCTTCCAATTTGCCCAGTAGTTTTTATCAAATAGTGTGTTTTGGTCCCCAAAACTGGGATCTTTGGGCTTATCATAGATTGTTTTGCTGAGGTCATTTTCCCCTACTCTATTCCACTGATCCTCCTTTCTGTCTTTATATCCTTTCTAGAATCAGTCTACCACCATGGGTCCAGAAGATGGAGGAAAGTCTACCGAATGAATGGCCATCTGTTTCAATCCAAACGTTTTAACAGAAGAGCCTACTGTGCCCAGTGCAGTGAAAGGATATGGTGTCTCGGAAGGCAAGGCTACAAGTGTATCAAGTGCAAATTACTGGTCCATAAAGGTTGTCATATTTTTGTACCACGGACCTGCAAAAGGCATATGGATTTGATGATGCCATCCCAAGAAACTCAAGTAGAGGATAAAAATGATAAAGTTGACCTTCCCTCCGAAGAAAATGATGGACTCGCTTAAGTTCCCTCAACCTGGAAACAGGACAGCCTTAAAGATGATTCTGGGGACATTAAGCCAGTTATCGATGGGATGGATGGAATTAAAATATCTCAGGGGCTCGGGCTGCATTGCCACTAATGGATAAATCCATTACCCTCAATTGTATTGTACCACACTGTGTCCGTCTCTGTGTACAATGTTCTCCTGGTTCTGCTACTTTCACTCTGCATCAGTTCCTAGAGGTCATTCCAGTTCTCTTGGAATTCCTCCAGTTTGTTATAACTTTGAGCACTATGTTATTCCATCACCAAAGTATACCAGAATTTGTTCAGTCATTCCCCAATTGAAGAGCATTACCTCATTTTACAATTTTTTGCCACCACAAAGAATGTAGCTAGGAATATACTTGTAGAGGTCTTTTTCCTTACTATCTCTTTGGAGTACCAACCCAGCAGTGTCATGGCTGGATCAAACGGAAGACAGTCTTTTAGCACCCTTTGAGTATAGTTCCAAATTGCCCTCCAGAATGGTTGAATCAATTCACAACTCCACCAGCAGTGCATTAATGCCCTCCCTTTGCCACATCCCCTCCAGCATTCATTACTTTCCATTGCTATATTAGCCAATATGCTAGGTATGAGGTGATACCTCAGAGTTGTTTTGATTTGCATCAATATGATTATAAGAGATTTAGAACACTTTTTCATATGCTTCTTAATAGTTTTGATTTCTTTGGCTGAACACTGCCTATTCATGTCCCTTGCCCATTTATCAATTAGAGAATGGCTTGATGTTCTGTAAAATTGATTTAGCTAGCTTTTCATAAATTTGAGTAATTAGACCTTTTCAGAGGTTTTTGTTTTGAAGATTGTTTCCCAATTTTTGCTTCTCTTCTAATTTGGGTTGCATTGGTTTTGTTGGTACAAAACATTTTTAATTTGATGTAATCAAAATTGTTTATTTTACATTTTGTGATTTTTTTTCTAAATCTTGCTTGGTTTTAAAATTTTTTCCTTTCCCATAGATCTGACATGTATGCTATTCTGTGTTCACCTAATTTGCTTATAGTTTCCTTCCTTATACTGAAGTCTTTCACCATTTCTGAGTTTATCTTCGTGTAAGGTGTGATACGTTGATCCAAACATAATCTCACCCATACTGTCTTCCAATTTTCCCGGTAGATTTTATCAAGTCGTTGATTTTGATCCCAAAAGCTAGGATCTTTGGGTTTATCATAGACTGTTTTGCTGAGGTCACTTACCCCATGATTTCCCTGGATATCTTTAATCTTTTGTTCTTCCAAATGAACTTTGTTATTTTTTTAAATAGTTCAGAAAAAAGTTTTTTGTTAGTTCAATGGGTATGGCACTAAATAAGTTAATTAATTTGGGTAGGATGGTCATTTTTATTATGTTAGCTCATCCTTCCCATGAGCAATTCATATTTTTAGAATTCTTTAGATCTAGTTTTAATTATGTGGAGAGTGTTTTGTAATTGTGTTCATATAGTTCCTGTTTTTTTCTAGGCAGATAGATTCCTAAGTATTTTATATTGTCTAGGATGATTTTAAATGGAATTTCTCTTTCTAATTCTTGCTGCAGAGACATGTTGGAAATATATAGAAATGCTGATGACTTATGTGGGTTTATTTTATGTTCTTCAACTTTGCTAAAGTTGTTGATTATTTCAACTAGCTTTTTATTTGATTCTCTAGGATTCTTTAAATAGATCATCATATCATCAACAAAGAATGATAGCTTGGTCTCCTCATTGCCTATTTTAATACCTTCAATTTCCTTTTCTTTAATTCCTACTGCTAGTTTTTCTAGTACAATGTTAAATAATTGAGGTGATAAAGGGCATCCTTGTTTAACTCCTGTTCTTATTGGGAAGGCTTTTGGTTTATCCCCATTGCAGATGATATTTATTTGTTGATGGTTTAAGATATATACTGTTTATTATTTTTAGGAAAGGCCCTTCCATTCCTATGCTTTCTAGTGTTTTCAATAGGAATGAGTGTTGTATTTTGACAAAGCCTTTTTCTCCATCTTTTGAAATGATCAAGTGATTTTTGTTGGTTTTCTTGTTAATATGGTCAATTATATGGATGGTTTTCTTAATATTGAACCATTCTTGCATTCCAGGTATAAATCCTAACTGGTCATATTGAATAACCCTTGTGATCACTTGCTGGAGTCTTTTTGCTCGTATCCTATTTAAGACTTTTGCATCTATATTCATTAAGGAGATTTTGGTCTGTAGTTTTCATTCTCTGTTTCTAACCTGCCTGGCTTTGGAATCAGTACCATATTTCTGTCATGAAAGGAATTTGGTAGAATTCCTTCTTTGTTTATTCTGTCAAATAGTTTGTTTAATATTGGCATTACTTATTCTTTGAATGTTTGATAGAATTTATTTGTGAATCCATCTGCTCCTAGGGAATTTTTCTTAGGGAATTCTTTGATGGCTTGTTCAATTTCTTTTTCTGATATGGGGTTGTATTAGGTAGTCTATTTCTTCCTTATTTAGTCAAGGCAATTTATATTTTTATAAATATTCATCTATGTCACCTAGATTGCCATATAATTGGGCATAATAATTTTTAATGTTTGCCTTAATTTCCTTTTCATTAGAAGTGAGGTCTCCCTTTTCATCTTGGATACTGTCAATTTGGTTTTATTCTTTCCTTTTTTAAATTAGATTGACTCGCACTTTGTGTATTTTATTTCTTTTTTCAAAGTACCAGCTTCTAGTCTTATTTATTAAATCAACAGTTTTTTGACTTTCAATTTTATTAATTTCTCCTTTGTTTTGTAGAATCTTTAATTTAGTCCTCATCTGAGGATTTTTAATTTGTTCACTTTCTAGTTTTTTAATGTGCATGCCCAATTTATTGACCTCTGCCCTTGCTAATTTGTTACTATATGAATTTAAGGATATATATTTCCCCCTGAGTAACTCTTTGGCAGGATCCCATAGATTTTGAAAGAATGTTTTCTTCATTGTCATTTTCTTCAGTAAAATTATTGTTTCTATGACTTGTTCTTTAACTAACTGATTTTGGAGAATTGTATTGTTTAATTTCCATTTAATTTTGTTTTTTCCTCTGCCTCTCCATGTATCTTTACTAATTATAATTTTCATTGCATTGTGCCTGAGAAAGTTCCATTCATTATTTCTCCTCTTTTGCAGTTTTTTGTAATATTTTTATACCCTAGTAAAAGGTCAGTCTTTATGAATGTACCATGTGCTGTTGAAAAGAAGGTGTATTCCTTTTTGTCCCTATTTATTTTTCTCCACATGTCTACTAACTCTAATTTTTATAAAATTTCTTTCACTTCTCTTACCTCTTTCTTATTTATTTTTTGGTTTAATTCATCTAGTTCTGATAGAGGAAGTTTCAGGTCTCCCATCAATATATTTTTTTCTATCTATTTCATCCTTGAGCTTCACTAGTTTCTCCTTTAGAAATTTGGATGCTATGCCATTTGGTGCATACATGTTGAATACAGATATTTTCCTCATTATCTGTACTGCCTTTTATTAGGATGTAATTAACTTCCTTATGACTTTTAACTAGATATAGTTTTTCTTTGGCTTTGTCAGAGATCATGATTGTGACTCCTGCCTTCTTTTTTTTTAAAATATTATTTTATTTGGGTATTTACAAACATTATTCAATGTAAACACTGATCGTTATCTTTTCCTCTCCCCGCCCCCTTCCCACCACTTCTCCCATAGTCGGCTCACAATTCCACTGGGTTTCAGATGTGTTCTTGGTTCGAACCCATTTCCATGTTGTTGATATTTGCACTAGAGTGTTCATTTAGAGTCTCCCCTCAGTCATTTCCTCTCAGCTACTGTAGTCAAGCAGTTGCTTTTCATCAGTGTTTTTACTCCAGCAGTTTATCCTTTGCTTGTGGATAGTGTTTTTTAGATCCCTGCAGATTGTTCAGAGACATTGCATTGTCCCTAGTGGAGGAGTCCATTACCTTTGATTGTAACACAGTGTATCAGTCTCTGTGTACAAGATTTTCCTGGATCTGCTCTTTCATTCTGCATCATTTCCTGGAGGTTGTTCAAGTCTCCGTGGAATTCCTCCACATTATTATTCCTTTTAGCACAATAGTATTCCATCACCAACATAGACCACAATTTGTTCAGCCATTTCCCAATTGAAGGCATCCCCTCATTTTCAAATTTTTGGCTACCACAAAGAGTGCAGCTATGAATAATCTTGTACAAGTCTTTTTCCATATTATCTCTTTGGGGTACAAGCCCAGCAGTGCTATGGCTGGATCAAAGGGCAGAAAGTCTTTTATCACCCTTTGGACATAATTCCGAATTGCCCTCCAGAATGGTTGGATCAGTTCACAACTCCACCAGCAATGAATTAATGACCCTACTTTGCCGCATCCCCTCCAGCAGTCATTACTTTCCATAGCTGTCATGTTAGCCAATCTGCTAGGTGTGAGTTGATACCTCAGAGTTGTTTTGATTTGCAATTCTCTGATTATAAGAGATGGAGAACACTTTTTCATGTATTTATTAATAGTTTTGATTTCTTTGGCTGAGAACTGCCTGGTCATATCCCTTGCCCATTTATCAATTGGAGAATGACTTGATTATTTTGTACAATTGATTTAATTCTTTGTAAATTTGAGTAATTAAACCTTTGTCAGAGGTTTTTATGAAGATTGTTTCATACTTTGTTGCTACCCTTCTAATTTTAGTTACATTGGTTTTGTTTTTACAAAAGGTTTTTAATTTGATGTAGTCAAAATTATTTATTTTACATTTTGTGACTCTTTCTATGTCTTTCTTGGTTTTAAAGTCTTTCCCTTCCCAAAGGTCTGACATGTATACTATTCTGTATTTACCTAATTTACTCATAGTGTCCTCCTTTATGTTCATGTCAGTCACCCATTTTGAATTTATCTTGGTGTAGGATGTGAGGTGTTGATCTAATCGTAATCTCTCCCACACTGTCTTCCAGTTTTCCCAACAGTTTTTATCGAATAGTGGATTTTTGACCCAAAAGCTGGGATCTTTGGGTTTATCATATATTGTCTTGCTGAGGTCAATTGCCCCAAGTCTATTCCACTGATCCTCCTTTCTGTTTCTTAGCCAGTACCAAATTGTTTTGATGACTACTGCTATGTAATATAGTTTGAGATCTGGGACTGCAAGGCCCCCTTTCTTTGTATTTTTTTTTTCATTATTTCCCTGGATATCGTTGATCCTTTGTTCTTCCAAATGAACTTTCTTATGGTTTTTTCTAAATCAGTAAAGAAATTTTTTGGAAGTTCTATGGGTATGGCACTAAATAGATGGATAAGTTTGGGTAGGATGGTCATTTTTACTATATTGGCTCCTTCTACCCATGAGCAGTTCATGTTTTTCCAATTGCTCAAGTCTAGTTTTAGTTGTGTGGAGAGTGTTTTCTAGTTGTGTTCCTATCATTCCTCTGTTTGTCTCGGGAGATAGATTCCTAGCTATTTTATTTTGTCTAAGGTGATTTTGAATGGGATTTCTCTTTCTAGTTTTTGCTGCTGAACTATTTCGGAGATGTATAGAAATGCTGATGACTTATGCGGTTTTATTTTGTATCCTGCAACTTTGCTAAAGTTGTTGATTATTTCAATTAGCTTTTTGGTTGAATCTCTAGGATTCTTTATGTAGACCATCATGTCATCTGCAAAGAGTGATAGCTTAGTCTCCTCCTTGCCTATTTTGATGCCTTCAATTTCTTTATCTTCTCTAATTACTACTGCTAGTGTTTCTAGTACAATGTCAAATAGTAGAGGTGATTATGGGCATCCTTGTTTCACTCCTGATCTTATTGGGAATGCATTTATTTTATCCCCATTGCAGATGATATTGGCTGATGGTTTTAGATATATACTGTTTATTATTTTTAGGAACAACCCTCCTTTTCCTATGCTTTCTAGTGTTTTCAATAGGAATGGATGTTGGATTTTATCAAAGGCTATTTCTGCATCTATTGAAATAATCATGTGATTTTTGTTGGTTTTCTTGTTGATATGGTCGATTATGTGGATGGTTTTCCTAATATTGAACCAACCCTGCATCCCTGGTATAAATCCTACTTGATCATGGTGGATGACCCTTCTGATCTCTTGCTGGAGTCTTTTTACTAGTATCCTCTTTAAGATTTTTGCATCTATATTCATTAGGGAGATTGATCCATAATTTTCTTTCTCTGTTTTTGATCTGCCTGGTTTTGGAATCAGTACCATGTTTGTGTCATAAAAGGAATTTAGTAGAATTCCCTCTTTGCTTATTATGTCAAATACTTTGTATAGTATTGGGGTTAACTGTTCTCTGAATGTTTGATAGAATTCACTTGTGAATCCATCGGGCCCTGGGGATTTTTTCTTAGGGAGTTCTTTGATGGCCTGTTGGATTTCATTTTCTGATATGGGATTATTTAAGAATTCTATTTCTTCTTCTGTTAGTCTAGGCAGTTTGTATTTTTGTATATATTCATCCATATCACCTAGATTGCTGTATTTATTGCCATATAATTGAGTAAAGTAATTTTTAATGATTGCCTTGATTTCCTCTTCATTGGAGGTGAGGTCCCCCTTTTCATCTTTGATGCTCTTAATTTGCTTTTCTTCTTTCCTTTTTTTAATTAGATTGACCAGTACTTTGTCGATTTTGTTTGTTTATTCAAAGTACCAGCTGCTAGTCTTATTTATTAAATCAATAGTTCTATCACTTTCTATTTTATTAATTTCTCCCTTAATTTTTCGGATTTCTAGTTTGGTTTTCTGCTGGGGGTTTTTAATTTGATCGCTTTCGAGTTTTTTTATTTGCATTTCCAATTGATTGATTTCTGCTCTCCCTAGTTTGTTAATATTGTAAACCTTAAAATTTCTTAGATTTATGAATGTTGGAAATTTCCCCCATTGGGGAATCTTATACTTGAAAAATTACCTACTGATATAGTAAGAACTCTATTGGAATGTGAAACTCCTTGATATGGCAGGATCCTTCTCCTCCCTACTTTAGACTACTTTAGGACAGAAACCTTTTGCTAAACAATGGAAAGGGCTTTGACCTATGCTTATGGATAGAATAGGAAGTTCTTTGAGTCATGATTGATTTTAAAATTGATACAATGCGATACTAAGTATCTATAAAGGTGGGGCAACTTGTATGTAAACTTGCTTAAACCAAAAAAGGAAAAGATTTAATCAGAGTCTTCCTCTTGATGAAATTAAGACAACCCAAGAATGTTTTCTAGGGTTTAGATCAATTGAAGAGACTGAATCTACTCAGCTGTGAATTCAAATGGGCTGTCTTTTTTAAACATCTACAGTGATTAGTAGATGTGAGAACTGAGGGGAGGGAACTTAGATTTTTCCTTTAATGATAGCAGGGTCTGAGCGAGGAGGGGGAGGCTTGAAGGAGTCTTTCTCTGGAGGAGCTTGACAGAGAACTCAGGGAGAGAGGCTGGAAATTGAGAGGCTGGAAGGAGAACTCAGGAGGGGTCAGGAGGAGACTCTGTTGGTCTTGGGAGAAAGATTTGGGGAGACTCTCTCTTTGAGGAAGGACACTGGCCTGGTGTCATTAGAACCTTTACCTAGACAGATCTTGGGTGAGTGATAAAACAAACTGACTGATTTCTCTCTTAGGACTGAGGTCTAGGCCTTATTGGCTTGAGGCCCTTCATACTTATTCCTTTCTTACTTTCTCTCTTTTTCTATTAATTAATCAGTGTATTATGAATTAAATTTCTCTATAAAACCCAGTTGGCTTGGACATATTCATAATTTGGGAATATATTCCCTGGTGGCCATCTTATATTAATTAAAACAAGACACTGTAGGAAACATATTTCAGCGGTCATAATTGTTATATATTTCCCTGGCTCCCAAACATTTTAATTATAACAACATATGCACTCAGGGATATGAATTTACCTCTGATTACCACTTTGGCTGCATCCCAAAAAATTTGAAAGGTTGTCTCTCCTTTGTCATTTTCCTAGATGAAATTATTAATTCTTTCTGTGATTTCTTCTCTAACTAAACAATTTTAGATTATCATATTGTTTAATTTCCAATTAATTTTTGATTTGGTTTTCCACGTACCATTACTGATCATTATTTTTATTGCCTTGTGATCTGAAAAGTCTGCATTATTTCTGCTTTTCCGCATTTGTATGCCATGTTTCTGTGACCTACTGTATGGTCAATCTTTGTGAATGTGCCACATGGTGCTGAGAAGAAGGTGTATTCCTTTTTGTCCCTATTTATTTTTCTCCATATGTCTATGAACTCTAATTTTTGTAAGATTCCATTCACTTCTTTTACCTCTTTCTTATTTATTTTTTGATTTGATTTATCTAAATTTGATAATGGTTGGTTCAAATCTCCCACTAATATTGTTTTGCTGTCTATTTCTTCCTTCAATTCTCCTAGTTTCTCCGTTAGAAATTTGGGTGCTATATTATTTGGTGCATACATGTTGATTAGTGATATTTCCTCATTATCTAAAGTCTCTTTTAACAAAATATAATTACCTTCCCGATCCCTTTTAATCAGGTCTATTTTTGCTTTGGCTTTATCAGATATCATGATTGCAACTCCTGCCTTCTTTCTATCAGTTGAGGCCCAGAAGGTCTTACTCCATCCTTTAATTCTGACCTTGTGGGTGTCTACCCGCCTCATGTCTGTTTCTTGAAGACAACATATGGTAGGGTTTTGGATTCTAACCCATTCTGCAATTTGTCTACGTTTTATGGGTGAGTTCATCCCATTCACATTCAAAGTTATACTTGTGAATTTTGAATTCTCTGGCATTTTGATATCCTTCCCTAATTCTAACCTTTCTTCTTTAGCTCTAACCTTTTAATCCAGTGATTTACTTTAAAACAGTCCCCCTTGTCACCTCCCTTGATATGTTTCCCTTTCTAGCCCCTCCCTTTTTCTTCCCTCCCCCTCTCCCCTCTCCTTCCCTCCCCTTTTGTTTTCCCTCCCCCCCTTGGTTTTCCCTTCTCCCTACCCTTGTTGGGTAAGATAGAATTCAAGATCCCAATGGATCTGGATGTTTTTCCCTCTCAGAGTTGATTTCCCTGAGAGTAAGGTTTAAGTAAAAACTCTCTTCCTCTCCTTCTTATAGGAGTTTTCTTCCCCTCCCCTTCCCGTGTGAATCTTTGTGTGAGAAAGTTTATTCTATTTGATTTTTCTTTTCCCCCTATTTTCACATTACATTTTCCATATATTAATATAGATATATAGATTGATATAAATGTAGTCCTTATAGAAGAGAGTTTGAATAAATGAAAAGATAACAATTTTCTCCTTTTCCCTTTCCATCATATTTACCTTTTCAGGTATTCCATGCTCTTTGTTTTTCAATATCGAACTTTCCAAAGAGCTCTGGTTTTTTCTTTGCAAAAAGTTGGAAATCTTCTATTTTGTTGAATGCCCATACTTTCCCTTGGAAGTATAGAGTCAGTTTTTCTGGATAGCTAATTCTTGGTTGAAGACCCAGCTCTATTACCTTTCTGCAAATCATGTTCCATGACTATACCATTTCTGGATGTTGTCAGTTGAGGATTTAATGCAGGAGTGGATCTGTGCAATTTTCAGGCTCTAATTTACTCTCTTGTTTAAGAATATCAGGGAAGTTTTCTTGGATAATTTTCCTTTTGTCTTGATTTTCCAGTAATCCAATAATTCTTAAATTGTCTCTCCTGGATCTGTTTCCTGGTCTGTTGTTTTATCAATGAGGCATGGTATCATATTTTCCTCAATTTTTTTCATTCTTTTGATTTTGTTTTATAGAATCTTGCTGCCTTGTGAAATATTTTGATTCCAGTTTTTCAATGGTTATTTTTAAAGACTATATTTAATCCCTAAATTTTTTATCATCCTTTTCTGTTTCTTCTATTTTTTATAGGTCATCTTTCACTTTCTTTGCCTTCTTTTCAAGCTGATTAATTATGGCTTTTAGGATTGTTATTTTCTTGTTTCAGTTCATGTGCCTGTTTCCAGATGGTCTATTCTGCTTTTTAAGGTTTTTCCCCAAATTTTCTTCAGCCTCTCTTAATTATTTTTTGAGTTCTTTGAAAGCATGAGTCCAATTTGCTGGAGTTCCTGAGGTTTTGCTTGATGTTCTTTTGTCCTCCTCTGTTCCATTTGTTCTTTCTTCATTACCTGAATAGAAGTTGTTGTTTGTAATTACTTTTTTCTTTTTCACTTCTATTTTTTCCTTCTTTCTGACTCCTTATTGGCTATATTCTTGCTGCTCTCTTCATTTCCTGGATCTATGAGTTTGGGCTTTTCTGCCATGAAGGGATGACTTCTCTGATCTTCTGATTAACTGGATTAGGCTGATGGAATTAACCTGTTGTATTAATGATCCCTGAGAGCAGATCTTCCCCTGCTGCTAGCATAATCTGAAGGTGAAATTGAAGCTGTGGAGGCTGAAGGTAGTTATCCTTGTCCTTCTCACTTCCTTTCTTCCAGCTGCCTGGTCAGAATTCTGAGCTTCCTGTGGTGGTACAAAGGTACTCTGTCATGGTTGTAGCCTTCTCCTTGGGATCCCCAGCTGCAGGATTCTTACTGCTGGTCTCAGCACAATAAGTGCTGAGTGGTGGAGGAGTAGTGTTGGAGGTTGAGCTTTTCTGTCTCCTGGAGTTTTTTCCTTCATTATCTATAGATTGGATAAAGCCAGTTTAGATGACCTACAGAGCTCAGTGAGCTCTGAGGTCAAGCAGGGGCCCCAGATGGAGGAGTGAAGGAAGGCAATGACCAGGCTTCCCTCCTCTCTGCCCTTCTCCTCCAGCACTGCCTCTCTGCCAGCTGTGGTAATAACCCTGAGCCTAGGGTAGCAGTGGTAGCTGGAGCCCTTGCTCTGGGATCTCAGCAACCACCTCCTTCTCAGCAGAGTAGGTGGTGTAAGGGACCTGGAAATTTCCTTTTTCTATTCCTTAAACTAAGAATTCAACCTTCTCTGTGTACCTTTTAAGTTGAATCAAGTAGGAGGGTACCATAACTCTGTCCTGTTGTTGTATTTGGTTTTCTGACCACCTCAAAGAGCTTTGTCTTTCATTGCTGTGGATGGATTTTCATAGAGGATTTGACTTTTGCTGCTTCTAAGACACCAACTTTACTCTTCCCCATTCCCTCACTTCCTAATTCTTTGCCTTCCCCCACAAAAGAGCTGTTTAAAATTTTTTGTATATGCAAATACTTCCCCCCTTTTTTTTTCTCCTTGATTTAATAACCAAATAATTGCATTACTAGCTCAAAGAGTATGTGCTGTTATAGGCCTTTGGACGTAGACCAAGCTACTCTTTGGAATGGTTGAATCAGTTCACAACTCCCACAATGAGGCATTAATGTCTCAACTTTTCCATATCCTCTCCATGTTTTGTCATTTTACTTTTCTATCATAAGAGCAAATCTCATAGGTTGTAAGGTAGTACTTCAGGTTTGTTGTACTTTGAATTTCTCTAAATAATAGTGATTTAGAGTATTTTTGCATGTCTAGAGTTACATGTCTAAAGAGAGCTTTAATTACTTTGCCTGAGAATTCCCTTTTCATATCCTTTGACCATTCCTCAATTGGGAAATGACTTGTATTATATCAGTTTTGTGAAGGGTAATTTGATAGAGATCACATGAGAATTTGAACCTTCTCCAACACCTTGTCTCCAAGCTATGCATTTCCTCTTACAAATCTGAATTAGTGGAACCTGGAAAGAAGACACGTTTCAGAAGAATTGAAAGCAAAGGTCCACCCTATTACCTCATTCCTTCTAATTCTTTTACCTAAGCTGTTTTGTTTGGGAGAGGGGTATTTTAAATTTCATCTTAACTACATGATCTCGCCTGCCTGAAATCTATATAAGGTTCGATATACCCCTTAACCCCAATGGACCATGTTAAAAACCCGTCTTTCAGACATAAGTGCAGTTCTGCTGGACCATAGTCTAACATGGAATGAGACAGTGAACCATATTTTTAGAGCTAAAGAACTGTATTTAGTTATGAATTTGCACAAGGCAGGAATAGAAGAAAAGTAACCAGGTAGATGTTGTCTCCAACCAGGTTCCTCTCATAGAAAGCTGGACATGGTGATAAGTGAACAAGATGGGCAAAGGACTCTTGTTATGGGATGGACTCAAGGAAGTCCTTAAGCATCCATGAAACTGCTTCTGAACATTGTGACAGTAGAGTAGAGAAACTGGAATTACGAGGGGAGTGTAAGGAATGTTGGATTTAGAATCAGAAGAAATGGACTCATATCTTGACTCTGTTACTACCTAAGTGAACTTGGGAAAGTTATTTACTCAAATCCTTAGTTTCTTATTCTATCAAATGAGAGAGTTTAACTAGATGAACCACAATGCCCCTTCCAGCTCTAAACCCAAAGAGTTCATTTCCCACTAGAGCCAAGGAAAGAATTGAACCTCTTACCACCTAACTTGACCTAATATAACTACCTTCTCTGCTTGTGGATATAGATCTGGGCTCTCATTCTGAGATGGGAACTGAATGGGAAGAATTAGAAGGAGGTCCATATGCTGCCTAGCCTGACCTTCCTCCATGAGCAGGAATCCCCCAGTCTGCTGCCTCCTCAAAGCTTTTCTCCCTTTTGAGTACTGCCCTTGTAGCATACAAGCTCCCTTAATGGAGCCTTGAGATTGTCTTGGCTCTGTCAGAAGTGACATTACACTTGGAAAAATGTGACCACTTACCGTCTCAAGGAAGAATAAGATCTCCCTGTCTCCTGTCTTCTTAGAACCAGCAGTAAACACAATTAGTACCACAGTGGAGATTTTGTTCATTTCTTGGTCTTGACCCTCTTCTTGGAGGGAACTTGGGTGAGTGAATAGCTGGCTTTCCTTTCCTGCCATCTGGAGAGGGTTTCATCCCAGCTAAACGTCAACAAGTCCTGGCTGAGTCAAACACTGGAGTAATATTCAGATAGAAAGGCTAAATGTCTTCTCTACCTTTCTGTATTTCTCTACTTTCAATCAATCTCTTTTGTAAATAAAAGCTATTAAAAAGTCATTTCAACTTGAGTAGTATTACTTTAAATTGGTGCCCACCATATTATTTATACTGTTCACGTGTTTTATTCAAAGTATTAAAATTTAATTCCTACAGTCAGAATTGGAGATGCCAGGTCAGATTCTACTCTTTCCCCAGGCATGGGGGTCAACTCTTTCATTTCCTCATACTTGGTCATGGGGGTCAGCTCTTCTTTCATTTCCCCAAGCTTACATCTGAGGAGCAAAGTGGATCTTCTCATAAGACAATATCTCCAGGCCCCATGAATCTCAGGACAGATGTCTCAATCTCTAGGCCAGCCACCATTTCAGTGTTGTGTTCACCTTCCCAGGGAAAATCAAATGGGAAATTGATTCCAGGTCAACTGCCCCTCTGCCCACCAGACTGCCAAACTTCATTAGCTCAGCTACTGAGGCAGACGCCCCAAGGCTAGGGCACAACCATCAGGGACTGGCCTGCCCTTCAGCTCTCCCCTGACAAGGGACTCTAGTTTTCTTCTGCACACATACTGACTCATGAACAAGTTTATCTAGATTTATGATCAGGTATCTAATGACATCAGACAACAACATTCTCACCCTGGTCACCACCTTGACTGAGGCAGCTAGACTTTTTCTGTTCATTCCCAGAGTCATGTACCTCTGGCAAGCTGCATTTGCTGTCCAACCTCACCTTAGACTCTTCTTCTATGTTCAACCACTTGTAAACCTTAATATTTCTGAGACTTATAATTATTGGAAATTTCACTATTGGAAATTTCATACTTGAAAAATTTCCTATTGTTAGTGGAACTCTATTGGAATGTGAACCCCTTTGGCATGGGAGGTTCCTCCTCCTCCCTTCTTAAGATTACTTTAGGACAGAAACCTTTTGCTGAACAATGGAAAGGGCTTTGACATATGCTTAAGCATAGAACAGGGATTTCTTTGAGTCATGATTGATTTTAGAATTGATACAATGGAGATACTTGGAATGACAGAACCAGGTCTTGGAAATTGCAATCTCCACCCTACTTTGTCCTAACAGAATTTAGGAAGGGCTGCAGCATAGATCAAAATTTAATTATTCCAATCTCTACCCTACTCAGGGTAACAGGATTTAGGAAGGGCTGTAGCAAAAGATCAAGATTTAATTATTTGAGAATATGACCTTCAACAGACATGTGCAAAGCCACAGACCTCTGGGCAGTCCTGGGTTAAACTATAGCCACCATTGGCACAGGGAAAATAATGGACAGTGATTGGTAGATGTGAGAACTGAGGGGAGGGAACTTGGATGGTTTCCTTAAAGATAGAGGGGTCTGAGGACTAAAGGGGAGTGTTTGGAGAGTTTTGGCTCTGAGTTGTTGGAGAGGTGCTCTGAGAAGCTTGCTCTGAAGGAAGCTGGTGGTGGAGGCCTCTGAGACTGTTTCTCCATTTTGGTCACTTGAGTAATAGGGATTGATCTCCTTTCTTTGCCCCAGCTATCTAAGGGCTTGGGCCTTTTGGCCCAGCCTAAACAGAAGGGGTATTTAAGCCCTATTCCCTTCTCTCCCCTTTCTCTCTCCCTCTCTCTCTCTCTATCTCTAATTCCTTTCTTCCTCCTGTTTGTAATTGACGGCTGACTTGAGTTTTCATTTAGGAATTCCATAGCTGAATTACTTGGCGACCTTAAATTAATATATATCAGTCTTTTAAAGTGATTTCCTTGTCACATTGTGGCTGACCACACAGGAGTCTAAAGAATTCTCTCAATAAACTTCTGAAATTCCTTGCCTTTTTTCTATACCGTCTCACCACTTAGTCCCTTTTAACAAAAAACTTGGCTTAAAGACACAGCTGCTAGAACATGTGAGTATAAAAAACTTTTTCTCTCTTCTAATTTCTCCTTAAGTTAAATTGGAATCAGCAGTTTTTCTTTTTCTTCCCTTTAATCTTAAGGGACAGCTGGGTAGCTCAGCAGATTGAGAGCCAGGCCTAGAGACAGAAGGTCCTGGGTTCAAATCAGACCTCGGATACTTCCCAGCTGTGTGACTCTGATAGGCAGAAAACAGCTGTTTTAAATCTCAGCAATAGGACCCTAAAGTCCTGGCTGGAAGAGTTGTTTCTAAATTTCCTTTCCCTTAAGGAACAACTTCCTGGATTAGGGAAAAAAAATACCTGTGGAAAGCTTGTTGCTTTGCCCTGCTCCCCACGTGTTTTGTGAAATTACAATATATATGGCAGCTGAAGAATTAGGGGCATTGAGGAATGAAGGATACCTCCAAATTTTTATATTAATAGGTACTGTCATTTTTGTACTCCTCAATACTATATTTAGAGATGCTAAAATAAAAATTATTGAGGATAAAATAGAAAAAATTGAGGATAAAATGCAAGCCCAATTAGAAGATCTAAAATGTTTCTTACAGGATCAATGGGCAAACACCCAATCTACCAGAAACAGACCTGTTTCTAAACCTTTGAATGAGGACATTTCCCTCCCTGAAATAGAGATGGAAAACACCTTCCCTATAGCCCAGTTAATAGACTGCTTCTCTCATGTAGTGCAAATCTTGTCTGAATTTAATCCCCAAAACCCTTCCCCTGCAATCCCAGTTTCTCATGTTCCCTCTCCTACAGAAAACCAAATTCCAACACAAAGGAGATCTTGTCCTCCTAGAGAAACCTGTCCTTGTCAAACTGACCCACAGGTACAAAATTCAACTAGAGGCCTGTTTCCTCTAAGAGAAGTACCTGAAATAGGACGGAATGGGGATGTGGTGACTTTAAGACATAGGATACCGTTTACTCCCCAAGAAATAAATGAATTTACACAAAATATCCCCACATATGAACAAGATCCTTTTCTAGTAACAAAAAAGATGGGAGCCATATTTTTTCAGTATAATTCGTCTTACAAGGACATTGAGAACTTACTACAGGCTTTTTTAAGTGAACGTGAAAAAAATAAAATAATTGCTCATGTCAACAAAACCCGGGGGCGTAATGCAGCACATTGGCCATCTCAGGATCCCGAATGGGACTATAACAATCCTGAGGATTATCTACAACTATACCCTTGTAGAGAGGCTATCCTCATGGCAATGAAGGAATGTGCAGACATTACAGATAAGTGGATGGAACTGGAAAAAATTAAGCAAAAGGAAGAAGAAACACTCTCCAGATTTATGGATAGAATTATCGAGTTTGTCGACAGATACTTAGATTGGGACTTAACTAAAGAGAGTAGGTTAAGACAAGTTAGAAGAATCTTTGTAAATAACTCTTGCAAAGTAATTAAGAATTATTTTAGAACACAATGCCCAAGATGGTCAGATATGGACGTTGAAGAATTGCGAAAAACAGCTATATATGTTTTAAAGGGAAACAAGGAAGAGGAGGAAGAAAATAATGATGACATGGAGGAAATGAAGAAAAAAATGAGATATTTAATAGATAGGATGACTAAATTAGAAAGTGTGCATGATAATGAACCAACGACAATTGCCCCTCTCCAGAAATCCAATTATCAATCCATTACTTGCCACTTCTGTGAGAAGAAGGTCCACAAAATGATGGAATGTAGAACCTTTCTTAAGATGATTGGAAGGAATACACAGTTTAATAATAGCTTTAGAAATAATAACTATAGAAATGATGATAATGGTTATAGAAACCAGAATTCTAGAAATTATAATAATGACTATGGAAATAACTATAATGAATATAGAAATCAGAACTTTAGAAACCAAAATTATAGAAATAGGAATTGGGAAAATAATGACAATGCTCAAAATGAAGAAAATGATAATGCTCAACAACAATATATGAGAAATGGAGCTCGTCCAAAACATACTCGAGGTGCTAATGACCCTCAGAGAGATGCCCTTCAGGAGGGTGCCCAAGGAACTTCCTAATATAATGAAGATGATTCTTCTTAGATTGTATTGATTTTGTTGATATTAATTAACCTTTTTCAGTTTTATTTTCTCCTCTCCAAATAGTAAGAAAGAATGAACAAAGAACTTAAGACTATGATTGGCAAATTATGCACTGAGACCCATTTAAAATGGCCTGAAATTCTCCCTCTGGCCCTATTTTATCTTAGAAGCAGGCCTAGAGGAGACTTACATATTTCACCATTTGAGATGCTTTTTGGACATCCGCCTATACAGGCTAAGCCTTTCTCCCTGGCTTATACATCGCTATTAGGGGGAGATATTACTATTGCTTCCTATATACAGGAGTAACAGCACAAACTATGTGAACTTCATGAATCCAGAGCTGCAGTACAAGCTGGACCATTAGACTTTTCTCTGCATGACCTGAACCCAGGAGATAAAGTTTATATCAAGAATTTCAAGCGAACTGGAGCAACTCAACCTTCATGGGAAGGACCATTCCAAATATTATTAACTACTCCAACATCTATAAAGATTGGAGAAAGGGACTCTTGGATTCACTGCTCACATGTGAAGAAAGCATCTTCTGCTGAGACTGATTGACTGTATCCTATCATATAAATTGTAACTCTATCTTATCATATGAATTGGAGATAATGATCCATAGACAAATGGATGCTGTTTTTTTTTTCAAGAATATATTGAATTACTGATTTTTTTCTCTTATTTTTATTATTTCTTTTCTTTTCTTTTTTGATCAGAATATTTGATTTTTTTCTCATTTTTTTTACTGAAGGTACACATAATTAATATTAATATTATTTTCCCCTGCAGTAATATAAGTTAATATATATATATATATATACTCTTGCTATAATATCAATATATGCCTAAAAGCTTTAAACTATGGGAACCTGCCATTTATTGATAAAATATTATAGGACTGTGATTAATGTTTGTGTCTGATTCCAGGAAAAGGGATAAAAAAAAGGAGCACAGACTAAACCTGAATAGTGCCAATAGAGTCTTTTACAGTGATTTCCTTGTCACACACTCCACATCCTAGAGTAGCACCTCTTCTCCTGGAATTACCCCATTCTCTGGGGCCCCAACAACATTTTTTACCCACACTGTCTCAGAGCAGAACAAAGGATAGATAGCAGAACAAGGGAGATAGGAGAACAAAGGAAATTAGTTATTTACATCATCCTCAATTGACAAGGAGACCCAGTGGACATCTGCCTCTTCCCCCTCAGGGTCCACACTCACAAGCAGATATCCCTCCCTCATCTCTGCTTCAGGCTTTGATGCTTTCATTGCAACCCTATTCATGAGTATTTGTGCCCTCTCCCCTCCTTTCTGGAGGGTCAGATTTGAGGTGGGGGAGGTGGATTCATTTGTGTCTTGATGTTTGATGAATCCCTGTGTCTTTAACAGGAAACCATGTCCTTGATAGTTCCCCCTCAGGCTCTCTATTTCCATCCACTCAAGATCCCTGACCTCTGTTGAGCCCTCTAGTTCCCCACACTGGTCATGAGTGTAGCCTTGCGGTCTTTGGGGTTAAAATGACCCTCTCCATTGGGTAAAAATTGCACTTTTTCATTCTTATCAAATACTTTTGATGTGATACAGAATTGGACTGTGCAATGTGTATAATCCTGAAGGTTCTTTAAGGAAGGGATGAAATTGTTAGGGTCAGAGTTGCAGACCACCCAAGGAGCACGCGAACACAATGCAATTCAAGCAAGGAAAAGCCTTTATTACTAGTACACTATCACTACCATGCTAGGGCACAGCTCAGCAAAGCAGTTCCATCCTCCCAGAGTTGGGACCCTACATATATACCTCACAATATTACTTAACCTGGAGGATTGTTTAAACCCTAGAGCACTTTATGGCTAGTTATTTCTCTGAAATGTTGCAACAGTTCTGAAACACCCTACCGTCAGCTATCTGCTGAAATGTTTGCAACTGGGCAGCATAGCTGGAGGATGTGTTTATCAAATGGGTTGGAGGTCCTGTGTCCCTTTTCCTTTACTTCATTCCTCACTTTTTTCAGGGACCGCCATGAGGAATCATCCTCATGGGAAAGGCCTCATCGCAGGGGAACCCTCTTCTGTAGCCATGGGTAGATCCAGGGCCCAAAGGTTAAGAGGAAGAGAAGTAGTAGGAGGGGGCCTACAAATGCTGAGATCAAAGTCGTGAGCCTGGGGGATGTCTCAAAAACTTGCAGGTACCACGCCTGAGATTCGAACAGAGCCTGGTCACAGGAACTTAGGCTCTTCTGAAGTTCTGCCAGGAACTCTCCAATATGGTCTGTGTAGAAGCAACACCCCTCCCGAAGGGCAGCACAGAGAATAGAAGATCTAGCCCTCTCCAGTTAAGACCTTTGAGTGTATGGAGTCTTTAGCTACACAGGAGGTCAAACCTGAGGATGCGCACAACCATTGGGCGCCTTTGGGTGGGAGAAGGTATTTAGTGTTGCTAGGAGTCACGAGGATGTAAGGGAGCAAAGGAATTTCCCTGACAATAGTCAGCCCGAGTTTCTTGGGGTACAATGCCCATGTCATCTCCGCCCTCTCCTAATATGTAAGGGAAAAGGGATGGCGGTCTCTGTCTTCTGTAACTTCTTCACAGCTGAGAATGGGCATAGAGTATTCCCTGCCTATGTTAGGAGAGAGAGAGGTATTGACTGTAGGCCACGTCCAGAGCTTCAGGCTGGGATGGTGGCCTTGGTTAGGGTGGCATCTGGCATTGGGGTGACTCCCATGAGTGCTTTTACCCTAGAAGCAACTAGGGAGATGACAGGGTTACAAATACAAAGTCCACAGTCCCCACAGAGGAGGAGTCAAAAATGGAGTGGTTGCTAATCTCCTTAAGGCCTCAGGTCTTGAATATACCTCAGAGGCACTGAGACCTTGGGCTAGAGGCCTGGGGTTCTCTCCACCTTGGGGGTGCTACATAGAGACCCAACAGTTAGAGGGCCCCACTTTGGCTGCTGCTTCTCCAAGCTGAATCAGAGAATTATATGTCCAGCTGGCTGGGCATGCATGATTTAAAACATAGAAAAAGACCCAAAATTGAAGGAAAGAAATAGTTATGGCCACGTAGTTAAAGGCTAAAGTAAAAGGGGTTAAGATTGCAGGGAAGGAAAGGCTGTGGGCACAGGGTCTTAGGGGCATGACCTCAGTGAGTGCCTGGGTCCTAGGTAGATGGGAATCTGGGCAAACACTAGAACACCAGAGAGAAACACAGATTACACATTTGTCTTTGCGGATCTTAGCCAACAGACTTTTTCAGAAATCATCTTCTGACAGGAATCGATCCCTTTAGGAAATGGGATTCCTGAGTTGTTTGCAGAGCTTGTATGTGATGTCTTTGTTAAAAGAATATCCTTTTGCAAAACACTCATTAACTATAACCTCTATAAACACTTGAGTAACAACACTTTACAGATGTATTCCTTTACCTCAGATTCCGGGGGAAATTCAAGGAAGCTTTGAGCTATATTTCCAAACTCAAGATCCAAACTTCAACTGTGGTAAAATTAAGACTGCAAATACAAGTCATCTATGAATAAACTTCACCTACTTCTCAAAGTATGTTCCCTAACAATTTGAGAATGTTCAATTATTAACCTAATAGGTTGTTTGGGGAAATAGAAACTTTAATTTTCCAATTTGTATTATGTGCTGATTATGGGAATGTCACAAAGGTAGAAGGCCCAAAAAGGGAAAATATCTCCTCATGTCACAAAGGACACAGTGAGTGACTTCATGTACCAAGCAAGGCTGTCACTGCCATTATTGTTTCACTCAATTGGCAGTCTAGATGGTCAGGAAAGTCCAGTCCAAGGTGAGCTTTGGGCTGCCTTCTCTAACCATCCTAGGACTGTCTTTCTCCTTAGAGCACTTGCCATTGGATCCCAGGAGCCTTCTTCTGTTCTCCTTAAAGGACAAGTCTGACCCCAATACAGCTTCATAGAATTGCTGCTTATCTGCAGTCCAGAAACAAATTTCCATACCTTCAAACAAGCTTTTCTGACCATTTGCCCTCTCTAAGGATTCCCTGAAGCCTATGAGTCTACATAGCAATTATTCTTGTATATTTTGGCAATGATCAATTTATCACAATTTAGTCACAAAACCTGAACAGGAATGTTGAACTCATGAGCTCTACAGTAAACACAAGTCAGGGCCAGATCCAATCCTGACCTTAGGCCATCTGAAGAAATTAAGACAAGATCAGTCAGGAATTTCTCTAAGGAAGCTTTATGGACTTTAGATCAAAGTCCCTTCCTTCCAAATTCAAATCCAACACACTATCCCACCTTCTCTGACTAACTCATATCAAACAAACATTGGTGGTATTACTTCAATTTCTAATCAGTACCCCAAACGAATTCTGATTTAAAGGATTACATCATGGAAACACTGTCCGTAGCATAGTGCTCATCCATTATAAACTTCAGTTCATAGTACAAATTGGTAAACTGAGGTAACCACTGAGTATTGAACAAAATCTGTGGCACAGGTTTACAGTGAGCTTTTGTTAACATCCAAACAATACTTAAAATACATATTTTAGCAGCAACTCCCATAACAATTGTAAAGTTCTGAGCAAGCATTTTCACATATATGTCATTTTCAACTTCCTATCCACTCTTTGGCTACTATGTGCCACAAATATCTTTATACAGATCAAAAATGTAATCAAGATGTCAGCCAATAAATCCCCAAAACTTGTGTGAGGTAACACCAATTACATATCACCCAACTCATTTTATCACTCTGGACATGGAATGTTTGCATTAACATCCCACAGCTTCAAGCAAGCATCTTGGTCAGACAGGGCTGACAACATTCACTTGCTGGAGCACCTGAAAACCTCCAAAATGTACAATTAAAATGTACTCATCTTCAAGTTCTATCACACAGTGATTGTCAACCTTTTGACGTCCCTATTTCAGGCCCTAAGTATCAGTGTGGAACTATTATAAGAACCTCTTTCTCTTTCCTGTGAGCAAGGAAGGGGTTAATAGCTTCTGAGCAATTGATCCTAAGGCTGTTTGGCTTGATTTAGATTTTATTACTTAGCTACCTTGTCCCATCCTTCTTTGCCAGTGAGCTCACTATAATTTAAAAGTTTGAATGCATTGAACCCCTTTTCATAATGATTCACTCTCAATAGATTTCAGTTTGAACCCCACAACTTCCAAATAACTCTGATTATGTCCTTTAGCGATGTTTCAGTGTAACCAAACTGAAGTGCGAAGCATTTTCCTGTACTTCTCTCAAACCTGTCCAAAGTAGAATAGAACCTTCAATTTAGTTTTCTTTTAACTCAAAATATTGCTGCATTCCTAATTAAATTCCATCAATATTATTCCAATTATATCTATTTCATTCCAGAATTCATAGTATCAGTTAGTATCTCTATTCATTACTCTTATTGAAGTGGAGCACTTCATAAAATGAATCCAGACACCCCCAAAATTCAATTATGAACTTATATAGATAGGTTATAAGACATAAAGTTATTTCCTTTCACATACAGGTTCTTATTTGGCAGGCAAGCAAACCTTATCACAGACGTAGTTATGCTTAGAGGTCAGTGAGGAGTGGACAATCCTTAGGTTTGTCCTCAGGGGTTGGTTACTTTCACATGTACTTAATCACTTCTCCTCTAGTTAGCTGCATGTTACCTGGCATTCCAGCCTGACCTCTTTGATATTCCTGAAATTCCTTTTGTTTCCCGACCCTCCTAATTCTTATCCTTTGGCTAATTATAGTCCATTCCCTGGCCTGCCTAACCTGCTTGACCTCCTGGGGGTGGGGGGGAAGGGGAATGGGTTTGTTTCCTGAGAAGAATGTAGGAAGGGATAGATCTACTTTTTCTACTTCAATTTAATTGTCTTCTCTTATTGGGAGACTACTTCATTATTTCTTCTGGCTTCTCTTCTGTACCGTTATTGTAAGTAGAGGAAAGAAACTAGACTGTATTTAATCCTCATGACAAGCCCTCTCAATTTCAGGGCTGCTTAAATTTGTCTTGTTAAGGACATACAGTTTGCATATCATAAGCCCTTAACTTTTTAGGTGGAACAAATATAGTACAAATGCACACATAATTTTTGATGAATACATGTTCATCTCTAGATCACAAATTCCTTTCTATGCATTTTAAAATAATTCATATAACCATAGTCAAATAAAATACTGTTTAGCTCAGTATTAGTATTATTACATCCTAAGCACAGATTACCCACTTTGAAAACTTCTTGTGTTACATTATTTCTAGTTCTTACAGCACATGCATTAAAATAAAACTGATCTGAAAGATCCCCAATTTTAAATCCTAGAATAAGTTCTTCTCAACAACATAACAGTTTCTTCTGGATGACTTTTACATCTATAAAGTAGCCATACGATTTCTGTCCTCATAGAATAAAACATTTCTTCTCTGTGTCAGGCAATCACATTTGGACAATCCTCAAAAATTCACCGAAACCATTATGCATTGCAATATCTAACAAAACAACCCTCTAACCATGAGTTTTTTGTGCTCAATAAAAAATGTGGCTAACATTTCACATGTACTGACAAACACCACAATACACTATATTTGCACCATATCAAAATCATTAGCAATCCTCCCAAGTTGAGAATTGATTTTAAATGCAAATTGCTAACTGTGGAGTAAAAAATCTCCCTTTTCTGCTCAGAATTTCTCTCTTTCACTCCTTTGGGGGACCATCCAAGGGAAGAAAGAGGGAAATATAATTGAACAGGTATTTGCTTTTGTCCTCTGCTAAGGAATTTTGACAGTGGAAAGCTCAAGCATGCAACTCCACCCTTCTTTTCACATAGAGAAGAGACAGTGAAAAAGACAAAGAAAAACAGTAACATACAAAGGTGTGACAAGCATGCTTTGAGAGGAAAAAATAGGCCTTTTTACGATCCATTCTTAAGAAAAAAATATTTGCAGGGAGAAAAATTCATTAAAACAGTTTCAGCATACTTGGGGAAGCTGTGATGAGCTAAGCCATCTGATTGGCTGATCTGACTTTCTTGTTTCCTCTCTCTCTCTGAACTGATCTTATATAAAAAAAAAACTGACTCTTTTTGACTGAGATTTCTTAACAAAATGCTCTTGGAGTATCTGGCCAGTTGAGCTGGAAGTGAGCTGTTTCCTGAGTCTGCTTGATTTTCTCAAGGAAGGAACTTTTAAATCCCCTCCTATTCAGATTCTCTCTCCTGCTTAGGAGCTTGCTGCCAGAGCAAGCACAGCCCCTCCCCCATAACCTAGCCCATTGAGATGCAGGTGTGGGAAGTGGAGGAACAGCCACTACATTCCCCACCTTACCTTCATTCCCAATTTATGGACAAGGGCTTTGAAGTCCAGATAATGGCTCAGAACCAAGTCCAGGGGGACTAACTGCCCCTGGCCCATGACTGGGATGGAGGAAAGGATCAAGGGCAAAAAAAGAAGAGGAAGAGAACAAGACAGAGAAGGTTAAGCAGAGTGCCAAACAGAGGATTTTTCTGTGGCTCAGTAACAAAGAGAACAAGACAGAAAAAGAGACAAACAGGCAATGAAGAATTCTCTTTCAACTCCCTCCTTTTACTTGTCCTGTGCCTGCAGTGCACAGTGCCCATTCACTTAATCTGTGCCCTAGTGCGTCCACTAGGAGACTTACCTTGCTGGGGACTCAAACCCCAGTCTCAGGGACTTGCACCCTGGACCACCAGAGACTTGAACCCTGGTGCCCCCGACACAATGTCAGGGCAGAGGGACTCAAACCCCCTTATGTTCAGGATGAAATTTCAAGACACCTGACAATTCTCCCCATCCATCTCACCGCAATCACTTCCCACCGTTCCCTATGTGGTTCCTCGTGGAAAAACAGGAAATTCATATACTTGGTGGTACACACTCAGAAACAAGAGGATTAGGATTTTTTCCCTGGGGGCTTGGCATAGGACAACCCCTACAATCCGGGGGTACGGGATCTCTTGTCCACTAAGCCTTATGTCCAACCAGAGTCCAAATCTCCCTATACACATTCATACAACCATTCACACTTCCCCAGTCTCACCTCTTGAGAATTGTCACAGGGCCTGGAAAAAGAGCTTCCCTTGTCCTCAGGGGGTCACCGGGATGAGCCCCCAAATGTTAGGGTCCAAGTTGCAGACCACCCAAGGAACACACAAAGACAATGCAATTCAAGCAAGGAAAAGCCTTTATTACTAGCACACTATCACTAGCATGCTAGGGGAAAGCTCAGCAAAGCAGTTCTGTCCTCCCAGAGTTGGGACCCTACATATATACCTCACAATATTACTTAGTCTGGATGATTGTTTAAATCCTAGAGCTCTTTATGGCTAGTTATTTCTCTGAAATGTTGTAACAGTCCTGAAACACCCTACGGTCAGCTATCTGCTGAAATGTTTGCAATTTATCAGATGGGTTGGAGGTCCTGTGCACTTTTTCCTTTACTTCAAAATAACCAAAGACACAGAGATTATGCATGAACCTATGGGAGATCATAGGTCTTTTTATGATGCTTCATATCTGAGGGGACTCCCTGCCTGGCATACAGCAAATAGTCAGAAAATATATACTGATGGATAGATTGAGCAATTCCCTTTTTTGCGAGCATCAATGAGAAGTTGGGTGCTGGCACCCCCATTACAGGGTCAACCTTACAGGAACATACCAAGTTAACAGCCAAACAGCCCTAGTGTCCACCACTACTGTCAGTGTTTCAAGTTAGGAAAAGTCTCTCCTGTCCCCCATGTACTGGCTAAATCTTCATGAATGTTTGGTTTCTCTTTCTTTCTTTTTGGAAGGTCTAGATTTCATGGATAATTCTTGGGCCTTAGAGACTTTTATTCCTCACAAAATTTAATTCTATCTTCCTCGATTTCTCTATTTAAAACCTTTTCCAATTTCTATTCTTTGTGATTGTGAATTCGGAAACTTCCTTTGGAAGAATTAGGGGAAGCAATATTTTGCCCATTGCTTTTCTTTTTTAAATTTTATTCAATAGTTTAAAAAACTCAATAAAACAAACATATCTATACACAATGAACAAGATTGTACATAAATGAAGTTACAAATCTCTGCTATGTTTAACTTACTTTTCTTCACATATAAATAATAAATTCTGAACACAAGTATCCTTCCTCCTCCCCACCCTATTTACATCAAAGAAAGTATTATATGGGAGACCAGTATGTTTATACAATTTAAATCTTTAATGTTTTTACCTTTCAGTTTACATGCTGGGGGTAACATTCACATTTTATTCTTCTAGTATTAATTCTGTCATTGTGTATAGTGTTCTCTTGGTTCTACTCATTTCACTATTCATTAGCCTGTGTAGTTCTTTCCCAGTTCCTTAAAAATTTCCCGGTTCATCACTACTTACAGCATAGTACTGTTCAACCACAATCATGTACCACAATTGGTATAGCCAATTCCCAATTAATGGGCATCCCTTCAGTTGCCAATTCTTTGACCCCACAAAGTGAGCTACTTTAAATCTTTTAGAACATATGAGTTCTTTTCCCTTTCCTCTGATCATCTTGGAAAACAGACACAGTTATGGGATTCCTGAGTCTATACAATTTTATGACTATATGTGTAGGTCTGAATAACTCTTCACAATGGATGGATTGGCTGGTTTACAGTTCCACCAACAATGTAGTTGTTCTTTTTTCCCACATCCCCTCCAATAATTGCCCTTTGGTCAGTTTAGCCAATCTGATGTGTATGAAAGAATATCTCAGAAGTTGGCATTTCTCTAATAACTAGTGACTTGGAGCACTTTTTTGATATAACTATATATGGCTTTGATTTCTCCATCTAAAACTTGTCTATTTATAACTTTGGGCCATTTATCAATTTGGGGATGGCTGTTTTTCTTACAAACACAGCAAAGATCTCTATATGTTTGACATTTTAAGTGTATAAAAATGTCTTCCCAATTTTCTGCTTTCCTTCTAATATTGACAGAATCTATTTTATTTCTACCAAATCTTTTCAAATTAATGCACTCAAAATTACCCCCATTTCACATTTGACAATGCTCTCTGCTCAGTCTACCAATTCCCACTATGAATTGTGCTACAGGGATACAATGTCCAGAGGCACCCCCAAACAATCATTTCTTTTCTTTAAGGACCACCCCATCCCCAGAACTACTGAAGCTTCTTCAAGAGAGTCTATGGACACTAACTTTCTCCCACATCATTCCACATCAGTTGAGTCTAATGGTATGCTAGACTCTGATCCTTCCTCAGACATCAGCCCAAAAGGGATCTCTTTTTTCTTTCCCCCATGGGCACCCCTAGTGAAGCCACAACTTCAGGGTGGGAACCTAACACTACCAGATATCCTGAAACTAGTCCATTCAACTGCTTCCACAAAAAGATCTCTTCTTCAGGGAAAGGCATTAGCTGAACATTTACTATTTTCATCTGACTCAGTCTCTATGAGCAATGTTCCCATTTCAAAGGCATCACATTCAGTTGATTGTGACATCACAATGAAGGCCCCTATAAAAAGATTTACTCAGCTCAGTTGGGCTACCTTGGACTAAGGTCCCCATCAACCCTTAACCTTTTTCATTTTCTCCCCTGAACAATGGGTGCAATGTGCACCCATATGCATAGGAAAAAGAAAAAAGCAGGTAAAGTCTTTGGTTCAGTTCATGGTCCTTCATGAACTCTTTTTCTTCTCTGGAAGATCAGGGTCATGTTTGAGTTGGGGAGGTTGATTACTTTCTGCTTTAAGGTAGGAAGAAACTATATATATTTAACATGAAGACATTCCATTCTCTGATAGAGCCTCCTCTGGAGAATTTTGGATTCTAATGGTCACTTTAGTTTCTCCTTCTCTTCTTCAATGTCGTCTTGTCTTCCTTGGGTCTCAAATGATCCTTCCTTTCCTCACTTTGGTCAAAGCCTTTCCATAGGAGTTAAAATTGGGCTGTGGTAAGTGCCTTGGGGCAGTTAAGAAAAGGGATAGATTGATCAACTATACTCAGATTTTTTGTATGGACTTCTTTAGAACATCCTTATCTGAATGGGCTCTGCCTGGTATACAGTAATTCTCAATAAGTATGTGCTGAATAAGGGTTTGACTGACTTCTCTTTTTTAAAAGTATGAGCAACAGCCTAGGTCTCAACACTGCCATTGGCAGACCTAACCTTACAGGAAGATACCATATCTCCAGCCAGTGAGTCCCTGGTGCCCATTACCAGTGCTAGTACTTCAGGTTTGTAAGAGTCAATCTCTGCTGACTCTGCTGGACAAATGTACATGGGACCCAGTTTCTGTTTCCTCTTTCTGAGAGTTCTCCATCTCATGGATATTTACAGTGCTATTCTTGGTTCTTGGTGATTTGCATTTGAATTTCCATTTCTGGGAACATTTTTGTTCTTTCTTCCTCAGTTTCTCTCTTTGGAGCTTTCTCCTAAGTATTTTTCTTGATTGAAAGTAGATGGCCTTTTTTATCCTTTGGAAGATGTAGGAGAAACAAGAGTTTGCCGGCTGCTTGTCTAGGAAGCTATTTGAGGAGAGTGAACATTTGTCAGTAGATGACATTTACTAGTCTGCCAAGGGGAGTCATTCAAAGGAAGAGGATTTGAGGAAGTGGTCTTTAGAGCCCAGGAGGGAGTAAGAGCACATTGCAGACAGGTCTTGTTCCCACCACCTCCAGTGGATTCACAAGGAAGCATCAACTCCTGCTGGGGATTTTGTTAGTCCATGGGAATCACTCCTGACTCTCTCCTTTCATAATCTGTATTGGTGGACCTGACTTCAGGGGTTTTACGATATTCTGTCATGGTCGATCCAGTTCCCTTTCAGACTGTCTGGAAGGGAGTCATTTGGCACTCAACATAACTTCTTCCCCTCCTTACTTTTTTTGTCTTATCTTTTCTCCTTCTGCACTCCTCCCTTCCTATTGGCTCAAATTGACTGTCATTATTTTGGGCAATTGATTTAAGTGATTCGATGGACTTTGAGAAAGAAGGACCTGTGGGGCCAATATAAGGAAGTAAAGGAGAGAGAGAGAAGACACAGGCAGTATATTTTGAATTTTGAATCTTTCTAAGTAATTTTTGTACTTTGCCTTCCTCATAACGGTACTCAAGTCAATAAATGTTAATAAGTGTTATTTGATTGACTTTCTGACTGACTTCCTTTTCCCACAGAGTTAAACAGAAGACTAGCTTCTGGAAGAAAAAAATTTGACACATCTTTGCCTGATGGTACCATCGCCCCATCAGATGACTCCTCGGTGTCCACAATGACTGCCAACAATACTTCAGGTCAGTAGAAGCCTCCTTTTTGCCTTCTCTGTTTGACAGAAATTCTTTCCTCCCAGGTCATCCTTCCTCTTTTAAGGGCTTTCCATTTCACCATTATTTGTACTGCTTTTCCTTCATCTCATATTAATTACATGGTTGATACAGTTGAATGAAGATAGTAGGAGGAAAAATTTGTGGTCTGAAGTCTCTTTATTTTTCAAAATGTTAGAATGAAATAGATAGAAGAAGAAGGTTGTTAAAAGTTTTAATCACAGGGACCGGAGTTCACTGGAAGAAGATTACAAACAGTTTGTTTTTCTCAGAAGCCTTCTTCAGTATATGCTCTGTATAGGCTTTGTAGTAAGACTCTTAATATTTGAATTCAACATCGTAGCTCATCCATCACTAAGGGTTTTTTGATCATCGGAATAGATGATTACTTCTCCAACTGGTGTGTTGGATCTACCTGCTATTCCTTGAGTATCCATTTCTTTTCCATTACATCAATATTGAATATCTTTTCTATATTTTCCCCTGGGATAATAACTTGAGTTTTCAACCAGAATACCACCTGTTTATTGGCATCAGTTTGAGCACAAACAAATTTACTTATTATAGGCAATGTATTCCATTCAGCCTCAAACTCTTATTAGAGCTGCATGACCCTGATCAAATCAATGGTCCTTAATTGCTGCCTGCCTCAGTTTCCTCATCTATAATATGGGGATAGCACATATTTCCTAGGGTTAATTTCTGAAAAAATAAGATGAAATAATCAAGTAATAGTAGTCTTTAAAAGCACAGTAGTTGTCATACAGTGTTATTGAAACATCATTATTAGCTCTATATTATATATATATATATAATTTATATGTATATTATATTACTATATAATATAATTAAAATATATATTAACTCTGTAATGCCCTTCAGGAGATAATGCATTGCAGAACATCAGAGGGTTAGAAAATATATAAGTCTGGAGGGGAATATCAAGATTATTTAGTTCAAAGACCCCATTTTACAGATGTGGTTTGCCCAAAGTCACAGCAGGAGTAAGTATCCAAGTTAGGAATTGAACCCAGGTATACAGTAACTTCTATTTCTTGAGCTCCTTCCATTTTACCATGTTGTCTCCTGGGTGAAATCTCTCCCCTGGCTTTTTCCTCTCTGGGTGCCTATTTTGGGCTACTTTGGAGCTTGGATTTCCAAGTTATGTCTCTTAAATCAGTCTTGTCTCCCTCAGATCACTCTATAGGAGGGTAGCCTGCCTAAGTGGTCTGTGTGGCTCCACTGCTTGTTGGTGAAAACGGAATAGTCCTATTGGTCCTGGGATATCCAAATCTGAGATATAGTTTTGTAAGGGGATTTTCCCTGGAGTCAGAGTAAATATTAATAACAGAATGCATACAATCTTAGGCTGTGAAGTGAGTACCATGCATTTGCTACCTTGCACACTATGAGTTAATCATGAGAGATCCCTGGACCCCTCCCTCATTCCTTCCTGCAGACAAAGTAGCTGATGTGGTGTGCACCACACAAATGCTAAACCCAAGAGCAGCAGAAGGTCCTGTAGCAACTGACAAACAGCTTTCTAGCACTCAGCCACCCTCAGTTCTAATCTGGCCTCAGATGTCTCCTGACCGTGTGACCCTGTACAAGGCATTTAACCCTCATCGCCTAGTCCTTACCACTCTTTTGTACATATAGTATGTATTGTTTCCAAGGCAGAAGAATGTAAGGGTTAAAAACATGACCTTAACCATACAGGTTAGTAGATACTGTGACAAGGAAATCACTTTAAAAGACTCATATATATTAATTTAAGGTCACCAAGGAATTCAGCTATGTAATTCCTAAATGAAAACTCAAGTCAGCAGTCAACCTTTTAAGGAGTTTAATTACAAACAGGAGAAAGAAAGGAATTAGAGATAGAGAGAGAGAGGGAGAGAGAAAGGGGAGAAGGGAATGGGCTTAAATACCCCTTCTGTTTAGGCTGGGCCAAAGGCCCAAGCCCTTAGATAGCTGAGGCAAAGAAAACAGATCAGTCCCTATCACTCACGTAACCAAAATGGAGAAACAGTCTCAGGGGCCTCCACCTCCAGCTTCCTTCAGAGCAAGCTTCTCAGAGCACAACCTCTCCAACCAACCACCCCTAGTCCTCAGACCCCGCTATCTTTAAGGAAACCATCCAAGTTCCCTCCCCTCAGTTCTCACATTTACCAATCACTGTCCATGTCTTCCCTGTGCCAATGGAGGCTCTACCTTAACCCAGGACCACCCAGAGGTCTGTGGCTTTGCACATGTCTGTTGAAGGTCATATTCTCAAATAATTAAATCTTGATCCTTTGCTTCAGCCCTTCCTAAATCCTGTTACCCTGAGTAGGGTGGAGATTGGAATAATTAAATTTTGATCTATGCTGCAGCCCTTTCCATTGTTCAGCAAAAGGTTCCTGTCCTAAAGTAATCTTAAGAAGGGAGGAGGAGGAACCTCCCTTGCCAATGGGGTTCACATTCCAATAGAGTTCCCACTATCAGTATGAAATTTTCCAAGTATGAAATTTCCCAATGGTGAAATTTCCAACATTTATAAGTCTAAGAAATTTTAAGGTTTACAACAACCCCCCCTGATGATTATTGGGAGACTAGTCTCCCCATTGATCATTTAACATAATCATTTTGTAGTTCTAAATTCACTTCTAACTAAAGATATACACAATATTCAATTTTCTAAAACAAATTAGAATAGTGAGAGAGGAAATAGAAAAGAAAAGAAAGCAAAACCAATGTTTTGCTAGGCCTATTGACAGAAAGCCAAATTAGGGGCAGTCCCCTTTGGCATAAATGTGTACAATTACAATAAATATTCAATCAAAAGTCCAGTCCAATCAAATCATATCCAAAGTTCATTCTTGATCTTCTTTTTTTTTTTGTTTTAATAACCCTTACCTTCCTTCCTGGAGTCAATACTATGTATTGGCTCCAAGGCAGAAGAGTGGTAAGGGTTAGGCAATGGGGGTCAAGTGACTTGCCCAGGGTCACACAGCTGGGAAGTGTCTGAGGCCAGATTTGAACCTAGGACCTCCCATCTCTAGGCCTGGCTCTCAATCCACTGAGCTACCCAGCTGCCCCCCATTCTTGATCTTCTTGATGATGTGGAGGTTTTCAGCATCTTTCTGCAACAGTTCATTCTCTGGATATGAAAGTTTCAAGCTTCTTTCTTGAAGATCTTTTCTCAAACAGAATCAAAATCTTTGAATTTTTATAACAGTAAAATCTTAAACAAAATTCTTGGATTTTTATAAAAATACAATCTCAAACAAACAAAAAAAATTAAAAAATTAAAAAAAAATTCTTAGATTTTAAATTAAAATACAATCCCCCCTGAAGTAAGTATTAAAAAATATATCAAGTTTAGCTCAGAATGCAATGTTCAGTTATGGGGTTGTATGTGTCAATTATCAAAAGAATAGAAAAATAATCAAAAACATAAGAAAAATTCAAAATAGGCCTTGTATAGGTCCAGTTTAAAGTAATTTCTATCCCACAAGTATGTAGGACAGGATTTCACTTAGACATTTGTAGCCAAGACTACAGGAAGTTTCCATAATATAATGTTTTCTCTCCCTACAGGTTATAAACATCAAATGAGCTTCCCTTGCTTCACAAACAGTGAGTATTCTTATCCTGGCACTGAACAGAGGATACAGTTTGTGCATCCTGACCTTGTTCCAATAGCATCTTAGGAAAGAGAAGCTGGGATAGGAGGGCCAAAGAGAGAGAAAGACACAGAAAATCCTGGTTCCTTTCTCATATTTCAATCCCCACATGTCACCCTGTGACCATGTGAAACAGAAATAGTTTCCCTTGTATTTTATAGCCCCTCCCTATGATCATACATGCTTATCTGGTCCATAGTTTTCATTCATGATCTTTCTTCCTCAGTGCCTCAGAGAAAAACCATCACTTTAGCATTCTCTCTGACTTCATCCTCAGTTCCTCTCACTGCAGGTAGCATTCATTTGAATTTTTGATGAATGCTGGTAAATTTTGCTGCATTTTTTATGAAGTTGAAAGCTAGCTACTGGTCCTAGACTCATAAGATGACAGACTTACATCTATAAGTGAACTTCCAGGCTATCTCGTTCAATCTACTCATGATAAAATTAAATAAAAAATTTCCAATGGAAAAAAAGCTATCTTTTCTACCTCCCCTTAAACTATAACTGTAAGAAATACTTATAATCTAATAAAACAAATTATTTCATTAGCCATTTCAAAAGCATATATCCTATTCTGCCCCCTGAATCCAACACCAATCTGTTCAAAAGTATGCTTCATCAATGATTCTCTTCTGATTAGTCATGGTAGTGATCAGAATACTTAAATCTTTTAAAGTTATTCATTTTTATGATGTTGTTATTGTATACATTGTTCTTCTGGTGCTACTCACAAGTCTCCTCAGGTTTTTCTGAAAATATCTCAAAATTTATTTTTAAGAAAGCCATGATTTTCTGTCTGAAAACTGGTAGTAAGTATCCATTCCAAGGCAGAAAGAATGTTACAAGCTAGGCAACTGGGGTCAAGTGACTTACCCAGAGTCACACAGCCCAGAAGAATTTCAGGCCACACTTGAACCCAGGACCTCATAACTCTAGAGGTGTCTCTCAATCCATGGAGTTCTTTGCTCCTCTTCCATAATTTCTTATAGCAAAATAATATTTCATCACACTCATGAACATCAGAACTTGTTCAGTCATTCCCCAACTGATGAGAATATCTCCTCAACTTCTATTCTTTAGTATCCATTCATTCCAATCTTTGCCACATTAAAAATGTTTAGAATATATTCCTTAGGATATCTGGTTCTTTTTCTTTGAACTCTTTGGGATATAAATCTAGTAATGATAATTTTTCAATCAAAGGGTATACGCATAATTTCATGGCATATTTCTAGTTTACTTTCTTAAAATTTGAGTCCAATGTGCAGCACTGCTCTACCAATAGTATATTAGTAGACCATTTTCTCTATTACCCATATTGGTCCTTTTCCTTTTTTCCAGCATTTCTAATCTTATCGGCTTATGTGAAACATCAAAATTATTTTAATTTTCATTCTATAATTATCAGTTATTTGGACAATTTCTTCACATAGATACAGTTTCTTCATTGAGACTCCGTATTCATAATCTTTGACTAGTATTGGAGAATCAATTTGATTTTTTCAAAATTAAGTTTTTCTGTTATATGTAACAACAGTTTCTAAATTTTTTAAGGATCATTGAGACACAAATTCCCCCACCCACTCACCCATTTTGAAATAGTAAGTAAATATGATGTAGATTTTACATATGTAAATATATAAAAATTTCCCATATTAAACCTTTTATGAAATGAAACTGAAATTAAAAAAATTATACAGTGAAAATGCTCCTGTTTTCTTCTGGATTTAGAATTCATCAGTTCTTTTTCCCTGGAAGCAGATGGCATTTAAAAAAATCATGAGTCCTGAGGGAAAGTTTTGGATCATTATATTGCTGAGAAATAACTGTTATTCACAGTTGTTCATTTTACTGCATTACTGTCACTGTCTTCAATGTCCTCCTGGTTCTGTTTATTACCCTATGCTTTAATTCCTGTAAATCTTTCCAGGTTTTTCTGAGTTCCTCCTTCTTTTTTCTTATATTACAATAGTATTCCATAACAATCATATATTATAACCTTGTCATTCCCCAATTGATGGATATCCTTTCATTTGCCAATTATATACCCCTCATATCCCCCTCATATCCCCCAAAAAGAGCTGCTTTAAATATTTTTTGCACATATAACGTCTTGCCCCTCCCCCCCTTTTCATCTCTTTGGTAAAGAAACCTAATAATGGTATTACTGGCTCAAAGAGTATGTACTGTTATAGGCCTTTGCCTTTGGGCATAAGTCCAAATTGCTCTCTAGAATGGATAAATAAGTTCACATATTCCATAAAAGGGCATTAGTGTCTCAACTTTTCCATTTGCCCTCCAAGTTTTGTCATTTTCCTTTTCTTCCATCATAGGAAATATTTTTTTCATTGTAAATAATTTATTTAATCTATTTTGAACATTATTCCTTGGTTACAAGAATAATATTCTTTCCCTGCTTTCCCTCCCCCCAACCTTCCAGTAGCTGACATGCAATTCCACTGAGCATTACATGAGTCCTTGATAAAACCCCATTTCCATGTTGTTAGTGTTTGCATTAGGATGTTCATTTAGAATCTTCATCCCCAATCATATCGCCTCGACCCATGTAATCAAGCAATTGTTTTTCTTCTGTGATTCTTTTCCCACAGTTTTTTACTCTGAATGTGGATAGTATTCTTTCTCATAGATCCCTCCAAGTTGTTCAGGATCACTACTTTGCCACTAATGGAGAAGTGCATTAGATTCGATTGTAGCACAGTGTATGGGTCTCTGTGTACAATGTTCTCCTGGTTCTGCTCTTTTCACTCTGCATCAATTCCTGGAGGTCATTCCAGTCCCCATGGAATTCCTCCAGTTCATTATTCCTTTGAGCACAATAGTATTCCATCACCAAGAGATACCACAATTCCTTCAGTCATTCCTCCAAATGAAGGGCATTCCTTCGTTTTCCAATTTTTTTTGCCACAATAAAGAGCCCCAGCTATGAATATTCTTGTACAAGTATTTTTCCTTTTTATCTCTTTGGTGTACACACCCCAGCAGTGATCAAAGGGCAGAGAGTCTTTTAAAGCCCCTTGGTCATAGTTCCAAATTGCCTTCCAGAATGGTTGGATCAATTTACAACTCCACCAGCAATGCATTAATGTACCAACTTTGCCACATCCCCTCCAGCATTCAGATTGGATGAATAAGTTAACAAATTCCACTACAGGGCATTAGTGTCTCAACTTTTCCATATCCTCTCCAAGTTTTGTCATTTTCCTTTTCTTCCATAATAGCCAATCTCTGATGAGTTGTAGAGTGACAACTTAGAGTTGTTTTAATTTGCAATACTCTATATTATAGTGGTTTAGAACATATTTTGCACATCTGTAGAGAACATTAATTACTTTGAGAATTCCCTCTTCATCTCCTTTGACCATTTTTCATTTTGGGAAAGATTTGTATTCTTGTATACTCTACTCATTTCTCTACGTATTTGAGAAATAAGTCTCTTATTAGAGAGATGTGTAAATTTTTTTTTTGCTTCATTATGATTAGTGAATATGACAGTCTCCATCTTATTTACTCCTGGTTATGTTCTGGCCTCCATTTCCCCCAATTTTTGCTCTTTTTCTATCAGTTCTCTTAACCCCTTCTCTTACTCCCTTCACTTCCTTCTGTAATGCAGGGTAAATAGATTTTTAATACACACACATATGCTTTTTTTTTCATCTTTTGATTTTCTTTGATTATTTCTTGATATCTCATTGGAGTCATTATCTTCCACTTTCAGAATTCTCATTTTTAATGTCTGATTTTTTTCCATTTTTATTTTTTAATTAATTAATTAAGAATATTTTTCCACTGTTGCATGATTCCTGTTCTTTCTACCTCCTGCCTCCCAGAGCTGAAAAACAATTCCACTGCATTATACAATTATTATTTTTCAAAACCTATTTCCCAATTACTAATAAAGTGATTTTTAAAAGTCAAAATCAGGACTTCTGGGTTAAGATGGCTGCTGTGTCTAAGCAGGACTTTTACTCTCCAAACCACCAACCAATATAGAATACCTCAAAAGGACAAAAAACCAAGTTCAGATGAAAAAAGGGATACCACAGTAGAACTCAGCATTGAAATGACAGTCGGAGCCAGCGAATCATAATCTGAATCAACTCTAGCTCCTTGGGAACTAATTAAGACCACCAGGGACTTCTTACCCCAGAAAGCAGCTAAACTTTTAGAACTCCAGAAGACTGAAGTTTGTGTACCTTGGGTACAGAGATAGAGCAGGGAGATATATCACCTCTAATGAAGAGGCAATTCAGGTAATCATTAAAAACTATTTTGCTCAATTATCTGGCAATATAAATATGGAAATCTAGGTGATATAGATGAATATTTACAAAAATATCAATTGCCTAGATTAACAAAAGAAAGCATAGAACACTTAAATAATCCCATAGCAGAAAAAGAAATTGAATAAGCAATCAAAGAACTCCCTGAGAAAAAATCCACAGGACCAGATGGATTGACAAATGAATTCTATCAATCATTCAAAGAACAACTAATCCCAATACTATTGAAAATATTTAAAATAATGAGAAAAGAAAAAGACTTCTACCAAATTCCTTTTATGACACAAACATGCTACTGATTCCAAAGCCACATAGATCAAAAACAGAGAAAGAAATCTACAGACCAGTCTCCCTAATGAAAAATCTTAAATAGAATATTAGAAAAAAGAATCCAGCAAGTCATCATGAGGGTTATTCATTATGATCAGGTGGGATTTATACCAGGAATGCAAGGATGTTTCAGTATTAGGAAAACCATTCATATAATAGACCATATCAACAAGCAAACCAACGAAAAACATGATGATCTCAATAGATGCAGAAAAAGCTTTTGACAAAATACAATGTTATTCCTATTGAAAACACTAGAACGTATAGGACTAGAAGGACTTTTCCTAAAACTAATGAACAGTATAAATATATCCAAAACCATCTATAAGTATCATCTGCAATGAGGATAAATTAGAATCATTCCCAATAATAAAAACAGTGAAACAAGGATGTGCCCTTTATAACCTCTATTATTTAACATTGTACTAGAAACACTAGCTATAGAAATTAAAGAAGAAAAAGAAATTTATTAAAATAGGCAGTGGGGAGAACAAGCTATCACTCTTTGCAGATATGATGGTCTACTTAAAGAATCCTAGGGAATCCACTAAAAAGCTGATGAAAAAATCAACAACATTAGAAAAGTTGCAGCATACAAAAGGAACCCACATAAATCATCAGCATTTCTATATATTTCCAACACATCCAGGAAGAAGATATTAGAAAGAGAAATTCCATTTAAAATCACCCTAGACAATATAAAATAATTAGGAATCTATTTGCAAAGACAAAGAGAGGAATTATACAAACACAACTACAGAATACTTTCCACCAAACTAAAAGTAGATCTAAACAATTGGAAAAATATTAATTGATCATAGGATTAGCTAACTTAATAAAAATGATCATCTTACCCACATTAATTTACTTATTTAGTGCCATGCCTATCAACCTACCAAGAAAACTTTTTTCTGCATTAGAAAAAAAAAACTATGACAAAGTTAATTTGGAAGCACAAAAGATCAAGAATATCAAGGTTAATAATGAAAAAAAATGTGAAGGAAGGTTGCCTAGCAGTACCAGATCTTAAACTTATACTATAAAGCAATGGTCATCAAAACAATATGGTACTGGCTAACAGACAGAAGGAGAGGATCAGTAGAATAGGCTTGGGGTAAGTGACCTCAGGAAGACAGTCTATGATAAAATCAAAGGTCCCATCTTTTGGAACAAAAATGCACTATTTGACAAAAACTGCTGGGAAAATGGGAAAATAGTATGGGAGAGATTAGGTTTAGATCAGTATCTCACACCCCACAACAAGATAAACAAAGAATGGGTGAATGACTTGAATATAAAGAAGGAAAGTATAAATAAATTTGGTGAACACATAATAGTATACTTGCCAGTATTTAGGAAAGGAAATAATTTAAGACCAAGCAAAAAATCACAAAATGTAAAATAAATAACTTTGATTACATTAAATTAAAAAGGGGTTGTTCAAACAAACCAATGCAACCAAAATTAGATGGGAAGCAAAAATTGGGAAACATTTTTTATAAGAAACCACTGAGAAAGGTCTAACTAATCCAATATATAAAGACCTTAACCAATTGTACAAAAAATCAAGCCATTCCCCAATTGATAAATGGGCAAGGGATGGGACATGAATAGACAATTTTCAGATAAAGGAATCACAACTATCAATAAGCACATGAACAAATGTTCTAAATCTCTCATAATGAGAGAAATGCAAATCATAACAACTCTTATTTACCACTTCACACCTAGCAGATTAGCTAACATGAAAGCAAAGGAAAATAACAAATGTTGGAGGGGATGTGGTAAAATTGGGACATTAATACATTACTGGTAGAGTTGTGAATTGATCCAACCATTTTGGATGGCAATTTGGAACTATGCCCAAAAGGTTTTTAAAGACTGTCTTCCCTTTGATCCAGCCATATAACTGCTGGGTTTATAATTCCCCAAAGACATCAAAGGGAAAAAGACTTGTACAAAAATAATTATAGCTGTGTTCATTGTGGTGGCAAAAAAGTGAAAAATGAAAGGTGTTCCCTTCAAATGGGGAATGGTTTAACAAATTGTGGTATCTGTTGTTGATGGAATAGTATTGTGCTATAAAGAATTATGAACTGGAAGGATTCCATGTGAACTGAACAACCTCCAGGAAGTGATGCAGAGTGAAAAGAGCAGAACCAGGAGAACATTATACACAGAAACTGATACACTGTGGTTCAATTGAATGCAATGGACTTCTCTATTAGCAGTAATGCAATGATCCAAGAGAATTCTGAGGAACTTTTGGGAAAGATAGCTATCCACATTCAGAGGAAGAACTGTGGGAATAGAAACACAAAAGAAAAACATCTGTTTGATTACATGGGTTGTTGGGGATATGACTGGGGATGTAGACTCCGAATAATCACCATAGTGCAATCAAAATTTGGAAACAGGTATTCATCACTATATATTTCCTTAATACATGTGACTTAGAATCATTTTGTAGTCCTTATCTTTCCTTGATAAATCAATGACACAAGTAAAATGCAGTGGAATTGTGTGGTGGCTATGGGGGAGGAGGAGAGGAGGGAAAGAACACGAACCATGTAACCATGGGAAAATCTTCTAAATTAATTAATTAAATGAATTTTTTTCATTTCAATGTAAAAAATATAATGTCCAAAAGTCAAAATCCCCAATCATTTTCCCAATCAGACCTTATGATGAATCATAAGTTTTTCTTAAGCATTTCTGCAATCACCCCTCTTTCTCTGGATGTAGGTAGCATTCTCTTATAAGTCCCTATAGATTGTCCTAGAACCTTGCATTGCTACTAGTAGAGAAGTTCATTACATTTGATTATGGCACAAGGAATCAGTCTCTGTGTACCATGTTCCACTTCTGATCATTTCTCTCTGCATCTTTCTGAAGGTGTCTTACTGATTCACATGGAATTCCTTCAGTTCAACAATCCTTTCAACACAATACTATTCCATCACCATCAGATACCACCATTTTCCAGCAATTTTCCCATTGATGGACAACAGGAGATGATTTTCTTGAGTGAGGTTTTGTAGTTCATATTCCCTTTGGCCAATTGTACTATCTAAAGTTGTTTTCCTCGGCAAATTTTTATACCTCTTTTTTTCTCCTCGTGTTAATTTTGCCTTTCAAGAAATTCTTCAGTGTATTTTTGTGTATCTTGTTCCATATGGCCAATTCTACTTTTTGAAAGAGTTCATCTCTTCATTGAATTTTTATAAAATGTCTTTTACCATTTCGTATATTCTGATTTGAAAGATGTTCAATTCTTCAATATTGTTTGTGCCTTCTTTAATAAGGTGTTGACTTTTTACATGAATATCCTATATCACTGTCATCACTTCTCCTGAATTTTCTTCTACCTCTCCTACTGGATCATTAAATCTCTTTTTTGAGCTTCTTTCATCAATTCTTTTTTTTAGGCTTGAGAGCAATTCTTATTTTTATTGCAAAGTTTGCATGCAGCGGCATTGATTTTGTGTAGTCTTCTACTGAGTTTGTGTTTTGGTTTTCTCTGTCACCAAAATATCTCTCTGTGTTGAATTTCTTTTTCATCTTTTTGCTCATTTCCAGCCCTTTCCTTTCCATTTAGAAATGACAGTTAAAATTGAATCTGTACCTGTGGTGACTTGAGTACTGCTCCAAGTTTAAGGTTCTTTGTACAGCTGCCCTCAGAGTTAAATCTGGGGATCAATCTGCTTTCAGCCCTTCAAATTTGGAATCATGAAAGCAATGGTGTTTTCAATACCCTTCTGGTCTATATCTGCCTTGTGAGTAACCTTAAGCACCCTTTTCTCCCCTGGAACTGTGACCAGGGAGAGTCTGATTCTCTCCTGTGGCTACAAGCACTGGTCTCTGCTAGCCCTCTCCACCCTGAGAATCTCTCCCACAGACTGGGATGTGAATATGAGTAAAGCAACAAGAATTGCCTTAAGAGTGAGTGAAGGGGCTTCCGGAAGGAGCACCTGCCCCGCCCTCGCCCCGCCCCTCGGCCTCGGCATGGCGGGGGGGGGGGGGGGGCCGGGAAGGACAGTTTTTCCTCCTTCCGCCTTCTGCTCCCAACCCTTCGGGGGGCCCTTATGGCCATTGCTGAGGCCGAACACTGCTCAAGAGGGCCGACGTGGAGGCGCCTGGCAGCCGGCAGCCTCCAGCTCCCTCCTGGGCCTCCGGAAGCCCTCATCGGCCTGCTCGCGACCGCCCCCCTGAAGGCCCTGAGGGAAGGGGCTCTCCTGGGCCCTACCTGCCGCGTCTCCTCGCACACCAGGGAGAAGAGCCAGAAGTAGATGACGAGCTCCCGCCAGGATGGCAGGGGCTGGAAGTCGACCATGAGCACGTAGGCGAAGAGCCAGAGGAAGGTGAAGTAGGACAGGATGTTCAGGTGGAAGATCACCACCGGTGCCGTGAAGAAGGCTCCGAAGCGGGCTAGGCAGCTCACCGGCTGGAGCCTCTTCTCTCTGAGGGGAGCAGAGCGGAGGGACACCGATGGGCCATGGCCGTCACCCTGGCTTGGCCTGGAGGGACCCCCGAGACTCCATCCCGCTGAAGAGCCTCCCCATCTGGATTTGAATCCTGCAGGTGTGGCTTTGGGCAAGTTTCCTGATCTGTCTGGCCTCCCTCTCCCTCTCTGCAGACTACTGGGCCTGAGCATAGGCTCTCCCCAGAGGAAAGAGCTGGCGAGAAAGGAATAGCTGTGGGCACTGCACACAACCCCGCCAGAATAGTCCTGCTGGTGCAGCTTCCGCCCCTGCCCCTGCCCATGCCCAGACCGACCTCAGCTCTGCCTAGCCAAAGGCCAAAGAGGCAGAGATTCTGCTTAGGGCAGTAGCCCAACCCCTCTAAGGCCACACATCCTCACTTAGCCCAGTCAGAGGACGAAAGAATGGAACTAGAGCATGGGAGCAGGATGGCCTGGGAAGAAGAAGAGGGAGAAGAAGGAGAGGAAGAGGAAGGAGAAGAAAGAGAAGCAGAAGAAGAGGAAGGAGGAGAAGAGGATGAAGAGAAAGAGGGAGGAGAAAAAAGAAAGAAGAGGAAGGAGGAGGAAGAAAAAGGAGAGGAGGAAGAAAAAGGAGAGGAAAAGGAAGGAGAAGAAAAAAGCAAGAAAAGGAAGAAGAAAGAGGAGAGAAAGGAGAAGAAAAAGAAGCAGAAGGAGGAGAGGAAGGAGAAGAAAAAGCAGAAGAAGGAGGAGGAGAGGAGGAAGAGAAAGAAGGAGAGGAAGAAGAGAGGAGGAGAAGGAAGAAGGTGAAGGAGGAGGAGGAGAAGAGGAAGAACAACAACTGACCAGAAATAAAATATAAGTGAAGAATAGTCTGAAAGAAATGGTCTCTTTGTATAGAAGCAAAATCCCCTCATCTTGAAAGCAGGATGTGTGGAGTCTAGAACAACCACAGTCCTCTCAAAACATTTCAAGCAAAACGTAACCAAACATCTAAATACTTGACTGCAAGAAATAATCTACTAAAACATCCCAGAAATTTTGAACACAGGAAAAATGCACCAATTGACATCTTAAGGGGAAATTTTGTTTTAAACTCCAAGATATATAGTAGTTAAACTCAACAATTTTAGGTACTTAAACTTAGCAAAAACACCTGCTGCAAGTGACCAGGAGAAAAACCTTCTAATAAAAAGAAAAGAAAATTAGAACAGCACAAGACTACTTTGTATTCACCAGAAATCTCAGGAGCAAATGGAATAATATATTCCAAAAAGCAAAGGAGCTCAAGATGCAACTCAAAAGGACACACCTTATAAGCCTTAGCCTAATCATCAATGATAAAAGAATAATCAATTCAGTAAAATAGAGACATTTGAAGGTGATAGAAGCTTAGATATGAGCAGATTATTTGACTTGTAAACACTATTGCAACAACAAAAATAGAAAAATGATAAATAAAAATGCAGTGGATAGACCAGTCAGCCTCAAAAAAAAAAAAGAGTGAGTGAAGGGACCCCATGTAATCTCCTTCTAAGCAATTGTTTGATCCCCCCACTCATTTATTATCTGGGGCTTAATGCTCTAGAAGCCTTTCCTGTTACTTCAGTTGTGGTCAAGGCCTGCTGGCTTGGTGGTCCTGCCCTGGTGCAATGTGTTCCACTTCTACCTCTACCACAGTCCATTCCATCTGTCCTGCTAGCTTTTCTAAGTTGTTTTGTGCTGGAAAATCAGTTGTCTTTTTTGTGTCATAATACTACTCCAGAATTCATTGTAAGACATTTTATCAGGATTTTAAAGGGTAATTTGATAGAGATCAGGTGAGAGATCTCTATATTCTCTATCAATTTGACTCTGCACGTGGCTTTTATTCTTATAAATTTGAATTAGAAATGAGACCCCTATCAGAAGAATTTGAAGCAAATATTTTCCCCCTCAAATACCTGATTCCCTTCTAATTTTACTACATTGGTTTTGTTTTGAGGGGAAAACAATTTAATTTCATGTAAGCAACATTATCCATTTTACCTTGCTGTCCTATATATCCCTCATGTGATCATGAACTCTCCCCTGTCCATTAATATGTGAGTCAAAAATTTCCCCGTTACTCTCTTTTCTTTATATCAACTTTTGTATCTAAATCATGAACCCATTTGGAATTTATTTTGTTATGTGATGCAAGAATATTGGTCCATTCCTAGATTCTGCAAAACGAATTTTCAGTATTTTCAGCAATTTTTGTTATGTAATCAGTACTTAACATTGAAAATGGGTTAACTTCCTCATTTTACTTGTGAGGAAACTAAGGCAAAAACATAGGACGTAGCAGGGCCACAATTTGAACCCAGGTCTTCTTTCAAGATATGTTCCATGGTCTCTCACAATGTGAGGTGTTACTCCTCCTTTGTGTAATGAATCAGTTGAGAAATAGAGTTGAGACCTGCTATGTGCTCAGTCCCACATGCCTAGGAGTCACATAGCAGTCTGCCATTGCATGGAGGCTTGTTTATTACATAGTTTAGAGATCACATACTTCTTTGGCACACAGTCAATTTTATACATATATGTTTCCATGCAACTTAACAGCAAACACCAAGCCTAAGTAAATACTCAATGAAACATTGTTGCTATAGATGAATGACATAACAAGAGTGTGATCTAGATGTTAGTTATCCCTGATCTTAGGATAGTCATTGTTACTTTTGGTAAGCTTTCACAATCAATCACAATTACTTAGGATATGGATAACAAAACATTTTATACCTAGGTGCATGATTAGAAGGTTAATTTGAGACAGACCAGATTTCCTTCAATTTACATGTTCAATTTTTTTTGGTGTTACTTTAAAGCACCTGGCAATGTTGCCTGGTTTCTATCTGCAGTGGAGTGTGTCTTGAAGGTTATTGATGTTCTTGGCTTCCCTGGCTTGTAAAAAAAGTGAATGTAACACTGGAGAGGAAAAAGAAGGGGGATAATGATCTTTATGTTTAATTCTGTGAATGTAAACTTTTAGGGTAATAATCTGGGAGGATTAAGGTATGGGATGTATATGTGTGTTAATCCTATAAGTATTTGCTCTCATAGTACTTCTCCTGTATTGGGGAGGAGACAATCATCTTAACGAGACCATTGTAGTAAGGGATGTTGGAGAGATAGAGAAGTCACTGAGAGGGATCAGTGGGAACCTCATTTTCAGGGAGCTGCCTTGCCAGGCTCCCATCTCCCAAACTGTGACTTTGCCAGACAGTAAGGATTTGTCAGCTTCCCTCAGTCTTCTAACTCCAAGTCCACAATTTTTAACACTGCTAAAAAAATTGTGTATGGCTGGAGGGATCCTCAGAATTTCATTAGTGGGTTCATTCTGCTGAGATTTCCTCTGAGGAAGGACTTGAACAGTGCCACCTGGAATAATGATGATGATCATTGTAATGATCATCACAATAACTAGCTTTTAGATAGAACTTGAAGGTTTACAAAGCATTTCCTCTCATTTGAATGACATTTGCAAGTCTCAGCCAATGGGATACCTTTCCTTTTGTACAGTATCATGGAGCTCTTGCTACAAAACCTTCAAACTCAGCTTCACTATTACCAACATGTTTTACACAACAAAGATGAATCAAAAGGACTCCAGAACATTCAAGGCTGCTGAGCATATCCTACAAATCTTGGTGAGATTCTACTCCCATTCCCTTCTACCTCCTCTGTCCCATGCTACCTTCCATAGCCCTGTGTATTTAGGCATGCTCTAGCCAGGTATACAGAAGTTCCCTTCTCTCTTTTTGTTTCCAGCTCAAGGTATTGTTTGGAAGCAGCAAGCTTGGCTCTCAGTATTGTGGATGCAGTGGCCTTTCACTGAGGTGAGATTCCTTCAAGACATCATCAGCTCAGATATTAGGGACCAGCAATTTCCATTTCACTCAGATGTTGCCCAGGCTGTTTCTTCTGCTTCTTAATAGAAATTCCTTCTTTCCCAAGCTGTAATGGATAAAATCTTCCAACCAAGAAGCCATTAAAATATTTTAGACTCCTTATTCTCTTTCTCAGGTAGAAAAATATTCATTCCCCATTATTCTTTCCAAAGATAAGTTTGCAACTGTTTTCACTTTATAACTCCACATGAAAGGAATAACCTAGGAGGCATCAAATGAGTGCTTAGAAAATGATTGATTAATAAATACATATCAACATTACCTTTCTCTAGAATCATATATAGGCTCCAAGCTGGAAGGGACAGTAGAGGTAACCTGGACCATTCTCTTCATTTACAGATGAAAAAATGAAGACCCAAGGAGATCCCAATAACTTTCCCCAGGTCAAAAATAGTCAGAGTTTGAACACTTGATCTTTGATTTTAAATTCATTGTTCTTTCCACTACTCTAAAGAAACTACTGAAAATAATCAGACCCCACAGACACTTGTAAACATACAAATAAGTGATGTTACAGAGCACTGCCAATTCTGTTGTCGTGGATAAGGTGGTAAGTGTGGAATCAGAAAGAACAGAGTTCAAATTTTCTCTCACTTACCAGATGTGTGATGCTATGCAAGTCACATAATCTGCCTTAGCCTCCATTTCTTTCCTCTATAAACTGAGAGGGCTATATTTGATGGCTTCCAATGTCCTTTTCAACTTTAAATCTACAATCATCTCTAAACCTTTATTCCAAGTCAGCCACTTCTCTCAAGAGTGTTCTCTGAATAACTAAATTTCAGAAACTAAACCAGTGGTGTCAAACTCAAAAGGAAATTTCTAAAGCCACTAAATTATACATCAGCAAGGTCCCTATAGCCTGCATTTTGGCTCAGAAAAACATATACATTTATATATATATATACATATACATATATATATGTATTACTTTATAAATTAATAAGCTAACACATTAAAATTAGATTGGCACTACCCTTAATATAGCTCATGTGACTCCTAGGAAGGGCTGTTTGAAACCACTTGTCTGAAACATTAATTTCCAGGTCTCTGAAGAACAGCATAGCAACTGGAGTAGATATACTCTGCACTTTCAAGAAGGACTCCTCCAACCTTGTCCTGGACAAAAAGGTGGTTTCCTGGGAGCTGACTGAACAGCTCTGTAGAAGAGAGCTAAAACACCTGGTTATAGACAATGATAGCCTCATTGTGAATGGTAACTAGCTTGACTTTTGGGATATGTGCCTCTCTTTCTCTGGGTAGGTTCCCTTTCCAGAAAACAACTCACCTGCCCCAAATTCTTCTTTCCTTTCGGGTCTCCTTTGTTTTCATGGTTTCTCTCTCACTCCTGGGAGCACTGGCCCTCAAAGTGGTGACAAACTATGAAGACATGGTGAGCTCACTTCTCAAGATCAGAAGAGACTGGATTATTTTTAGACTCCTTCAACAAAGAAGTATGCCTTGAATGCCTTCTTGAATGCTGAAGCACCATTTTTCCCCTATGGGCCCCAAACCAACTCCTCTCCATTACTCCTTTAACTTTTTTGCCCACAAAGAGATACCCTACTCAAATTCTCTTCCTCCCTCTCTCCCCCCTCTATCTTTACTTCCCTCTCTCCTTCTCTCTCCTTCTTACTCTCTCTCTCCTTCTCTCTCTCTCTCTCTCTCTCTCTCTCTCTCTCTCTCTCTCTCTCTCTCTCTCTCTGTCTCTGTCTCTGTCTCTGTCTCTCTCTATCTCTCTGTCTCTCAACTTTCTTTATTTCTTCTATCTTTTCTCCCTCTCTTTTCTCTTTCTTTTTTGGCCTTCTTTTCTGTACCTTTCCCAAAATCTTGTGTTTATGTCTCTTCTGTCCCATTCTCTTTTTTCCTCTGCTATTCTCTTCTTGTCTTCCCTCCTTTCATCTGCTGTCCCTTGCCTCATCCTTCCCTGCCCTCATCTTCTCTCCAAAACTTGTTCCCTCTGAATTTTTCTTTCTTCTTTTCTTTTCCCTTCTCAAACTACAGGGTATCAACATAAGCTGCCAGGAATCAGATCCACAAAGAGTAAGTTTTAGATTTCTTTTTTGTCTGTATCTATATTTATATCATTCTCTTTAATGAGACACTACAATGAAAGATTTTTGTTTATCTTTTTGGGAGTAATGTAGGGCAGAGGATTAAAAGTGGTGTTAGGGATTCTTAGAATTAGATACACTATTAGATATGGCCAAAGTTTAGACTTCATTTACTCATTTGTCTATTCTCTTTTTGCTACTCAAAATATATATAAATAGTTCAAAAGGGAAAATTATCCCATGGGCCTGGGAAAGCAGGCTGTCCCTATCTCTTTCTTGTTCAAAATTAAGAGTCAGACCTTGTGGTCTTTGTAATCTTCTGATACATTGAGGGGATCTCCCAACATTCCAGAGAGACTTGTGGCTCTCCCTTATATTCTTCATTCACCAAAGTTGCCCAATAGTTTTCATTAATAATGTTTTTATTCTCTGCTCCTTCAATAACTACACTCTCTCAAACCAGTGTCTTGCTCGGTTGCTCTCAGATTTGAGACTCATCAGAAAAGAGATGATAGATAAATTTATGTGAGTTTATGAGCACTTGAGTGAAATCCCATAGAAGAAGAGAAGAAGAGCCCAGTTCAAAACCTTGTAGGGCATCTACAGGAAGGACTTAATTAAGTAAGAATCCAGCAAAGGAGACTAAAACAGGATAATCAGAAAAGTCCTAGGACAACCAGGAGAGTTTTGTTATGAAAATTAGAGAATTTGGGTATCAAGGAGTGCAGAGAGCTTAAGAAGAATGAGGATTAAGAAGAAGGCCATTAAGAGATTTTTGCAATTTCATTTGAATGATGAAGTTGAAAACCAGACTGTAGTTAAAAAAAAAGAGTAGGAAGAAGGGAAGTAGAAGCACCTTTCATAGATAGCATTTTCAAAAATTTCAATCCCAAAGGGAAGAGAGAGATAGGAAATGATAGCTATCAGGGATAGATGGATAAAATGAAGGCTGTTTTTCATTTGGGGTTGAAGGAAAGCTGCCAGTAGATGTGGAGAGTTTGAAAACAAAATGAAACAATGGGAATACTAGAGAGATTCTCTGCTGGGTGAAGGATGAAGTAAAGAGAGCACATATTTTGGCATTTCCTTCAGAATATATGGGGACAACATATTGTCCTTTCTACACCCACTCCTGTGGTTGAGATATATGTTCTCATCTGTTGTTCTAGGAAGTGAGGTTGCTGTAGGACCTGTCACCCATATCCCAGACCATGGAGAACCAGGAAAAATCATGACATCACTGACTAGTGGCCTCCTGATCTGTGAATCCCCTGTAAATGCTATAGGTAAGAAAATATATTTTCTTTCTTTTATACTGGCATTTATCTTTGCTTTGGGCACTTGTTTTCAATTTTTAGATATGGAGTGACCTTCATAGTCTGAGAACAGGACAATCACTTATGGGGGAAGTTTGTCATTAGGTTGTAAGATTTGACAATTTCCTCTGTCCTATTGCTTTCTGCCCTAAAATTTGCTGTGATAGCAGCCTTTGGATGAAGATCTCATGGGGGATTTTGCTATTTCTTTTGTTTGCTTGGGTGTATACATATAATCGCCTATTCTTTTTCTTTGATCATTTCTCAACTGGGAAATGACTCTTTTAAAAATGATTTTGTTAATTTATAAAACATATACATTCATAATGTGTATTAAATATTATATAGGACACATAAAATTTATAATTGTCCCCTCCAATGTAGAAATATTTTCTTTGTTCCTTATGTGAAAAATCTCCCCCATTCTAACTCTTCCATCCCTCTTCTTCCAGTGCTTCCCTCTTTATCATCCCTTCATTCTTTTTTGGAAATCATTCCAATATCATAGACTGATACACATGCTGAAATAGAGAAATATAAACTGAGGAAATTATTTCTTTTGCAATGACTACTCTGGCTGGCTTATGACTAGACAGAGTTGCTAGAGGGAAACTTGAAAACTGCTTGGGAGTAATGGAGGTAGTAATGAGAAATGCTGAGGGATGCTAGTACAGGGATGCTACCACACAGGGGAACTGCCCTGGGGAATGCTCTGAGGTTTGCCTACTGATCCCTACTGATGGCTTGTGGATCAGTATCTGTTTCTAACTTCCTCCTCCCCTTCACTCCCTCCCTACTCCAACACTCTCCTTCCTGCCTCCCTCACCTCCCAGTTCTTCTTTAAGCTTTTGGCTTCTTCCCTCCTCCCTTGAATAAAGTATAAAGATACTCTTTTCTTTTCCTTTTTCAAGTCAAGGGGTTTATTGGGATAACAGGATAGGAAACTGAGGTAAGAGGGATGAGGATTTCCCTCATCTATAATGAGGGAGAATTTGAGAGTTTGAGAGAGTAGTCCATTCACAAACTGTGACTCTAAGACAGAGAGATGAAGGACAACAGCTGTTTAAAATCTTATTTTACTTCACAAAGTCAGCAAGGTCTCTAAGCTTAATTAACCCCAGACAGAAAACAAAGTCCAAAGTCTCCCAGTTTCTCGTGGCCAGCTCAACTCTCAAAGAGACAACCAACTCCAAAAGCTAATTTCTCCTTCTTCTCCTCTCTCTGTCATAGTTTCTCCTGGCCAGCTTAACTGCCTGAGTCAGAGAGCCAAAGTTAAAGCCAAGTTTCTCCTTCTCCTCTCTGTGGCCAGAAACCCCCAACTGCCACTCCTGGGAACATTCCATTTGGAACCTTCCTCTTGATTGACAGGCAGGTTAGGTCCCCAGCTTGTTTCTTGCATCTTGGCTTACAAGTCCTCTCTCTCTCTCTCCATGTCTCTACCGCAAATCCCCCCTTTTATTAGCAAAAAATGTAACTTTCATTTTTCAATGATACTTACCTTAATAATTTTATCTATCTTAACTCTTTGCTATCTGAAATATACTCTAACCCCCCCATTACAAAATGCTAAACTCATCTTAGCTGTTCTATCGAAATGCTAAGCTAAGAATGGGTTATAGGAAAATGGTTACATGAACATAGTTTCACATAACAAAGCAAATAACAATTTCCAAATCATCTCAACAATTCCCCTATCATTAAGAATATGCAAATATTCTAATTCCTAATGTCTATAAATTCACTAAGTAAAATTTCCTATCACTAATAAATGCTAACCTACAATCATAAAAATATAACTTCCATGCTTCAGAACTTCTATGTCTCTACTTTCTTAAGCCTTAAACAAATTCAATAGGCTATTACTAATGTTAGTAGTTAGACTATTAATAAACTTACTCTGAAAAGTTAGCTCGTTAGTCAATTAGTAAGTTTAGTACAGATTTAAATATATACATCATTCTAAATTTCTGTGCAAACTCATGCAGAAAAGGATATTACTTTCTGTTTGAATTTCCCACAGAAATTTCTCATCAGTGTGTCTTTGTTATCATGCATGTCATGTAATTACCCATTCCATGGATATCTTATTTTGCTATGTAGGATGTGCATGCATATATGTGGTGTTTACATGTATGACACAGTCTTACACTTATTCATGGCCAAAATTTCAAAGTTCCAAAGTCCTTCCATGTCCATTCATGTTGCCTGTCGAAACTCTTCCATCCTTTCTGCTCAACATATCACTCTTCTGTCTTCCATCACTTGATTGAAGACTTGTGTTCTTCAAGTCAGGATCCACTGCAATAATCAGGAACCTGGGAACACACAAACAAACCACGAACATGTGTGCAAGTTAGTTTTTTACATATGTGTGCAAGTAAATGTGAAAAGTTACTTTTGCATGGAAGTGAGATGAAATTTTTCAGTAACAGAATGTATCAATTTTTTGTGTGTGCAAGTAAGATAACATGATTTTCTTCATGAATGGGGGTAAGCTTTTTGCATTTGTACATCTTCGTGTTTACAAGTTAGGTCAACTTGTGTTTTTCCTCATGCAAGGGGGTAAGCGTTATGCATAGGTTTTCAAGTCTTTGGTAAGAATAATGACATCAATTTTTTTTTCTTTCAAGGAGGTTTATCATATGGTTACTGCATGTAGTTCTAGGATGGTTACTGTATGTAGAATTTGGAGATAGTTCTTTTTGTTTTGTTACTATGTCAGGCAGAGACTTTTATATCTTATATTGAGGCTTTGTGGCTGCTAATCTTTCTCATGCAAGGTTTTACTTTCATATTACTGTGTTACTGTCTGTATATTTTCAGGGTTCTATCCTTTCATTATTTTAACTTGTGCAGGGCTCTCTCTACTGTATTCTGGTGGCAAGTATTCATGTGCTTTCCTGTGTTTCTGGTAGGGACTGCATTTGCTTATCAATTATTTTCCTAGGGCTACTCAATATTATGGGTGTGATGCAATTTCACATGTGAAGCATGGAACCATGGATCTCTTTGATCAACTTTTATAGCTATTGGGGTTGTCATTATGACCATAGTAGGTCCAATCCATCTTGGTTCTATAGGAGATTCTCTATTAAAGTTCTTGACATAAACTTTATCACCTGGTTTTATCTTGTGCAATGAAAAATCTGGTGGTATTCTTTGCACAAGCAAACCCAGTTTCCTTAGTTCTTCAATCCTATGTTGTATAAGATTGCCATATGCAATTGGTTTCCCAGCTGAAGTTTTATAACCTTTGTTTTGCCATATGTATGATGACCAATGCACAGTGGAGAAAGCGTAGTGTGAATCCAGAAATATATTAGCTTTTTTCCCCCTAGCTAATTCCAGGGCCATGAGCATAGCCTTAAGCGTGGCTCCCTGGATGCTGACATGACTTGGCAACGACACATGCCAAAGCATTTTGTCATTGTCAACAACCGCTGCCCCTGAGAATGTCTCTCCCATCACGAACATAGGAGGACCCATCTGTGTATAACTCCATTTCTGAATTGATAAGAGGTGTATCTTTCAGGTGTTCATTTGGCCTATGCATGAGTTCTACTATCTGATCACAATCATGCAATACTTCTCCACCCATTGGCAAATCAGGGACCAGAGTTGCTGGGTTCACCGGTGCACATCTATGAATTGTGATGTTATCATCGCCTAACAAAATGACTTCATACTGGGATATTCTTGCATTGGTGAATGAATATGTACTCTGTGACCGTAACAGTTTTTCAATTTCGTGTGCAGAATACACCTGCAATTTACATCCCAGTACTACGTCATAGGACTTCTTGACCATTAGACTTGTAGCTACTACACTCCTGAGGCAATGTACTATGCCCTGTACAACCGTGTCGAGGATAGAACTGTAAAATACAATAGCCCTCAGATTCAACTGAAAATACTGTGCTAACATTCCAGAAGCAATGCCTTTTGCTTGATGGACTTACAAGTGGAATTCTTTCTTATAATTAGGTATTCCCAAAGCTGGAGCTGATAGAATATCTCCCTTCAACTGAGACAAAGCATGCAAATGTTCCTTATTCATTTGCAATGGTTCTTTGAAGTCTTTCTTTGTCAAATCAGTCAAGTACTTGGATATATGAGAATAACCCACTATGTACTGCCTCCAGAAACCAGCAACCCCCAGAAAAGCTCTCAGTTCTTTCTTAGTTCGAGGGATGCCTAGCTTCTGTATATCTGCTATCTTTTTATTTGAAATTTTCCTGGTGCCCCCCTCCAGGACAAATCCTAATATTCAACTATTGGTAGGACCCATTGAATCTTCTTTTTAGAAACTTTATGTCCCCTTGATAAAGTTCTATTAACAATTTCTTTCAATCTTCTAAACAAATTTTAGGGTCAGGAGATGCTAGCAACAAATCATCCACACAGTGTATCAATTTGCTATGTTTGATCTCTTTGCAACAGTTGAGAAAATATTGAAGCCGACTCCCAACAATCTTGCACTAATCTAGGATAGCACAGCTGGGTTTGTTGCCATTGGAAAGCAAAAATATTTTGAGAATCAGGGTGCAACGGTATAGTGAAGTAAGCATTGCTCAGGTCCAACACTGTACACCTCCTAGCTTCTGCAGGTATCTGAGTTATAATATCATTTGGAGATGATGTTACAGTATATCTCTTCCTAATGAAATTATTCACAGCCCTCAAATCATCAGAAATCTCCATGCAGGAGTGCCATCTTCATTCAGCTTATTCTTTTTAATGGCTAATATTCGGTTATTGTATTCAGATACCGTAGGTCTCAATATACCTTGCTGAAGCAAGCTATTTATAATGGGTATTATCCCTTCTCTTGCTTCTCTACTCAACTTGTATTGTGGTATCTTAGGTGGTATCCCTTCCCTGACCTCAATCCTAACAGGAGTAATCGATTTAATCCGACCCACATCATTTTGGTGTTTTGCAAACACCCCCTGTGGCATATCTGTGGGTATGTCATATTTAGAAGTCACAACTTGAATTTTTTCAGGTTCTTCCTCAAGTTGTTCTTAGTAACAACGGATAATGCTTCAGTGAATTCTTGGGTAGATGCAAAGAAATTACCCCATATTTTTCACATGGTAATGTTGCCTGTATCTTGCACAAAACATCTCGTCCAAAAGATTGGCTAGGCATGATGGAATCAACAAGAAGTTATGATCTATGGTGAGAGGACCTAGTTTAAACATAGTGCTTTTGAGCTCAGGGACCTATTGTCTTTGTCCCATTGCTCCAGCTACAGAAGCCATACCCCCTATGTCGGTATCCCCTGGACTTGTCTTTAGGACAGACTTTGAAGCACCAGTATCCAAGAGAGCCTTAAGGTTTTTCTTCCCCACCTTAATCCATACCTATGCTTCTGGCCTGTGTGTAGGTAAAGAGTTTATTGCCACCGAATTAGTACTCCTGTCTTTGCTACCCTCTGCCAGCTGCATATGTAACTCAGTTAATTATTTTTGATTTGATCCATTCCCAATGTAGTCTTCAATGGTACATGAAACTAAACCATCACAGTAGCTTTGGCTGGATATCCCTTTGCCACGTAGAATGCTGACTTCAAGCCTGCCTTTTGAATTCTTGGTGGTTATTCCAATTGAGAAGAATTCCATTCCATCCTGCTTTTCAAATTTAACTGAAATGTCACCTCCACTACTTTGAATATGATAATTATTTTCAAAAGTAATTTCAGCTTCATTATCAGTTAGTTGTTACTTAACTAAATCACTCAGTACTGGATGAAAGTTACTAGCTTCTCTATTCCAATTAGATGTCATTTCTGAGGGTATATCTGCCATAAAGCTCTTGGGAGAATTAACTAAGTTAAATGGGACTTCATCTGTGAATGTTTCTAGAGCCTTGTCATATTTAGCAACAGTAAACTTTAGGGAATTGAAATATTATGATTTTTGGTATTAGTCACTAACTTTAACTTGAGTTCTTGTGACTCTTTCTTTTTCTTTTGCATAATTCAATACTATTATCTATTCTACCCTGGAAAAATTTCTTAAGGAACGATCTGATTTCCTTTACAGACTTTTCCTGTGTGGTTACTATAGGTCTTATCAAAGTCTCTCATCTCATTTGCAATTGGAGATGTTATTTCATTAATCTCTGCCTCATTTTCTTTAATCTGGCTCTGCCTTTCTCTTGCTTTATTGAAATGGCTATCATTCAGAGAGCATTTTCTTATACCAATTTCACTATTTCCCAAGCTTTTTCTATTATTTTTATCTGTAGCCTCATTATTACTACTTTTTCTACCTCCAAGTGTCACCCTATGTGCCTGGCTTCATAATTCTCTTCTAAACACATCTGAATACTTTGGCTTTGCTCCAGTTGTTATAGCATTTTGTATTTCACTCAAATCAGGAGCTTGCTGTGAGGACTTTAACTTGCAGTGTGAACAGTAAGTAGATTTCTTGTATCTATTTCTGCATTATGTTTGTCTCTGTTATTAGTCTTACGTTTCTTCTTCAAAAAGCAGCTTCTAAACCAGACTGTATAGTTAAAAAGAGAATAGAAAGAAGGAAAGTAGAAGCACCTTTTATGAGCATCCTCAAGGATTTCAGTCAGAAAAGAGAAGAGAGACAGGAGAATATAGCTCTCAGGGACAGGTGGATAAAATGAAGGGTTTTTCCAGATGGGGAAGTAATAAAGCTGTCATTAGATTAGAAGAGTTTGAAAAAATGAGAATATGGAAGTACTAGAGAGATTCTCTGCTCGATGAATGATGAAGAAAAAAGAGCATATTTTGGAGTTTCCTTCAAAATATAAGGGAACAACATATTGTCCTTTCTACCCCGAGTCCTGTGGCTGAGATTTATGTTCTCACCTATTCTTCTAGAGAGTGACATTGGTGTAGGGCCCTTCACCCATATCCCAGAACATGGAGCACCAGGAGACATGACATCAGTGACCAGTGAATCTACTGTATGTGCCATGGGTAAGAAACGATTTCTTTTTCTATTATATTGGTATTCATCCTTGCTCTGGGCCCTTATTTTCCAGGTTTGAGATATGATATGGACTCATCTTCATAGTCTGAGAACAGGAGGCTCACTGATGGGGGAGTTTGTGATTAGGTTGTAAGACCTGGCAAGTTCCTCTGTCCCATTACTGTCTGCCCAGATGTATACTGTGATGGCAGCCTTTGGATGAAGAGCTCATGGAGGATTTTGTCCATTTCTTGTGTTAGTTTGTGTGTATAGATATAATTTACTAGGATAAAAGTCAGCTACTGGAGGACAGGCTTTTCTATGCCCAGCACCTAAAACCCTGAATGGGGTACCTGATTCTTAACAAATGATTACTGCTTCATTTTCCATTTAACCTGAGCAGATATCTATCAGGCAGTTTGTCTGAGCCATGCGCCTTATCTCATCTGAGGGCAAGATGACAGGACAGATCCATCTATATATCAGTCTCAGCTTATTTAATACTTTCTAATGGTGGCCATGCACCCTAGAGCACAAGTAGATCCTAATTCCTGTCACAGTCTTTTTGTTTTGAAAGGGCTTGTCAGGGAGAAGGTGCTAATGTGAGGGGTTGGGGATTGGTTGCTCTTCTCAGGAAGTTCAAAATCCTCACAGGCTCTGGGGATCTCTGTCCAAATGACTCCAAACTTCCCCCATCAACCCTTAGGCATACTTCAACTAACTGCTTTGGTCACAGGATTCTCTACTGAGACTTCAGGGACACTGAAGAAAGTGAGTGGATCTGACCAGGGAAGAGAACGAACAAACTCCACCAGTATCCCTATGACTGGCTTTATCGGGAGAGATTCCATTGCTGACACTGAAACGGACATAACTGTCATGGAGACAACTCCAAGAGCCACAGCCACTCAAGACCCACTTCTCACTATGCCCACTGGAGCAGGTGACCTCATCCCTGGGATGCACAGGAGAATGGTGTCCTCTCCCACCGAAACCTCAGTTCCATCTGAGATATCCTCTGGAGTCACCATTGCCATTGCAAGGACCTCACTCTCCATGACTCCAGTAGAAATCACAGCTAGGCCCGGCTCCAGTGCTCCCTTAAACATCAGCCTTTTGGGGACAATTTTTTTATACCCCTTGCAGACATACCTGTAGCTGAAATAACTATTGGAGAGAGTTCCAGTATCCCCCTTTCTCCATGGCCCACTCCAGTTGATTTTTTGACTATTGCTGTCTCAGCCCCAGGAGCTGTAATCACCTCCATAGTGCTTCTATCTTAAATTCCAAGAGCCTCAAGTACCACAGAAACCATACCAAATCCTGATTTGTCAGTGAGACCTACCACACTAGAGCCAGGCTCAGCTGCCCTAACTTCCACTGCTCCCCGCATCATTCCAACACCGTCTGGAGAAGACACAAACACCCCATTGTTGTCTATAGAAGGACCAACAGAAGATAAAACAGTATCCAGCACCTTCCCAGCAAATGCAGACACCCCTGGTATCACTCAACGGGAGCACTTCTTCAGAGGTCCTGGAGTAACTTTTCAACCTGTGTAATGGTAGAAATTTTAGGCTTTTGGGAGAGGTTATAATATTGTAATGGTTAAGAATGTGGCTACAGGATTTATGTAATATTGAACAATGGCCGCCAAGGAATTTACTTATGAAATTCCTAAAAATGAAACACTCAAGTCAGAATGGAGTTTATGGAGGTTTAATCACACTGGGAGTAGGGAAAAGGATAGGGAGCGAAGGAGAGAAGAGAAAAGGGAAAGGGGCTACTCAACCTCTGACCAAGGCAGAGGGAGTTTTAGGCCCAAAGGCCCAGGTGGAAAGAATCAGTCCTTAATTCACGTGACCGATCTGAAGGAAAGATGTCTGCGGGCGTCCTCTCTCTCCAAGCTCCTAACACCAACTCCCTTCTAGCTCTCTCCACAGGAAGTGAGCGAATTCCAGAGGCTGTTCCCTACCTCACTTCCTGTGTCTCACAAAATCCAATGGTTGGCTCTAGCTTGGCTTAGGACAGCCCAGGTGGGCAGTTAGTTATTTCTGATTTGTCATTGACTAGCACATGCCCGTGTAGTGTGGGTGTGCACAATTTTTGGGTGCTAGACCAAGATGGAGACTTTTAAAATTCACACCTGGTAGGGCCTCTACTTCTCTGCCCAATTTACGTGAAGGGACCAGTTACTCCAGAACTGTCCCCTCACCCTCTTTAGAGAGGAGGAAAACCACTGCCATGATTGGAGTCTGGACAAGCCCAGCTGAACCTCTCACTCCAGAGCCCAAGAAGCCCACCCCTGCTGAGGGTTCACTCTGTGTTGGACCAGTGACTGAATTTAGCAGCAGGGAAAGTGGACTTTTACAGAATAGCTTGGCCTCTGCTGTGACCTTTAACTCTCCACTACTGAGCGCCATTGCTTCTAGCAGCATGGATATAGACACAGAAATGGTGTCAGGATTAGCTTCCTGGACAGCCAGCTCCTCATCACAAGTAGAAGTGAGTCCTCCTAATCTGGTTGCCACCACAGGAGATGGACCCTCCCTGGGAACAGAACCTCACAATGCCATCCACCAGTCTCTGAGCCCAAGAACAGGCTCCTTTCCTGCCTTAAGTACTCCCACAGCCTGCACAAGAACAGCTTCCCTTGAGCCTGCTACTTCATTGGAGGACCCAGGGCCAGCCGGCCTGACTCCAGAAACTGAGAGAAACCCACAGGCAACACCAACTCCAGCTATCACCCTGCCTCCAGCCAGCACACAGGAAGTTTGCACAACAGCATCTCCCAGTCCTCCTGACACAAACACAGAGGGCAGCAGTGTCCAGGCAGGGACAGCCTCTGCTTCTGATCAAGTGCCTTCCACTTCCAGCCTCTTCCCAAGTAAGCATATTTTAAATAAACTTCCCAGGGAGGGAATTGGGATGTGGTCTTGGAGGGAATGGAGAGTGTCTGTCCAGGGAGGGTTAGTTTGTACCTTTTTAAGGGGAAGGGTCTTCCTCCCAGGTCCTTCCTCTCTTTAGCCTTCCATTGAGCCACTGTAGGGACATTTTCTTGGTTCCATATCTGTTGAATTAGTGTCATCTCTCCAGGCTTCCTCAACTCCATGCAAGGATAGTTTCACAGTCCCTGTGCTAAAGTGATTCTCCTCTTCTTATTGATGGGATTCTGATTCCACTTGATTTAGTGGAACCTCATGATTTAACATAGATGGGGATTGTCCATCAGTGAGTCCATGCTTTGAAGGGGAAAATTTGATTATTTATCCTGTGGGGAAAAGTCAGAGAAGCCATGTATTTTTGGTCTCAGCAGTTAGTAGCAACAATGTACTTTCCTTTGGGAGTCCACTAATACAGACTTGACTGAGCTCTGGTTTCTCCCCTCCTCTCATCCTGTAGGAGGTGATGCTGGTGTGGTGCCAGTCACACATGCCCAAGGCCATGATGCACCAGGAAGCACAGTAGCACCAATAAAGAGCTCCCTCACCCCTGTGTCTACTATTATTCCCTCAGGTAAGTAGGTACCTCCTCTCTGTCTCTGTGTTGGAGGTTTATCCTTTTTAGGACCTTGTTTCCCAATCTTACAGAGGAAACATGAAATTATTTTAGAGATAAATCCTCAAGAACTCTTCTGAACCTCTGATTCCTTTTTATGTATAGCCTAGAGAAGAGAAGTTTTAGAGGTAGGAGTGAGATTCCCACTGCTAAGGTCTTTTATATAAGCAACCATAGGTATAAAGTTGGAAGGAAACTTTGAACCATCAGGTATTATGGATAGCCTCTCATTTTACTGATGTGGATACTGAGGTTTAGAGAAGTAAAGTAATTAGCTCAGGGTAACCGGATATGACTGGAAGGGACCCTTAAAAGTCATCTAGCTGGATCCCATCTTTTTACATATTGGAAAATTGGGGTGGAAAGAAGTTAAGTGACATGCCCTATGACACAAAAGTAGAAAGCATCAGAGGTGAGATTTGAACCTAGGACTCTATTATGCTGTATTTCAAGGTCAAGAGGAGAAGTCAGCCCTAACACCTCACATTGAATGGCTTCCACTTTGGGAAAGATTCCTTCTATGAACTCTCCCAAGTTCATAGCAGAGAATGTGTTTTAACATTTTTATTTACATCTTTAGTATTTAGGATAGAGCTGGGCACATGATAAATACTTAATTAATGGAAACTAATTGATTGCTTTGATCTAATGAGTAGATTTGTGAGATTCAGTTTATTAAAAAAATTTGTCTTCAAAATGTATCTTATACACCTACCAACTGAACTTGCCTATGGAAAAGTGAAGGAGAATGGAATAAGCAATTATGTAACACCTACTATGTGCCAGGCACTTTGACTAAGCATTTTTTATAGAAATAGTATCTCATTTGATCCACAGAACAACCCTAAGTGTTGGGCTTTATAGTTAGCCCCATTTTTCAGATGAGAAAATGATGCAAGCAATGACTGCTTGACTTTCCCAGGGTCATACAGCTAATGAGTTCTTAGGTCACATTTGAACTCAGGTCTTCCTGACTCCAGGCTCAGCACTATCTCCACTGTGCCAACTAATTGCTTATATGGTCTGAGCCACAGAGTTCCTGGTGTCAAGAGTCAGGAATGGAGACAGATCCAAAGGCTGTGCTCTTTAGCAGTGAACTTGGGGAAGGTGGATCCTGCAGATATGGGCAAATCACTTTATTTCTATCAGCCTTGACTTGCCAAAGAGGAAAAGAATGGTTCTGGGACCTTCCCTTTAAGGTATGATTTCATGACCTTCTCCCTCATCTTAGCTTAATAGTTCACTTGGACCTTTGGTGATTGATTGCACTTGGCCCACCCATTTAATACTGAATCCCAAGAATTTGCCTCTAGGTTTTGTCCTTTCTGAGAAGTTCTTGAACCAGGGATGCCTCTTGGTCACTAGTTTATGGATTGATTCCTACACATTAGCTCTGTGATTCCTGTGACCTGGTCCTACTCTACTATGGCCTCTGAGTGTTTCCAAGAACTTCTGTAGCCAGGAGATCCTAGATTGGTCAGAGGTCAGAACTGAAAAACTGGACCTCTCTGATGTCATTGTCTCCACATGGCTTCTGGCAGCCCTTCAGCCTGGTGGACAAGGTCAAATTTGGAGTTCTAGGTGTGATGATGTAATAGTTAAAATAGTTGTTTGTCTTAAACTGTAGTGATTAAAATAGTGGAAGACTTAAATTGTAGTAGATAAAAGAGTGGATGAGTAAGTTGTGACCGCAGAAAATATGTTTTTAAGACAGTGTCTTGTTTTAAATCAAATATAAGGTGGTCGCCAGGGAAAAATTCCCAATTATTAGAATATACCCAAGTAAACTATGTTTTATAGAGATTTTAATTAATACAATGAGGAATTAAGAAAGAGAGAGAGAAAAGTGGAATAATGAGAAAAGGATAGGCTGGCCCAGGGCAGCCCTGGCCAACCTAGGCCTAAGCCTTAAGAGAAAGATCAGTCAGTCCTTAATCACTCATCACAAGATCTGTCCAAGCAAGGATTCTAGTGACACCCGGCCAGCTTCATCTCAGCTGATTCCACCAGCTCAATCCTGAATCTGAATGTCTTGTGAATGAATCTGAGCTCCTATTTAAAGGGAATTTTCTACTATGTCTCCTCCCCTAAGTTCTCACATCTACCAATCACAGTAGACATTTTTCAAAGGACAGACCATTCTTAGTTCACACCTGAGTAGAGTAGAATCTCTGAGTAAGTTTTCATCTCTTTGCTCCTTGTAAATTCACAAGCTGCCTGACCTTTATAGGTACTTAGCACCCCTTTGTATTAGTTCTAAAAATAGGCATGGCTTAAGAACTTTTTGTCTTACTATAAGTATGGGTTGACATACTTTGTATGTAAAAGTATCTTGTATCAAAAGTATCTTTCATTGTTTCAGCAAAGAGTTTACAACTTCATCTTCCCCTAAGGCATGCTTAAGTATGGTGAAGTGGAGTTCCCACATTCCTGTTTTAAGTACCTTCACTGCCCAAATGGTGAATGGTCCAAATGGGGTATGGTCTTAACCCAATCTTATGAAGTAGGGTCTGAGAAATTTTAAGGTTCACAGTGGGAGATGAAGATGAGGAGACAAGTGTCTCTAGATCAGTGTTTCTCAATGTCTCAATATGTAGCAATGAGAATACATAATGCATATCAGGTATTTGCATTCCTAATCATAACTGTAGCAAAATTACAGTTTTGAAGTAGCCACCAAAATAATTTTTTGGTTTGGGGTCACTGCAACATGAGGAACTGTATTGCGGGGTCATGGCATTAGAAAGGTGGAGAACCACTGCCCTAGGTGATCTTAGGTGAGGATTGGAGGCAGACCATCAAGCCATTTTCTGGATAAGAAACTTCAAGGAAGGGAAGTGTGTCCCATGTACCATAAAATCCCTAAAGCATCCTCTTATTAAGTTGTGACTGATATTCCTCTCAATTTATTTATTTCTTTTGTTAATAATCCTTGTTCAGACATCTATTTCCAATAGAAAATCACCTATGCTATTAGAGAAGCTGTATGTCATTCAGCATTGCTGTTGAGAAATCAAGCCATATCTGATTAGCATGTTGCTTAATAATCTCTGATGCTCTTTATCTTTTAAAATTTGACTTTAATTAAAATAATTTTATTTAAAGATATGATATTTGGCTAATTAAATCTAGTAAGAATTTTCAATATATGTTTTCTGAAATTATTAGGTCCAAATATTGTTCCCCCTTTCCTTCGGTCCCCCTCTTGGAGAGATGGTAAGTAATTTGAAATGGATTATACATATATTATCATGTAAAACATAATTCCATATTGGTCATTTTTATAAGAGAACACTCATATCAAACCAGAGCCACATAAACTGTACATAAAATGATGTGAAAGGGAGTATGCTTTGAACTGCAGCTGACTCCCACATTTCTTTCTCTAGAAGCGTAAAACATTCTTGGTCAAAAGTCCTTCAGAACTGTTCCAGATTGCTGTCTTTCTGAGAGTAGCTACAACTTTCACAGTTGATCAAATGCAGATCAAAGCATGCTCCCCTTTAAATTAAATTCAAAATTATTCATGTTATATCTTATAATACTCTCTGTTTCTTGTTTGGTCTTGTCATGGTTATTGTCTGCCTAGTAATTATTGATCTCTAGAGAGCTGTTAAAGATAGATAGATAGATAGATAGATAGATAGATAGATAGATAGATAGATAGATAGATAGATGAGTGAGGAAAGGTAGTAGTCAAGGTGGAATGGCTCATGTTGTACTCTCTCACTCTCTTTTCCTGGTCTATGATAGCTGAGGAATATCTCTGGGAAATGGTGATCCTGGGTGATGTGGTAGTGTAAGTAAGTTAGGGGAAGGTTTCCCCTATTGAGAGATAAGAGGGTTACCCCAGAATTAATTGGCACAGTCTTTTAGAATTGTAAGCCTCTCCTCAGTTCATGACTCAGTGAGGAGTCCTGACCTGCACTTTTTTTTTGCAATGGCTGATCATGCACAAAATATATCAATCTACTTTCCTTATAGTGGATGTTTGTAAGGTCTTTCATCAAAATTTGGGAAAATAATCACGAACTTTTCACAGAACCCTTGGGACAGGCAGAAAGAGGTCAGCTGGATTCCTTTTCATATGAATGCAAAAATCTTTTGGGATTCCTCGTGTATTGGGATGGAGACAAAAGCAGTAAATAAATCAACTACTGTGAAACATTTTGCATGAGTGGGAATTGCATAAATTATCATTGCAGGACTTGGTACAACACAGTGGTTTTTTATCATATGGTCATTGACTGCTCTCAGATCTTGAACAATTATATAGACCACATTGCTCTTTGCATCTAACTTGGGCTTTTTCACAGTGAATATGAGGGTGTTTTATTTGGAGATACAGGGTACTAGTATTCCTCGCTGTAATAGGGACTCTATTATGGGGTTATCTCATCAATTGCTTCTTTGCTTAGTGGGTATTGTGGGATTTCTTGTGGTGAACCTTCTTTAGTTCTTTATCTTAACAGGGACTGCTGATTTCAATTACCCAACATCTATAGAATTGGTGGCCCATAAACCTTCAGGGATAGCGGGTGATATTTCATTGATGTGATTTCCTTTACCCTCTGAATCTATTGCATCTAGAAACAATACTAGAAAAAGGTTTAGGGATTCTTCAGGTAGTTCTAGTGAAATATCTCCAGTAGGGGTACTGAGAGAGATGGCTGACCAAAGCTGGGTCTGGGTAGTCCAAAAGCCCTAGGTAAAGCAGCAATGCTGCTCAGACCACTAGCTCAGGCCCACTCAGTCCTCTTGAGGGAGCAATCCCAATAGAGGCACAACCTGAACTGTCTCTACCAGCATGGAGACTTTGCCTCCTCAGCAGCCACAGCTCCTTACCACCTGGCCTTGCAGAGGATGGGTCCAGCTGATGCCAAGAGTAGAGCCAAGCACCAGAAAAACAAGCAGGGCAGAGGGAGCATCAGTAACAGCAGCGGCGGTGGCGATGGCCTTGAAGCTCCCCCACCCACCGGCATGGCTTCCCCCAGAGCGCTGTAGCAGGCCTGCTCATGGCCCTGGCCGCGGAACCCAAAGGACCCCTGGACACTCCCTAATCCTCTTTCTAACAAAGTTTCTTCCATATTCTCTGCTCCAAAGAATAATTTTTGACAATTACAAATATCCTCTTTCCATTTCGATATATAAACATTTTAACTCTTTAATGAGTCCATTCAATTTTCTCTTTTTGATTTACCATTTTGGGCTTCTCTTCTGTATCATGTTTGGACATAAAATGTTTTATTTTGGTCTGATTTATTCCACAGGAATACTTGGAAATCTTCTATATTATTGAATTTCCATTTCTCCCCTGAAAAAATGTACTCAGTTTTGCTGGATAGGTGACTCTGGCTTACAAACCCAGATCTTTTTCCTTCCTGAATATCCTATTCCATAACACTCAATCCTTCAGTGTAGAAGCTGCTAGATCCTGTGTGATCCTGATTTTCAGTTTCATGGTATTTGAATTGGTTTTTATGGCTGCTTACAGTATTACAGTATTTTCTTTTTATCTTGATGGCTCTTGAATCTATTACATTCTTGGAAATTGTCATTTGAGCATTTCTTTCTAGAGGTGATCTGTGAATTCTTTGAATTTCAATTTTATTTTTGTGTCTGACGATATCTCAGGAGTTTCTTTGGTAATTTCTTGTAGTGTGACACCCTACACCAAGATAAACTCAGAATGGGTGAATGACCTGAATAGAAAGAAGGAAAGTATAAGCAAATTATGTGAATACAGAATGGTATACTTGTCAGATCTTTGGGAAAGGAAAGACTTTTAAAACCAAGGAAGAGCTAAAACAATCACCAAATGTAAAATCAATCATTTTGATTACATCAAATTCAAAAGCTTTTGTACAAACAAACCTAATGGATCCAAAATTAGACGGGAAGCAACAAACTGGGAAACAATCTTCATTACCAAAACCTCTGACAAAGGTCAAATCATCCAAATTTATAAAGAACTACAGCCAATTGTACCAAAAAACCAAGCCATTCTCCAATTGATAAATGTGCAAGGGACATGAATAGGCAATTTTAAGTTAAAGAAATCAAAACTAGTAAATAAGCACATGAAAAAGTGTTCTAAATCTCTTATAATCAGAGAAATACAAATCAAAACAACTCTGACATTATCACCTCACACCTAGCAGATTGGCTAACATGATAGCAAAGGAAAGTAATGAATGCTAGAGGGGGTGTGGCAAAGTCTGGACATTAATTCATTGCTGGTGGAGTTGTGAATTGATCCATCCATTCTTCAAGGAAATTTGGAACTATACCCCCAAAAGGTGCTAAAAGACTGTCTGCCCTTTGATCCAGCCATAGCACTGCTGGGTTTGTACCCCAAAGAGATAATATAGAAAAGGACATGTACAAAAATATTCATAGCTGGGCTCTTTGTGGTGGCAAAAAATTGGAATATGAGGGGATGCCCTTCAATTGGGGAATGGCTGAACAAATTGTGGTATATGTTGGTGATGGAATACTATTGTGCTCAAAGGAATAACAATAAAGTTGAAGAATTCCATGGCGGCTGGAACAACCTCCAAGAAATGATGCAGAGGGAGAGGAGCAGAACCAGGAGAACACTATACACAGAGCCTGATACACTGTGGTACAATCAAACGTAATGGACTTCTCCATTAGTGGCAATGCAATGACCCCGAACAACCTGGAGAGGAATCTACGAGAAAAACTGGAATCCACATCCAGAGGAAACACTTTGGGAGAAAAAACACCAAAGAAAAAGAACTGCTTGAATGCCTGGGTCGAAGGGATATGGTTGGGGATGCAGACTCTAAATGAATATCCTACTGTAAACAACAACATGGAAATAGGTTCTGATCAAGGACACAAGTAATACCTCATGAAATTGCGGGTTGGCTGTGGGAAGGGTAGGTGGAGTGGAGGGAGGGAAACAATGTGATTATTGTAACCAAGGAATAATGTTGTAAATTGACTAAATATACTAATTCAAATGGAAAAAATAAATAAAAGGCATGTTAACATTAACATTTAAAAATTAATATATAAATATATTTTGAAAATACAAGATTAAGTGTTCTTTTCATCAGTGAGTTCTTATACCACTTTTTTATATAGCTCCAATTTTGCCGTTCTAGAAGTTCTTCTTCTGTGCATTTTTGTATATCTTGTTCCATATGGCCAATTCTGCTTTTCAAAAGAGTTCCTCTCTCCTTTGAATGTTTATGCATCTCTTACCACTTTGTCTATTGTGATTTTACCCCGATTTGAATTAGTTTATTTAGTCAATTTAGAACATTAGTACTTGTTTACAATAATCACATTATTTCCCTACCTCCCTCTTCATTTGAGGTGGTCTCCCTATTCATCTTGGATACTGTCAATTAGATTTTTTTCTTTCCTTTTTTTAATTAGACTGACTAGTATTTTGTATATTTTATTTGTTTTTCTTTCAAAGTACCAGTTTCTAGTCTTACTTATTAAATCAATAGTTCTTTGACTTTCGATTTTATTGATTTCTGCTTTGATTTTTTGGATCTCTAATTTAGTCTCCATCTGAGGATTTTTAATTTGTTTGCTTTCTAGATTTTTAATTTGCATTCCCAATTCATTGACCCTCTGCCCTTCTTAATTTGTTAATATATGAACAGACATCAGAGAAGGAAGTAGAGAGAGAACATAAAGCTGGCTGCCTGGCCAGAGCTGTGTAGGTCCTCCATATTTGCTCCAGCCTTACAAGAGGTGATGGCCTCAGAGCACACCCAGCCCAACCAATCTGAACTTAATCTCATCAAAAGTCTTCAGAACTCAGGGAAGTCCACGGTCCACACCCCTTCCTCATTGACTGCTGGACTTTAATCCAATCAAAAGACTCCAGAGGACAGGGAAGCTCAAACCCCCAACAACCCTCCCCAACAGACTGCACCAAGAGATCTTCTGTCACAGCTCCAAGAGGGGAGACTGACAGAAGCCCCGAAATCCCCCCAAAATGAGAGGATCAAGATCACAGACAAATATAGGGAGCAAAGAAGGGGTGAATATGAGCAAAGAACAGAAAAAGAAGAAAGAAATTACAGTAGACAGCTTCTACACAGCGAATGGAGCAGAGGGGGAGGGATCAACAATCGATAAATCAGAAATCCCAGTGAATTGGATACAGGCTTTGGAAGAACTCAAAATGCAATTCAAAACACAATTAAGAGAGGCTGATGACAATTTTAATAGCAAGATAAGTCATCTGGAAACAGAAAACAGTGTCTTGAAAGCCAAAATTAATCAGCTGGAAAACAAGGCAAAGAAGATGAGCTATTGTGCTCAAAGGTATAGTGAACTGGAGGAATTCCATGTGAACTGGTACAGCCTCCAGGATTGATGTAGAGGGATGGGAACAGAACCAGGAGAACATTGTACAGAACCAGGAGACTGATACACTGTGGTAAAATCAAATATAATGGACCACTCTATTAGTCGCAATGAAATGATCTAGAAGAATTTGGAGGGATTTATGAGAAAAAACACTATCCACGTTCAGAGGAAAAACTCTGGGAGCAGAAACACAGAAGCAAAACAATTATTTGACCATATGGGTCAATGGGAATATGATTGGGGATGTAGACTCTAAATTATCACCCTAGTATTATAAACATCAATAATATGGAAATAGATTTTGATCAAGGACACCTGTAAAACCCAGTGGAATTTCACGCTGGCTCGGCGGAAGGGGGGGAAGGGGGAGGAGTGAGGGAGGTGAGGGAAAGAACATGATTCATGTAACCAGGGAAAAATATTCTAAATTAACTAATTAAATTAAATATAAAAAATAAAAAGAGACAGTTAAACTTGGAATCTGTACCTGTGGTGAATGGAGCGCTGTTCTCAGTTTCAGATTCTTTGTGCAACTACAGTATACTCTCTGGGGATCTATCTTCTTTCAGTTCTTCAAATGTGGTATCATGCAAACAAAGGTGTTTTTAATACCTTCTGATCTAAATTCTGGTTTCTGAGTAACCCCAGCCATTTCCCCCCACTTTGAAATGTGACCAGGGAGAGTCTGCTGCCACCCCCCCACCCCAGTGGCTACAAGTACTCCTGTCTGCTCTCACTCCTCCACCTTGAGATCTCCCCCACAGATTAGGGTCCCTTTCTGAATATGAGCAATGCAGCAGGAGAATTGCCTTCACTATCAGCAAAGGGATTCCTGTAATCTCCTTCTGAGCCACTCTCTGATCCCTCAACCCCTTATTGACTGGGGATGAATGCTCTAGAAGCCTTTCCTGTTGCTTCAGTTGTGGACAAGTCCTTTTGGCTTGATGGGGTCTGCCCTGGTACACTGCTTTACTTCCACCTCCACCTCTGTACACATCATCTGTCCTGCAGGTCTTCAAAGTCGTTTTGTGCTGGAAAATGATTTGTTTGTCTTTTTTTGTGATATACTCCTCCAGAATTCATTTTAGGACATTGTATCAGGTTTTGGGGTGGTAATTTGATAGAGATCAGATGGGGGATGTGTATCTTCTCCACCAACTTGGTGAGACTCTGCCCTTGGCTTCTATTCTTATACATTTGAATTATTGGAAATTGGAAATGAGACCCTTATCAGAAGAATATGAAGCAAAGATTTTTTTCTCTCCAGTTAGCCAATTCCCTTCTCATTTTACCTACATTGGTCTTGTTCTGGAGGAAAACCCAATTTTAAGTTAGCAACACTCTCCATCTTATCTTGCTGTCCTATCTATCCCTCATGTGCACATGAACTGTCCCTCTGTCCATTAAAATGAAAGATACAATTTTCCTGATAACTCATTTTTTTACATCAACTTTTAGGTAGCTTGCTCATATACCCATTTGGAGTTTACTTTGTTATGTCAAGCAAGAATATCGGTCTATCCCTAGTTCTCCTGGACTAATTTTCAGTATTACAAGCAATTTTTGTTAAGTAATGAGTTCTTACTCTTGAAACTGGATTAACCTCCTCATTTTATGTGTGAGGAAACTAAGGCAAAAACATAGGATATGGCAGGACCATGATTTGAATCCAGGTCTTCTGACTCCCAAGTCCACAATTTTTAATACTGCCAGAAAAAAGTATAGTAGAGGTATCCTCAGTTTTCCTCTGAGGAAGGACTAGAATAGTGCCACCTAGAATAATGGTCATGATCATGATAATGGTCACCACAGTAACTAGCATTTAGAGAGATCTTTAAGGTTTACAAAGCATTTTCTCTCATTTGAATAACATTTGTAAGGCTCAGACAATTGGGTATCTTTCCCTTCTGTACAGCAGCAGGGAGATACAACTGGAAGAGCTTCACCCTTAACTTCACCATCACCAACATGTTTTATACAACCAAGATGGCTCAAAGGGATTCCAGCACATTCTGTCTCCCTGAATGTTTCCTGCAGCGCATGGTGAGACTCAACCCCTCCACACCCCTCTTCCTCCTTGCATCCATGCTTCCTTCCTCATCCCTGGATATACAGACTTCCTCTAGCCAGGTACTCAGAAGTTCCCTTCTCTCTTTTTGTTTCCAGTTCAAGGTATTGTTTGAAAGAAGCAGCCTTGGCTCTCAGTATTGTGGATGCAATGTGATCTTCTTGAGGTGAGAATCTTGAAAGCCATGAGCTCAAATAGCAGGGACCATAACATTCCCATTTGACAAAGATCACACACAGGCTGCTGCTGCTTCCCAATAGCAATTCCTTCTTTCACAAGCTGTAATGGATTCACCACCACCCCCACCCCCACCCCCCCAACCAACAAGCCATTAGAAATATTGTGGGCACCTTCTACCTTTTCCCTGGTGGAGAAAAACTTCTTTTTCCACAAGTCTTCCAAAGACAAGGTTGTAACTTTAATCACTTGAACTTTATAACTCCATGTGAAAGAAATAACATAGGAGGCACCAATAGAGTGCTTAGAAAATAATTGATTAGAACATATCAACATTCACTGTCTCTAGAATCATAGGATTATAGAATGGAAGCTTAAAGAGATAGTAGAGGCCATATGGACCACTCTCTTCATTTACAGATGAAAAAATGAAGACCCAAGGAGATTCCAGTGACTTTTCCAAGATCAAAGATACTGTCAGATCCAGACTTTGAACACAGGCCATTTGATTTTAAATCCAGTGGTCTTTGTACTACTCTAAAGAAACTACTGAAAACAATCTGATCCCATACACACTTGTAAACATAGATGTGAGTGAATTTACACAGCACTGCCAATTTCATTGCAGCAGATCAGAGTGCTGAGCTTGAAATCAGGAACACCTTAGTTCAAATTCTCTCTGAGACTCTTAGCAGCTGCGTGACCCTCAGCAAGTCACATCATTTGTCTTAGCCTCAATTCCTTCATCTTTAAAATGATAAGGTTGGTTTTGATGCCTTCTAATGTCCTTTTCAACTCTCAAACTATAATTCTGTCCAAACCATTGTTCAAAGTGGGTCACTTCTTTCAAGAGTGTTTTCTGAATAATTAAATTTCATTAATTAAACCAAAGGTGTCAAACTCAAAAGGAAACAACATCCCTGTCCCCTGCATGTTGACTCAGAAAATTATGCATATTTATATATTCCATCATCAACACTTTAAAATTATAGAGGAACAGTACTACACTATAGTCTTGTTCAAGTGATTTTCAGGAAGGGCCATGTTTGATATCTCTTGTCTAAATCATCAATTTCTAGGTCTATGAAAAATGGGGCAGCAACAGGAGTGGAGGTTATATGTTTTTATGAGGAAGTTTTCTCTGTCCCCGTCTTGGACAAGAAGAAGATTTACCAAGAGCTGAGTCAAGAGACTAATGGAATAACAAGGCTTGGACATTATATTCTAGATAAGAAAAGCCTCTATGTGGATGGTGAGTAGCCCAAATTGGGACATACATTTTTATTTCTCTAGGTGATTCCATTTCCAGAAAACAACCCACCTATCGCAAATACTTCTTTCATGGTTTTCTTTTTCTATCCCTCCTGGGATGCTGGCCCTCAAAGTGGTGACAAAATATAGAGATATGGGGGTTTACTTCTAAAGATCATAAGTGGCTGGATTTTTCTTAGGCTCCTTAAACAAAGATATATGCCATCAATCTCCCTTCCTCTTGATTGAGGAAGTGCCTTGAATGATAAAGTGCCATTTTACCAACCCTGTGGGCCCCAGAACATCTCTCCATTGCTTCCTTCAACGTTTGCCCAGATACCCTACTGAAACATTAATGTTTACTCTCTCTCTCCAACCCTCCCTGCTCCTCTCTCTCCTCTTCCCTCAACCATTACTTTTCCTTCTCATTTCATTTCTCCTTCATCTTTTCTCCCTTTTTTTATTCTTCTCTTTTCTCTATTTCCCCTCTCCTCTTGTCTTCACTTCCCTTCTGTCCAATTCTCTTAATTCTGTTCCCTTCTCCTCTCCTCTCCCCTCCTTTCATCTCTGTTTCCCTGCCTTCTTTCCCTCCCTTCTTCCCTTCCCTCCCCCGAATCTCTCCTTCTCTCCTTCCCTCTGAATTTCTTCCTCCTCTTTTTCTTCTCCCCTTCCCAACTATAGGGTATAACCCTCGGATGATGCCACCCCCCTACACAAAAGGTGAGTTTTCAATTTATTAATTTCTCTATATTTTGACCTTTTTTTGGAAGGAGGGGAATAGGGAAGAGGGGAAATGGGTTTGGGGGGTTCAGAATGAAGTGTACTGTTAGAAATGGCCAATGTAGAGCCCTTCTTTACTCATATATCTATGGGGGTTATTTTGCTACTCAAAACATATATAAATTGTGCAAAAGGGTAAAAATTAATCCCATAGGACGTGGAAAGCAGGTTACCCCTATCCCCTTCTCATTCAATATTTAGTCAAACCTTGTGGTCTTTGTAACCCTGGTACAAAGAAGGCATCTCCAAGGATTTCAGGGAGACTTGTGCCCGTCCTCTATGATCTTCATTCAGTAATGTTGGCCAATGGTTTTCTTTTTTTTTTTTAATTTAATTTAATTTTTTTGTTGTTGCAATACTCACTTTATTTCCCTCCCTCCCCTCCAACCACCCTTTTCCAGCAGCCAAATTGCAATTTCATTCAGTATTACTTGTGTCCTTGATCAGAACCTATTTCCATGTTCTTGTTTGCATTAGGATGTTCATTTAGATTCTACATTCCTAACCATATCCCTTCGACCCATGTATTTAAAGCAGTTCTTTTTCTTTCATGTTTTTACTCCCACAGTGTTTCCTCTGAATCTGGATACTGGTTTTCCTCGTAGGTTCCTCAGAGTTGCTCAGGGTCATTGCATTGACACTAATGGAGTAGTCCATTACGTTTGATTGTACCACAGTGTCAGGCTCTGTGTACAATATTTTCCTGTTTCGGCTCCTCTCATTCTGCTTCAATTCCTGGAGGTTGTTCCAGTCGCCATGGAATTCTTCAACTTTATTGTTATTCCTTTGAGCACAATAGTATTCCATCACCAACATATGCCATAATTTGTTCAGTCATTTCCCAATTGAAGGGCATCCCCTCATTTTCCAATTTTTTGCCACCACAATGAGGCCAGCTATGAATATTTTTGTATATGTATTTTTCCTTATTATCTCTTTGGGGTACAAAGCCAGCAGTGCTATGGCTGGATCAAAGGACAGAAAGTGCCCTTTGTGGGCATAGTTCCAAATTTCCCTCCAGAATGGTTGGATCAATTCACAACTTCACCAGCAATGCATTAATGTCCAGTCTTTACCAACACCTCTTCCAGCTGTCATGTTAACCAATCTGCTAGGCGTGAGGTGATATCTTAGAGTTGTTTTGATTTGTATTTCTCTGATTATTAGAAATTTAAAGCACTTTTTCATATGCTTATTAATAGTTTTGATTTCCTTAACTGAAAATTGCCTATTCATATCCCTTGCCCATTTATCAAATTGGAGAATGGCTTGCTTTTTTTGTATGATTGGTTTAGTTCTTTATAAATTTGTGTAATTAGACAAACACAGGAAGTATATGAACACAACTACAAAACACTTTCCACAAAGTTAAAACTAGATCTAAACAATTGGAAAAACATTGATTGCTCATGGGTGGGATGAACTAACATAATAAAAATGACAATCCTACCCAAATTAATTTGGCACTTATGGCAAATGTTGTAGGGTGTGAGATGTTGATCCAAACCTAATCTCTCCCATACTGTCTTCCAATTTGCCCAGTAGTTTTTATCAAATAGTGTGTTTTGGTCCCCAAAACTGGGATCTTTGGGCTTATCATAGATTGTTTTGCTGAGGTCATTTTCCCCTACTCTATTCCACTGATCCTCCTTTCTGTCTTTATATCCTTTCTAGAATCAGTCTACCACCATGGGTCCAGAAGATGGAGGAAAGTCTACCAAATGAATGGGCATCTGTTTCAATCCAAACGTTTTAACAGAAGAGCCTACTGTGGCCAGTGCAGTGAAAGGATATGGTGTCTCGGAAGGCAAGGCTACAAGTGTATCAAGTGCAAATTACTGGTCCATAAAGGTTGTCATATTTTTGTACCACGGACCTGCAAAAGGCATATGGATTTGATGATGCCATCCGAAGAACCTCAAGTAGAGGATAAAAATGATAAAGTTGACCTTCCCTCCGAAGAAAATGATGGACTCGCTTATGTTCCCTCAACCTGGAAACACAACAGCCTTAAAGATGATTCTGGGGACATTAAGCCAGTTATCGATGGGATGGATGGAATTAAAATATCTCAGGGGCTCGGGCTGCATTGCCACTAATGGATAAATCCATTACCCTCAATTGTATTGTACCACACTGTGTCAGTCTCTGTGTACAAAGTTCTCCTGGTTCTGCTACTTTCACTCTGCATCAGTTCCTGGAGGTCATTCCAGTTCTCTTGGAATTCCTCCAGTTTGTTATACCTTTGAGCACTATGTTATTCCATCAACAACGTATACCAGAATTTGTTCAGTCATTCCCCAATTGAAGAGCATTACCTCATTTTACAATTTTTTGCCACCACAAAGAATGTAGCTAGGAATATTCTTGTAGAGGTCTCTTTCCTTACTATCTCTTTGGAGTACCAACCCAGCAGTGTCATGGCTGGATCAAACGGAAGACAGTCTTTTAGCACCCTTTGAGTATAGTTCCAAATTGCCCTCCAGAATGGTTGAATCAATTCACAACTCCACCAGCAGTGCATTAATGCCCTCCCTTTGCCACATCCCCTCCAGCATTCATTACTTTCCATTGCTATATTAGCCAATATGCTAGGTATGAGGTGATACCTCAGAGTTGTTTTGATTTGCATCAATATGATTATAAGAGATTTAGAACACTTTTTCATGTGCTTATTAATAGTTTTGATTTCTTTGGCTGAACACTGCCTATTCATGTCCCTTGCCCATTTATCAATTAGAGAATGGCTTGATGTTCTGTAAAATTGATTTAGCTAGCTTTTCATAAATTTGAGTAATTAGACCTTTTCAGAGGTTTTTGTTTTGAAGATTGTTTCCCAATTTTTGCTTCTCTTCTAATTTGGGTTGCATTGGTTTTGTTGGTACAAAACATTTTTAATTTGATGTAATCAAAATTGTTTATTTTACATTTTGTGATTTTTTTTCTAAATCTTGCTTGGTTTTAAAATTTTTTCCTTTCCCATAGATCTGACATGTATGCTATTCGGTGTTCACCTAATTTGCTTATAGTTTCCTTCCTTATACTGAAGTCTTTCACCATTTCTGAGTTTATCTTCGTGTAAGGTGTGGTACGTTGATCCAAACATAATCTCACCCATACTGTCTTCCAATTTTCCCGGTAGATTTTATCAAGTCGTTGATTTTGATCACAAAAGCTGGGATCTTTTCATTTATCATAGACTGTTTTGCTGAGGTCACTTACCCCATGATTTCCCTGGATAGCTTTAATCTTTTGTTCTTCCAAATGAACTTTGTTATTTTTTTAAATAGTTCAGAAAAAAGTTTTTTGTTAGTTCAATGGGTATGGCACTAAATAAGTAAATTAATTTGGGTAGGATGGTCATTTTTATGATGTTAGCTCATACTTCCCATGAGCAATTCATATTTTTAGAATTCTTTAGATCTAGTTTTAATTATGTGGAGAGTGTTTTGTAATTGTGTTCATATAGTTCCTATTTTTTTCTAGGCAGATAGATTCCTAAGTATTTTATATTGTCTAGGATGATTTTAAATGGAATTTCTCTTTCTAATTCTTGCTGCAGAGACATGTTGGAAATATATAGAAATGCTGATGACTTATGTGGGTTTATTTTATGTTCTTCAACTTTGCTAAAGTTGTTGATTATTTCAACTAGCTTTTTATTTGATTCTCTAGGATTCTTTAAATAGACCATCATATCATCAACAAAGAATGATAGCTTGGTCTCCTCATTGCCTATTTTAATACCTTCAATTTCCTTTTCTTTAATTCCTACTGCTAGTTTTTCTAGTACAATGTTAAATAATTGAGGTGATAAAGGGCATCCTTGTTTAACTCCTGGTCTTATTGGGAAGGCTTTTGGTTTATCCCCATTGCAGATGATATTTATTTGTTGATGGTTTAAGATATATACTGTTTATTATTTTTAGGAAAGGCCCTTCCATTCCTATGCTTTCTAGTGTTTTCAATAGGAATGAGTGTTGTATTTTGACAAAGCCTTTTTCTCCATCTTTTGAAATGATCAAGTGATTTTTGTTGGTTTTCTTGTTAATATGGTCAATTATATGGATGGTTTTCTTAATATTGAACCATCCTTGCATTCCAGGTATAAATCCTAACTGGTCATATTGAATAACCCTTGTGATCACTTGCTGGAGTCTTTTTGCACGTATCCTATTTAAGACTTTTGCATCAATATTCATTAAGGAGATTTTGGTCTGTAGTTTTCATTCTCTGTTTCTAACCTGCCTGGCTTTGGAATCAGTACCATATTTCTGTCATGAAAGGAATTTGGTAGAATTCCTTCTTTGTTTATTCTGTCAAATAGTTTGTTTAATATTGGCATTACTTGTTCTTTGAATGTTTGATAGAATTCATTTGTGAATCCATCTGCTCCTAGGGAATTTTTCTTAGGGAATTCTTTGATGGCTTGTACAATTTCTTTTTCTGATATGGGGTTGTATTAGGTAGTCTGTTTCTTCCCTATTTAGTCAAGGCAATTTATATTTTTATAAATATTCATCCATGTCACCTAGATTGCCATATAATTGGGCATAATAATTTTTAATGTTTGCCTTAATTTCCTTTTCATTAGAAGTGAGGTCTCCCTTTTCATCTTGGACACTGTCAATTTGGTTTTATTCTTTCCTTTTTTAAATTAGATTGACTCGCACTTTGTGTATTTTATTTCTTTTTTCAAAGTACCAGCTTCTAGTCTTATTTATTAAATCAACAGTTTTTTGACTTTCAATTTTATTAATTTCTCCTTTGTTTTGTAGAATCTTTAATTTAGTCCTCATCTGAGGATTTTTAATTTGTTCACTTTCTAGTTTTTTAATGTGCATGCCCAATTTATTGACCTCTGCCCTCACTAATTTGTTACTATATGAATTTAAGGATATATATTTCCCCCTGAGTAACTCTTTGGCAGGATCCCATAGATTTTGAAAGAATGTTTTCTTCATTGTCATTTTCTTCAGTGAAATTATTGTTTCTATGACTTGTTCTTTAACTAACTGATTTTGGAGAATTGTATTGTTTAATTTCCATTTAATTTTTTTCCATCTGCCTCTCCATGTATCTTTACTAATTATAATTTTCATTGCAATGTGCCTGAGAAAGTTCCATTCATTATTTCTCCTCTTTTGCAGTTTTTTGTAATATTTTTATACCCTAGTAAAAGGTCAGTCTTTATGAATGTACCATGTGCTGTTGAAAAGAAGGTGTATTCCTTTTTGTCCCTATTTATTTTTCTCACATGTCTACTAACTCTAATTTTTATAAAATTTCTTTCACTTCTCTTACCTCTTTCTTATTTATTTTTTGGTTTAATTCATCTAGTTCTGATAGAGGAAGTTTCAGGTCTCCCATCAATATATTTTTTTCTATCTATTTCATCCTTGAGCTTCACTAGTTTCTCCTTTAGAAATTTGGATGCTATGCCATTTCGTGCATACATGTTGAGTACAGATATTTTCCTCATTATCTATACTGCCTTTTATTAGGATGTAATTAACTTCCTTATGACTTTTAACTCGATATAGTTTTTCTTTGTCTTTGTCAGAGATCATGATTGTGACTCCTGCGTTCTTTTTTTTTTTAAATATTATTTTATTTGGTTATTTACAAACATTATTCAATGGAAACACTGATCATTATCTTTTCCTCTCCCCGCCCCCTTCCCACCACTTCTCCCATATTCGGCTCACAATTCCACTGGGTTTCAGATGTGTTCTTGGTTGGAACCCATTTCCATGTTGTTGATATTTGCACTAGAGTGTTCATTTAGAGTCTCCCCTCAGTCATTTCCTCTCAGCTACTGTAGTCAAGCAGTTGCTTTTCATCAGTGTTTTTACTCCAGCAGTTTATCCTTTGCTTGTGGATAGTGTTTTTTAGACCCCTGCAGATTGTTCAGAGACATTGCATTGTCCCGAGTGGAGGAGTCCATTACCTTTGATTGTAACACAGTGTATCAGTCTCTGTGTACAAGATTTTCCTGGATCTGCTCTTTCACTCTGCATCATTTCCTGGAGGTTGTTCAAGTCTCCGTGGAATTCCTCCACGTTATTATTCCTTTTAGCACAATAGTATTCCATCACCAACATAGACCACAATTTGTTCAGCCATTCCCCAATTGAAGGGCATCCCCTCATTTTCCAATTTTTGGCTACCACAAAGAGTGCAGCTATGAATATTCTTGTACAAGTCTTTTTCCATATTATCTCTTTGGGGTACAAGCCCAGAAGTGCTATGGCTGGATCAAAGGGCAGAAAGTCTTTTATCACCCTTTGGACATAATTCCAAATTCACAACTCCACCAGCAATGAATTAATGCCCCTACTTTGCCGCATCCCCTCCAGCAGTCATTACTTTCCATAGCTGTCATGTTAGCCAATCTGCTAGGTGTGAGGTGATACCTCAGAGTTGTTTTGATTTGCATCTCTCTGATTATAACAGATGTAGAACACTTTTTGATGTATTTATTAATAGTTTTGATTTCTTTGGCTGAGAACTGCCTGGTCATGTCCCTTGCCCATTTATCAATTGGAGAATGACTTGATTATTTTGTACAATTGATTTAATTCTTTGTAAATTTGAGTAATTAAACCTTTGTCAGAGGTTTTTATGAAGATTGTTTCATACTTTGTTGCTACCCTTCTAATTTTAGTTACATTGGTTTTGTTTTTACAAAAGGTTTTTAATTTGATGTAGTCAAAATTATTTATTTTACATTTTGTGACTTTCTATGTCTTTCTTGGTTTTAAAGTCTTTCCCTTCCCAAAGGTCTGACATGTATACTATTCTGTATTTACCTAATTTACTTATAGTGTCCTCCTTTATGTTCATGTCAGTCACCTATTTTGAATTTATCTTGGTGTAGGGTGTGAGGTGTTGATCTAATCATTATCTCTCCCACACTGTCTTCCAGTTTTCCCAACAGTTTTTATCGAATAGTGGATTTTTGACCCAGAAGCTGGGATCTTTGGGTTTATCATATATTGTCTTGCTGAGGTCACTTGCCCCAAGTCTATTCCACTGATCCTCCTTTCTGTCTCTTAGCCAGTACCAAATTGTTTTGATGACTACTGCTATGTAATATACTTTGAGATCTGGGACTGCAAGGCCCCCTTTCTTTGTATTTTTTTTCATTATTTCCCTGGATATCGTTGATCCTTTGTTCTTCCAAATGAACTTTGTTATGGTTTTTTCTAAATCAGTAAAGAAATTTTTTGGAAGTTCTATGGGTATGGCACTAAATACATGGATAAGTTTGGGTAGGATGGTCATTTTTACTATATTGGCTCCTTCTACCCATGAGCAGTTCATGTTTTTCCAATTGCTGAAGTCTAGTTTTGGTTGTGTGGAGAGTGTATTCTAGTTGTGTTTCTGTGTTTGTCTTGGGAAATAGATTCCTGGGTATTTTATTTTGTCTAAGGTGATTTTGAATGGGATTTCTCTTTCTAGTTTTTGCTGCTGAACTATGTCGGAGATGTATAGAAATGCTGATGACTTATGCGGTTTTATTTTGTATCCTGCAACTTTGCTAAAGTTGTTGATTATTTCAATTAGCTTTTTGGTTGAATCTCTAGGATTCTTTATGTAGACCATCATGTCATCTGCAAAGAGCGATAGCTTAGTCTCCTCCTTGCCTATTTTGATGCCTTCCATTTCTTTATCTTCTCTAATTACTACTGCTAGTGTTTCTAGTACAACGTCAAATAGTAGAGGTGATAATGGGCATCCTTGTTTCACTCCTGATCTTATTGGGAATGCATTTAGTTTATCCCCATTGCAGATGATATTGGCTGATGGTTTTAGATATATACTGTTTATTATTTTTAGGACCAACCCTCTTTTTCCTATGCTTTCTAGTGTTTTCAATAGGAATGGATGTTGGATTTTATCAAAGGCTTTTTCTGCGTCTATTGAAATAATCATGTGATTTTTGTTGGTTTGCTTGTTGATATGGTCGATTATGTGGATGGTTTTCCTAATATTGAACCAGCCCTGCATCCCTGGTATAAATCCTACTTGATCATGGTGGATGACCCTTCTGATCTCTTGCTGGAGTCTTTTTACTAGTATCCTCTTTAAGATTTTTGCATCTATATTCATTAGGGAGATTGATCTATAATTTTCTTTCTCTGTTTTTGATTTGCCTGGTTTTGGAATCAGTACCATGTTTGTGTCATAAAAGGAATTTAGTAGAATTCCCTCTTTCCTTATTATGTCAAATAGTTTGTATAGTATTGGGGTTAACTGTTCTCTGAATGTTTGATAGAATTCACTTGTGAATCCATCGGGCCCTGGGGATTTTTTCTTAGGGAGTTCTTTGATGGCCTGTTGGATTTCATTTTCTGATACGGGATTATTTAAGAATTCTATTTCTTCTTCTGTTAGTCTAGGCAGTTTGTATTTTTGTATATATTCACCCATATCACCTAGATTACTGTATTTATTGCCATATAATTGAGTAAAGTAATTTTTAATGATTGCCTTGATTTCCTCTTCATTGGAGGTGAGGTCCCCCTTTTCATCTTTGATGCTGTTAATTTGCTTTTCTTCTTTCCTTTTTTTAATTAGATTGACCAGTACTTTGTCGATTTTGTTTGTTTATTCAAAGTACCAGCTGCTAGTCTTATTTATTAAATCAATAGTTCTATCACTTTCTATTTTATTAATTTCTCCCTTAATTTTTCGGATTTCTAGTTTGGTTTTCTGCTGGGGTGTTTAAATTTGATCGCTTTCGAGTTTTTTTATTTGCATTTCCAATTGATTGATTTCTGCTCTCCCTAGTTTGTTAATATTGTAAACCTTAAAATTTCTTAGACTTATGAATGTTGGAAATTTTCCCCATTGGGGAATCTTATACTTGAAAAATTACCTACTGATATAGTAAGAACTCTATTGGAATGTGAAACTCCTTGATATGGGAGGATCCTTCTCCTCCCTACTTTAGACTACTTTAGGACAGAAACCTTTTGCTAAAAAATGGAAAGGGCTTTGACCTATGCTTATGGATAGAACAGGAAGTTCTTTGAGTCATGATTGATTTTAAAATTGATACAATGGGATACTAACTATCTATAAATGTGGGGCAACTTGTAAACTTGCTTAAACCAAAAAAGGAAAAGATTTAATCAGAGTCTTCCTCTTGATGAAATTAAGACAACCCAAGAATGTTTTCTAGGGTTCAGATCAATTGAAGAGACTGAATCTACTCCGCTGTGAATTCAAATGGGCTGTCTTTTTTAAACATCTACAGTGATTAGTAGATGTGAGAACTGAGGGGAGGGAACTTAGATTTTTCCTTTAAAGATAGCAGGGTCTGAGCCAGGTGGGGGAGGCTTGAAGGAGTCTTTCTCTGGAGGCGTTTAACGGAGAACTCAGGGAGAGAGGCTGGAAGGAGAGAGGCTGGAAGGAGAACTCAGGAGGTGTCAGGAGTAGATTCTCTGGAAGGAGGCTTTCTTGAAGGTTCTTGGAGGAGCTCTTGGAGACTCTGTTGGTCTTGGGAGAAGGATTTGGGGAGACTCTCTCTTTGAGGAAGGACACTGGCCTAGTGTCATTAGAACCTTTACCTAGACAGATCTTGGGTGAGTCATAAAACAAACTGACTGATTTCTCTCTTAGGACTGAGGTCTAGGCCTTATTGGCTTGAGGCCCTTCATACTTATTCCTTTCTTACTTTCTCTCTTTTTCTATTGAATTATCAGTGTATTATGAATTAAATTTCTCTATAAAACCCAGTTGGCTTGGACATATTCATAATTTGGGAATATATTCCATGGCGGCCATCTTATATTAATTAAAACAAGACACTGTAGGAAACATATTTCAGAGGTCATAATTGTTATATATTTCCCTGGCTCCCAAACATTTTAATTATAACAAGATATGCACTCAGGGATATGAATTTACCTCTGATTACCACTTTGGCTGCATCCCAAAAAATTTGAAAGGATGTCTCGCCTTTGTCATTTTCCTAGATGAAATTATTAATTCTTTCTGTGATTTCTTCTCTAACTAAACAATTTTAGAGTATCATATTGTTTAACTTCAAATTAATTTTTGATTTGGTTTTCCATCTACTGTTACTGATCATTATTTTTATTGCCTTGTGATCTGAAAAGGCTGCATTTATTATTTCTGCTTTTCCGCATTTGTATGCCATGTTTCTGTGACCTACTGTATGGTCAATCTTTGTGAATGTGCCACATGGTGCTGGGAAGAAGTTGTATTCCTTTTTGTCCCTATTTATTTTTCTCCATATGTCTATTAACTCTAATTTTTCTAAGATTCCATTCACCTCTTTTACCTCTTTCTTATTTATTTTTTGATTTGATTTATCTAAATTTGATAATGGTTGGTTCAAATCTCCCACTAATATGGTTCTATTTATTCCTTCAATTCTCCTAGTTTCTCCATTAGAAATTTGGGTGCTTTATTATTTGGTGCATACATGTTGATTAGTGATATTTCCTCATTATCTAAAGTCTCTTTTAACAAAATATAATTATCTTCCCGTTCCCTTTTAATCAGGTCTATTTTTGCTTTGGATTTATCAGATATCATGATTGCAACTCCTGCCTTCTTTCTATCAGTTGAGGCCCAGAAGGTCTTACTCCATCCTTTAATTCTGACCTTGTGGGTGTCTACCCGCCTCATGTCTGTTTCTTGAAGAGAACATATGGTAGGGTTTTGGATTCTAACCCATTCTTCGATTTGTCTACGTTTTATGGGTGAGTTCATCCCATTCACATTCAAAGTTATATTTGTGAATTTTTAATTCTCTGGCATTTTGATATCCTTCCCTAATTCTAACCTTTCTTCTTTAGCTCTAACCTTTTAATCCAGTGATTTACTTTAAAACAGTCCCCCTTGTCACCTCCCTTGATATGTTTCCCTTTCTAGCCCCTCCCTTTTTGTTCCCTCCCCCTCCCCCCTCTCCTTCCCTCCCCTTTTGTTTTCCCTCCCCCCCCCCTTGGTTTTCCCTTCTCCCTACCCTTGTTGGGTAAGATAGAATTCAAGATCCCAATGAATCTGAATGTTTTTCCCTCTCAGAGATGATTTCCCTGAGAGTAAGGTTTAAGTAAAAACTCTCTTTCTCTCCTTATTATAGAACTTTTCTTCCCCTCCCATTCCCATGTGAATCTTTGTGTGAGAAAGATTATTCTATTTGATTTTTCTTTTCCCCCTATTTTCACATTACATTTTCCATATATTAATATATATAGATTGATATAAATGTAGTCCTTATAGAAGAGAGTTTGAATAAATGAAAAGATAACAATTTTCTCCTTTTCCCTTTCCATCATATTTACCTTTTCAGGTATTCCATGCTCTTTGTTTTTCAATATCGAACTTTCCAAAGAGCTCTGGTTTTTTCTTTGCAAAAAGTTGGAAATCTTCTATTTTGTTGAATGCCCATACTTTCCCTTGGAAGTATAGAGTCAGTTTTGCTGGATAGCTGATTCTTGGTTGAAGACCCAGCTCTATTACCTTTCTGAAAATCATGTTCCATGACTATACCATTTCTGGATATTGTCAGTTGAGGATTTAATGCAGGAGTGGATCTGTGGAATTTTCAGGCTCTAATTTACTCTCTTGTTTAAGAATATCAGGGAAGTTTTCTAGGATAATTTTCCTTTTGTCTTGATTTTCCAGTAATCCAATAATTCTTAAATTGTCTCTCCTGAATCTGTTTCCTGGTCTGTTGTTTTATCAATGAGGCATGGTATCATATTTTCCTCAATTTTTTTCATTCTTTTGATTTTGTTTTATAGAATCTTGCTGCCTTGTGAAATATTTTGATTCCAGTTTTTCAATGTTTATTTTTAAAGACTATATTTAATCCCTAAATTTTTTATCATCCTTTTCTGTTTCATCTATTTTTTTATAGGTCACCTTTCACTTTCTTTGCCTTGTTTTCAAGCTGATTAATTATGGCTTTGAGGATTGTTATTTTCTTGTTTCAGTTCATGTGCCTCTTTCCAGATGGTCTATTCTGCTTTTTAAGGTTTTTCCCCAAATTTTCTTCAGCCCCTCTTAATTATTTTTTGAGTTCTTTGAAAGCATGAGTCCAATTTCCTGGAATTCCTGAGATTTTGCTTGATGTTCTTTTGTCCTCCTCTGTTCCATTTGTTCTTTCTTCATTACCTGAATAGAAGTTGTTGGTTGTAATTACTTTTTTCTTTTTCACTTCTATTTTTTCCTTCTTTCTGACTCCTTATTGGCTATATTCTTGCAGCTCTGTTCATTTCCTGAATCTATGAGTTTGGGCTTTTCTGCCATGAAGGGATGACTTCTCTGATCTTCTGATTAACTGAATTAGGCTGATGGAATTAACCTGTTGTATTAATGATCCCTGAGAGCAGATCTTCCCTTGCTGTTAGCATAATCTGAAGGTGAAATTGAAGCTGTAGGTAGTTATCCTTGTCCTTCTCACTTCCTTTCTTCCAGCTGCCTGGTCAGAATCCTGAGCTTCCTGTGGTGGTACAAAGGTACTCTGTCATGGTTGTAGCCTTCTCCTTGGGATCCCCAGCTGCAGGATTCTTACTGCTGGTCTCAGCACAATAGGTGCTGAGTGGAGGAGGAGTAGTGTTGGAGGTTGAGCTTTTCTGTCTCCTGGAGTTTTTTCCTTCATTATCTATAGATTGGATAAATTCAGTTTAGATGACCTACAGAGCTCAGTGAGCTGTGAGGTCAAGCAGGGGCCCCAGATGGAGGAGTGAAGGAAGGCAATGACCAGGCTTCCCTCCTCTCTGCCCTTCTCCTCCAGCACTGCCTCTCTGCCAGCTGTGGTAATAACCCTGAGCCTAGGGTAGTAGCTGAAGCCCTTGCTCTGGGATCTCAGCAACCACCTCCTTCTCAGCAGAGTAGGTGGTGTAAGGGAACTGGAAATTTCCTTTTTCTATTCCTTAAACTAAGAATTCAACCTTCTCTGTGTACCTTTTAAGTTGAATCAAGTAGGAGGGTACCATAACTCTGTCCTGTTGTTGTATTTGGTTTTCTGACCACCTCAAAGAGCTTTGTCTTTCATTGCTGTGGATGGATTTTTCATAGAGGATTTGACTTTTGCTGCTTCTAAGACACCAACTTTACTCTTCCCCATTCCCTCACTTCCTAATTCTTTGCCTTCCCCCACAAAAGAGCTGTTTAAAATTTTTTGTATATGCAAATACTTCGCCCCCTTTTTTTTCTCCTTGATTTAATAACCAAATAATTGCATTACTAGCTCAAAGAGTATGTGCTGTTATAGGCCTTTGGACATAGACCAAGCTACTCTTTGGAATGGTTGAATCAGTTCACAACTCCCACAATGAGGCATTAATGTCTCAACTTTTCCATATCCTCTCCATGTTTTGTCATTTTACTTTTCTATCATAAGAGCAAATCTCATAGGTTGTAAGGTGGTACTTCAGGTTTGTTGTACTTTGAATTTCTCTAAATAATAGTGATTTAGAGTATTTTTGAATGTCTAGAGTTACATGTCTAAAGAGAGCTTTAATTACTTTGCCTGAGAATTCCCTTTTCATATCCTTTGACCATTCCTCAATTGGGAAATGACTTGTATTATATCAGTTTTGTGAAGGGTAATTTGATAGAGATCACATGAGAATTTGAACCTTCTTGAACACCTTGTCTCCAAGCTATGCTTTTACTCTTACAAATCTGAATTAGTGGAACCTGGAAAGAAGACACTTTTCAGAAGTATTGAAAGCAAAGGTCCACCCTATTACCTCATTCCTTCTAATTCTTTTACCTAAGCTGTTTTGTTTGGGAGAGGGGTATTTTAAATTTCATCTTAACAACATGATCTCGCCTGCCTGAAATCTATATAAGGTTCGATATACCCCTTAACCCCAATGGACCATGTTAAAAACCCGTCTTTCAGACATAAGTGCAGTTCTGCTGGACCATAGTCTAACATGGAATGAGACAGTGAACCATATTTTTAGAGCTAAAGAACTGTATTTAGTTATGAATTTGCACAAGGCAGGAATAGGAGAAAAGTAACCAGGTAGATGTTGTCTCCAACTAGGTCCCTCTCATAGAAAGCTGGACATGGTGATAAGTGAACAAGATGGGCAAAGGACTCTTGTTATGGGATGGACTCAAGGAAGTCCTTAAGCATCCATGAAAATGCTTCTGAACATTGTGACAGTAGAGTTGAGAAACTGGAATTACGAGGGGAGTGTAAGGAATGTTGGATTTAGAATCAGAAGAAATGGACTCATATCTTGACTCTGTTACTACTTAAGTGAACTTGGGAAAGTTATTTACTCAAATCCTTAGTTTCTTATTCTATCAAATGAGAGAGTTTAACTAGATGAACCACAATGCCCCTTCCAGCTCTAAACCCAAAGAGTTCATTTCCCACTAGAGCCAAGGAAAGAATTGAACCTCTTACCACCTAACTTGACCTAACATAACTACCTTCTCTGCTTGTGGATATAGATCTGGGCTCTCATTCTGAGATGGGAACTGAATGGGAAGAATTAGAAGGAGATCCATATGCTGCCTAGCCTGATCTTCTTCCATGAGCAGGAATCCCCAAGTCTGCTGCCTCCTCAAGGCTTTTCTCCCTTTTGAGTACTGCCCTTGTAGCATACAAGCTCCCTTAATGGAGACTTGAGATTGTCTTGGCTCTCTCAGAAGTGACATTACACTTGGAAAAATGTGACCACTCATCGTCTAAAGGAAGAATAAGATCTCCCTGTCTCCTGTCTTCTTAGAACCAGCATTAAACACAATTAGTACCACAGTGGAGATTTTGTTCGTTTCTTGGTCTTGACCCTATTCTTGGAGGGAACTTGGGTGAGTGAATAGCTGGCTTTCCTTTCCTGCCATCTGGAGAGGGTTTCATCCCAGCCAAAGGTCAACAAGTCCTGGCTGAGTCAAACACTGGAGTAATATTCAGATAGATAGGCTAAATGTCTTCTCTACCTTTCTGTATTTCTCTACTTTCAATCAATCTCTTTTGTAAATAAAAGCTATTAAAAAGTCATTTCAACTTTGAGCAGTACTACTTTAAATTGGTGACCACCATATTATTTATAATGTTCACGTGTTTTATTCAAAGTATTAAAATTTAATTCCTACAGTCAGAATTGGAGATGCCAGGTCAGATTCTACTCTTTCCCCAGGCATGGGGGTCAACTCTTCTTTCATTTCCTCATGCTTGGTCATGGGGGTCAGCTCTTCTTTCATTTCCCCAAGCTTACATCTGAGAAGCAAAGTGGATCTTCTCATATGACCATATCTCCAGGCCCCATGAATCTCAGGACCGATGTCTCAATCTCTAGGCCAGCCACCAGTTCAGGGTTGTGTTCACCTTCCCAGGGAAAATCAAATGGGAAATTGATTCCAGGTCAACTGCCCCTCTGCCCACCTGACTGCCAAACTTCATTAGCTCAGCTACTGAGGCAAACACCCCAAGGCTAGGGCACAACCATCAGGGACTGGCCTGCCCTTCAGCTCTCCCCTGACAAGGGACTCTAATTTTCTTCTGCACACATACTGACTCATGAACAAGTTTATCTAGATTTATGATCAGGTATCTAATGACATCAGACAACAACATTCTCACCCGGGTCACCACCTTGACTGAGGCAGCTAGACTTTTTCTGTTCATTCCCAGAGGCATGTACCTCTGGCAAGCTGCATTTGCTGTCCAACCTCACCTTAGACTCTTCTTCTATGTTCAACCACTTGTAAACCTTAAAATTTCTTAGACTTATAATTATTGGAAATTTCACTATTGGGAAATTTCATACTTGAAAAATTTCCTATTGATAGTGGAACTCTATTGGAATGTGAACCCCATTGGCATGGGAGGTTCCTCCTCCTCCCTTCTTAAGATTACTTTAGGACAGAAAGCTTTTGCTGAACAATGGAAAGGGCTTTGACCTATGCTTAAGCATAGAACAGGAATTTCTTTGAGTCATGATTGATTTTAGAATTGATACAAGGGAGATACTTGGAATGACAGAACCAGGTCTTGGAAATTGCAATCTCCACCCTACTCTGTCCTAACAGGATTTAGGAAGGGCTGCAGCATAGATCAAAATTTAATTATTCCAATCTCTACCCTACTCAGGGTAACAGGATTTAGGAAGGGCTGTAGCAAAAGATCAAGATTTAATTATTTGAGAATATGAACTTCAACAGACATGTGCAAAGCCACAGACCTCTGGGCGGTCCTGGGTTAAACTAGAGCCACCATTGGCACAGGGAAAATGATGGACAGTGATTGGTAGGTGTGAGAACTGAGGGGAGGGAACTTGGATGGTTTCCTTAAAGATAGCGGGGTCTGAGGACTAAAGAGGAGTGGTTGGAGAGTTTGGGCTCTGAGTGGTTGGAGAGGTGCCCTGAGAAGCTTGCTCAGAAGGAAGGTGGTGGTGGAGACCTCTGAGACTGTTTCTCCGTTTTGGTCACGTGAGTAATAGGGACTGATCTCCTTTCTTTGCCTCAGCTATCTAAGGGCTTGGGCCTTTTGGCCAAGCCTAAACAGAATGGGTATTTAAGCCCTATTCCCTTCTCTCCCCTTTCTCTCTCCCTCTCTCTCTCTATCTCTAATTCCTTTCTTCCTCCTGTTTGTAATTAAACTCTATAAAAGGTTGACGGCTGACTTGAGTTTTCATTTAGGAATTACATAGCTGAATTCCTTGGTGACCTTAAATTAATATATATCAGTCTTTTAAAGTGATTTCCTTGTCACATTGTGGCTGACCACACGGGAGTCTAAAGAATTCTCTCAATAAACTTCTGAAATTCCTTGCCTTTTTTCTATACCGTCTCACCACTTAGTCCCTTTTAACAAAAAACTTGGCTTAAAGACACAGCTGCTAGAATACATGAGTATGAAAAACTTTTTCTCTCTTCTATTTTCTCCTTAAGTTAAATTGGAATCAGCAGTTTTTATTTTTCTTCCCTTTAATCTTTTTTTTTTATTTTAATTTTTTTTAATATTATTTTATTTGGTCATTTTCATACATTATTCACTGGAAACAAAGATCGTTTTCTTTTCCTCCCCTCCCCTTCCCCCCCCCCCCCACCTTTCCCTCTCCCATAGCCGACGCATGATTCCACTGGTTATCACATGTGTTCTTGACTCGAACCCATTTCCCTGTTGTTGGAGTTTGCATTATAGTGTTCATTTAGAGTCTCTCCTCAGTCTTATCTCCTCCAACCCTGTAGTCAAGCAGTTGCTTTTCAGCGGTGTTTTTACTCCCACAGTTTATCCTCTGCTTGTGGGTAGTATTTTTTTTTAGATCCCTGTAGATTGTTCAGGGAAATTGCATTGATACTAATGCAGAAGTCCATCACCTTTGATTGTACCACAATGTATCAGTATCTGTGTATAATGTTTTCCTGGTTCTGCTCCTTTCGCTCTGCATCACTTCCTGGAGGTTGTTCCATTCTCCATGGAATTCCTCCACTTTATTATTCCTTTTAGCACAATAGTATTCCATCACCGACATATAACACAATTTGTTCAGCCATTCCCCAATTGAAGGGCATCCCCTCATTTTCCAATTTTTGGCTACCACAAAGAGGGCAGCCATGAATATTTTTGTACAAGTCTTTTTGTCCATTATCTCTTTGGGGTACAAGCCCAGCAGTGCTATGGCTGGATCAAAGGGCAGACAGTCTTTTATTGCCCTTTGGACATAGTTCCAAATTGCCCTCCAGAATGGTTGGATCAATTCACAACTCCACCAGCAATGAATTAATGTCCCCACTTTGCCACATCCCCTCCAGCATTCATTACTTTGCATAGCTGTCATGTTAGCCAATCTGCTAGGTGTGAGATGATACCTCAGAGCGGTTTTGATTTGCATCTCTCTGATTATAAGAGATGTAGAGCACTTTTTCATGTGCTTATTAATAGTTTTGATTTCTTTGGCTGAGAATTGCCTGTTCATGTCCCTTGCCCATTTGTCAATTGGAGAATGGCTTGATTTTTTGTACAATTGATTTAGTTCTTTATAAATTTGAGTAATTAAACCTTTGTCAGAGGTTTTTATGAAGATTGTTTCCCAATTTGTTGCTACCCTTCTGATTTTGGTTACATTGGTTTTGTTTGTACAAAAACTTTTTAATTTGATGTAATCCAGATTATTTATTTTGCATTTTGTAACTCTTTCTAATTCTTGCTTGGTTTTGAAGTATTTCCCTTCCCAAAGGTCTGACATGTATACTATTCTGTGTTCGCCTAATTTTCTTATAGTTTCCTTCTTTATGTTCAAGTCATTCATCCATTTTGAATTTATCTTGGTGTAGGGTGTGAGGTGTTGATCTAAGCCTAATCTTTCCCATACTGTCCTCCAATTTTCCCAACAGTTTTTATGAAATAGTGGATTTTTGTCCCAAAAGCTGGGATCTTTGGGTTTGTCATATACTGTCTTGCTGAGGTTGCTTGCCCCCAAGCTGATCCTCCACTATTCCACTGATCCTCCTTTCTGTCTCTTAGCCACTACCAAATTGTTTTGATGACCGCTGCTTTGTAATATAGTCTGAGATCTGGGACTGCAAGACCCCCTTCCTTTGTATTTTTTTTCATTAATTCCCTGGATATCCTTGATCTTTTGTTCTTCCAAATGAACTTTGTTATGTTTTTTTCTAAATCAGTAAAAAAAAATTTTGGAAGTTCCATGGGTATGGCACTAAATAGATAGATGAGTTTGGGTAGGATGGTCATTTTTATTATATTGGCTCGTCCTACCCATGAGCAGTTAATGTTCTTCCAATTGTTCAAGTCTAGTTTTAGTTGTGTGGAAAGTGTTTTGTAGTTGTGTTCATATAGATCCTGTGTTTGTCTCGGGAGATAGATTCCTAAGTATTTTATTTTGTCTTGGGTAATTTTGAATGGGATTTCTCTTTCTAGTTCTTGCTGCTGAGCTGTGTTGGAATTATATAGAAATGCTGATGACTTATGTGGGTTTATTTTGTATCCTGCAACTTTGCTAAAGTTGTTGATTATTTCAATTAGCTTTTTGGTTGAATCTCTAGGATTCTTTATGTAGACCATCATGTCATCTGCAAAGAGCGATAGCTTAGTCTCCTCCTTGCCTATTTTGATGCCTTCAATTTTTTTTCTTCTCTAATTGCTACTGCTAGTGTTTCTAATACAATGTCAAATAATAGAGGTGATAATGGGCATCCTTGTTTCACTCCTGATCTTAATGGGAATGGATTTAGTTTATCCCATTGCAGATGATATTAGCTGATGGTTTTAGATATATACTGTTGATTATTTTGAGGAATGACCCTTCTATTCCTATGCTTTCTAGTGTTTTTAGTAGGAATGGGTGTTGTATTTTATCAAAGGCTTTTTCTGCATCTATTGAGATAATCATGTGGTTCTTGTTGGTTTGCTTGTTGATGTGGTCAATTATGTGGATAGTTTTCCTAATGTTGAACCAGCCCTGCATCCCTGGTATAAATCCTACTTGATCATGGTGGATGACCCTTCTAATCACTTGCTGGAGTCTTTTTGCTAGTATCCTATTTATGATTTTTGCATCTATATTCATTAGGGAGATTGGTCTATAATTTTCTTTCTCTGTTTTTGGCCTGCCTGGTTTTGGAATCAGTACCATGCTTGTGTCATAAAAGGAGTTTGGTAGGACTCCCTCTTTGCTTATTATGTCAAATACTTTGTATAGTATTGGGATTAACTGTTCTCTGAATGTTTGATAGAATTCGCTGGTGAATCCATCAGGCCCTGGGGATTTTTTCTTAGGAAGTTCTGTGATGGCCTGTTGGATTTCTTTTTCTGATATGGGATTATTTAAGAAAACTATTTCTTCTTCTGTTAGTCTAGGCAATTTATATTTTTGTAAATATTCATCCATATCACCTAGGTTGGTATATTTATTGCCATATAGTTGGGCAAAGTAGTTTTTAATGATTGCCTTAATTTCCTCTTCATTGGAGGTGAGATCCCCCTTTTCATCCTTGATGCTATTAATTTGCCTTTCTTCTTTCCTTTTTTTAATTAAATTAACCCGTACTTTGTCTATTTTGTCTGTTTTTTCAAAGTACCAGCTTCTAGTCTTGTTTATTAGCTCAATCGTTCTGTCACTTTCTATTTTATTAATTTCTCCCTTAATTTTTAGGATCTCTAGTATGGTTTTCTTCTGGGGGTTTTTAATTTGTTCATTCTCAAGTTTTTTGATTTGCATTTCCAATTCCTTGGTCTCTGTCCTCCCTAATTTGTTAATATATGCACTCAGGGATATGAATTTTCCTCTAAGTACTGCCTTGGCTGCATCCCATAAGGTTTGAAAGGATGTTTCGCCGTTGTCATTTTCTTCAACAAAATTGTTAATTGTTTCTATGATTTCTTCTCTAACTATCCGATTTTGGAGTATCATGTTATTTAATTTCCAATTAATTTTTGATTTGGTTCTCCATGTACCCTTGCCGATCAATATTTTAATTGCCTTGTGATCTGAAAAGGCTGCAGTTAATATTTCTGTTTTTCTGCATTTGAGTGCCATGTTTCTATGACCTAGTGTATGATCTATTTTTGTGAATGTGCCATGTGGTGCTGAAAAGAAGGTGTATTCTTTTTTGTCCCTATTTATTTTTCTCCATATGTCTATTAATTCTAATTTTTCTAAGATTTCATTCACCTCTTTTACCTCTTTCTTATTTATTTTTTGATTTGATTTATCTAAATTTGATAGTGGTTGGTTCAAGTCTCCCACTAATATGGTTTTACTGTCTATTTCCTCCTTCAATTCTCCTAGTTTCTCTATTAAAAATCTGGATGCTATACCATTTGGTGCATACATGTTGATTAGTGATATTTCCTCATTGTCTATACTTCCTTTTAGCAGAATATATTTACCTTCCCTGTCCCTTTTGATCAGGTCTATTTGTACTTTGGCTTTGTCAGATATCATGATTGCAACTCCTGCCTTCTTTCTATCGGTTGAGGCCCAAAAGGTCTTACTCCGACCTTTAATTCTAACCTTGTGAGTGTCAACCCGTCTCATATGTGTTTCTTGAAGACAACATATGGTAGGGTTTTGGGTTCTAATCCAATCTGCTATTTGTCTGAGTTTTATGGATGAGTTCATCCCATTCACGTTCAAAGTAATGATTGTTATTTGTGGATTCGCTGGCCTTTTGATATCTTCCCCTAGTTCTGACCTTTCTTCTTTAGCTTTCTTCTTTTGAACCAGTGAGAAAGTGTCATTCCCCTAGTCCCCTCCCTTGAGATGCTTCCCTTTCTAGCCCCTCTCTTTTTATGCTCCCTTCTCCTCCCCCCTCTCCTTCCCTCCCTTTTTGTACTCCCTCCCCCCTCCCCCTCCTTGATTTTCCTTTCTTTCTTGCCCTAATGGATAAGATAGAATTCAGGATCCCACTGGAGCTAGATGTTCTTCCCTCTCAGATTTGATTTCACTGAGAGTAAGGTTTAAGTAATTCCACTTCACGCTCTCTTCCTCTCCTTCTCATATGAGAGTTCTTCCCCTCCCCTTCCCATGTGTATCTTTATATGGGAAAGATTATTCTATTGATTCCCCCCTATTTCTTGAAGTTAATCTTAGTATTATCGTGGTTCCCCCCTCCCTTTTCCTTTCTGTGCCCCAACTTTCCCCAAATCTTCTTAATGCCCCAATCTTTCCCTATGCATGTTTCTTCTAACTACTCTTATGATGATACAATTTATGAGAGTTATACAAAACATTTTCCCCACATATTAATATATATAATTTGATGTAAATGTAGTCCTTATAGAAGAGAGTTTGACTTAAAGAAAAAGATAAGATTTATCTCCTTTTCCCTTTCTTTCATATTTACCTTTTCATGTTTCTCTTGCTTTCTGTGCTTGGATATCGAACTTTCCACAGAGCTCTGGTCTTTTCTTAGCAAATGCTTGGAAATCTTCTATTTTGTTGAATGCCCATACTTTCCCCTGGAAGTATATAGTCAGTTTTGCTGGGTAGTTGATTCTTGGTTGGAGACCCAGCTCTCTTGCCTTTCTAAATATCGTGTTCCATGCTTTGCGGTCTCTTAGTGTATTAGCCGCTAAGTCATGTGTGATCCTTATGGGAGCCCCCTTATATCTGAAGCTCTTCTTCTTGGCTTCTTGTAGGATTTTCTCCTTTACTTGGAAGCTCTTGAATTTGGCAATTACATTCCTAGGCGTTGTCTTTTGGGGATTTAGTATACAAGGTGTTCTATGAATCCTTTCTATTTCTATTTTGCCCCCTTGCTCCAGAACGTGGGGGCAATTTTCTTTTATAATCTCCTGTAGAATAATATCCAATTTGTTGTTTACCTCTGGTTTTTCTGGGAGACCGATAATACGGAGATTTTCTCGTCTTCCTCTGTTCTCCAGGTCTGTGACCTTCTCAGTGAGATATTTTATGTTTTCTTCCAATTCATTAATTATTTGGGTTTGCTTTATTGATTCTTGCTGTTTTATCATCTCACTTTCTTCGAGGTGCTTAATTCTGGTCATTAGGGACTGGTTTTGCTTTTCAGCCTTGTCTGCCCTTCTATTGGATGCTTTGAGTTCTTTTTCCAAGTGAGCATCCTTATATGTCAGACAGCTGATCTCTTTCTCCCATTTTTCTTTCCAGGTTTCCATCTTTTGGATAAGTTCCAGTTTGAGATCTTCCAGAGCTTGTTGATAGTTTCCATTTTGGGAGGCGTGTTCTGAATTTTTTTGGATTTCCTCCTCATTCTCCTCTTTTCCTTGGGTACTTCCACCATAAAAGTTTTCAATAGTCAGTTTTTTCCCTTTCTTCCTGGAGGCTTGATTTTGGGCCATGTGAGCCATCCCTTTGGTGGTTTTATTCCCCTTTCCATTTTGGTCTGGGGTCTGGGTTATATGAGCGGTTTTTCTGTGAATTTAGGTTGCTTCAGACTAGTTCTTCCCAGCCTCCAAGCCCAGGTATTCAGCTCCGCCCAGATAATCAGCGCGTGGTCCGCGTTGTTCAGCGAATCCCGCCCCAAGTACAGTTCCGCTGGATTCTCCAGTGAAAGCGCCCTGAGACGTTTTTTCCTGGCAGTCCCCAGATCCCAAGGACCCTGGAGTGCCCCCCCAGACAGAGACGCTCCCCACTCACTCGCTGTCCCGGTGAGCGCTCACGTAGCTCACTCTGGTTTAGTGGGGGAGGTGGGGTGGGGGAAGGGCGGCTCAGTTCACTTTTCTGTGCAAGCTTTTCCTTCTTATTTTAGTGTGGAAATGTTCAAGCCCCATGTACCTTTGCCTCTGTGGGGTACTGGGGAGTCCTTCTGTTCCTCCAAAGGTGATTTTATGCTCCTTTGATGTAGTCTATTTCGTTCAGTGCCGGGGAGAGGAAGCGTGTGGCTTATAGATTGCAGCCATGATTACCCGGAAGTTCTCTTCCCTTTAATCTTAAGGGACAGCTGGGTGGCTCAGCGGATTGAAAGCCAGGCCTAGAGACAGAAGGTCCTGGGTTCAAATCGGACCGCAGATACTTCCCAGCTGTGTGACTCTGATAGGCAGAAAACAGCTGTTTTAAATCTCAGCAACAAGACCCTAAAGTCCTGGCTGGAAGAGCTGTTTCTAAATATCCTTTCCCTTAAGGAACAGCTTCCTGGATTAGGGAAAAAAAACCTGTGGAAAGCTTGTTGCTTTGCCCTGCTCCCCACATGTTTTGTGAAATTACAATATATATATATATAAATGAGTACTACATTCTTTGACAATTATATGGCAGCTGAAGAATTAGGGGCATTGAGGAATGAAGGATACCTCCAAATTTTTATATTAATAGGTACTGTCATTTTTGTACTCCTCAATACTATATTTAGAGATGCTAAAATAAAAATTATTGAGGATAAAATAGAAAAAATTGAGGATAAAATGCAAGCCCAATTAGAAGATCTAAAATGTTTCTTACAGGATCAATGGGCAAACACTCAATCTACCAGAAACAGACCTGTTTCTGAACCTTTGAATGAGGACATTTCCCTCCCTGAAATAGAGATGGAAAACACCTTCCCTATAGCCCAGTTAATAGACTGCTTCTCTCGTGTAGTGCAAATCTTGTCTGAATTTAATCCCCAAAAACCTTCCCCTGCAATCCCAGTTTCTCATGTTCCCTCTCCTACAGAAAACCAAATTCCAACACAAAGGAGATCTTGTCCTCCTAGAGAAACCTGTCCTTGTCAAACTGACCCACAGGTACAAAATTCAACTAGAGGCCTGTTTCCTCTAAGAGAAGTACCTGAAATTGGACGGAATGGGGATGTGGTGACTTTAAGACATAGGATACCGTTTACTCCCCAAGAAATAAATGAATTGACACAAAATATCCCCACATATGAACAAGATCCTTTTCTAGTAACAAAAAAGATGGGAGACATATTTTTTCAGTATAATTTGTCTTACAAGGACATTGAGAACTTACTACAGGCTTTTTTAAGTGAACGTGAAAAAAATAAAATAATTGCTCATGTTTTGTTGACATTTGTTGACAAAACCTGGGGGCGTAATGCAGCACATTGGCCATCTCAGGATCCCGAATGGGACTATAACAATCCTGAGGATTATCTACAACTATACCCTTGTAGAGAGGCCATCCTCACGGCAATGAAGGAATGTGCAGACAGTACAGATAAGTGGATGGAACTGGAAAAAATTAAGAAAAAGGAAGAAGAAGCACCCTCCAGATTTTTGGATAGAATTATCGAGTTTAGGGACAGATACTTAGATTGGGACTTAACTAAAGAGAGTAGTTTAAGACAAGTTAGAAGAATCTTTGTAAATAACTCTTGCAAAGTAATTAAGAATTATTTTAGAACACAATGCCCAAGATGGTCAGATATGGATCTTGAAGAATTGCGAAAAACAGCTATATATGTTTTAAAGGGAAACAAGGAAAAGGAGGAAGAAAATGATGATGACATGGAGGAAATGAAGAAAAAAATGAGATATTTAATAGATAGGATGACTAAATTAGAAAGTGGGCATGATAATGAACCAACGACAATTGCCCCTCTCCAGAAATCCAATTATCAATCCACTACTTGCCACTTCTGTGAGAAGAAGGGCCACAAAATGATGGAATGTAGAACCTTTCTTAAGATGATAGGAAGGAATACACAGTTTAATAATAGCTTTAGAAATAATAACTATAGACATGATGATAATGGTTATAGAAACCAGAATTCTAGAAATTATAATAATGACTATGGAAATAACTATAATGAATATAGAAATCAGAACTTTAGAAACCAGAATTATAGAAATAGGAATTGGGAAAATAATGACATTGCTCAAAATGAAGAAAATGATAATACTCAACAACAATATATGAGAAATGGAGCTCGTCCAAAACATACTCGAGGTGCTAATGACCCTCAGAGAGGTGCCCTTCAGGAGGGTGCCCAAGGAACTTCCTAATATAATGAAGATGATTCTTCTTAGATTGTATTGATTTTGTTGATATTAATTAACCTTTTTCAGTTTTTTTTTTCTCCTCTCCAAATAGTAGGAAAGAATGAACAAAGAACTTAAGACTATGATTGGCAAATTATGCACTGAGACCCATTTAAAATGGCCTGAAATTCTCCCTCTGGCCCTATTTTATCTTAGAAGCAGGCCTAGAGGAGACTTACATATTTCACCATTTGAGATGCTTTTTGGACATCCACCTATACAGGCTAAGCCTTTCTCCCCGGCTTATACATCGCTATTAGGGGGAGATATTACTATTGCTTCCTATATACAGGAGTTACAGCACAAACTATGTGAACTTCATGAATCCAGAGCTGCAGTACAAGCTGGACCATTAGACTTTTCTCTGCATGACCTGAACCCAGGAGATAAAGTTTATATCAAGAATTTCAAGCGAACTGGAGCAACTCAACCTTCATGGGAAGGACCATTCCAAATATTATTAACTACTCCAACATCTATAAAGATTGGAGAAAGGGACTCTTGGATTCACTGCTCACATGTGAAGAAAGCATCTTCTGCTGAGACTGATTGACTGTATCCTATCATATGAATTGTGACTCTATCTTATCATATGAATTGGAGATAATAATCCATAGACAAATGGAAGCTGTTTTTTTTTCAAGAATATATTGAATTACTGATTTTTTTCTCTTATTTTTATTATTTCTTTTCTTTTATTTTTTGATCAGAATATTTGATTTTTTTCTCATTTTTTGTACTGAAGGTACACAGAATTAATAGTAATATTATTTTTCCCTGCAGTAATATAAGTTAATATATATATACTTTTGCTATAATATCAATATATGCCTCAAAGCTTTAAACTATGGGAACCTGCCATTTATTGATAAAATATTATAGGACTGTGATTAATGTTTGTGTCTGATTCCAGGAAAAGGGATAAAAACAAGGAGCACAGACTAAACCTGAATAGTGCCAATAGAGCACACAAGAAATATTAAAGTGAGACTCGAGGTTGCGATGCTTAACTTATGTTTAAGTCGTAGGAATTCCTTGTATCTACACTCTTTATGAAGTACTCAAACAAGTACAAAGCTTGACTATCATGCTGGCTCCCTATATCCCTGAATGGAAAAAATCAGACAAGGGAATGACATTTCCCCATCAAAATAGAATTCTAATTCTTTTCTTCTTATATTATGGCAACTTCCTGTAGTCTTGGCTACAAATGGCTAAGTGAAATATTACTGCATTCTGTCCTACATACTTGTGGGATAGAAATTACTTTTAACTGGACCTATACACGACCTATTTTGAATTTTTCTTATGTTTTTATTATTTTTCTATTCTTTTGATAATTGACACATACATCCCCATAACTGAACATTGCATTCTGAGCTAAACTTGATATTTTTTTCAATACTACTTCAGGGGGGATTGTATTTTAATTTAAAATCTAAGAATTTTTTTTATTTTTGAATTTTTTTCATTTGTTTGTTTGAGATTGTATTTTTATAAAAACCCAAGAATTTTGAATTTTGTTTAAGATTTTACTGTTATAAAAATCAAAGATTTTGATTCCGTTCGAGAAAAGATCTTCAAGATAAAAGCTTGAAATTTTTATATCCAGAGAATGAACTGTTGCAGAACGATGCAGAAAACCTACACTTCATCAAGAAGATTAAGAATGAACTTTGGATGTGATTGATTGGACTCAACTTTTGATTGAACATTTATTGTAACTGTACACATTTATGCCAAAAGGGACTCCCCTAATTTGGGTTTCTGTCAATGCGCCTGGCAAACATTGGTTTTGCTTTCTTTTCTTTTCTATTTCCTCTCTCACTATTCTAATTTGTCTTAGAAAATTGAATATTGTGTATATCTTTAGTTAGAAGTGAATTTAGAACTACAAAATGATTATGTTAAATGATCAATGGGGAGACTAGTCTCAAAATGATCATCAGGGGGGATTGTAAACCTGAAAATTTCTCAGACTTATAATTGTTGGAAATTTCACTATTGGGAAATTTCATACTTGAAAAATTTCCTATTGATAGTGGAACTCTATTGGAATGTGAACCCCATTGGCATGGGAGGTTCCTCCTACTCCCTTCTTAAGATTACTTTAGGACAGAAACCTTTTGCTGAACAATGGAAAGGGCTTTGACCTATGCTTAAGCATAGAACAGGAATTTCTTTGAGTCATGATTGATTTTAGAATTGATACAAGGGAGATACTTGGAATGACAGAACCAGGTCTTGGAAATTGCAATCTCCACCCTACTCTGTCCTAACAGGATTTAGGAAGGGCTGCAGCATAGATCAAAATTTAATTATTCCAATCTCTACCCTACTCAGGGTAACAGGATTTAGGAAGGGCTGTAGCAAAAGATCAAGATTTAATTATTTGAGAATATGACCTTCAACAGACATGTGCAAAGCCACAGACCTCTGGGCGGTCCTGGGTTAAACTAGAGCCACCATTGGCACAGGGAAAATGATGGACAGTGATTGGTAGATGTGAGAACTGAGGGGAGGGAACTTGGATGGTTTCCTTAAAGATAGAAGGGTCTGAGGACTGAAGGGGAGTGGTTGGAGAGGTGCTCTGAGAAGCTTGCTCTGAAGGAAGTTGGAGGTAGAGGCCTCTAAAAATGTTTCTCCATTTTGGTCACATGAGTAATAGGGACTGATCTCCTTTCTTTGCCCCAGCTATCTAAGGGCTTGGGCCTTTTGGCCCAGCCTAAACAGAAGGGGTATTTAAGCCCTATTCCCTTCTCTCCCCTTTCTCTCTCCCTCTCTCTCTCTATCTCTAATTCCTTTCTTCCTCCTGTTTGTAATTAAACTCTATAAAAGTTTGACGGCTGATTTGAGTCATTTAGGAATTACATAGCTGAATTCCTTGGCGACCTTAAATTAATATATATCAGTCTTTTAAAGTGATTTCCTTTTCACACACTCCACATCCTAGGGTAGCACCTCTTCTCCTGGAATTACCCCATTCTCTGGGGCCCCAACAACATTTTTTACCCACACTGTCTCAGAGCAGAACAAAGGATAGATAGCAGAACAAGGGAGATAGGAGAACAAAGGAAATTATTTATATATGTCATCCTCAATTGACAAGGAGACCCAGTGGACATCTGCCTCTTCCCCCTCAGGGTCCACACTCACAAGCAGACATCCCTCCCTCATCTCTGCTTCAGGCTTTGATGCTTTCATTTCAACCCTATTCATGAGTATTTGTGCTCTCTCCCCTCCTATCTGGAGGGTCAGATTTGAGGTGGGGGAGGTGGATTCATTTGTGTCTTGATGGTTGATGAATCCCTGTGTCTTTAACAGGAAACCATGTCCCTCCTTGATAGTTCCCCCTCAGGTTCTCTATTTCCATCCACTCAAGATCCCTGACCTCTGTTGAGCCCTCTAGTTCCCCACACTGGTAATGAGGGTAGCCTTGCGGTCTTTGGGGTTAAAATGACCCTCTCCATTGGGTAAAAATTGCACTTTTTCATTCTTATCAAATACTTTTGATGTGATACAGAATTGGACTGTGCAATGTGTATAATCCTGGAGGTTCTTTAAGGAAGGGATGAAATTGTTAGGGTCAGTGTTGCAGACCACCCAAGGAGCACGCGAAGACAATGCAATTCAAGCAGGGAAAAGCCTTTATTACTAGTACACTATCACTAGCATGCTAGGGCACAGCTCAGCAAAGCAGTTCCATCCTCCCAGAGTTGGGACTCTACATATATACCTCACAATATTACTTAACCTGGAGGATTGTTTAAACCCTAGAGCACTTTATGGCTAGTTATTTCTCTGAAATGTTGCAACAGTTCTGAAACACCCTACCGTCAGCTATCTGCTGAAATGTTTGCAACTGGGCAGCATAGCTGGAGGATGTGTTTATCAAATGGGTTGGAGGTCCTGTGTCCCTTTTCCTTTACTTCATTCCTCACTTTTTTCAGGGACCGCCATGAGGAATCATCCTCATGGGAAAGGCCTCATCCCGGGGGAACCCTCTTCTGTAGCCATGGGTAGATCCAGGGCCCAAAGGTTAAGAGGAAGAGAAGTACTAGGAGGGGGCCTACAAATGCTGAGATCAAAGTCGTGAGCCTGGGGGATGTCTCAAAAACTTGCAGGTACCACGCCTCAGATTCGGACAGAGCCTGGTCGCAGGAACATAGGCTCTTCTGAAGTTCTGCCAGGAACTCTCCAATATGGTCTGTGTAGAAGCAACACCCCTCCCGAAGGGCAGCACAGAGAATAGAAGATCTAGCCCTCTCCAGTTAAGACCTTTGAGTCTATGGAGTCTTTAGCTACACAGGAGGTCAAACCTGAGGATGCGCACAACCATTGGGCGCCTTTGGGTGGGAGAAGGTATTTACTGTTGCTAGGAGTCACGAGGATGTAAGGGAGCAAAGGAATTTCCCTGACAATATTCAGCCCGAGTTTCTTGGGGTACAATGCCCATGTCATCTCCCCCCTCTCCTAATATGTAAGTGAAAAGGGATGGCGGTCTCTGTCTTCTGTAACTTCTTCACAGCTGAGAATGGGCATAGAGTATTCCCTGCCTATGTTAGGAGAGAGAGAGGTATTGACTGTAGGCCACGTCCAGAGCTTCAGGCTGGGATGCTCGCCGTGGTTAGGGTGGCATCTGGCATTGGGGTGACTCTCATGAGTGCTTTTACCCTAGAAGCAACTAGGGAGATGACAGGGTTACAAATACAAAGTCCACAGTCCCCACAGAGGAGTAGACAAAAATGGAGTGGTTGCTAATCTCCTTAAGGCCTCAGGTCTTGAATATACCTCAGAGGCACTGAGACCTTGGGCTAGAGGCCTGGGGTTCTCTCCACCTTGGGGGTGCTACATAGAGACCCAACAGTTAGAGGGCCCCACTTTGGCTGCTTCTTCTCCAAGCTGAATCAGAGAATTATATGTCCAGCTGGCTGGGCATGCATGATTTAAAACATAGAAGAAGACCCAAAATTTAAGGAAAGATATAGTTATGGCCATGTAGTTAAAGGCTAAAGTAAAAGGGGTTAAGAGTGCAGAGAGGGAAAGGCTGTGGGCACAGGGTCTTAGGGACATGTCCTCAGTGAGTGCCTGGGTCCTAGGTAGATGGGAATCTGGGCAAACACTAGAACACCAGAGAGAAACAGAGATTACACATTTGTCTTTGCGGATCTTAGCCAACAGACTTTTTCAGAAATCATCTTCTGACAGGAATAGATCCCTTTAGGAAATGGGATTCCTGAGTTGTTTGCAGAGCTTGTATGTGATGTCTTTGTTAAAAGAATATCCTTTTGCAAAACACTCATTAACTATAACCTCTATAAACACTTGAGTAACAACACTTTACAGATGTATTCCTTTACCTCAGATTCCGGGGGAAATTCAAGGAAGCTTTGAGCTATATTTCCAAACTCAAGATCCAAACCTCAACTGTGGTAAAATTAAGACTGCAAATACAAGTCATCTATGAATAAACTTCACCTACTTCTCAAAGTATGTTCCCTAACAATTTGAGAATGTTCAATTATTAACCTAATAGGTTGTTTGGGGAAATGGAAACTTTAATTTTCCAATTTGTATTATGTGCTGATTATGGGAATGTCACAAAGGTAGAAGGCCCAAAAAGGGAAAATATCTCCTCATGTCACAAAGGACACAGTGAGTGACTTCATGTACCAAGCAAAGCTGTCACTGCCATTATTGTTTCACTCAATTGGCAGTCTAGATGGTCAGGAAAGTCCAGTCCAAGGTGAGCTTTGGGCTGCCTTCTCTAACCATCCTAGGACTGTCTTTCTCCTTAGAGCACTTGCCATTGGATCCCAGGAGCCTTCTTCTGTTCTCCTGAAAGGACAAGTCTGACCCCATTACAGCTTCATAGAATTGCTGCTTATCCGCAGTCCAGAAACAAATTTCCATACCTTCAAACAAGCTTTTCTGACCATTTGCCCTCTCTAAGGATTCCCTGAAGCCTATGAGTCTACATAGCAATTATTCTTGTATATTTTGGCAATGATCAATTTATCACAATTTAGTCACAAAACCTGAACAGGAATGTTGAACTCATGAGCTCTACAGTAAACACAAGTCAGGGCCAGATCCAATCCTGACCTTAGGCCATCTGAAGAAATTAAGACAAGATCAGTCAGGAATTTCTCTAAGGAAGCTTTATGGACTTTAGATCAAAGTCCCTTCCTTCCAAATTCAAATCCAACACACTATCCCACCTTCTCTGACTAACTCATATCAAACAAACATTGGTGGTATTACTTCAATTTCTAATCAGTACCCCAAACGAATTCTGATTTAAAGGATTACATCATGGAAACACTGTCTGTAGCATAGTGCTCATCCATTATAAACTTCAGTTCATAGTACAAATTGGTAAACTGAGGTAACCACTGAGTATTGAACAAAATCTGTGGCACAGGTTTACAATGAGCTTTTGTTTACATCCAAACAATACTTAAAATACATATTTTAGCAGCAACTCCCATAAGAATTGTAAAATTCTGAGCAAGTATTTTCATATATATGTCATTTTCAACTTCCTATCCACTCTTTGGCTACTATGTGCCACAAATATCTTTATACAGATCAAAAATGTAATCAAGATGTCAGCCAATAAATCCCCAAAACTTGTGTGAGGTAACACCAATTACATATCACCCAACTCATTTTATCACTCTGGACATGGAATGTTTGCATTAACATCCCACAGCTTCAAGCAAGCATCTTGGTCAGACAGGGCTGACAACATTCACTTGCTGGAGCACCTGAAAACCTCCAAAATGTACAATTAAAATGTACTCATCTTCAAGTTCTAACACACAGTGATTGTCAACCTTTTGACGTCCCTATTTCAGGCCCTAAGTATCAGTGTGGAACTATTATAAAAACCTCTTTCTCTTTCCTGTGAGCAAGGAAGGGGTTAATAGCTTCTGAGCAATTGATCCTAAGGCTGTTTGGCTTGATTTAGATTTTATTACTTAGCTACCTTGTCCCATCCTTCTTTGCCAGTGAGCTCACTATAATTTAAAAGTTTGAATGCATTGAACCCCTTTTCATAATGATTCACTCTCAATAGATTTCAGTTTGAACCCCACAACTTCCAAATAACTGTGATTATGTCCTTTAGCGATGTTTCAGTGTAACTAGACTGAAGTGCGTAGCATTTTCCTGTACTTCTCTCAAACCTGTCCAAAGTAGAATAGAACCTTCAATTTAGTTTTCTTTTAACTCAAAATATTGCTGCATTCCTAATTAAATTCCATCAATATTATTCCAATTATATCTATTTCATTCCAGAATTCATAGTATCAGTTAGTATCTCTATTCATTACTCTTATTGAAGTGGAGCACTTCATAAAATGAATCCAGACACTCCCAAAATTCAATTATGAACTTATATAGATAGGTTATAAGACATAAAGTTATTTCCTTTCACATACAGGTTCTTATTTGGCAGGCAAGCAAACCTTATCACAGACGTAGTTATGCTTAGAGGTCAGTGAGGAGTGGACAATCCTTAGGTTTGTCCTCAGGGGTTGGTTACTTTCACATGTACTTAATCACTTCTCCTCTAGTTAGCTGCATGTTACCTGGCATTCCAGCCTGACCTCTTTGATATTCCTGAAATTCCTTTTTTTTCCCCCCGACCCTCCTAATTCTTATCCTTTGGCTAATTATAGTCCATTCCCTGGCCTGCCTAACCTGCTTGACCTCCTGGGGGTGGGGGGGAAGGGGAATGGGTTTGTTTCCTGAGAAGAATGTAGGAAGGGATATATCTACTTTTTCTCCTTCAATTTAATTGTCTTCTCTTATTGGGAGACTACTTCATTATTTCTTCTGGCTTCTCTTCTGTACCATTATTGTAAGTAGAGGAAAGGCACTAGACTGTATTTAATCCTCATGACAAGCCCTCTCAATTTCAGGGCTGCTTAAATTTGTCTTGTTAAGGACATACAGTTTGCATATCATAAGCCCTTAACCTTTTTAGGTGGAACAAATACAGTACAAATGCACACATAATTTTTGCTGAATACATGTTCATCTCTAGATCACAAATTCCTTTCTATGCATTTTAAAATAATTCCTATGACCGTAGTCAAATAAAATACTGTTTAGCTCAGTATTAGTATTATGAAATCCTAAGCACAGATTACCCACTTTGAAAACTTCTTGTGTTACATGATTTCTAGTTCTTACAGCACAAGCATTAAAATAAAACTGATCTGAAAGATCCCCAATTTTAAATCCTAGAATAAGTTGTTCTCAACAACATAACAGTTTCTTCTGGATGACTTTTACATCTATAAAGTAGCCATACAATTTCTGTCCTCATAGAATAAAACATTTCTTCTCTGTGTCAGGCAATCACATTTGGACAATCCTCAAAAAATCACCGAAACCATTATGCATTGCAATATCTAACAAAACAACCCTCTAACCATGAGTTTTTTGTGCTCAATAAAAATTCTGGCTAACATTTCACATGTACTGACAAACACCACAATACACTAAATTTGCACCATATCAAAATCATTAGCAATCCTCCCAAGTTGAGAATTGATTTTAAATGCAAATTGCTAACTGTGGAGTAAAAAATCTCCCTTTTCTGCTCAGAATTTCTCTCTTTCGCACCTTTAGGGGACCATCCAAGGGAAGAAAGAGGGAAATATAACTGAACAGGTATTTGCTTTTGTCCTCTGCTAAGGAATTTTGACAGTGGAAAGCTCAAGCATGCAACTCCACCCTTCTTTTCACATAGAGAAGAGACAGTGAAAAAGACAAAGAAAAACAGTAACATACAAAGGTGTGACAAGCATGCTTTGAGAGGAAAAAATAGGCGTTTTTAGGATCCATTCTTAAGAAAAAAATATTTGCAGGGAGAAAAATTCATTAAAACAGTTTCAGCATACTTGGGGAAGCTGTGATGAGCTAAGCCATCTGATTGGCTGATCTGACTTTCTTGTTTCCTCTCTCTCTCTGAACTGATCTTATAAAAAAAACCTGACTCTTTTTGACTGAGATTTCTTAACAAAATGCTCTTGGAGTATCTGGCCAGTTGAGCTGGAAGTGAGCTGTTTCCTGAGTCTGCCTGATTTTCTCAAGGAAGGAACTTTTAAATCCCCTCCTATTCAGATTCTCTCTCCTGCTTAGGAGCTTGCTGCCAGAGCAAGCACAGCCCCTCCCCCATAACCTAGCCCATTGAGATGCAGGTGTGGGAAGTGGAGGAACAGCCACTACATTCCCCACCTTACCTTCATTCCCAATTTATGGGCAAGGGCTTTGAAGTCCAGATAATGGCTCAGAAGCAAGTCCAGGGGGACTGACTGTCCCTGGCCCATGACTGGGATGGAGGAAAGGATCAAGGGTAAAAAAAGAAGAGGAAGAGAACAAGACAGAGAAGCCTTAAGCAGAGTGCCAAAAAGAGGATTTTTCTGTGGCTCAGTAACAAAGAGAACAAGACAGACAAAGAGACAAACAGGCAATGAAGAATTCTCTTTCAACTCCCTCCTTTTACTTGTCCTGTGCCTGCAGTGCACAGTCCCATTCACTTAATTGGTGCCCTAGTGCGTCCACTTCGGGACTTACCTTGCTGGGGACTCAAACCCCAGTCTCAGGGACTTGCACCCTGGACCACCAGAGACTTGAACGCTGGTGCCCCCGACACAATGTCAGGGCAGAGGGACTCAAACCCACTTATGTTCAGGATGAGATTTCAAGACACCGGACAATTCTCCCCATCCATCTCACCGCAATCACTTCCCACAGTTCCCTATGTGGTTCCTCGCAGAAAAACGGGAAATTCATATACTTGGTGGTACACACTCAGAAACAAGAGGATTAGGATTTTTTCCCTGGGGGCTTGGCATAGGACAACCCCTACAATCCGGGGGTACGGGATCTCTTGTCCACTAAGCCTTATGTCCAACCAGAGTCCAAATCTCCCTATACACATTCATACAACCATTCACACTTCCCCAGTCTCACCTCTTGAGAATTGTCACAGGGCCTGGAAAAAGAGCTTCCCTTGTCACGGTGGTCCTCAGGGGGTCACTGGGATGAGCCTCCAAATGTTAGGGTCCAAGTTGCAGACCACCCAAGGAACACACAAAGACAATGCAATTCAATTCAAGGAACACACAAAGACAATGCACACTATCACTAGCATGCTAGGGTACAGCTCAGCAAAGCAGTTCTGTCCTCCCAGAGTTGGGACCCTACATATATACCTCACAATATTACTTAGTCTGGATAATTGTTTAAATCCTAGAGCACTTTATGGCTAGTTATTTCTCTGAAATGTTGCAACAGTCCTGAAACACCCTACGGTCAGCTATCTGCTGAAATGTTTGTAACTGGGAAGCAAAGCTGGGGTATGTGTTTATCAGATGGGTTGGAGGTCCTGTGCACTTTTTCCTTTACTTCAAAATAACCAAAGACACAGAGATTATGCATGAACCTATGGGAGATCTTAGGTCTTTTTATGATGCTTCATATCTGAGGGGACTCCTTGCCTGGCATACAGCAAATAATCAGAAAATATATACTGATGGATAGATTGAACAATTCCCTTTTTTGCGAGCATCAATGAGAAATTGGGTGCTGGCACCCCCATTACAAGCTCAACCTTACAGGAACATACCAAGTTAACAGCCAGCCAGCCCTAGTGCCCACCACTACTGTCAGTGTTTCACGTTAGGAAAAGTCTCTCCTGTCCCCCCTGTACTGGCTAAATCTTCAGGAATGCTTGATTTCTCTTTCTTCCTTTTTGGAAGGTCTCGATTTCATGGATAATTCTTGGGCCCTAGAATCCTTTATTCCTCACAAAATTTAATTCTATCTTCCTCGATTTCTCTATTTAAAACCTTTTCCAATTTCTATTCCTTTGGGATTGTGAATTCGGACACTTCCTTTGGAAGAATTAGGGGAAGCAATATTTTGCCTATTGCTTTTCTTTTTTAAATTTTATTCAATAGTTTAAAAAACTCAATAAAACAAACATATCTATACACAATGAACAAGATTGTACATAAATGAAGTTACAAATCTCTGCTATGTTTAACTTACTTTTCTTCACATATAAATAATAAATTCTGAACACAAGTATCCTTCCTCCTCCCCACCCTATCTGCATCAAAGAAAGTATTATATGGGAGACCAGTATGTTTATACAATTTAAATCTTTAATGTTTTTACCTTTCAGTTTACATGCTGGAGGTAATATTCACAATTTATTCTTCTAGTATTAATTCTGTCATTGTGTATAGTGTTCTCTTGGTTCTACTCATTTCACTATTCATTAGCCTGTGTAGTTCTTTCCCAGTTCCTTAAAAATTTCCCGGTTCATCACTACTTACAGCATAGTACTGTTCAACCACAATCATGTACCACAATTGGTATAGCCAATTCCCAATTAATGGGCATCCCTTCAGTTGCCAATTCTTTGACCCCACAAAGTGAGTTACTTTAAATCTTTTAGAACATATGAGTTCTTTTCCCTTTCCTCTGATCATCTTGGAAAACAGACACAGTTATGGGATTCCTGAGTCTATACAATTTTATGACTATATGCGTAGGTCTGAATAACTCTTCACAATGGATGGATTGGCTGGTTTACAGTTCCACCAACAATGTATTTGTTCTTTTTTTCCACATCCCCTCCAATAATTGCCCTTTGGTCAGTTTAGCCAATCTGATGTGTATGAAAGAATATCTCAGAAGTTGGCATTTCTCTAATCACTAGTGACTTGGAGCACTTTTTTCCTATAACTATATATGGCTTTGATTTCTCCATCTAAAACTTGTCTATTTATAACTTTGGGCCATTTATCAATTTGGGGATGGCTGTTTTTCTTACAAACACCACAAAGATCTCTATATGTTTGACATTTGAGTGTATAAAAATGTCTTCCCAATTTTCTGCTTTCCTTCTAATCTTGACAGAATTTATTTTATTTCTACCAAATCTTTTCAAATTAATGCACTCAAAATTACCCCCATTTCACATTTCACAATGCTCTCTGCTCAGTCTACCAATTCCCACTATGAATTGTGCTACAGGGATACAATGTCCAGAGACACCCCCAAACAATCATTTCTTTTCTTTAAGGACCATCCCATCCCCAGAACTACTGAAGCTTCTTCAAGAGAGTCTATGGACACTAACTTTCTCCCACATCATTCCACATCAGTTGAGTCTAAAGGTATGCTAGACTCTGATCCTTCCTCAGACATCAGCCCAAAAGGGATCTCTTTTCTCTTTCCCCCCATGGGCACCCCTAGTGAAGCCACAACTTCAGGGTGGGAACCTATCACTAGCAGATATCCTGAAACTAGTCCATTCAACTGCTTCCACAAAAAGATCTCTTCTTCAGGGAAAGGCATTAGCTGAACATTTACTATTTTCATCTGACTCAGTCTCTATGAGCAATGTTCCCATTTCAAAGGCATCACATGCAGTTGATTCTGACATCACAATGAAGGCCCCTATAAAAAAATTTACTCAGCTCAGTTGGGCTACCTTGGACTAAGGTCCCCATCAACCCTTACCTTTTTCATTTTCTCCCCTGAACAATGGGTGCAATGTGCACCCATATGCATAGGAAAAAGAAAAAAGCAGGTAAAGTCTTTGGTTCAGTTCATGGTCCTTCATGAACTCTGTTTCTTCTCTGGAAGATCAGGGTCATGTTTGAGTTGGGGAGGTTGATTACTTTCTGCTTTAAGGTTGGAAGAAACTATATATATTTAACATGAAGACATTCCATTCTCTGATAGAGCCTCCCCTGGAGAATTTTGGATTCTAATGGTCACTTTAGTTTCTCCTACTCTTCTTCAATGTCATCTTGTCTTCCTTGAGCCTCGAATGATCCTTCCTTTCCTCACTTTGGTCAAAGCCTTTACATAGGAGTTAAAATTGGGCTGTGGTAAGTGCCTTGGGGCAGTTAAGAAAAGGGATAGATTGATCAAGGATACTCAGATTTTTTGTATGGACTTCTGTAGAACATCCTTATCTGAATGGGCTCTGCCTGGTATACAGTAATTCTCAATAAGTATGTGCTGAATAAGGGATTGACTGAAATCTCTTTTTTAAAAGTATGAGCAACAGCCTAGGTCTCAACACTGCCACTGGCAGACCTAACGTTACAGGAAGATACCATATCTCCAGCCAGTGAGTCCCTGGTGCCCATTACCAGTGCTAGTACTTCAGGTTTGTAAGAGTCAATGTCTGCTGACTCTGCTGGACAAATGTACATGGGACCCAGTTTCTGTTTCCTCTTTCTGAGAGTTCTCCATCTCATGGATATTAAAGTGCTATTCTTGGTTCTTGGTGATTTGCATTTGAATTTCCATTTCTGGGAACATTTTTGTTCTTTCTTCCTCAGTTTCTCTCTTTGGAGCTTTCTCCTAAGTATCTATTTTTCTTGATTGAAAGTAGATGGCCCTTTTTATCCTTTGGAAGATGTAGGAGAAGCGAGAGTTTGCCGGCTGCTTCTCTAGGAGGCTATTTGAGGAGAGTGAACATTTGTCAGTAGATGACATGTACTAGTCTGCCAAGGGGAGTCATTCAAAGGAAGAGGATTTGAGGAAGTGGTCTTTGCAGCCCAGGAGGGAGTAAGAGCACATTGCAGACAGGTCTTGTTCCCACCACCTCCAGTGGATTCACAAGGAAGCATCAACTCCTGCTGGGGATCTTGTTAGTCCATGGGAATCACTCCTGACTCTCTCCTTTCACAATCTGTATTGGTGGACCTGACTTCAGGGGTTTTACGATATTCTGTCATGGTCACTCCAGTTCCCTTTCAGACTGTCTGGAAGGGAGTCATTTGGCACTCAAAATAACTTCTTCCCCTCCTTACTTTTTTTGTCTTATCTTTTCTCCTTCTCCACTCCTACCTTCCTATTGGCTCAAATTGACTGTCATTATTTTGGGCAATTGATTTAAGTGATTCAATGGACTTTGAGAAAGAGGGACCTGTGGGGCCAATACAAGGAAGTAAAGGAGAGAGAGAAAGAAGACACAGGCAGTATATTTTGAATGTTGAATCTTTCTAAACAATTTTTGTACTTTGCCTTCCTCATGATGGTACTCAAGTCAATAAATGTTAATAAGTGTTATTTGATTGACTTTCTGACTGACTTCCTTTTCCCATAGAGTTAAACAGAAGACTAGCTTCTGGAAGAAAAAAATTTGACACATCTTTGCCTGATGGTACCATCGCCCCATCAGATGACTCCTCGGTGTCCACAATGACTGCCAACAATACTTCAGGTCAGTAGAAGCCTCCTTTTTGCCTTCTCTGTTTGACAGAAATTCTTTCCTCCCAGGTCATCCTTCCTCTTTTAAGGGCTTTCCATTTCACCATTATTTGTACTGCTTTTCCTTCATCTCATATTAATTACGTGGTTGATACAGTTGAATGAAGATAGTAGGAGGAAAAATTTGTGGTCTGAAGTCTCTTTATTTTTCAAAATGTTAGAATGAAATAGGTAGAAGAAGAAGGTTGTTAAAAGTTTTAATCACAGGGACCAGAGTTCACTGGAAGAAGATTACAAACAGTTTGTTTTTCTCAGAAGCCTTCTTCAGTATATGCTCTGTATAGGCTTTGTAGTAAGACTCTTAATATTTGAATTAAACATCGAAGCTCATCTATCACTAAGGGTTTTTTGATCATCAGAATAGATGATTACTTCTCCAACTCGTGTGTTGGATCTACCTGCTATTCCTTGAGTATCCATTTCTTTTCCATTACATCAATATTGAATATCTTTTCTATATTTTCCCCTAGGATAATAACTTGAGTTTTCAACCAAAATACCACCTGTTTATTGGCATCAGTTTGAGCACAAACAAATTTACTTATGATAGGCAATGTATTCAATTCAGCCTCAAACTCTTATTAGAGCTGCATGACCGTGATCAAATCAGTGGCCCTTAATTGCTGCCTGCCTCAGTTTCCTCATCTATAATATGGTGAATTTAAGATGAAATAATCAAATAATAGTAGCCTTTATAAGCACAGTGGTTGTCATACAGTGTTATTGAAACATTATTATTAGCTCTATATTATTTATATATATATATAATTTTTATATATATTATATTACTATATAATATAATTATAATATATATTTCCTCTGTAATGCCCTTCAGGAGAGAATACATTGCAGAACATCAGAGGGTTAGAAAATATATAAGTCTGGAGGGGAACATCAAGTTTATTTAGTACAAAGACCCCATTTTACAGATGAGGTTTGCCCAAAGTCACAGCAGGAGTAAGTATCCAAGTTAGGAATTGAACCCAGGTATACAGTGCCTTCTATTTCTTGAGCTCCTTCCATTTTACCATGTTGTCTCCTGGGTGAAATCTCTCCCCTGGCTTTTTCCTCTCTGGGTGCCTATTTTGGGCTACTTTGGAGCTTGGATTTCCAAGTTATGTCTCTTAAATCAGTCTTGTCTCCCTCAGATCACTATATAGGAGGGTAGCCTGCCTAAGTGGTCTGTGTGGCTCCACTGCTTGTTGGTGAAAACGGAATAGTCCTATTGGTCCTGGGATATCCAAATCTGAGATATAGTTTTGTAATTGGATTTTCCCTGGAGTCAGAGTAAATATTAATAACAGAATGCATACAATCTTAGGCTGTGAAGTGAGTACCATGCATTTGCTACCTTGCACACTATGAGTTAATCATGACAGATCCCTGGACCCCTCCCTCATTCCTTCCTGCAGACAAAGTAGCTGATGTGGTGTGCACCACACAAATGCTAAACCCAAGAGCAGCAGAAGGTCCTGTAGCAACTGACAAACAGCTTTCTAGCACTCAGCCACCCTCAGTTCTAATCTGGCCTCAGATATCTCCTGACTGTGTAACCCTGTACAAGGCATTTAACCCTCATCGCCTAGTCCTTACCACTCTTTTGTACATATAGTATGTATTGTTTCCAAGGCAGAAGAATGTAAGGGTTTAAAACATGCCCTTAACTATACAGGTTAGTAGATGCTGTGACAAGGAAATCACTTTAAAAGACTGATATATATTAATTTAAGTTCACCAAGGAATTCAGCTATGTAATTCCTAAATGAAAACTCAAGTCAGCAGTCAACCTTTTATGGAGTTTAATTACAAACAGGAGGAAGAAAGGTATTAGAGATAGAGAGAGAGAGGGAGAGAGAAAGGGGAGTGAAGGGAATAGGGCTTAAATACCCCTTCTGTTTAGGCTGGGCCAAAAGGCCCAAGCCCTTAGATAGCTGAGGCAAAGAAAAGAGATCAGTCCATATCACTCACGTGACCAAAATGGAGAAAGAGTCTCAGGGGCCTCCACCTCCAGCTTCCTTCAGAGAAAGCTTCTCCGAGCACAACCTCTCCAACCAACCACCCCTAGTCCTCAGACCCCGCTATCTTTAAGGAAACCATCCAAGTTCCCTCCCCTCAGTTCTCACATTTACCAATCACTGTCCATGTCTTCCCTGTGCCAATGGAGGCTCTACCTTATCCCAGGACAGCCCAGAGGTCTGTGGCTTTGCACATGTCTGTTGAAGGTCATATTCTCAAATAATTAAATCTTGATCCTTTGCTGCAGCCCTTCCTAAATCCTGTTACCCTGAGTAGGGTGGAGATTGGAATAATTAAATTTTGATCTATGCTGCAGCCCTTTCCATTGTTCAGCAAAAGGTTCCTGTCCTAAAGTAATCTTAAGAAGGGAGGAGGAGGAACCTCCCTTGCCAATGGGGTTCACATTCCAATAGAGTTCCCACTATCAGTATGAAATTTTCCAAGTATGAAATTTCCCAATGGTGAAATTTCCAACATTTATAAGTCTAAGAAATTTTAAGGTTTACAAAGCCCCTGATGATTATTGGGGACTAGTCTCCCCATTGATCATTTAACATAATCATTTTGTAGTTCTAAATTCACTTCTAACTAAAGATATACACAATATTCAATTTTCTAAAACAAATTAGAATAGTGAGAGAGGAAATAGAAAAGAAAAGAAAGCAAAACCAATGTTTTGCTAGGCCTATTGTCAGAAAGCCAAATTAGGGGCAGTCCCCTTTGGCATAAATGTGTACAATTACAATAAATGTTCAATCAAAAGTTCAGTCTAATCAAATCATATCCAAAGTTCATTCTTGATCTTCTTGATGAAGTGTAGGTTTTCAGCATCTTTCTGCAACAGTTCATTCTCTGGATATAAAAGTTTCAAGCTTCTTTCTTGAAGATCTTTTCTCAAACAGAATTAAAATCTTTGAATTTTTTATAACAGTAAAATCTTAAACAAAATTCTTGGATTTTTATAAAAATACAATCTCAAACAAACAAAAAAAATTCAAAAAAATATTCTTAGATTTTAAATTAAAATACAATCCCCCCTGAAGTAAGTATTAATAAATACATCAAGTTTAGCTCAGAATGCAATTTTCAGTTATGGGCTTGTATGTGTAAATTATCAAAAGAATAGAAAAATAATCAAAAACATAAGAAAAATTCAAAATGGGCCTTGTATAGATCCAGTTTAAAGTAAGTTCTATCCCACAAGTATGTAGGACAGGATGCAGTAATATTTCACTTAGACATTTGTAGCCAAGACTACAGGAAGTTTCCAAAATATAAGAAGAAAAGAATTAGAATTCTATTTTGATGGGGAAATGTCATTCACTCGTCTGATTTTTTTTTCCCTCAGGGATATAGGAAGCCTGCATGATAGTCAAGCTTTGTAATTGTTTGAGTACTTCATGATGATACAATTTATGAGAGTTACACAAAACATTTTCCCCACATATTAATATATATAATTAGATGTAAATTTGGTACTGGCTAAGAAACAGAAAGGAAGATCAGTGGAATAGACTGGGGGAAAGCGACCTCAGCAAGACAGTATACGATAAACCCAAAGATCCCAGCTTTTGGGACAAAAATCCACTATTCGATAAAAACTGCTGGGAAAATTGGAAGACAGTGTGGGAGAGACTAGGAATAGATCAACACCTCACACCCTACACCAAGATAAATTCAAAATGGGTGAGTGACTTAAACATAAAGAAGGAAACCATAAGTAAATTGGGTAAACACAGAATAGTATACATGTCAGACCTTTGGGAGGGGAAAGGCTTTAAAACCAAGCAAGATATAGAAAGAATCACAAAATGTAAAATAAATAATTTTGACTACATCAAACTAAAAAGCTTTTGTACAAACAAAACCAATGTAACTAAAATCAGAAGGTAAACAACAAATTGGGAAAAAATCTTCATAGAAACCTCTGACAAAGGTTTAATTACTCATATTTATAATGAGCTAAATCAATTGTACAAAAAATCAAGCCATTCTCCAATTGATAAATGGGCAAGGGAAATGGATAGGCAGTTCTCAGATAAAGAAATCAAAACTATCAACAAGCACATGAAGAAGTGTTCTACATCTCTAATAATCAGAGAGATGCAAATCAAAACAACTCTGAGGATAAACTATGGGAGTGGAAACACTGAGAAAAAGCAACTGCCTGAATACAGAGGTTGAGGGGACATGACAGAGGATAGACTCTAAATGAACACTCTAATGCAAATACTATCAACAAAGCAATGGGTTCAAATCAAGAAAACATCTAATGCCCAGTGGACTCACGCGTCGGCTCTGGGGGGTGGGGAGGAGGAAAAGAAAATGATCTATGTCTTTAACGAATAATGCTTGGAAATGATCAAATAAAATATATTAAAAAATATTTCTGGCACTATTCAGGTTTAGTCTCTACTCCTTATTTTTATCCCTTTTCCTGGAATCAGAAACAAACATTAATCACAGTCCTATAATATTTTATCAATAAATGGCAGGTTCCCATAGTTTAAAGCTTTGAGGCACATATTGATATTATAGCAAGAGTATATATATATTAACTTGTATTACTGCAGGAAAAAAATAATATTAATATTAATTATGTGTACCTTCAGTACAAATAATGAGAAAAAAATCAAATATTCTGATCAAAAAAGAAAAGAAATAAGAATAATAAGAAAAAAATCAGTAATTCAATATATTCTTGAAAAAACAGCATCCATTTGTCTATGGATTATTATCTCTAATTCATATGATAAGGTAGAGTCACCATTCATATAATAGGATAGAGTCAATCAGTCTCAGCAGAAGATGCTTTCTTCACATGTGAGCCGTGAATCCAAGAGTCCCTTTCTCCAATCTTTATAGATGTTGGAGTAGTTAATAATATTTGGAATGGTCCTTCCCATGAAGGTTGAGTTGCTCCAGTTGGCTTGAAATTCTTGATATAAACTTTATCTCCTGGGTTCAGGTCATGCAGAGAAAAGCCTAATGGTCCAGTTGTTCTGCAACTCCGGATTCATGAAGTTCACGTAGTTTGTTCTGTAACTCCTGTATATAGGAAGCAATAGTAATATCTCTCCCTAATAGCGATGTATAAGCCAGGGAGAAAGGCTTAGCCTGTATAGGTGGATGTCCAAAAAGCATCTCAAATGGTGAAATATGTAAGTCTCCTCTAGGCCTGCTTCTAAGATAAAATAGGGCCAGAGGGAGAATTTCAGGCCATTTTAAATGGGTCTCAGTGTATAATTTGCCAATCATAGTCTTAAGTTCTTTATTCATCCTCTCCACTTGGCCTGAGCTCTGGGGGTGATATGGAACATGGCATTTTAGAGTTATCCCCAAGCAAGAATATATTTGGTTTAAGACAGAATTGGTAAAATGACTCCCTCTATTGGAGTCAATATGTGCTGGCAGGCCAAAATGAGGAATGATTTCTTTTAAAAGTATCTTTGCAACAAAATCTGCTGTGGCTTGAGTTGTAGGAAATGCTTCCGGCCATCTGGTTAGTTGATCTACAATTACTAGACAAAATTTATAATGTCCAGCCTTTGGCATCGTTATGAAATCTATCTGTAGATGTTCAAAAGGTGTGTAAGCCAGAGGACATCCCCCAAAGGCTTTTCCACAATATGCATGTTGGTTATATGCATGGCAGATAGGGCAGGCTGAACATACTTTAGAGGCTATAGTAGTTATACCAGGGGCTATCCATACTCTCTTGACAGAGTCCACGATGCCCTGGGTGCCATAATGACCATTTTTATGAATAGATTGGCAAATTTGGTTATAGAAACTTCTAGGGAGCAGGGGTTTTCCTTCAGATGACACCCATACTCCATTAAACTGTTTTGCTTTAAATTTTTGTTTCTATTTTTCCACTTCCTTTTCATTATAGGAAAGTGATAAATTTAAATTATCAGTGGTTGTTAATGTTAAAATTAATCCAGGTCCTTCTATGGCTGCTAGTTTTGCAGCGGCATCTGCTCGGTCATTTCCTCTAGAGACAGGGTCAGAGCCACCTGTATGGGAAGAGCAATGAACTACAGCTAGGTCTTTAGGCAGTTTGAGAGCAGAAAGAACTTTATTAATAATTACTGCATTAGCTATGGATTTTCCAGCTGAGGTTAAAAATCCTCTTTGGAGCCATAGCATCCCGACTGAGTGACAAATGCCAAAAGCATACCTAGAATCCGTATAAATTGTTGCCTTTTTATCCTTGGCAATTATACAAGCTTGTTTTAGAGCTATGAGTTCTGCTCCTTGAGCATTAAAGTTAGAAGGTAGTGAAGCTGACCATTCAGTGGCAAATTCTGAGACTAAGGCAGCTCCAGTGTAACGTATGCCATCCCTCATAAAAGAGGAACCATTGGTAAATAAAATCAGATCTGCATTGTCTAAGGGAGTATCCAAGAGATTATCTCAAGGCTTTTCTGCCATGGACACTAATGTTTCACAGTTATGTAATGGTTCTCCAGAAGTGGGTAAATCTGGAAGCAAGGTGGCAGGGTTAAGAGTTGAACAGCGTTTCAAGGTAATATTTTCACTATTTAATGAGGTTATTTCATACCTTGTAATTCTCTGATCCGAGAATGCCTGTGTTCTATGTTTTATCAATAATGCTTCTATCTCATGTGGGCACATTATTGTTAATGGACATCCCAATGCTAAATCAACGGATTTTGTTACTAGTAAGGCTGTAGCAGCGACTCCTCTAAGGCATGGTGGTGCTCCTGCTGCTACTTGGTCTAGTTGGGCAGAATAATAAACAATTGGGTCCTGAGAAGGTCCCAAAGTCTGGGTTAACACACCAGAGGCTAGTCCTCTTCGCTCATGCACATATAAAGTATGGCTTGTTGTAATCTTGTTGTTGAACCCAGGACCTTCTGTCTCTAGGCCTGGCTCTCAATCCACTGAGCCACCCAGCTGTCCCTTAAGATTAAAGGGAAGAAAAAGAAAAACTGCTGATTCCAATTTAACTTAAGGAGAAAAGAGAGGAGAGAAAAAGTTTTTTATACTCATGTGTTCTAGTAGCTGTGTCTTTAAGCCAAGTTTTTTGTTAAAAGGGACTAAGTGGTGAGACGGTAGAGTAAAAAGGCAAGGAATTTCAGAAGTTTATTGAGAGAATTCTTTAGACTCCCGTGTGGTCAGCCACAAATGTGACAAGGAAATCACTTTAAAAGACTGATATATATTAAATTAAGGTCACCAAAGAATTCAGCTATGTAATTCCTAAATGAAAACTCAAGTCAGCAGTCAACCTTTTATGGAGTTTAATTACAAACAGGAGGAAGAAAGGTATTAGAGATAGAGAGAGAGAGGGAGAGAGAAAGGGGAGTGAAGGGAATAGGGCTTAAATACCCCTTCTGTTTAGGCTGGGCCAAAAGGCCCAAGCCCTTAGATAGCTGAGGCAAAGAAAAGAGATCAGTCCATATCACTCACGTGACCAAAATGGAGAAACAGTCTCAGGGGCCTCCACCTCCAGCTTCCTTCAGAGCAAGCTTCTCGGAGCACAACCTCTCCAACCAACCACCCCTAGTCCTCAGACCCCGCTATCTTTAAGGAAACCATCCAAGTTCCCTCCCCTTAGTTCTCACATTTACCAATCACTGTCCATGTCTTCCCTGTGCCAATGGTGGCTCTACCTTATCCCAGGACAGCCCAGAGGTCTGTGGCTTTGCACATGTCTGTTGAAGGTCATATTCTCAAATAATTAAATCTTGATCCTTTGCTGCAGCCCTTCCTAAATCCTGTTACCCTGAGTATGGTGGAGATTGGAATAATTAAATTTTGATCTATGCTGCAGCCTTTTCCATTGTTCAGCAAAATGTTTCTGTCCTAAAGTAATTGTAAGAAGGGAGGAGGAGGAACCTCCCTTGCCAATGGGGTTCACATTCCAATAGAGTTCCCACTATCAGTATGAAATTTTCCAAGTATGAAATTTCCCAATGGTGAAATTTCCAACATTTATAAGTCTAAGAAATTTTAAAGTTTACAATGCCTCCTCTTTGCTTCCTCTCCTGGAGAGTGATTCCTTCCTACTCTTTGCAGAAAACCCAGTGAAATCACCTCCAGAGACTGCAGTGAAGATACCTTTGTGAAGGGCACTTGGCTTCAAGCCTTTGTGGCAATAATGCTCTTTTGATCTCTCTTCCTAGGCATATTATATAGGGCTTCCTCTTTCCCCTGGGAGAAATATTTTCGGTTTGACCAACCAATGTAGGCCAGGATAAGAGCCCTTAATTAAGCCTGACCATCTATTGCATTCCCTGTTCTCATCTGTGCCTTCTTTAGACTTCATTTGGGATGAAACAAGGATATTGGTAAAAATAAAACATGGATCCCTTCAGAAACTTTTCTATGATTGGTAAATTTCTAATCAGAATTGGAGGCAGGTAGCCACCTGCCAAAGATAATGGCCTGTTTTTCTATGGGACCTAGCAAGCCACCATCAGGAGTTTTGGGTAGAGTCTGTCCCAGCCTAGACAAATGGACTTCTAGCCCCTGAGTCTACTGTCCATGTTGCATTAGAGAACTCCTCTATCCCTCCTCTGCCGAGGGTTTACCATTCCTGAGGTTTCATTTTCTGCTTTGTGGCAGTAATTCACTGGTTCATCTTTAGAATCTCAGAGGAACAGGCTTCTTGAGAATTGGTTTGGCCATAGCTTTCAAGTCCCCAAGGATTATTGAATGAAAAGCAGGTTATACTTGAGAAAGAGACTGGACTGAGTCCCACCCATAACTGCAGAATCCCCACTCCAGAGTAGCCAACAAGCATCCCCAGTGCAGCATTTCTAACTTTTTCAGTAAGATTTTACATAGAGGAGAACCCACTACTTTCTGGGGCAGCCTCTCATTTTGGGGCAGTGCTCAGTGGTAGAAAGTGATTTCCTGACACTCAACCTTAATTTCTCTTTGTTCTTTTGCATCTATTGCTTTTGTTCTTCCTCTGGGTAACAAACCAAAATAGTGTTTCCAAGAAAACACTTCCAAAGGAAAACCATTCAAATACTTAGAAAACAACCATCATGTTCCCTTTGAGCCATTACTTCTCTGAGTTAAAGTTCCACAGTTACTTCAACAGATACTTAGTGGATATGGTGTTGAGATGTTTTTTCATTCTGGTTACCCTCATAGGATCAGTTATCTAGAACTTGAAAGGGCCTTGGATTTATCTTGTGCTAATGTCTTATTTCAATGTAAAGGAAACTGAGTCTGAGGATGGACCTTGGTAAACCACTCCAGAGAAGCAGGATGCCCAGACAGTAACAGAGTCAGGCTTATCTCAACATCTGCTGGTGGAGAAACAAGCTCATTTCTGTCTACAGAAGGACCAAGTGATGGTAGAAACAGTGTTCAGCCTTTTTTTCAGAGAACACAGATGCTCCTGGAATCACTCAGAATGCATGTATTCCACAGCCCCACAGTCAGACAGGGGCTCCACTTCTTTGCCTAGCCTAAACAAAGGAACCAAGTAGTCCAGGACTGTCCCTTCACCCTTTGTTAGGAGTATGATGAACACTGCCATGATTGGAGCTCAGATTAGCCCAATTGTACCTTTTTCAAAGGAACCCACTGAGTCCCCACTTCCTAAGAGGGGGGACTCCCTCTGTTGCACCAGTGACTGAATTCAGAACCAGGACAATGGACAGCTCAGTGGTGTTTCCTCCTTCTCCCCCAGTTCCCCAGAATGGGAGGCCATAGAGTTGGTAGTTTAACTGTTTCATAGCTCAGTACACTCACATCTGGACAGTCTCCCTCAGAGGAGCTTGACTGGCTGTCTTCATGGCAAGTCCTGTGAAAGGGTCCAACCCAGAGCCAGATATTTATACTGCTTTCATCCAAATCTCAATTACTACAAGAACTAGGATCATAGAGTGTGTCTCAAACTTGACATCAACCAGTGAAATACCAGCTATGTCCACCAGAAGCAGCTCCCCAGCTTTTTCTGAAGGAAGAATGGGCACTCTATGGCCCTAAGGCTCAGAAGTCACAAGTCTCTCACAACTTCAGCCCGACTTGGCACATGACACTCTTTTCCCTCCAACTCCTATTCCAGTTATTCCTGTAGCCTCTTCCAGTTATACCCATGGCAAAAGAACAGGAGATCTGCTGAAACCGCTACTAGTAACAAACAGACAACTCTGTCTCTTAGCAGCAAAGTCAGACATAATCCTTTCTTCTATGAGCACTGTCACTCGAGCTCCAAGCACTGAGTCAGAAAGCAGCACAAGTCACCCCTTGACCAATTCTTTTTCTGAAGACCCCAAGGTGTCCTTAACCACTGTTTCTGCAGAAAAATCCCGATTAGTCACCTCTATTAAATAGCATCCCTTGACAATCACAGCCCATGGCGGCCAACATACAGAATCAGAGAAAATCTCTCTAATCCCCTTACCCACAGGGATCACAGCCAGAACTTTTACTGTCAAGGTGACAAACAGTACCTATCCTCAGCAATTTCATTGCTCAGCTCAACACCTGAAGTGAATTCAGTTCTGCCTCCTAGTACAATTCCACGGGATATCCCAAAGAGTTTAAGGTCATGACTCTGGAGAGACAGGTGGACTACTGTAAAGATTAAAATTTTGGGGAGACTGAAGCAAGATAGAAATTAGTTTATCTCTGCAAGGAATATTATATTTTTATGAGGTTTATTGAAGAATAAAATATAAAGAAAACACAAGTAAGAAAAGCACGTGTCTAGGCCCAGAGAGCCTATACACGACCACTCACATCTTGCCTGCTAGGTGGAGAGCCGACCACTCACATCTTGCCTGCTAGGTGGAGAGCCGCATGTGCTCTGAAAAGGAAGTAAAAAAGAAGGCTGAGCCTATTCACAACCAGGTTTAAATACCCCATCTCACTCTCGGCCCAGGTGAGAATTCAGTGAGATTCGAGGGCATTCTGGGGAAGTGGAGCAAGGATTTCTGGGGAATGAAGTCCTGGATTCAAGTCTATTTTTACATTATGCTAAACACAGTGACCACTGCCAATGCTGATTCAGGTTCAAATCCAGCTGCTGGGAACCAGGGTGGAGCTATGTATAACTCAAATTCCATTAGTCACCAAAACTCACAAGGGAGGGACATAGAATCCGTATTATTTTTTCATCCTATACTTTAGTCCAGTGGAACTAATTCAATATCAGCTTCCAATTTGATGCCAGGACTAGGGGACAGCCAATAGTCTATGGGTAACATAGGCACAGAGGCCAGCCATTAACTGTGCAATCTCATATCCTCGTATTTATGCAGCACAAACATATGAGTGTGCTGTGGACATTGTCACCCTCAATGGAAAGTAGTCTTTGAGGCCAAGGGTTGTGTCATTTTCCTCTTTGCATCTATAGATTTAAGCACTGAATATTTGTGGATTTGTTTGACAAGGAGACACTGGGGTCTCAGGAAAACAGGCCAAGGAAACAGAGGTTGGACCTCAGACATGTGTCCCATGAAGTGATCTCTTTTAAAACCTGACACCTAGCTTTCTAAGCTCTTGGACTTGGATTTAATCATCTAGGAGGTCTCTTGCAGCTCTAAAAATAATAACTAACATCTATATAATGCTTACTTTGAACCAGTCCCTATGCCAAGTGCTTGGCAAACATCTCATTCAATCCTCGCAACAACCTTTGAAGGTAGGTGCTCTTATAACCCCTATTTTTAGGATGAAGAACTTGAAGCAGTCAGAGTCAAGTGATTTGCCCAGAGTACCAGAACTAGTAATGTCTGAGGCTAATTTTGAACTCAGGTCTTTCTGACTCTAAGTCCAGTTCTCTGTCCACTGCACTACTTAACTATTGGATCATAGGTAGATTTATTTTCTTCTGTTTCTCTCCTAAACATAGTCTCTCCTCTCATGGCTGTTTTCTCTCCCTACAGGTTATAAACATCAAATGAGCTTCCCTTGCTTCACAAACAGTGAGTATTCTTATCCTGGCACTGAACAGAGGATACAGTTTGTGCATCCTGACCTTGTTCCAATAGCATCTTAGGAAAGAGAAGCTGGGATAGGAGGGCCAAAGAGAGAGAAAGACACAGAAAATCCTGGTTCCTTTCTCATATTTCAATCCCCACATGTCACCCTGTGACCATGTGAAACAGAAATAGTTTCCCTTGTATTTTATAGCCCCTCCCTATGATCATACATGCTTATCTGGTCCATAGTTTTCATTCATGATCTTTCTTCCTCAGTGCCTCAGAGAAAAACCATCACTTTAGCATTCTCTCTGACTTCATCCTCAGTTCCTCTCACTGCAGGTAGCATTCATTTGAATTTTTGATGAATGCTGGTAAATTTTGCAGCATTTTTTATGAAGTTGAAGCTAGCTACTGGTCCTAGACTCATAAGATGACAGACTTACATCTATAAGTGAACTTCCAGGCTATCTCGTTCAATCTACTCATGATAAAATTAAATAAAAAATTTCCAATGGAAAAAAAGCTATCTTTTCTACCTCCCCTTAAACTATAACTGTAAGAAATACTTATAATCTAATAAAACAAATTATTTCATTAGCCATTTCATAAACATATATCCTATTCTGCCCCCTGAATCCAACACCAATCTGTTCAAAAGTATGCTTCATCAATGATTCTCTGGTATTCTGATTAGTCATGGTAGTGATCAGAATACTTAAATCTTTTAAAGTTATTCATTTTTATGATGTTGTTATTGTATACATTGTTCTTCTGGTGCTACTCACAAGTCTCCTCAGGTTTTTCTGAAAATATCTCAAAATTTATTTTTAAGAAAGCCATGATTTTCTGTCTGAAAACTGGTAGTAAGTATCCATTCCAAGGCAGAAAGAATGTTACAAGCTAGGCAACTGGGGTCAAGTGACTTACCCAGAGTCACACAGCCCAGAAGAATTTCAGGCCACACTTGAACCCAGGACCTCATAACTCTAGAGGTGTCTCTCAGTCCATGGAGTTCTTTGTTCCTCTTCCATAATTTCTTATAGCAAAATAATATTTCATCACACTCATGAACATCAGAACTTGTTCAGTCATTCCCCAACTGATGAGAATATCTCCTCAACTTCTATTCTTTAGTATCCATTCATTCCAATCTTTGCCACATTAAAAATGTTTGGAATATATTCCTTAGGATATCTGGTTCTTTTTCTTTGAACTCTTTGGGATATAGATCTAGTAATGATACTTTTTCAGTCAAAGGGCATACGCATAGTTTCCTGGCATATTTCTAGTTTACTTTCTTAAAATTTGACTCCAATGTACAGCACTGCTCTAACAATAGTATATTAGTAGACCATTTTCTCTATTACCCATATTGGTCCTTTTCCTTTTTTCCAGCATTTCTAATCTTATCGGCTTATGTGAAACATCTAAATTATTTTAATTTTCATTCTATAATTATCAGTTATTTGGACAATTTCTTCACATAGATACAGTTTCTTCATTGAGACTCCCTATTCATAATCTTTGACTAGTATTGGAGAATCAATTTGATTTTTTCAAAATTAAGTTTTTCTGTTATATGTAACAACAGTTTCTAAATTTTTTTTAAAATATATTTTATTTGATCATTTCCAAGCATTATTCGTTAAAGACATAGATCATTTTCTTTTCCTCCCCCCCCACCCCCCATAGCCGACGCGTAAGTCCACTGGGCATTAGATGTATTCTTGATTTGAACCCATTGCTTTGTTGATAGTAATTGCATTAGAGTGCTGTCCCCCTTTTCATCTTTAATGCTGTGAATTTGCTTTTCTTCCTTCCTTTTTTTAATTAGATTGACCAGTACTTTGTCTATTTTGTTTGTTTTTTCAAAGTACCAGCTTCTTGTCTTATTTATTAAATCAATAGTTCTATCACTTTCGATTTTATTAATTTCTCCCTTAATTTTTAGGATTTCTAATTTGGTTTTCTGCTGGGGGTTTTTAATTTGATCGCTTTCGAGTTTTTTCAATTGCATTTCCAATTGATTGATCTCTGCTCTCCCTTGTTTGTTAATATAAGCTTTCAGGGATATGAATTTGCCTCTGATTACCGCTTTGGCTGCATCCCAAAAGGTTTGAAAGGATGTTTCGCCATTGTCATTTTCCTTGATGAAATTATTAATTGTTTCTATGATTTCTTCTTTAACTTAACAGTTTTGGAGTATCATATTGTTTAATTTCCAATTGGTTTTAGATTTGGCTTTCCATGTACCATTACTAATCATTATTTTTATTGCCTTGTGATCTGAGAAGGCTGCATTCATTATTTCTGCTTTTTTGCATTTGTGTGCTATGTTTCTGTGACCTAATGTATGGTTAATTTTTGTGAATGTGCCATGTGGTGCTGAGAAGAAGGTGTATTCCTTTTTATCCCTATTTATTTTTCTCCATATGTCTATTAATTCTAATTTTTCTAAGATTCCATTCACTTCTTTTACCTCTTTCTTATTTATTTTTTGATTTGATTTATCTAAATTTGATAATGGTTGGTTTAAGTCTCCCACTAGTATGGTTTTATTGTCTATTTCTTCCTTCAATTCTCCTAGTTTCTCCATTAGAAATTTGGGTGCTATATTACTTGGTGCATACATGTTGATTAATGATATTTCCTCGTTGTCTAGAGTCCCTTTTAACAAAATATAATTAACTTCCCTATCCCTTTTGATCAGGTCTATTTTTGCATTGGCTTTATCAGATATCATGATTACCACTCCTGCCTTCTTTCTATCAGTTGAGGCCCAGAAGGTCTTACTCCATCCTTTAATTCTGACCTTGTGGGGGTCAACCCGCCTCATGTGTGTTTCTTGAAGACAACATATGGTAGGGTTTTGGATTCTAATCCATTCTGCTATTCGTCTACTTTTTATGGGTGAGTTCATCCCATTCACGTTCAAAGTAATGATTGTCATTTGTGGACTCCCTGGCATTTTGATTGCCTTCCCTAATTCTAACCTTTTCTTCTTCGGCTCTACCTTTTAGTCCAGTGATTTACTTTGAATCAGTCCCCTTGTCCCCTCCCTTGATGTTTCCCTTTTTAGTCCCTCCCTTTTTCTTCCCTCCCCCTCCCCCCTCTCTTTAACTCCCTTTTTGTTCTCCCTCTCCCCCTCCCCCCTTGGTTTTCCCTTCTCCTTACCCTTGTTTGGTAAGATAGAATTCAAGATCCCAATGGATCTGGATGTTTTTCCCTCTCAGAGTTGATTTCCCTGAGATTGAGGTTTAAGTAACCCCCCCCTCTCTTCCTCTCCTTCTTATAGGAGTTTTCTTCCCCTCCCCTTCCCATGTGAATCTTTGTGTGAGAATGATTATTCTATTTGGTCTTTCTTTACCCCCTATTTATACATTACATTTCCCCCACATATTAGTATACGTAGATTGATATAAATGTAGTCCTTATAGAAGAGAGTTTGAGTAAAAGAAGAAGATAACATTTTTCCCCTTCCCTTAATATTTACCTTTTCAGGTATTCCTTGCTCTTTGATTTTCAGTATCAAACTTTCCACAGAGCTCTGGTCTTTTCTTTGCAAAAAGTTGGAAGTCTTCTATTTTGTTGAATGCCTATACTTTCCCTTGGAAGTATATAGTCAGTTTTGCTGGGTAGCTGATTCTTGGTTGGAGACCCAGCTCTCTTGCCTTTCTGAAGATCATGTTCCATGCCTTACGATCATTCAGAGTAGAACTTGCAAGGTCTTGTGTGACCCTGATTGGCATTCCTTTATATCTAAATTGTCTTTTTCTGGCTTCCTGTAGGATTTTTTCTTTTGTTTGAGAGCTTTGGAATTTGGCAATTACATTCCTGGGAGTTGTCTTTTGGGGGTTTAGTGTAGAAGGTGTTCTGTGAGCTCTGTCAGTGGCTGTATTGCCCCCTTGTTCTAGAATCTCTGGGCAATTTTCTTTGATTATATCTTGTATCACCATGTCCAGTTTGGTGTTTATTTCTGGCTTTTCTGGGAGTCCAATTATTCTTAAATTATCCCTTCTCCCTCTATTTTCCAGATCTATCACCTTGTCGGTGAGATATTTTATGTTCTCTTCTAATTTCTTGGTGTTTTGGCTTTGCTTTATTAATTCTTGCTCTTTTACACGATCGTTGTCTTCCAGCTGCCTGATTCTGGCCTTTAAAGCCTGGTTTTCCTTTTCAGTTTCATCATACCGGTTTTGTAGATGCATGAATTTCTTTTGCATTATTTCCAACTTTTCCTCCCAGAAGGCTTCCATCTTTTTGGTCATTTCTGATTCAAATTCTTCATAGGTTTGTGGAGAGTTTCCATTTCCTTTGGAAGGTTTTGGAGCATTTTCTTGTATATTATCTTCTATCTGCTCTGTATTTTGTATTTTGGCTCCATAGAATGTGTCCAAAGTTGCCCCTTTCTTCTTATTTTTCTTGGTATTTTGGGGCTTCTGTGCTTCTGTGGAGTTTGCCATCTCTGAATGTGGAGGATTAGCTTTTCTTATCTCTGTCTGGTGTTCAGAAGCTTTAGTCCTGGGCAGATGGTTCTATGAGCTTTCCCTGGGTTAAACTGAATATGCCTCACTGGAACTAGAATGGAAGGGTCAGACCACGTTGCTTTCCGGAAGTTGCCTTCAGAATCGCTGGCCGTGAGGCTGTTTTGTTGGCCTGCGGGGGGATGGGCTGCAGCTTCCCCAAGCTCCGAGGGCAGGGACTTTCACTGAGACTTTGATAGCAGGATCCAGCCCCTGAGGCTGTCTTGCTCCAGGCAGTGACTTTCACTGGGACTCGGATAGAGGGCCCTGAGGGTTGTTGTTCCGAGGACCCTGCTCTCTGAGCCGGGCCGGGCTGCGGCTTCCCGGAGCCTTGGACTCTGTGCTCCTACCCCTGAGGTCCGAGTGATCTCGGGTTCTGGCTTTTGAGGGGAGCCGTACCTTTTGAACCGGGTCCAGGTCCAGGAGGAGGGTTCCCAGGGTCTGGGCTGTTGATCGTTTTGAATTTCGGCGCCTTAGGAGCTTATAGTTTGAGATCGGTCGGGAAGGGTTTTCCAGAGATCTGAGCTTTAGCTTTCTCTAAGCCGCCATCTTAACCGGAAGTCCCCAGTTTCTAAATTTTTTAAGGATCATTGAGACACAAATTCCCCCACCCACTCCCCAATTTTGAAATAGTAAGTAAATAATATGTAGATTTTACATATGTAAATATATAAAAATTTTGCATATTAAACCTTTTATGAAATGAAACTGAAATTTAAAAAAATTATAAGGTGAAAATGCTCCTGTTTTCTTCTGGATTTAGAATTCATCAGTTCTTTTTCCCTGGAAGCAGATGGCATTTTAAAAAATCACGAGTCCTGAGGGAAAGTTTTGGATCATTATATTGCTGAGAAATAACTGTTATTCACAGTTGTTCATTTTACTGCATTACTGTCACTGTCTTCAATGTCCTCCTGGTTCTGTTTATTACCCTATGCTTTAATTCCTGTAAATCTTTCCAGGTTTTTCTGAGTTCCTCCTTTTTTTTTCTAATATCACAATAGTATTCCATAACAATCATATAATATAACTTTGTCATTCCCCAATTGATGGATATCCTTTCATTTGCCAATTATATACCCCTCATATCCCCCTCATATCCCCCAAAAAGAGCTGCTTAAAATATTTTTTGCACATATAACTTCTTGCCCCTCCCCCCCTTTTCATCTCTTTGGTAAAGAAACCTAATAATGGTATTACTGGCTCAAAGAGTATGTACTGTTATAGGCCTTTGCCTTTGGGCATAATTCCAAATTGCACTCTAGAATGGATAAATAAGTTCACATATTCCATAAAAGGGCATTAGTGTCTCAACTTTTCCATTTGCCCTCCAAGTTTTGTCATTTTCTTTTCTTCCATCATAGGAAATATTTTTTTCATTGTAAATTATTTATTTAATCAATTTTGAACATTATTCCTTGGTTACAAGAATAATATTCTTTCCCTGCTTTCCGTCCCCCCAACCTTCTAGTAGCTGACATGCAATTCCACTGAGTATTACCTGTGTCCTTGATAAAACCCCATTTCCATGTTGTTGGTGTTTGCATTAGGATGTTCATTTAGAATCTTCATCCCCAATCATATCGCCTCGACCCATGTAATCAAGCAATTGTTTTTCTTCTGTGATTCTTTTCCCACAGTTTTTTACTCTGAATGTGGATAGTGTTCTTTCTCATAGATCCCTCCGATTTGTTGAGGATCACTGCATTGCCACTAATGGAGAAGTCCATTACATTCGATTATACCACAGTGTATCGGTCTCTGTGTACAATGTTCTCCTGGTTCTGCTCTTTTCACTCTGCATCAATTCCTGGAGGTCATTCCAGTCCCCATGGAATTCCTCCACTTCATTATTCCTTTGAGCACAATAGTATTCCATCACCAAGAGATACCACAATTCCTTCAGTCATTCCTCCAAATGAATGGCATTCCTTCCTTTTCCAATTTTTTTGCCACAATAAAGAGCCCCAGCTCTGAATATTCTTGTACAAGTATTTTTCCTTTTTATCTCTTTGGTGTACACACCCCAGCAGTGATCAAAGGGCAGAGAGTCTTTTAAAGCCCCTTGGTCATAGTTCCAAATTGCCTTCCAGAATAGTTGGATCAATTTACAACTCCACCAGCAATGCATTAATGTCCCAACTTTGCCACATCCCCTCCAGCATTCAGATTGGATGAATAAGTTAACAAATTCCACTACAGGGCATTAGTGTCTCAACTTTTCCATATCCTCTCCAAGTTTTGTCATTTTCCTTTTCTTCCATAATAGCCAATCTCTGATGAGTTGTAGAGTGACAACTTAGAGTTGTTTTAATTTGCAATACTCTATATTATAGTGGTTTAGAACATATTTTGCACATCTGAAGAGAACATTAATTACTTTAAGAATTCCCTCTTCATCTCCTTTGACCAATTTTCATTTTGGGAAAGATTTGTATTCTTGTACATTCTACTCATTTCTCTACGTATTTGAGAAATAAGTCTCTTATTAGAGAGATGTGTAAATTTTTTTTTTTTGCTTCATTTTGATTAGTGAATATGAGAGTCTCCATCTTATTTACTCCTGGTTATGTTCTGGCCTCCATTTCCCCCAATTTGCGCTCTTTTCTTATCAGTTCTTTTAACCCCTTCTCTTACTCCCTTCACTTCCTTCTGTAATGCAGGGTAAATAGATTTTTAATACACACACATATGCTTTTTTTTCTTCATCTTTTGATTTTCTTTGATTATTTCTTGATATCTCATGGAGTCATTATCTTCCACTTTCAGAATTGTCATTTTTAATGTCTGATTTTTTTCCATTTTTATTTTTTAATTAATTAATTAAGAATATTTTTCCACTGTTGCATGATTCCTGTTCTTTCTACCTCCTGCCTCCCAGAGCTGAAAAACAATTCCACTGCATTATACAATTATTATTTTTCAAAACCTATTTCCCAATTACTAATAAAGTGATTTTTAAAAGTCAAAATCAGGACTTCTGGGTTAAGATGGCTGCTGTGTCTAAGCAGGACTTTTACTCTCCAAACCACCAACCAATATAGAATACCTCAAAAGGACAAAAAACCAAGTTCAGATGAAAAAAGGAATACCACAGTAGAACTCAGCATTGAAATGACAGTCGGAGCCAGCGAATCATAATCTGAATCAACTCTAGCTCCTTGGGAACTAATTAAGACCACCAGGGACTTCTTACCCCAGAAAGCAGCTAAACTTTTAGAACTCCAGAAGACTGAAGTTTGTAAACCTTGGGTACAGAGATAGAGCAGGGAGATATATCACCTCTAATTAAGAGGCAATTCAGGTAATCATTAAAAACTATTTTGCTCAATTATCTGGCAATATAAATATGGAAATCTAGGTGATATAGATGAATATTTACAAAAATATCAATTGCCTAGATTAACAAAAGAAAGCATAGAATACTTAAATAATCCCATATCAGAAAAAGAAATTGAATAAGCAATCAAAGAACTCCCTGAGAAAAAATCCACAAGACCAGATGGATTGACAAATGAATTCTATCAATCATTCAAAGAACAACTAATCCCAATACTATTGAAAATATTTAAAATAATGAGAAAAGAAAAAGACTTCTACCAAATTCCTTTTATGACACAAACATGCTACTGATTCCAAAGCCACATAGATCAAAAACAGAGAAAGAAATCTACAGACCAGTCTCCCTAATGAAAAATTTTAAATAGAATATTAGAAAAAAGAATCCAGCAAGTCATCATGAGGGTTATTCATTATGATCAGGTGGGATTTATACCAGGAATGCAAGGATGTTTCAGTATTAGGAAAACCATTCATATAATAGACCATATCAACAAGCAAACCAACGAAGTAACATTATTATCTCAATAGATGCAGAAAAAGCTTTTGACAAAATACAACAGTTATTCCTATTGAAAACACTAGAATGCATAGGACTAGAAGGACTTTTCCTAAAACTAATGAACAGTATAAATATATCCAAAACCATCAGTAAGCATCATCTGCAATGAGGATAAATTAGAATCATTCGCAATAATAAAAAGAGTGAAACAAGGATGGGCCCTATATAACCTCTATTATTTAACATTGTACTAGTAACACTAGCTATAGAAATTAAAGAAGAAAAAGAAATTTATTAAAATAGGCAGTGGGGAGAACAAGCTATCACTCTTTGCAGATGATATGATGGTCTACTTAAAGAATCCTAGGGAATCCACTAAAAAGCTGATGAAAAAATCAACAACTTTAGAAAAGTTGCAGCATACAAAAGGAACCCACATAAATCATCAGCATTTCTATATATTTCCAACACACACAGGCAGCAGATGTTAGAAAGAGAAATTCCATTTAAAAGCACCCTAGACAATATAAATTAATTAGGAATCTATTTGCAAAGACAAAGAGAGGAATTATACAAACACAACTACAAAATACTTTCTACCAAACTAAAACTAGATCTAAACAATTGGAAAAATATTAATTGATCATAGGATTAGCTAACTTAATAAAAATGATCATCTTACCCACATTAATTTACTTATTTAGTGCCATGCCTATGAAACTACCAAGAAAACTTTTTTCTGCATTTGAAAAAAAAAACTATGACAAAGTTAATTTGGAAGCACAAAAGATCAAGAATATCAAGGTTAATAATGAAAAAAAATGTGAAGGAAGGTTGCCTAGCAGTACCAGATCTTAAACTTATACTATAAAGCAATGGTCATCAAAACAATATGGTACTGGCAAACAGACAGAAGGAGAGGATCAGTAGAATAGGCTTGGGGTAAGTGACCTCAGGAAGACAGTCTATGATAAACTCAAAGGTCCCAGCTTTTGGAACAAAAATGCACTATTTGACAAAAACTGCTGGGAAAATGGGAAAATAGTATGGGAGAGATTAGGTTTAGATCAGTATCTCACACCCCACAACAAGATAAACAAAGAATGGGTGAATGACTTGAATATAAAGAAGGAAACTATAAATAAATTTAGTGAACACATAATAGTATACTTGCCAGTCTTTAGGAAAGGAAATAATTTAAGACCAAGCAAAAAATCACAAAATGTAAAATAAATAACTTTGATTACATTAAATTAAAAAGGGTTTGTTCAAACAAACCAATGCAACCAAAATCAGATGGGAAGCAAAAATTGGGAAATATTTTTTATAAGAAACCACTGACAAAGGTCTAACTAATCCAATATATAGACCTTAATCAATTGTATAAAAAATCAAGCCATTCCCCAATTGATAAATGGGCAAGGGATGGGACATGAATAGACAATTTTCAGATAAAGGAATCACAACTATCAATAAGCACATGAACAAATGTTCTAAATCTCTCATAATGAGAGAAATGCAAATCATAACAACTATTATTTACCACTTCACACCTAGCAGATTAGCTAACATGAAAGCAAAGGAAAATAACAAATGTTGGAGGGGATGTGGTAAAATTGGGACATTAATACATTACTGGTAGAGTTGTGAATTGATCCAACCATTTTGGATGGCAATTTGGAACTATGCCCAAAAGGTTTTTAAAGACTGTCTTCCCATTGATCCAGCCATATAACTGCTGGGTTTATAATTCCCCAAAGACATCAAAGGGAAAAAGACTTGTACAAAAATAATTATAGCTGTGTTCATTGTGGTGGCAAAAAAGTGAAAAATGAAAGGTGTTCCCTTCAAATGGGGAATGGTTTAACAAATTGTGGTATCTGTTGTTGATGGAATAGTATTGTGCTATAAAGAATTATGAACTGGAAGGATTCCATGTGAACTGAACAACCTCCAGGAAGTGATGCAGAGTGAAAAGAGCAGAACCAGGAGAACATTATACACAGAAACTGATACACTGTGGTTCAATTGAATGCAATGGACTTCTCTATTAGCAGTAATGCAATGATCCAAGAGAATTCTGAGGAACTTTTGGGAAAGATAGCTATCCACATTCAGAGGAAGAACTGTGGGAATAGAAACACAAAAGAAAAACATCTGCTTGATTACATGGGTTGTTGGGGATATGATTGGGATGTAGACTCCGAACAATCACCATAGTGCAATCAAAATTTGGAAACAGGTATTCATCACTATATATTTCCTTAATACATGTGACTTAGAATCATTTTGTAGTCCTTATCTTTCCTTGATAAATCAATGACACAAGTAAAACGCAGTGGAATTGTGTGGTGGCTATGGGGGAGGAGGAGGGGAGGGAAAGAACACGAACCATGTAACCATGGGAAAATCTTCTAAATTAATTAATTAAATGAATTTTTTTCATTTCAATGTAAAAAATATAATGTCCAAAAGTCAAAATCCCCAATCATTATCCCAATCAGATCATATGATGAATCATAAGTTTTTCTTAAGCATTTCTGCAATCACCCCTCTTTCTCTGGATGTAGGTAGCATTCTCTTATAAGTCCCTATAAATTGTCCTAGAACCTTGCATTGCTACTAGTAGAGAAGTTCATTACATTTGATTATGACACAATGAATCAGTCTCTGTGTACCATGTTCTACTTCTGATCATTCTCTCTGCATCTTTCTGAAGGTATCTTTCTGATTCACATGGAATTCCTTCAGTTCAACAATCCTTTCAACACAATACTATTCCATCACCATCAGATACCACAATTTTTCAGCAATTTTCCCATTGATGGACAACAGATGATTTTCTTGAGTGAGGTTTTGTAGTTCATATTCCCTTTGGCCAATTGTACTATCTAAAGTTGTTTTCCTCAGCAAATTTTTATACCTCTTTTTTTCTCCTAGTGTTAATTTTGCCTTTCAAGAAATTCTTCAGTGTATTTTTGTGTATCTTGTTCCATATAGCCAATTCTACTTTTTGAAAGAGTTCATCTCTTCTTTGAATTTTTATAAAATGTCTTTTACCATTTCGTATATTCTGATTTGAAAGATGTTCATTTCTTCAATATTGTTTGTGCCTTCTTTAATAAGGTGTTGACTTTTTACATGAATATCCTATATCACTGTCATCACTTCTCCTGAATTTTCTTCTACCTCTCCTACTGGATCATTAAATCTCTTTTTTGAGCTTCTTCCATCAATTCTTTTTTAGGCTTGAGAGCAATTCTTATTTTTATTGCAAAGTTTGCATGCAGAGGCATTGATTTTGTGTAGACTTCTACTGAGTTTGTGTTTTGGTTTTCTCTGTCACCAAAATAGCTCTCTGTGTTGAATTTCTTTTTCATCTTTTTGCTCATTTCCAGCCCTTTCCTTTCCATTTAAAAAAGACAGTTAAAATTGAATCTGTACCTGTGGTGATGTGAGTACTGCTCCAAGTTTAAGGTTCTTTGTACAGCTGCCCTCAGAGTTAAATCTGGGGATCAATCTGCTTACGGCCCTTCAAATTTGGAATCATGAAAGCAATGGTGTTTTCAATACCCTTCTGCTCTATATTCTGCCTTGTGAGTAACCTTAAGCACCCTTTTCTCCCCTGGAACAGTGACCAGGGAGAGTCTGATTCTCTCCTGTGGCTACAAGCACTGGTCTCTGCTAGCCCTCTCCACCCTGAGAATCTCTCCCACAGACTGGGATCTGAATATAAGCAATGCAACAAGAATTGCCTTAAGAGTGAGTGAAGGGACCCCATGTAATCTCCTTCTAAGCAATTGTCTGATCCCCCACTCATTTATTATCTGGGGCTTAATGCTCTAGAAGCCTTTCCTGTTACTTCAGTTGTGGTCAAGGCCTGCTGGCTTGGTGGTCCTGCCCTGGTGCAATGTGTTCCACTTCTACCTCTACCACAGTCCATCCCATCTGTCCTGCTAGCTTTTCTAAGTTGTTTTGTGCTGGAAAATCAGTTGTCTTTTTTGTGTTATAATACTGCTCCAGAATTCATTGTAAGACATTTTATCAGGATTTTAAAGGGTAATTTGATAGAGATCAGGTGAGAGATCACTATATTCTCTATCAATTTGACTCTGCACTTGGCTTTTATTCTTATAAATTTGAATTAGAAATGAGACCCCTAGCAGAAGAATTTGAAGCAAATATTTTTCCCCTCAAATACCTGATTCCCTTCTAATTTTACTACATTGGTATTGTTTTGAGGGGAAAACAATTTAATTTCATGTAAGCAACATTATCCATTTTACCTTGCTGTCCTATATATCCCTCATGTGACCATGAACTCTCCCCTGTCCATTAATATGTGAGTCAAAAATTTCCCCGTTACTCTCATTTCTTTTATATCAACTTTTGTATCTAAATCATGAACCCATTTGGAATTTATTTTGTTATGTGATGCAAGAATATTGGTCCATTCCTAATTTCTGCAAAATGAATTTTCAGTATTTTCAGGAATTTTTGTTATGTAATCAGTACTTAACATTGAAAATGGATTAACCTCCTCATTTTACTTGTGAGGAAACTAAGGCAAAAACATAGGACGTGGCAGGGCCACAATTTGAACCCAGGTCTTCTTTCAAGATATGTTCCATGGTCTCTCACAATGTGAGGTGTTACTCCTCCTTTGTGTAATGAATCAGTTGAGAAATAGAGTTGAGACCTGCTATGTGCTCAGTCCCACATGCCTAGGAGTCACATAGCAGTCTGCCATTGCATGGAGGCTTGTTTATTACATAGTTTAGTGATCACATACTTCTTTGGCACACAGTCAATTTTATACATATATGTTTCCATGCAACTTAACAGCAAACACCAAGCCTAAGTAAATACTCAATGAAACATTGTTGCTATAGATGAATGACATAACAACAGTGTGATCTAGATGTTAGTTATCCCTGATCTTAGGATAGTCATTGTTACTTTTGGTCAGCTTTCACAATCAATCACAATTACTTAGGATATGGATAACAAAACATTTCATACCTAGGTGCATGATTAGAAGGTTAATTTGAGACAGACCAGATTTGGGGTTTCCTTCAATTTACATGTTCAATTTTTTTTGGTGTTACTTTAAAGCACCTGGCAATGTTGCCTGGTTTCTATCTGCAGTGGAGTGTGTCTTGAAGGTTATTGATGTTCTTGGCTTCCCTGGCTTGTAATAAAAGTGAATGTAACAGTGGAGATGAAAAAGAAGGGGGATAATGATCTTTATGTTTATTTCTGTGAATGTAAACTTTTAGGGTAATAATCTGGGAGGATTAAGGTATGGTATGTATATGTGTGTTAATCCTATAAGTATTTGCTCTCATAGTACTTCTCCTGTATTGGGGAGGAGACAATCATCTTAACGAGACCATTGTAGTAAGGGATGTTGGAGAGAGAGAGAAGTCACTGAGAGGGATCAGTGGGAACCTCATTTTCAAGGAGCTGCCTTGCCAGGCTCCCATCTCCCAAACTGTGACTTTGCCAGACAGTAAGGATTTGTCAGCTTCCCTCAGTCTTCTAACTCCAAGTCCACAATTTTTAACACTGCTAAAAAAATTGTGTATGGCTGGAGGGATCCTCAGAATTTCATTAGTGGGTTCATTCTGCTGAGATTTCCTCTGAGGAAGGACTTGAACAGTGCCACCTGGAACAATGATGATGATCATTGTAATGATCATCACAATAACTAACTTTTAGATAGAACTTGAAGGTTTACAAAGCATTTCCTCTCATTTGAATGACATTTGCAAGTCTCAGCCAATGGGATACCTTTCCTTTTGTACAGTATCATGGAGCTCTTGCTACAAAACCTTCAAACTCAGCTTCACTATTACCAACATGTTTTACACAACAAAGATGAATCAAAAGGACACCAGAACATTCAAGGCTGCTGAGCATATCCTACAAATCTTGGTGAGATTCTACTCCCATTCCCTTCTACCTCCTCTGTCCCATGCTACCTTCCTTAGCCCTGTGTATTCAGGCTTGTTCTAGCCAGGTATACAGAAGTCCCCTTCTCTCTTTTTGTTTCCAGCTCAAGGTATTGTTTGGAAGCAGCAAGCTTGGCTCTCAGTATTGTGGATGCAGTGGCCTTTCACTGAGGTGAGATTCCTTCAAGACATCATCAGCTCAGATATTAGGGACCAGCAATTTCCATTTCACTCAGATGTTGCCCAGGCTGTTTCTTCTGCTTCTTAATAGAAATTCCTTCTTTCCCAAGCTGTAATGGATAAAATCTTCCAACCAAGAAGCCATTAAAATATTTTAGACTCCTTATTCTCTTTCTCAGGTAGAAAAATATTCATTCCCCATTACTCTTTCCAAAGATAAGTTTGCAACTGTTTTCACTTTATAACTCCACATGAAAGGAATAACCTAGGAGGCATCAAATGAGTGCTTAGAAAATGATTGATTAATAAATACATATCAACATTACCTTTCTCTAGAATCATATATAGGCTCCAAGCTGGAAGGGACAGTAGAGGTAACCTGGACCATTCTCTTCATTTACAGATGAAAAAATGAAGACCCAAGGAGATCCCAATAACTTTCCCCAGGTCAAAAATAGTCAGAGTTTGAACACTTGATCTTTGATTTTAAATTCATTGTTCTTTCCACTACTCTAAAGAAACTACTGAAAATAATCAGACCCCACAGACACTTGTAAACATACAAATAAGTGATGTTACAGAGCACTGCCAATTCCGTTGTCGTGGATAAGGTGGTAAGTGTGGAATCAGAAAGAACAGAGTTCAAATTTTCTCTCACTTACCAGATGTGTGATGCTATGCAAGTCACATAATCTGCCTTAGCCTCCATTTCTTTCCTCTATAAACTGAGAGGGCTATATTTGATGGCTTCCAATGTCCTTTTCAACTTTAAATCTACAATCATCTCTAAACCTTTATTCCAAGTCAGCCACTTCTCTCAAGAGTGTTCTCTGAATAACTAAATTTCAGAAACTAAACCAGTGGTGTCAAACTCAAAAGGAAATTTCTAAAGCCACTAAATTATACATCAGCAAGGTCCCTATAGCCTGCATTTTGGCTCAGAAAAACATATACATTTATATATATACATATACATATATATATGTATTACTTTATAAATTAATAAGCTAACACATTAAAATTAGATTGGCACTACCCTTAATATAGCTCATGTGACTCCTAGGAAGGTCTGTTTGAAACCACTTGTCTGAAACATTAATTTCCAGGTCTCTGAAGAACAGCATAGCAACTGGAGTAGATATACTCTGCACTTTCAAGAAGGACTCCTCCAACCTTGTCCTGGACAAAAAGGTGGTTTCCTGGGAGCTGACTGAACAGCTCTGTAGAAGAGAGCTAAAACACCTGGTTATAGACAATGATAGCCTTATTGTGAATGGTAACTAGCTTGACTTTTGGGATATGTGCCTCTCTTTCTCTGGGTAGGTTCCCTTTCCAGAAAACAACTCACCTGCCCCAAACTCTTCTTTCCTTTCGGGTCTCCTTTGTTTTCATGGTTTCTCTCTCACTCCTGGGAGCACTGGCCCTCAAAGTGGTGACAAACTATGAAGACATGGGGAGCTCACTTCTCAAGATCAGAAGAGACTGGATTGTTTTTAGACTCCTTCAACAAAGAAGTATGCCATGAATGCCTTCTTGAATGCTGAAGCACCATTTTTCCCCTATGGGCCCCAAACCAACTCCTCTCCATTACTCCTTTAACTTTTTTGCCCACAAAGAGATACCCTACTCAAATTCTCTTCCTCCCTCTCTCCCCCCTCTATCTTTACTTCCCTCTCTCCTTCTCTCTCCTTCTTACTCTCTCTCTCCTTCTCTCTCTCTCTCTCTCTCTCTCTCTCTCTGTCTCTCTCTCTGTCTCTCAACTTTCTTTATTTCTTCTATCTTTTCTCCCTCTCTTTTCTCTTTCTTTTTTGGCCTTCTTTTCTGTACCTTTCCCAAAATCTTGTGTTTATGTCTTCTGTCCCATTCTCTTTTTTTCCTCTGCTATTCTCTTCTTGTCTTCCCTCCTTTCATCTGCTGTCCCTTGCCTCGTCCTTCCCTGCCCTCATCTTCTCTCCAAAACTTGTTCCCTCTGAATTTTTCTTTCTTCTTTTCTTTTCCCTTCTCAAACTACAGGGTATCAACATAAGCTGCCAGGAATCAGATCCACAAAGAGTAAGTTTTAGATTTCTTTATTGTCTGTATCTATATTTATATCATTCTCTTTAATGAGACCCTACAATGAAAGATTTTTTTTATTTTTTTGGAAGGGATTAATGTAGGGCAGAGGATTAAAAGTGGTGTTAGGGATTCTTAGAATTAGATACACTATTAGATATGGCCAAAGTTTAGACTTCATTTACTCATTTGTCTATTCTCTTTTTGCTACTCAAAATATATATAAATAGTTCAAAAGGGAAAATTATCCCATGGGCCTGGGAAAGCAGGCTGTCCCTATCTCTTTCTTGTTCAAAATTAAGAGTCAGACCTTGTGGTCTTTGTAATCTTCTGATACATTGAGGGGATCTCCCAACATTCCAGAGAGACTTGTGGCTCTCCCTTATATTCTTCATTCACCAAAGTTGCCCAATAGTTTTCATTAATAATGTTTTTATTCTCTGCACCTTCAATAACTACACTCTCTCAAACCAGTGTCTTGCTCGGTTGCTCTCAGATTTGAGACTCATCAGAAAAGAGATGATAGATAAATTTATGTGAGTTTATGAGCACTGTTCAAAACCTTGTAGGGCACCTACAGGAAGGACTTAATTAAGTAAGAATCCAGCAAAGGAGACTAAAACAGGATAATCAGAAAAGTCCTAGGACAACCAGGAGAGTTTTGTTATGAAAATTAGAGAATTTGGGTATCAAGGAGTGCAGAGAGCTTAAGAAGAATGAGGATTAAGAAGAAGGCCATTAAGAGATTTTTGCAATTTCATTTGAATGATGAAGTTGAAAACCAGACTGTAGTTAAAAAAAAAGAGTAGGAAGAAGGGAAGTAGAAGCACCTTTCATAGATAGCATTTTCAAAAATTTCAATCCCAAAGGGAAGAGAGAGATAGGAAATGATAGCTATCAGGGATAGATGGATAAAATGAAGGCTGTTTTTCATTTGGGGTTGAAGGAAAGCTGCCAGTAGATGTGGAGAGTTTGAAAACAAAATGAAACAATGGGAATACTAGAGAGATTCTCTGCTGGGTGAAGGATGAAGTAAAGAGAGCACATATTTTGGCATTTCCTTCAGAATATATGGGGACAACATATTGTCCTTTCTACACCCACTCCTGTGGCTGAGATATATGTTTTCATCTATTGTTCTAGGAAGTGAGGTTGGTATAGGACCTGTCACCCATATCCCAGACCATGGAGAACCAGGAAAAATCATGACATCACTGACTAGTGGCCTCCTGATCCGTGAATCCCCTGTAAATGCTATAGGTAAGAAAATATATTTTCTTTCTTTTATACTGGCATTTATCTTTGCTTTGGGCACTTGTTTTCAATTTTGAGATATGGAGTGACCTTCATAGTCTGAGAACAGGACAATCACTTATGGGCGAAGTTTGTCATTAGGTTGTAAGATTTGACAATTTCCTCTGTCCTATTGCTTTCTGCCCTAAAATTTGCTGTGATAGTAGCCTTTGGATGAAGATCTCATGGGGGATTTTGCTATTTCTTTTGTTTGCTTGGGTGTATACATATAATAGCCTATTCTTTTTCTTTGATCATTTCTCAACTGTGGAATGACTCTTTTAAAAATAATTTTGTTAATTTATAAAACATATACATTCATAATGTGTATTAAATATTATATAGGACACATAAAATTTATAATTGTCCCCTCCAATGTAGAAATGTTTTCTTTGTTCCTTATGTGAAAAATTCCCCCATTCTAACTCTTCCATCCCTCTTCGTCCAGTGCTTCCCTCTTTATCATCCCTTCATTCTTTTTTGGAAATCATTCCAATATCATAGACTGATACACATGCTGAAATAGAGAAATATAAACTGAGGAAATTATTTCTTTAGCAATGACTACTCTGGCTGGCTTATGACTATAGAGAGTTGCTAGAGGGAAACTTGAAAACTGTTTGGGAGTAATGGAGGTAGTAATGAGAAATGCTGAGGGATGCTATTACAGGGATGCTACCACACAGGGGAACTGCCCTGGGGAATGCTCTGAGATTTGCCTACTGATCCCTACTGATGGCTGATGGATCAGTATCTGTTTCTAACTTCCTCCTCCCCTTCACTCCCTCCCTTCTCCAACACTCTCCTTCCTGCCTCCCTCACCTCCCACTTCTTCTTGAAGCTTTTGGCTTCTTCCCTCCTCCCTTGAGTAAAGTATAAAGATACTCTTTTCTTTTCCTTTTTCAAGTCAAGGGGTTTATTGGGATAACAGGATAGGAAACTGAGGTAAGAGGGATGAGGATTTCCCTCATCTATAATGAAGGGAGAATTTGAGGGTTTGAGAGAGTAGTCCATTCACAAACTGTGACTCTAAGACAGAGAGATGAAGGACAACAGCTGTTTAAAATCTTCTTTTACTTCACAAAGTCAGCAAGGTCTCTCAGCTTAATTAACCCCAGACAGAAAACAAAGTCCAAAGTCTCCCAGTTTCTCCTGTCCAGCTCAACTCTCAAAGAGACAACCAACTCCAAAAGCCAATTTCTCCTTCTTCTCCTCTCTCTGTCATAGTTTCTCCTGGCCAGCTTAACTGCCTGAGTCAGAGAGCCAAAGTTAAAGCCAAGTTTCTCCTTCTCCTCTCTGTGGCCAGAAACCCCCAACTGCCACTCCTGGGAACATTCCATTTGGAACCTTCCTCTTGATTGACAGGCAGGTTAGGTCCCCAGCTTGTTTCTTGCATCTTGGCTTACAAGTCCTCTCTCTCTCTCTCTCCATGTCTCTACCGCAAAGCCCCCCTTTTATTAGCAAAAAATGTAACTTTCATTTTTCAATGATACTTACCTTAATAATTTTATCTATCTTAACTCTTTGCTATCTGAAATATACTCTACCCCCCCCATTACAAAATGCTAAACTCATCTTAGCTGTTCTATCGAAATGCTAAGCTAAGAATGGGTTATAGGAAAATGGTTACATGAACATAGTTTCACATAACAAAGCAAATAACAATTTCCAAATCATCTCAACAATTCCCCTATCATTAAGAATATGCAAATATTCTAATTCCTAATGTCTATAAATTCACTAAGTAAAATTTCCTATCACTAATAAATGCTAACCTACAATCATAATACAATATAACTTCCATGCTTCAGAACTTCTATGTCTCTACTTTCTTAAGCCTTAAACAAATTCAATAGGCTATTACTAATGTTAGTAGTTAGACTATTAATAAACTTACTCTAAAAAGTTAGCTCGTTAGTCAATTAGTAAGTTTAGTACAGATTTAAATATATACATCATTCTAAATTTCTGTGCAAACTCATGCAGAAAAGGATATTACTTTCTGTTTGAATTTCCCACAAAAATTTCTCATCAGTGTGTCTTTGTTATCATGCATGTCATGTAATTACCCATTCCATGGATATCTTATTTTGCTATGTAGGATGTACATGCATACATGTGGTGTTTACATGTATGACACAGTCTTACACTTATTCATGGCCAAAATTTCAAAGTTCCAAAGTCCTTCCATGTCCATTCATGTTGCCTGTAGAAACTCTTCCATCCTTTCTGCTCAACATATCACTCTTCTGTCTTCCATCACTTGATTGAAGACTTGTGTTCTTCAAGTCAGGATCCACTGCAATAATCAGGAACCTGGGAACACACAAACAAACCACGAACATGTGTGCAAGTTAGATTTTTACATATGTGTGCAAGTAAATGTGAAAAGTTACTTTTGCATGGAAGTGAGATGAAATTTTTGAGTAACAGAATGTATCAATTTTTTGTGTGTGCAAGTAAGATAACATGATTTTCTTCATGAATGGGGGTAAGCTTTTTGCATTTGTACATCTTCGTGTTTACAAGTTAGGTCAACTTGTGTTTTTCCTCATGCAAGGGGGTTAGCGTTATGCATAGGTTTTCAAGTCTTTGGTAAGAATAATGACATCAATTTTTTTTTTCTTTCAAGGAGGTTTATCATATGGTTACTGTATGTAGTTCTTGGATGGTTACTATATGTAGAATTTGGAGATAGTTCTTTTTGTTTTGTTACTATGTCAGGCAGAGACTTTTATATCTTATATTGAGGCTTTGTGGCTGCTAATCTTTCTCATGCAAGGTTTTACTTTCATATTACTGTGTTACTGTCTGTATATTTTCAGGGTTCTATCCTTTCATTATTTTAACTTGTGCAGGGGTCTCTCTACTCTATTCTGGTGGCAAGTATTCATGTGCTTTCCTGTGTTTCTGGTAGGGACTGCATTTGCTTATCAATTATTTTCCTAGGGCTACTCAATATTATGGTTGTGATGCAATTTCACATGTGAAGCATGGAACCATGGATCTCTTTGATCAACTTTTATAGCTATTGGGGTTGTCATTATGACTGTAGTAGGTCCAATCCATCTTGGTTCTGTAGGAGATTCTCTATTAAAGTTCTTGACATAAACTTTATCACCTGGTTTTATCTTGGGCAATGAAAAATCTAGTGGTATTCTTTGCACAAGCAAACCCAGTTTCCTTAGTTCTTCAATCCTATGTTGTATCTGTTTTAAGTATTCATGAAGAACACATTCACCTCTTAACATGGATACAAGTAAGGTGGCTTTACTGTCCTAAGATGCCAAAGAGGGCTGCCCATACAGAATTTCAAAAGGTGATAGGTGCAGGTCAGTCCTAGGCCTGGTTCTAATGTTGAAGAAAGCAAGGGACAAAACATCTGCCCATTTTAAATGTGTTTCTGAACAGAGTTTACCTATTTGTGTTTTTAACTCTTTGATCGTCTGTTCGACCAGCCTGGAACTTTGGGGCCGATAAACTGAATGGTAACTGCACTTAATCCCCAAGTTCTTATAGATTTCTTGTAGAACCCGGGAAGTGAAGTGGGTCCCCTTGTCCGAGTCAATGGTATTGGGAATGCCATGTCTAGGTATAATCTCCTTCAATAGAAATTTCACTACTGTAGCTGTGTCACTTTTCTTATACGGACATGTTACAACCAATCTAGTCAGTCTATCCAATATAACCAATGCATATTTGCATCCCCTTTCCTTAGGCATGTTGATATCATCAATTTGAATACAGTGGAAAGGCATATAACTGAGTGGTCTGCCTCCCAATGCAACACTCTTAAAATGTCCTTGATTTTATCTCCTGCATGTTTCACGTGCCTTGACTAGTTCTAATGGCATTTGTAGTCATTCCTGGTGCTGTCCAATATCTCTTTATGCTATCCAAAATGCCTTGTACTCCGTAATGTCCCTTTGCATGAATTACGGTGCATAGATGTTGATAGAACTTTTTAGGGAGAATAGGATTACCCCCATGAGCAATACAGATGCCTTTGATCAGTTTAGTAGCTGCTCTTTCCATGAATGTATCTCTTCTCTGTCATAGGCTTTAGTAAGATTATTCCTTTTGATCAGAGAGAAATGCAGCACATGGTGGGAACCGAACCTAACAGCATACTTTGATGTTATGTCTGCTCTTTCATTGTTAGGGATATCCTGTCCTATCCATGAGTGTGTACCTTACAATGAATTATGGCCACCTCCTTAGGAAAGTCTACAACATTAATAATACTATCTATAAGATTGCCATATGCAATTGGTTTCCCAGCTGAAGTTTTATAACCTTTGTTTTTCCATATGTATGATGACCAATGCACAGTGGAGAAAGCGTAGTGTGAATCCAGAAATATATTAGCTTTTTTCCCCCTAGCTAATTCCAGGGCCATGAGCATAGCCTTAAGCGTGGCTCCCTGGGTGCTGACATGAATTGGCAACGATACATGCCAAAGCATTTTGTCATTGTCAACAACCGCTGACCCTGAGAATGTCTCTCCCATCACGAACATAGGAGGACCCATCTGTGTATAACTCCATTTCTGAATTGATAAGAGGTGTATCTTTCAGGTGTTCATTTGGCCTATGCATGAGTTCTACTATCTGATCACAATCATGCAATACTACTCCACCCATTGGCAAATCAGGGACCAGAGTTGCTGGGTTCACCTGTACAAATCTATGAATTGTGATGTTATCATTGCCTAACAAAATGACTTCATACTGGGATATTCTTGCATCGGTGAATGAATATGTAATCTGTGACCTTAACAGTTTTTCAATTTCGTGTGCAGAATACACCAGAATACACATATCTGTGGGTATGTCATATTTAGAAGTCACAACTTGAATTTTTTCAGGTTCTTCCTCAAGTTGCTCCAAGTAACAACGGATAGTGCTTCAGTGAATTCTTGGGTAGATGCAAAGAAATTACCCCATATTTTTCACATTGTAATGTTGCCTACATCTTGCACAAAACATCTTGTCCTAAAGATTGGCTAGGCATGATGAAATCAACAAGAAGTTATGATCTATGGTGAGAGGAACTAGTTTAACCATAGTGCTTTTGAGCTCAGGGACCTATTGTCTTTGTCCCATTGCTCCAGCTACAGAAGCCATACCCCCTATGTAGGTATCCCCTGGACTTGTCTTTAGGACAGACTTTGAAGCACCAGTATCCAAGAGAGCCTTAAGGTTTTTCTTCCACACCTTAATCCATACCTATGGTTCTGGCCTGTGTGTAGGTAAAGAGTTTATTGCCACCGAATTAGTACTCGTGTCTTTGCTACCCTCTGCCAGCTGCATATGTAACTCAGTTAATTCTTTTTGATTTGATCCATTCCCAATGAAGTCTTCAATGGTACATGAAGCTAAACCATCACAGTAGCTTTGGCTGGATATCCCTTTGCCACTTAGAATGCTGACTTCAAGCCTGCCTTTTGAATTCTTGGTGGTTATTCCAATTGAGAAGAATTCCATTCCATCCTGCTTTTCAAATTTAACTGAAATGTCACCTCCACTACTTTGAATATGATAATTATTTTCAAAAGTAATTTCAGCTTCATTATCAGTTAGTTTTTACTTAACTAAATCACTCAGTACTGGATGAAAGGTACTAGCTTCTCGATTCCAATTAGATGTCATTTCTGAGGGTATATCTGCCATAAAGCTCTTGGGAGAATTAACTAAGTTAAATGGGACTTCATCTGTGAATGTTTCTAGAGTCTTGTCATATTTAGCAACAGTAAACTTTAGGGAATTGAAATTATGATTTTTGGTATTAGTCACTAACTTTTTCTTGAGTTCTTGTGACTCTTTCTTTTTCTTTTGCATAATTCAATACTATTATCTATTCTACCCTGGAAAAATTTCTTAAGGAACAATCTGATTTCCCTTACAGACTTTTCCTGTGTGGGTACTATAGGTCTTATCAAAGTCTCTCATCTCATTTGCAATTGGAGATGTTATTTCATTAATCTCTGCCTCATTTTCTTTAATCTGGCTCTGCCTTTCTCTTGCTTTATTGAAATGGCTATCATTCATAGAGCATTTTCTTATACCAATTTCACTATTTCCCAAGCTTTTTCTATTATTTTTATCTGTAGCCTCATTATTACTACTTTTTCTACCTCCAAGTGTCACCCTATGTGCCTGGCTTCATAATTCTCTTCTAACCACATCTGAATACTTTGACTTTGCTCCAGTTGTTATAGCATTTTGTATTTCTCTCAAATCAGGAGCTTGCTCTGAGGACTTTAACTTGCAGTGTGAACAGTAAGTAGATTTCTTGTATCTAGTTTCGGCATTATGTTTGTCTCTGTTATTAATCTTATGTTTCTTCTTCAAAAAGCAGCTTCTAAACCAGACTGTATAGTTAAAAAGAGAATAGAAAGAAGGAAAGTAGAAGCACCTTTTATGAGCATCCTCAAGGATTTCAGTCAGAAAATAGAAGAGAGACAGGAGAATATAGCTTTCAGGGACAGGTGGATAAAATGAAGGGTTTTTTTCCAGATGGGGAAGTAATAAAGCTGTCATTAGATTAGAAGAGTTTGAAAAAATGAGAATATGGGAGTACTAGAGAGATTCTCTGCTCGATGAACGATGAAGAAAAAGAGCATATTTTGGAGTTTCCTTCAAAATATAAGGGCACAACATATTGTCCTTTCTACCCCGAGTCCTGTGGCTGATTTATGTTCTCACTTATTCTTCTAGAGAGTGACATTGGTGTAGGGCCCTTCACCCATATCCCAGAACATGGAGCACCAGGAGACATGACATCAGTGACCAGTGAATCTACTGTATGTGCCATGGGTAAGAAAAGATTTCTTTTTCTATTATATTGGTATTCATCCTTGCTCTGGGCCCTTGTTTTCCAGGTTTGAGATATGATATGGACTCATCTTCATAGTCTGAGAACAGGAGGCTCACTGATGGGGGAGTTTGTGATTAGGTTGTAAGACCTGGCAACTTCCTCTGTCCCATTACTTTCTGCCCAGATGTATTCTGTGATGGCAGCCTTTGGATGAAGAGCTCATGGAGGATTTTGTCCATTTCTTGTGTTAGTTTGTGTGTATACATATAATTTACTAAGATAAAAGTCAGCTACTGGAGGACAGGCTTTTCTATGCCCAGCACCTAAAACCCTGAATGGGGTACCTGATTCTTAACAAATGATTACTGCTTCATTTTCCATTTAACCTGAGCAGATATCTATCAGGCAGTTTGTCTGAGCCATGCGCCTTATCTCATCTGAGGGCAAGATGACAGGACAGATCCATCTATATATCAGTCTCAGCTTATTTAATACTTTCTCATGGTGGCCATTCACCCTAGAGCACAAGGAGATCCTAATTCCTGTCACAGTCTTTTTGTTTTGAAAGTGCTTGTCAGGGAGAAGGTGCTAATGTGAGGGGTTGGGGATTGGTTGCTCTTCTCAGAAAGTTCAAAATCCTCACAGGCTCTGGGGATCTCTGTCCAAATGACTCCAAACTTCCCCCATCAACTCTTAGGCATACTTCAACTAACTGCTTTGGTCACAGGATTCTCTACTGAGACTTCAGGGACACTGAAGAAAGTGAGTGGATCTGACCAGGGAAGAGAACCAACAAACTCCACCAGTATCCCTATGACTGGCTTTATCGGGAGAGATTCCATTGATGACACTGAAAAGGACATATGTGTCATGGAGACAACTCCAAGAGCCACAGCCACTCAAGACCTACTTCTCACTGTGCCCACTGGAGAAGGTGACCTCATCCCTGGGATGCACAGGAGAACTGTGTCCTCTCCCACCGAAACCTCAGTTCCATCTGAGATATCCTCTGGAGTCACCATTGCCATTGCAAGGACCTCACTCTCCATGACTCCAGTAGAAATCACAGCTAGGTCCGGCTACAGTGCTCCCTTAAACATCAGCCTAAGCAGAAGAACAGCTTCCCTTGAGCCTGCTACTTCGTTGGAGGACCCAAGGCCAGCCGGCCTGACTCCAGAAACTGAGAGAAACCCACAGGCAACACCAACTCCAGCTATCACCCTGCCTCCAGCCAGCACACAGGAAGTTTGCACAACAGCATCTCCCAGTCCTCCTGACACAACCACAGAGGGCAGCAGTGTCCAGGCAGGGACAGCCTCTGTTTCTGATCAGGTGCCTTCCACTTCCAGCCTCTTCCCAAGTAAGCATATTTTAAATAAACTTCCCAGGGAGGGAATTGGGGTGTGGTCTTGGAGGGAATGGAGAGTGTCTGTCCAGGGAGGGTTAGTTTGTGCCTTTCTAAGGGGAAGGGTCTTCTTCCCAGGTCCTTCCTCTCTTTAGCCTTCCATTGAGCCACTGTAGGGACATTTTCTTGGTTCCATATCTGTTGAATTAGTGTCATCTCTCCAGGCTTCCTCAACTCCATGCAAGGATAGTTTCACAGTCCCTGTGCTAAAGTGATTCTCCTCTTCTTATTGATGGGATTCTGATTCCACTTGATTTAGTGGAACCTCATGATTTAACATATATGGGGATTGTCCATCAGTGAGTCCATGCTTTGAAGGGGAAAATTTGATTATTTATCCTGTGGGGAAAAGTCAGAGAAGCCATGTATTTTTGGTCTCAGCAGTTAGTAGCAACAATGTACTTTCCTTTGGGAGTCCACTAATAAAGACTTGACTGAGCTCTGGTTTCTCCCCTCCTCTCATCCTGTAGGAGGTGATGCTGGTGTGTTGCCAGTCACACATGCCCAAGGCCATGATGCACCAGGAAGCACAGTAGCACCAATAAGTAGCCCCCTGACCCCTGTGTCTACTATTATTCCCTCAGGTAAGTAGGTACCTCCTCTCTGTCTCTGTGTTGGAGGTTTATCCTTTTTAGGGCCTTGTTTCCCAATCTTACAGAGGAAACATGAAATTATTTTAGAGATCAATCCTCAAGAACTCTTCTGAACCTCTGATTCCTTTCTATGTATAGCCTAGAGAAGAGAAGTTTTAGAGGTAGGAGTGAGATTCCCACTGCTAAGGTCTTTTATATAAGCAACCATAGGTATAAAGTTGGAAGGAAACTTTGAACCATCAGGTATTATAGATAGCCTCTCATTTTACTGATGTGGATACTGAGGTTTAGAGAAGTAAAGTAATTAGCTCAGGGTGACCGGATATGACTGGAAGGGACCCTTAAAGGTCATCTAGCTGGATCCCATCTTTTTACATATTGGAAAATTGGGGTGGAGAGAAGTTAAGTGACATTCCCTATGACACAAAAGTAGAAAGCAGCAGACGTGAGATTTGAACCTAGGACTCTATTATGCTGTATTTCAAGGTCAAGAGGAGAAGTCAGCCCTAACACCTCACATTGAATGGCTTCCACTTTGGGAAAGATTCCTTCTATGAACTCTCCCAAGTTCATAGCAGAGAATGTGTTTTTACATTTTTATTTACATCTTCAGTATTTAGGATAGAGCTGGGCACATGATAAATACTTAATTAATGGAAACTAATTGATTGCTTTGATCTAATGAGTAGATTTGTGAGATTCAGTGTATTAAAAAAACTTATACACCTACCAAATGAACTTGCCTATGGAAAAGTGAAGGAGAATGGAATAAGCAATTACGTAACACCTACTATGTGCCAGGCACTTTGACTAAGCATTTTTTATAGAAATAGTATCTCATTTGATCCACAGAACAACCCTAAGTGTTGGGCTTTATAGTTAGCCCCATTTTTCAGATGAGAAAAAGATGCAAGCAATGACTGCTTGACTTTCCCAGGGTCATACAGCTAATGAGTTCTTAGGTCACATTTGAACTCAGGTCTTCCTGACTCCAGGCTCAGCACTATCTCTACTGTGCCAACTAATTGCTTATATGGTCTGAGCCACAGAGTTCCTGGTGTCAAGAGTCAGGAATGGAGACAGATCCAAAGGCTGTGCTCTTTAGCAGTGAACTTGGGGAAGGTGGATGCTGCAGATATGGGCAAATCACTTTATTTCTATCAGCCTTGACTTGCCAAAGAGGAAAAGAATGGTTCTGGGACCTTCCCTTTAAGGTATGATTTCATGACCTTCTCCCTCATCTTAGCTTAATAGTTCACTTGGACCTTTGGTGATTGATTGCACTTGGCACACCCATTTAATACTGAATCCCAAGAATTTGCCTCTAGGTTTTTTCCTTTCTGAGAAGTTCTTGAACCAGGGATGCCTCTTGGTCACTAGTTTATGGATTGATTCCTACACATTAGCTCTGTGATTCCTGTGACCTGGTCCTACTCTACTATGGCCTCTGAGTGTTTCCAAGAACTTCTGTAGCCAGGAGATCCTAGATTGGTCAGAGGTCAGAACTGAAAAACTGGACCTCTCTGATGTCATTGTCTCCACATGGCTCCTGGCAGCCCTTCAGCCTGGTGGACAAGGTCAAATTTGGAGTTCTAGGTGTGATGATGTCATAGTTAAAATAGTTGTTTGTCTTAAACTGTACTGATTAAAATAGTGGAAGACTTAAATTGTAGTAAATAAAAGAGTGGATGAGTAAGTTGTGACCACAGAAAATATGTTTTTAAGACAGTGTCTTGTTTTAAATCAAATATAAGGTGGTCGCCAGGGAAAAATTCCCAATTATTAGAATATACCCAAGTAAACTGGGTTTTATAGAGATTTTAATTAATACAACGAGGAATTAAGAAAGAGAGAGAGAAAAGGGGAATAATGAGAAAAGGATAGGCTGGCCCAGGGCAGCCCTGGCCAACCTAGGCCTAAGCCTTAAGAGAAAGATCAGTCAGTCCTTAATCACTCATCACAAGATCTGTCCAAGCAAGGATTCTAGTGACACCCGGCCAGCTTCATCTCAGCTGATTCCACCAGCTCAATCCTGAATCTGAATGTCATCTGAATGAATCTGAGCTCCTATTTAAAGGGAATTTTCTACTATGTCTCCTCCCCTAAGTTCTCACATCTACCAATCACAGTAGACATTTTTCAAAGGACAGACCATTCTTAGTTCACACCTGATTAGAGTAGAATCTCTGAGTAAGTTTTCATCTCTTTGCTCCTTGTAAAATTCACAAGCTGCCTGACCTTTATAGGTACTTAGCACCCCTTTGTATTAGTTCTAAAAATAGGCATGGCTTAAGAACTTTTTGTCTTACTATAACTATGGGTTGACATACTTTGTATGTAAAAGTATCTTGTATCAAAAGTATCTTTCAATGTTTCAGCAAAGACTTTACAACTTCATCTTCCCCTAAGGAATGCTTGAGTATGGTGAAGTGGAGTTCTCACATTCCTGTTTTAAGTACCTTCACTGCCCAAATGGTGAATGGTCCAAATGGGGAATGGTCTTAACCCAACCTCATGAAGTAGAGTCTGAGAAATTTTAAGGTTCACAATGGGAGATGAAGATGAGGAGACAAGTGTCTCTAGATCAGTGACTCCTTACCACCTGGCCTTGCAGAGGATGAGTCCAGCTGATGCCAATAGCAGAGCCAAGCACCAGAAAAACAAGCAGGGCAGAGGGAGCATCAGTAACAGCAGCGGTGGTGGCGGTGGCCTTGAAGTGCCCCCACACACCGGCATGGCTTCCAAAGAATAATTTTTAATAATTACAAATATCCTCTTTCCATTTCGATATATTTAAACATTTTAACTCTTTAATGAGTCCATTCAATTTTCTCTTTTTGATTTACCATTTTGGGCTTCTCTTCTGTATCATGTTTGGACATAAAATGTTTTATTTTGGTCTGACTTATTCCTCAGGAATACTTGGAAATCTTCTATATTATTGAATTTCCATTTCTCCCCTGAAAAAATGTACTCAGTTTTGCTGGATAGGTGACTCTGGCTTACAAACCCAGATCTTTTGCCTTCCTGAATATCCTATTCTATAACACTCAATCCTTCAGTGTAGAAGCTGCTAGATCCTGTGTGATCCTGATTTTCAGTTTCATGGTATTTGAATTGGTTTTTATGGCTGCTTACAGTATTACAGTATTTTCTTTTTATCTTGATGGCTCTTGAATCTATTACATTCTTGAAAATTGTCATTTGAGCATTTCTTTCTAGAGGTGATCTGTGAATTCTTTGAATTTCAATTTTATTTTTGTGTCTGACAATATCTCAGGAGTTTCTTTGGTAATTTCCTGTAGTGTGACACCCTACACCAAGATAAACTCAGAATGGGTGAATGACCTGAATAGAAAGAAGGAAAGTATAAGCAAATTATGTGAATACAGAATGGTATACTTGTCAGATCTTTGGGAAAGGAAAGACTTTTAAAATCAAGCAAGAGCTAAAAAAATCACCAAATGTAAAATCAATCATTTTGATTACATCAAATTCAAAAGCTTTTGTACAAACAAACCTAATGGATCCAAAATTAGAAGGGAAGCAACAAACTGGGAAACAATCTTCATTACAAAAACCTCTGACAAAGGTCAAATCATCCAAATTTATAAAGAACTACAGCCAATTGTACCAAAAAACCAAGCCATTCTCCAATTGATAAATGTGCAAGGGTCATGAATAGGCAATTTTCAGTTAGAGAAATCAAAACTAGTAAATAAGCACATGAAAAAGTGTTCTAAATCTCTTATAATCAGAGAAATACAAATCAAAACAACTCTGAGGTTATCACCTCACACCTAGCAGATTGGCTAACATGATAGCAAAGGAAATAATGAATGCTAGAGGGGGTGTGGCAAAGTCTGGACATTAATTCATTGCTGGTGGAGTTGTGAATTGATCCAACCATTCTTCAAGGCAATTTGGAACTATGCCCCCAAAGGGTGCTAAAAGACTGCCCTTTGATCCAGCCATAGCACTGCTGTGTTTGTACCCCAAAGAGATAATATAGAAAAGGACATGTACAAAAATATTCATAGCTGGGCTCTTTGTGGTGGCAAAAAATTGGAATATGAGGGGTTGCCCTTCAATTGGGGAATGGCTGAACAAATTGTGGTATATGTTGGTGATGGAATACTATTGTGCTCAAAGGAATAACAATAAAGTTGAAGAATTCCATGGAACTCTGGACTGGACTGGAACAACCTCCAAGAAATGATGCAGAGGGAGAGGAGCAGAACCAGGAGAACACTATACACAGAGCCTGATACACTGTGGTACAATCAAACGTAATGGACTTCTCCATTAGTGGCAATGCAATGACCCCGAACAACCTGGAGGAATCTACGAGAAAAACTGGAATTCACATCCAGAGGAAACACTTTGGGAGAAAAAACACCAAAGAAAAAGAACTGCTTGAATGCCTGGGTCGAAGGGATATGGTTGGGGATGCAGACTCTAAATGAATATCCTAGTGTAAACAACAACATGGAAATAGGTTCTGATCAAGGACACAAGTAATACCTCATGAAATTGCGGGTTGGCTGTGGGAAGGGTAGGTGGAGTGGAGGGAGGGAAACAATGTGATTACTGTAACCAAGGAATAATGTTGTAAATTGACTAAATATACTAATTCAAATGGAAAAAATAAATAAAAGGCATGTTAACATTAACATTTAAAAATTAATATATAAATATATTTTGAAAATACAAGATTAAGTGTTCTTTTCATCAGTGAGTTCTTATACCACTTTTTAATATAGCTCCAATTTTGCCGTTCTAGAAGTTCTTCTTCTGTGCATTTTTGTATATCTTGTTCCATATGGCCAATTCTGCTTTTCAAAAGAGTTCCTCTCTCCTTTGAATGTTTATGCATCTCTTACCACTTTGTCTATTGTGATTTTACCCCCATTTGAATTAGTTTATTTAGTCAATTTAGAACATTAGTACTTGTTTACAATAATCACATTATTTCCCTACCTCCCTCTTCATTTGAGGTGGTCTCCCTATTCATCTTGGATACTGTCAATTAGATTTTTTTCTTTCCTTTTTTTAATTAGACTGTCTAGTATTTTGTATATTTTATTTGTTTTTTTTCAAAGTACCAGTTTCTAGTCTTATTTATTAAATCAATAGTTCTTTGACTTTCAATTTTATTAATTTCTGCTTTGATTTTTTGGATCTCTAATTTAGTCTTCATCTGAGGAGTTTTAATTTGTTTGCTTTCTAGATTTTTAATTTGCATTCCCAATTCATTGACCCTCTGCCCTTCTTAATTTGTTAATATATGAACAGACATCAGAGAAGTAACTAGAGAGGGAACATAAAGCTGGCTGCCTGGCCAGAGCTGTGTAGATCCTCCATATTTGCTCCAGCCTTACAAGAGGTGATGGCCTCAGAGCACACCCAGCCCAACCAATCTGAACTTAATCTCATCAAAAGTCTTCAGAACTCAGGGAAGTCCAGGGTCCACACCCCTTCCTCATTGACTGCTGGACTTTAATCCAATCAAAAGACTCCAGAGGACAGGGAAGCTCAAACCCCCAACAACCCTCCCCAACAGACTGCACCAAGAGATCTTCTGTCACAGCTCCAAGAGGGGAGACTGACAGAAGCCCCGAAATCCCCCCAAAATGAGAGGATCAAGATCACAGACAAATATAGGGAGCAAAGAAGGGGTGAATATGAGCAAAGAACAGAAAAAGAAGAAAGAAATTACAGTAGACAGCTTCTACACAGTGAATGGAGCAGAGGGGGAGGGATCAACAATCGATAAATCAGAAATCCCAGCGAATTGGATACAGGCTTTGGAAGAACTCAAAATGCAATTCAAAACACAATTAAGAGAGGCTGATGACAATTTTAATAGCAAGATAAGTCATCTGGAAACAGAAAACAGTGTCTTGAAAGCCAAAATTAATCAGCTGGAAAACAAGGCAAAGAAGATGAGCCATTGTGCTCAAAGGTATAGTGAACTGGAGGAATTCCATGTGAACTGGTACAGCCTCCAGGATTGATGTAGAGGGATGGGAACAGAACCAGGAGAACATTGTACAGAACCAGGAGACTGATACACTGTGGTAAAATCAAATATAATGGACCTCTCTATTAGTCACAATGAAATGATCTAGAACAATTCGGAGGGATTAATGAGAAAAAACACTATCCACGTTCAGAGGAAAAACTCTGGGAGCAGAAACACAGAAGCAAAACAATTATTTGACCATATGGGTCAATGGGAATATGATTGGGGATGTAGACTCTAAATTATCACCCTAGTATTATAAACATCAATAATATGGAAATAGATTTTGATCAAGGACACCTGTAAAACCCAGTGGAATTTCACACTGGCTCTGGGGGGTGGAGGGGGGGGAGGGGGAGGAGTGAGGGAGGTGAGGGAAAGAACGTGATTCATGTAACCAGGGAAAAATATTCTAAATTAACTAATTAAATTAAATATAAAAAATAAAAAGAGACAGTTAAACTTGGAATCTGTACCTGTGGTGAATGGAGCGCTGTTCTCAGTTTCAGATTCTTTGTGCAGCTACAGTATACTCTCTGGGGATCTATCTTCTTTCAGTTCTTCAAATGTGATATCATGCAAACAAAGGTGTTTTTAATAGCCTTCTGATCTAAATTCTGGTTTCTGAGTAACCCCAGCCATTTCCCCCCACTTTGAAATGTGACCAGGGAGAGTCTGCTGCCACCCCCCCACCCCCGTGGCTACAAGTACTCCTGTCTGCTCACACTCCTCCACCTTGAGATCTCCCCCACAGATTAGGATCTGTTTCTGAATATGAGCAATGCAGCAGGAGAATTGCCTTCACTGTCAGCAAAGGGATTCCTGTAATCTCCTTCTGAGCCACTCTCTGATCCCTCAACCCCTTATTGACTGGGGATGAATGCTCCAGAAGCCTTTCCTGTTGCTTCAGTTGTGGACAAGTCCTTTTGGCTTGATGGGGTCTGCCCTGGTACACTGCTTTACTTCCACCTCCACCTCTGTACACATCATCTGTCCTGCAGGTCTTCAAAGTCGTTTTGTGCTGGAAAATGATTTGCTTGTCTTTTTTTGTGATATACTCCTCCAGAATTCATTTTAGGACATTGTATCAGGTTTTGGGGTGGTAATTTGATAGAGATCAGATGGGGGATGTGTATCTTCTCCACCAACTTGGTGAGACTCTGCCCTTGGCTTCTATTCTTATACATTTGAATTATTGGAAATTGGAAATGAGACCCTTATCAGAAGAATATGAAGCAAAGATTTTTTCTCTCCAGTTAGCCAATTCCCTTCTCATTTTACCTACATTGGTCTTGTTCTGGAAGAAAACCCAATTTTAAGTTAGCAACACTCTCCATCTTATCTTGCTGTCCTATCTATCCCTCATGTGCACATGAACTGTCCCTCTGTCCATTAAAATGAAAGATACAATTTTCCAGATAACTCATTTTTTTACATCAACTTTTAGGTAGCTTGCTCATATTCCCATTTGGAGTTTACTTTGTTATGTAAAGCAAGAATATCGGTCTATCCCTAGTTCTCCTGGACTAATTTTCAGTATTACAAGCAATTTTTGTTAAGTAATGAGTTCTTACTCTTGAAACTGGATTAACCTCCTCATTTTACGTGTGAGGAAACTAAAGGCAAAAACATAGGATATGGCAGGACCATGATTTGAATCCAGGTCTTCTGACTCCCAAGTCCACAATTTTTAATACTGCCAGAAAAAAGTATAGTAGAGGTATCCTCAGTTTTCCTCTGAGGAAGGACTAGAATAGTGCCACCTAGAATAATGGTCATGATCATGATAATGGTCACCACAATAACTAGCATTTAGAGAGATCTTTAAGATTTACAAAGCATTTTCTCTCATTTGAATAACATTTGTAAGGCTCAGACAATTGGGTATCTTTCCCTTCTTTACAGCAGCAGGGAGATACAACTGGAAGAGCTTCACCCTTAACTTCACCATCACCAACATGTTTTATACAACCAAGATGGCTCAAAGGGATTCCAGCACATTCCGTCTTCCTGAATTTTTCCTGCAGCGCCTGGTGAGACTCAACCCCTCCACACCCCTCTTCCTCCTTGCATCCATGCTTCCTTCCTCATCCCTGGGTATACAGACTTCCTCTAGCCAGGTACTCAGAAGTTCCCTTCTCTCTTTTTGTTTCCAGTTCAAGGTATTGTTTGAAAGAAGCAGCCTTGGCTCTCAGTATTGTGGATGCAATGTGACCTTGCTGAGGTGAGAATCTTGAAAGCCATGAGCTCAAATAGCAGGGACCATAACATTCCCATTTGACAAAGATCACACACAGGCTGCTGCTGCTTCCCAATAGCAATTCCTTCTTTCACAAGCTGTAATGGATTCACCACCACCACCACCCCCACCCCCCCAACCAACAAGCCATTAGAAATATTGTGGGCACCTTCTACCTTTTCCCTGGTGGAGAAAAACTTCTTTTTCCACAAGTCTTCCAAAGACAAGGTTGTAAGTTTAATCACTTGAACTTTATAACTCCATGTGAAAGAAATAACATAGGAGGCACCAATAGAGTGCTTAGAAAATAATTGATTAGAACATATCAACATTCACTGTCTCTAGAATCATAGGATTATAGAATGGAAGCTTAAAGAGATAGTAGAGGCCATATGGACCACTCTCTTCATTTACAGATGAAAAAATGAAGACCCAAGGACATTCCAGTGACTTTTCCAAGATCAAAGATATTGTCAGATCCAGAATTTGAACACAGGCCATTTGATTTTAAATCCAGTGGTCTTTGTACTACTATAAAGAAACTACTGAAAATAATCTGATCCCATACACACTTGTAAACATAGATGTGAGTGAATTTACACAGCACTGCCAATTTCATTGCAGCAGATCAGAGTGCTGAGCTTGAAATCAGGAAGACCTTAGTTCAAATTCTCTCTGAGACTCTTAGCAGCTGCGTGACCGTCAGCAAGTAACATCATTTGTCTTAGCCTCAATTCCTTCATCTTTAAAATGATAAGGTTGGTTTTGATGCCTTCCAATGTCCTTTTCAACTCTCAAACTATTATTCTCTCCAAACCATTGTTCAAAGTGGGTCACTTCTTTCAAGAGTGTTTTCTGAATAATTAAATTTCATTAATTAAACCAAAGGTGTCAAACTCAAAAGGAAACAACATCACTGTCCCCTGCATGTTGACTCAGAAAATTATGCATATTTATATATTCCATCATCAACACTTTAAAATTATAGAGGAACAGTACTACACTATAGTCTTGTTCAAGTGATTTTCAGGAAGGGCCATGTTTGATATCTCTTGTCTAAATCATCAATTTCTAGGTCTATGAAAAATGGGGCAGCAACAGGAGTGGAGGTTATATGTTTTTATAAGGAAGTTTTCTCTGTCCCCATCTTGGACAAGAAGAAGATTTACCAAGAGCTGAGTCAAGAGACTAATGGAATAACAAGGCTTGGACATTATATTCTAGATAAGAAAAGCCTCTATGTGGATGGTGAGTAGCCCAAATTGGGACATACATTTTTATTTCTCTAGGTGATTCCATTTCCAGAAAACAACCCACCTACCCCAAATTCTTCTTACCTTTTTAGACCACCTTTATTTTCATGGTTTTTTTTCTATCCCTCCTGGGATGCTGGCCCTCAAAGTGGTGACAAAATATAGAGATATGGGGGTTTACTTCTAAAGATCATAAGTGGCTGGATTTTTCTTAGGCTCCTATAACAAAGGTGTATGCCATCAATCTCCCTTCCTTGTGATTGAGGAAGTGCCTTGAATGATAAAGTGCCATTTTACCAACCCTGTGGGCCCCAGAACATCTCTCCATTGCTTCCTTCAACGTTTGCCCAGATACCCTACTGAAACATTAATGTTTACTCTCTCTCTCCCACCCTCCCTGCTCCTCTCTCTCCTCTTCCCTCAACCATTACTTTTCCTCCTCATTTCATTTCTCCTTCATCTTTTCTCCCTTTTTTTATTCTTCTCTTTTCTCTATTTCCCCTCTCCTCTTGTCTTCACTTCCCTTCTGTCCAATTCTCTTCCATTCTGTTCCCTTCTCCTCTCCTCTCCCCTCCTTTCATCTCTGTTTCCCTGCCTTCTTTCCCTCCCTTCTTCCCTTCCCTCCCCCGAATCTCTCCTTCTCTCCTTCCCTCTGAATTTCTTCCTCCTCTTTTTCTTCTCCCCTTCCCAACTATAGGGTATAACCCTCAGATGCCACCCCGCTCCACAAAAGGTGAGTTTAAAATTTGTTACTTTCTCTATATTTTGACCTTTTTTTGGAAGGAGGGGAATAGGGAAGAGGGGAAATGGGTTTGGGGGGTTCAGAATGAAGTGTACTGTTAGAAATGGCCAATGTAGAGCCCTTCATTACTTCATATATCTATGTGGGTTATTTTGCTACTCAAAACATATACAAATTGTTCAAAAGGGTAAAAATTAATCCAATAGGACATGGAAAGCAGGTTACCCCATCCGCTTCTCATTCAATATTTAGTCAAACCTTGTGGTCTTTGTAACCCTGGTACAAAAAAGGCATCTCCAAGGATTTCAGGGAGACTTGTGCCCGTCCTCTATGATCTTCATTCAGTAATGTTGGCCAATGGTTTTCTTTTTTTTTTTTTTAATTTAATTTTTTTGTTGTTGTAATACTCACTTTATTTCCCTCCCTCCCTCCAACCACCCTTTTCCAGCAGCCGAATTGCAATTTCATTCGGTATTAATTGTGTCCTTGATCAGAACCTATTTCCATGTCCTTGTTTGCATTAGAATGTTCATTTAGATTCTACATCCCCAACCATATCCCTTCGACCCATGCATTTAAAGCAGTTCTTTTTCTTTCGTATTTTTACTCCCACAGTGTTTCCTCTGAATCTGGATACTGGTTTTCCTCGTAGGTTCCTCAGAGTTGTTCAGGGTCATTGCATTGACACTAATGGAGTAGTCCATTACATTTGATTGTACCACAGTGTCAGTCTCTGTGTACAATATTTTCCTGTTTCTGCTCCTCTCATTCTGCATCAATTCCTGGAGGTTGTTCCAGTCCCCATGGAATTCTTCAACTTTATTGTTATTCCTTTGAGCACAATAGTATTCCATCACCAACATATGCCATAATTTCTTCAGCCTTTCCCCAATTGAAGGGCATCCCCTCATTTTCCAATTTTGGCCAACACAAAGAGCGCTGCTATGAATATTCTTCTACAAGCCTTTTTCCTTATTATCACTTTGGGATATAAACCCAGCAGTGCTATGGCTGGATCCAAGGGCAGAAAATGACCTTTGGGGGCATAGTTCCAAATTGCCCTCCAGAATGGTTGGATCAATTCAGAACTTCACCAGCAATGCAATAATGTCCAGTCATTGCCAACACCTCCTCCAGCTGTCATGTTAGCCAATCTGCTAGGTGTGAGGTGATACCTTAGAGTTGTTTTGATTTGCATTTCTCTGATTATTAGAGATTTAAAGCACTTTTTCATGTGTTTATTAATAGTTTTGATTTCTTTGGCTGAGAACTGCCTATTCATATCCCTTGCCCATTTATCAATTGGAGAATGGCTTGATGTTTTGTATGATTGGTTTAGCTCTTTATAAATTTGTGTAATTAGACAAACACAGGAACTATATGAACACAACTACAAAACACTTTCCACAAAGTTAAAACTATATCTAAACACTTGGAAAAACATTGATTGCTCATGGGTGGGATGAACTAACATAATAAAAATGACAATCCTACCCAAATTAATTTGGCACTTATGGCACTTATTTAGTGCCATACCCATTGAACTACCAAAAAACTTCTTTACTGAATTAGAAAAAACCATAACTAATTTCATTTGGAAGAACAAAAGATGCAGGGAAATCATGAAAAGAAAATGCAAAGGAAGGAGGACTTGCAGTCCCAGATCTCAAACTATACTATAAAGCAGTGGTTATCAAAACAATTTGGTACTGGCTAAGAGACAGAAAGGAGGATCAGTGGAATAGACTTGGCGTAAATGATCTCATCAAGACAGTTTATAACAAACCCAAAGACCCCAGCTTTTGGGACAAAAATCCACTATTTGATAAAAACTGCTGGGAAAATTGGGAGACAGTGTTGGGAGAGTTTTGGGTTTCGGATTGGGAGAGATTAGGTTTGGATCAACATCTCATATTCAGAATGGGTGAATGACTTGAACATAAAGAAGGAAACTATAAGTAAATTAGGTGAACACAGAATAGTATACATGTCAGACCTTTGGGAAGGGAAAGACTTTAAAACCAAGCAAGACTTCGAAAGAGTCACAAAATATAAAATAAATAATTTTGACTATATCAAATTAAAAAGCTTTTGTACAAACAAAACCAGTGTAACTAAATTCAGAAGGGAAGCAACAAATTGGGAAACAATCTTCATAAAAACCTCTGACAAAGGTTTAATTACTCAAATTTACAAAGAGCTAAATCAATTGTAAAAAAAAAATCAAGCCATTCTCCAACTGATAAATGGGCAAGGGACATGAACAGGTAGTTCTCAGCCAAAGAAATCAAAACTATTAATAAACACATGAAAAAGTGTTCTACATCTCTTATAATCAGAGAGATGCAAATCAAAACAACTCTGAGGTATCATCTCACACCTAGCAGATTGGCTAACATGACAGCTATGGAAAGTAATGAATGCTGGAGGGTATGTGGCAAAGTAGGGACACTAATTCATTGCTGGTGGAGTTCTGAATTGATCCAACCATTCTGGAGGGCATTTTGGAACTATGCTCAAAGGGCGATAAAAGTCTGTCTGCCCTTGGATCCAGCCATGGCACTGCTGGGTTTGTACCCCAAAGAGATAATAAGGAAAAAGGCTTGTACAAGAATATTCATAGCAGCACTCTTTGTGGGGGCCAAAATTGGAAAATGAGGGGATGCCCTTCAATTGGGGAATGGCTGAACAAATTGTGGTATATGTTGGTGATGGAATGCTATTGTGCTAAAAGGAATAATAAAGTGCAGGAATTCTACGGTGACTGGAACAACCTCCAGGTAGTGATGCAGAGCGAAAGGAGCAGAACCAGGAAAACATTGTACACAGAGACTGATACACTGTGGTACAATCGAAGGTAATGGACTTCTCCATTAATGTCAATGCAATGTCCCTGAACAATCTGCAGGGATCTAAAAAACACTATCCTCAAGCAGAGGATAATCTGTGGGAGTAAAAACACTGATGAAAAGCAACTGCTTGACTATAGTGGTGGAGGGGATATGACTGAGGAGAGACTCTAAATGAACACTCTAATGCAAATACCAACAACATGGAAATGGGTTCGAATCAAGAACACATGTAATACCCAGTGGAATCATGCATCGGCTATGGGAGAGGTGGTGGGAGGGAGGGGGAGGGAAGAAAAGAAAATGATCTTTGTTTCCAATGAATAATGTTTGGAAATGACCAAATAAAATGATGTTAAAAATAATAAAAAATAACTTTGTGTAATTAGACCTTTGTCAGAGGTTTTTGTAATGAAGATTGTTTCCTAATTAGTTGCTTCCCTTCTAATTTTGGTTGCATTCACTTTGTTTGCATAAAAACTGTAATTTGAGGTAATCAAAATGATTGATTTTACATTTTGTGATTTTTTCTAGCTCTTGCTTGGTTTTAAAAGTCTTTCCTTTCCCAAAGTTCTGAGAAGTATACTACTCTGTCTTCACCTAATTTGCTTATAGTTTCCTTCTTTACATTCAGGTCATTCACCCATTCTGAGTTTATCTTGGTGTAGGGTGTGAGATGTTGATCCAAACCTAATCTCTCCCATACTGTCTTCCAATTTGCCCAGTAGTTTTATCAAATAGTGGGTTTTCGTCCCCAAAACTGGGATCTTTGGGCTTATCATAGATTGTTTTGCTGAGGTTATTTTCCCCTACTCTATTCCACTGATCCTCCTTTCTGTCTTTATATCCTTTCTAGAATCAGTCTACCACCATGGGACCAGAAGATGGAGGAAACTCTACCGAATGAATGGGCATCTGTTTCAATCCAAACGTTTTAACAGAAGAGCCTACTGTGGCCAGTGCAGTGAAAGGTTATGGTGTCTCGGAAGGCAAGGCTACAAGTGTATCGACTGCAAATTACTGGTCCATAAAGGTTGTCATATTCTTGTATCACAGACCTGCAAAAGGCATATGGATTTGGTGATGCCATCCCAAGAACCTCAAGTAGAGGATAAAAATGATAAAGTTGACCTTCCCTCCGAAGAAAATGATGGACTCGCTTATGTTCCCTCAACCTGGAAACATGACAGCCTTAAAGATGATTCTGGGGACATTAAGCCAGTTATCGATGGGATGGATGGAATTAAAATATCTCAGGGGCTCGGGCTACAGGACTTTGATTTAATCAGAGTTATTGGACGGGGGAGTTATGCCAAAGTTCTCTTAGTGCGATTGAAAAAGAATGACCAGATTTATGCCATGAAGGTAGTCAAAAAGAAGTTCGTCCATGATCATGAAAACACCAACTGGGTGCAGACAGAGAAGCATGTATTTGAACAGGCCTCCAGTAACCCTTTCCTTGTTGGCCTGCACTCCTGCTTCCAAACAAGAAGTCACTTATTCCTTGTCATCGAGTATGTGAATGGAGGGGATCTTCTGTTTCATATGCAAAGGAAAAATAAGCTTCCGGAGGAACACACCAGGTTTTATGCTGCTGAAATATGTATTGCTCTAAACTTTCTCCACGAACGAGGAATTATCTACAGGGACTTAAAACTAGATAATATCCTCCTAGATACTGAAGGTCACATCAAATTAACAGATTATGGCATTTGCAAGGAAGGTTTGGGCCCAGGTGACACAACAAGGACTTTCTGTGGGACACCAAATTATATTGCCCCTGAAATCCTAAGGGGAGAAGAATACGGGTTCAGTGTGGACTGGTGGGCTCTTGGTGTCCTGATGTTTGAGATGATGGTAGGAAGATCGCCATTTGATATAATCACAGACAAATTGGACATGGCCACTGAAGATGACCTCTTCCAAGTTATCCTTGAGAAGCCTATTCAAATCCCCAGATTTCTCTCTGTCAAAGCTTCCCGTGTTTTAAAAGGATTTTTAAATAAGGATCCCAAAGGGAGGCTTGGTTGCCAACCACAAACGGGATTTTCAGATATCAAATCTCATATGTTCTTCCGTAGCATAGACTGGGATCTGCTGGAGAAGAAGCAAGCCCTCCCTCCATTTCAGCCTCAGATAACTGATGATTATGGTCTGGATAACTTCGATACACAGTTCACCAGCGAACCTGTGCAGCTAACCCCAGATGATGAGAATGTAATAAAAAGAATAGACCAGTCAGAATTTGAAGGATTTGAATACATCAATCCTCTGTTGCTTTCTACAGAAGAGTCAGTGTGAAGAAATGGCATCTCCACTGTGGATAAATAATGTGAATGAACTATTAAATTTATCCATAACTACAGTATATGCATGCAAGGATGGGGAACTGTAAGGTTTTGAGTGGAGACCAATGATTTTTTAAAAAATTGCTGCTGAAAATCAAAGAAGAGAATAGATTTTGGTGGGTATCTTCCTCTACGTAATACTAGTTTTCAGTTTGGGGCACTGACATGATTGGCTTCTTTTCTGAGGGAATGTGCACATGTGCTTGCTTCCCCGAAAAATCTCATGTTTGTTACATCCTCGGGAAAGGAATGTTCAAACGACTTTGAAGGTGCAAACTTTCTGCAGAACAAAACTTGATGCAATGGCCAACAATTTCAAGAAAATTTGTGTAATATCCTGAAGAATAAAATGTTACAGTGGTGTTGAACCTCAAAAAAAATTAATTTTAATTTGCATGTCCAATTCATTGATCTCTGCTCTTACTAATTTGTTAATGTATGAACTCAAGGATATACATTTCCCCCTGAGTACTGCTTTGGCTGCATCCCATAGGTTTTGAAAGGATGTCTCATCATTGTCATTTTCTTCACTGAAATTATTGTTTCTATGATTTGTTCTTTGACTAATCAGTTTTGGAGAATCATATTGTTTAATTTCCAATTAATTTTTTATTTACCTCTCCATGTACCCTTACTAATTATTATCTTCATTGCATTGTGATCTGAGAAGGTTCCATTTATTATTTCTGCTCTTTTGCACTTGTTTACAATGTTTTTATTCCCTAATACATGGTCAATTTTTGTTAATGTACCATGTGCTGCTGAAAAGAAGGTGTATTTTTTGTCCCTATTTATTTTTCTCCACACATCTACTAACTCTAATTTTTCCAAGATTTCATTTATTTCTCTTACCTCTTTCTTATTTATTTTTTGGTTTGATTCATCTAGTTCTGATAGAGGATGGTTCAGGTCTCCCACTAGTATAGTTTTTCTATCTATTTCATCCTTGAGCTCCACTAGTTTCTCCTTTAGAAATTTGGATACTGTGCAATTTGGTGCATACATGTTGAGTATTGATATTTTCCTCATTATCTACATTCCCTTTATCAGAAAGTAAGTACCTTCCCTATCTCTTTTAACTAGATTTAATTTATTCTTACTTTGGCTTTGTCAGATATCATGATTGCGACTCCTGCCTTCTTTTTATCAGTTGATGCCCAATAGATTTGGATCCATCCTCTTACTTTCACCCTATGTGTATCTACTTTCTTCATGAGTATTTCTTGGAGACAGCATATGGTAGGGTTTTGGATTATTATCCACTCTGCTATTAGCTTGTGTTTTATGGGTGAGTTCATTCCATTCACATTCAGAGGTATGATAATCAGCTGTGTATTTCCCAGCATTTTGATTTCTACTTCTAGCTCTGCCTTTTCTTCATTCACTATTTCCTTCTACACCAATCTTTTTTTTTAATTAGTCCCATTAGTTCCCACCCTTAATATACTTCCCTTTCTACCCCCCTCCCTTCTTATTCCCCCCTTATTTTCATTACAGTATTTTTAAAATAATCTCTCACCCTCTCCCTTCCTTATACTGCTTCCCTCCCAACCAGTCCATTTGTTGCCCTTCTATGCCCCTATAGGGCACGAATCTATTCTCTGGCCCAATGGATTGGATTGTTCTTCCCTCTTTAGGTCAATTTCAATGCACGTGAGATTTGAGTATTTTCTATCACCAACATTTTTACCTTTCCAGTGTGTTGATGTTTTCCCTTCTCCCACCATGAGCTTCTTTGTGACAAATAAGTTTATTCCCTTTTGTTTCTTTTCCCATTTTTTTATTATTAATCTCTTTTTAGCTATAATTTTGTATATATATATACACACACATGTATATGTATTTATGTATATATATATATATATATATATATACCTATTTATATCTTGTTATTTCATCCTATACAGTTTGTCACTGTTCCCTCAAAGTGTAGTTCATCTAGCTTCCAAGTAGATAACAACACTTTTTAAGATTACCAATGACCTCTTGTCTTATAGGGATATATATATCATTTTAACTCATTGACTCTTAAAACAGGGTTTTTTTGTTGTTATTCTGTTTTGTTTTTCTTTTTCCCTCTTTTTAAATTATATTTTGATGATTCTCTTGAGTTCTGTGCTTGGACATCAAATTTTCTGTTCAGGTCTGGGCTTTCCTTTGAAAATTCTTGGAATTCTTCTATTTTTTTGAATGATGATACTTTCCCCTGTAAGAATATAGTCAGTTTTGCTGGGTAATTGATTCTTGGTTGTAGACCTAGTTCCCTTGCTGTCCAGAATATCATATTCCATGCCTTTCGGTACTTCAGTGTAGATGCAGCCAGATCCTGCGTTATCCTCACTGTGGTTCCATGGTATCTGAATGACTTCTTCTTGGCAGCTTGTAATATACTGTCTTTGGTATGATAGTTTTTGAATTTGGCTATAACATTCCTGGGTGTTTTCAGGGAAGCATTGTGGGTGATTCTTAGCAAGCTCAGTTGCCCAGCAAAATTCGTCAAACTGATCCAGCTCTTTCATGTCTACATGACAGGGGAAGTCCTATCTGGTGGAGAGACTTCCAATCGCTTCAACATCTCCAATGGCGTGAAACAAGGCTGTGTCCTTGCTCCAGTTCTATTCAACCTATTTTTCACCCAAGTATTACAACATGCTGTGATGTATCTAGACCTGGGTGTCTACATCAAATACCGACTAAATACCAAAGAACTTTGAAGAGACTAAAGGCTATGTTTTAAGGCATTTCAGACTCTCCAATGATTTATAAAAATCTCTATTCTATTGCATTTTTTGTTTAAGGTTTAACTTGGTGATTTTAAGTTCATATATTACTGGAGTCAATATTATTGTTATACTGTTCATTTAATGTACTGAGTTTTGACTACTGTTATATTCTGTTGTTTTCCCCCTATAACTGTGCTAAACAAATATTATTGAATAAGCCGATATGTGAAAAAAAGTTTTTTCCTATTTTTCCCTTTGCAAATTGTCATATAGAGGATAGATAGACTTCAGCAGAACTGGTTATAATTGTATAAGAACCTTTGGAAAATTTAATGTGCTAAATATCTCAACTGATTTCAAGGGATTTTTTAAACATGATTTTTGGAATTTTTCTTAACAATCTCTGGTCATTTTTGCCTGCCCCTACCATGAGGTAAGGCCCCTTCTAGTAGCTGAAGTGAAATACATTTTATAACCCCCAATCTTTCCGCATTTCTAAATATGTGAATGGAAGTAGGGGCAGTTAATCTCAGGGAATTTGTACCCCTAAAAAAGCCTCCAAAAAAGGAGCACCTCTCATTTATACTCTTCAGCTCACTACTTTACTTCCACCAGAATGATATATAGATTTCTTGATTATGTTCTTAACCCAAGATGAGTTTTACTTTCTTTTAAAATATGTTTATTACCAAGGTTGAAAGATTGCTGCTTTTGTAAAAACTTGTGACAAATATCCATCAGTTCATAGGTTTTAAAATGCCATACAGCAACTTATGTGAAATAGGAAAGTGTGTTTGTTTACTATTGTAATTAATTGGGCTATTGAGAATTTTGGGGATATTGATATCTACATACTTATACTACTATTCTTTATTTTAAAAAAATGTTACCTTGTTCAATTCATTTGCCTTATACTCACAGTGGAACATGGCCAGATATAAAGAGGAAATTGATCTCATTTTTGGTGAGAAAGCCTTGTATTATATATTTTCTTTTCTGACACCGTGTCAATGATTATAAGCTACATTTTTGAATTTTTTTAAAGCTCTTTTATTTTTTCAGTTTTTTTTTTATTTTTTTCTCTCTTCTTTATATTTGAAGCACATGTCACCAGTATTAAGATTTTCTTTAACCTTTTGATTTTTCAGTACTATAAGTTTAAGATACATTAGCTAATGCATGCCTTAAAAAGCTTGTGACTATAAAAACAATGCCACTAATTATTTAAATAAATGATGGGACTTTGCTTAATGATTCTGTCTGATTCCAGGAAAAGAGATACACACGAGAGCCATTGCACAGGGCCAAAGAAAAGCCAATCCAGGATGGATAGATGCACTTCTAGGCCAATACAAAGGTTTTGAACCTAGTGTGATACTTGGGGGTGCGACACTTGACTCATGTTAAGATGTAGGCCTTCCTTGTGTCCACACTCACTCTGAAGATACTCACAGACAAGTATCCTCAAAACCTTGGCTCTGATAATCTGGTGCCCTTTTCTGCCTCTCATAGTGTGGTACCTTTCTGTAGTCCTGGCTACTGACTGGGTAAATGCATCATTGCTTAGATCATTTTGATTGGGCCCTGATTCAAGGAACTGTTATAGATTTATTTTTCTTTTACGTAGAATTTTTTCACATAAGACTTTGATAATCTATATTTTCACCCAGAATTTTTTCTTTTTAATTTGGATTTTCTGATATCTTTTTAATATCTCTTACCAATTGGTTCATATACCTGATACCTCAACCATGCATCCCTAAGTGATCCTGTTTTTTTAATCACCCTCTTAATGGGGGGAATGTAAAAAAAAATCATTATTTAAATTGCAAAGTTTAAATTCCTTTTGAGAAGAATTTTAGGTAAGGAAAGATGCTACCTCTCTGAATCCAGAACTGAACTATTGGAGAAAACACAATGAAGAAGCCTCCAGACCACAAACTGCACAAAATTGAACTTTGGGTGTGGTTGATTGAACATTTATTTGTATGTATACTTTCATGCCAAAGGGGACTGTCCCCTAACTAACTCGACTGCCCCCTCATTGGCAATGCATCCAGCAATTATTGATTTTGTTTTTTTTCTCTTATCCTCAAATTACTGTAATGTTTAAGTTGATTATGTTTTCATGATCCTTTTTGGGGAAACTTCTCTCCCCAATGACGATCAAATGGGGGTATGTAAAAATAGACTCAAATTCAGGACTCCTTTCCCTAGAATCCTTTGCTCGACTTCCCCAGAGTGCTTTGTAATCACACTGAATTATCACCTTGTTGAGAATACAATTGATTATTTAAAGGAGTTCTCTGCCTACTGAGGGGTCTTTTGGACTTCCTTTTTGGAGCAGAGGTGGCTCTTTTCATAATGTAGGTGAGGTGTCTAGGCAAGAGGCCTAGACATGTGTTTTCTTATCCTGTATTTTTTTTAATCCTTAATCTTTAATAAACCTCATAAAATATAATACTCCTTGCAGAGAGAAAAACTAATTTCTACCTGCCTCAAATTCCTAAATTTTAACTGTTACACTCCAGAGTCATAGAGAAACTCAGAGGAAACACCAACTCCAGCTATCATCCTGCCTCCAGCCAGCACACAAGAAGTTTGCACAACAGCATCTCCCAGTGCTACTGACACAACCACAGAGGGCAGCAGTGTCAAGGCGGGGACAGCCTCTGTTTCTGATCGAGTACCTTCCACTTCCAGCCTCTTCCCAAGTAAGCATATTTTAAATAAGCTTCCCAGGGAGGGAATTGGGGTATGGCATTGGAGGAAATGGGGAATATCTGTCCAGGGAGGATTGGTTTGTGTCTTTCTAAGGTGAAGGGTCTCCTTCCCAGGTCCTTCCTCTCTTTTACCTTCCATTGAACTACTGGAGGGACCTATCATTACTGCCATATCTATTGAATTAGTGTCCTCTCTCTAGGCTTTTTTTTTTCTCCCTGAAAGGGCAGATTCACAATCCTTGTGTTAAAGTGATTCTCTTCTTCTTATTGATGGGATTCTGATTCCACTCAGTCTAACTTATGTAGGGATTATCCATCACTGAGTCAGTGCTTTGAAGGGGAATTTTTTTTTTATTCATCCTGTGGGGGAAAGTCAGAGAAGCCATGTATTTTTGGTCTCAGCAGTTAGTAGTAACAATGTGCTTTCCTTTGAGAGTCCACTAATAATGATTTGACTGAACTCTATATTCTCCCCTCTTCTCTTCCTGTAAGTGGTGATGCTGTTGTGGTGCCAATCACACCAACCCAAGGTCATGGAGCACCAAGATGCACAGTAGGACTGATAAGAAGTACCCTGATTAGGCCCCAGGGAAATTCCGGTTAAGATGGCGGCTTAGAGAAAGCTAAAGTTCAGATCTCCGGAAAACCCTTCCCGACCGATCTCAAACGATAAGCTCCTAAGGCGCGGAAATTCAAAACGATCAACAGCATAGACCCTGGGAACCCTCCTCCTGGACCTGGACCCGGTTCAAATGGTACGGCCCCCCTCAAAAGCCAGAACCCGAGATCACTCGGACCTCAGGGGTAGGAGTGCAGAGTCCAAGGCTCCGGGAAGCCGCAGCCTGGCCCGGCTCAGAGAGCAGGGTCCTCGGAACAACAACCCTCAGGGCCCTCTATCCGAGTCCCAGTGAAAGTCACTGCCTGGAGCAAGACAGCCTCAGGGGCTGGATCCTGCTATCAAAGTCTCAGTAAAAGTCCCTGCCCTCGAAGCTTGGGGAAGCTGCAGCCCATCCCCCCGCAGGCCAACAAAACAGCCTCATGGCCAGCGATTCTGAAGGCAACTTCCGGAAAGCAACGTGGTCCGACCCTTCCATTCTAGTTCCAGTGAGGCATATTCAGTTTAACCCAGGGAAAGCTCATAGAACCATCTGCCCAGGACTAAAGCCTCTGAACACCAGACAGAGATAAGAAAAGCTAATCCTCCACATTCAGAGATGGCAAACTCCACAGAAGCACAGAAGCCCCAAAATACCAAGAAAAATAAGAAGAAAGGGGCAACTTTGGACACATTCTATGGAGCCAAAATACAAAATACAGCAGATAGAAGATAATATACAAGAAAATGCTCCAAAACCTTCCAAAGGAAATGGAAACTCTCCACAAACCCATGAAGAATTTGAATCAGAAATGACCAAAAAGATGGAAGCCTTCTGGGAGGAAAAGTTGGAAATAATGCAAAAGAAATTCACGCATCTACAAAACCGGTATGATGAAACTGAAAAGGAAAACCAGGCTTTAAAGGCCAGAATCAGGCAGCTGGAAGACAACGATCGTGTAAAAGAGCAAGAATTAATAACGCAAAGCCAAAACACCAAGAAATTAGAAGTGAACATAAAATATCTCACCGACAAAGTGATAGATCTGGAAAATAGAGGGAGAAGGGATAATTTAAGAATAATTGGACTCCCAGAAAAGCCAGAAATAAACACCAAACTGGACATGGTGATACAAGATATAATCAAAGAAAATTGCCCAGAGATTCTAGAACAAGGGGGCAATACAGCCACTGACAGAGCTCACAGAACACCTTCTACACTAAACCCCCAAAAGACAACTCCCAGGAATGTAATTGCCAAATTCCAAAGCTATCAAACAAAAGAAAAAATCCTACAGGAAGCCAGAAAAAGACAATTTAGATATAAAGGAATGCCAATCAGGGTCACACAAGACCTTGCAAGTTCTACTCTGAATGATCGTAAGGCATGGAACATGATCTTCAGAAAGGCAAGAGAGCTGGGTCTCCAACCAAGAATCAGCTACCCAGCAAAACTGACTATATACTTCCAAGGGAAAGTATGGGCATTCAACAAAATAGAAGACTTCCAACTTTTTGCAAAGAAAAGACCAGAGCTCTGTGGAAAGTTTGATACCGAAAATCAAAGAGCAAGGAATACCTGAAAAGGTAAATATTAAGGAAAGGGGGAAAATGTTATCTTCTTTTACTCAAACTCTCTTCTATAAGGACTACATTTATATCAATCTACGTATACTAATATGTGGGGAAAATGTAATGAATAAATAGGGGGTAAAGAAAGACCAAATAGAATAATCATTCTCACACAAAGATTCACATGGGAAGGGGAGGGGAAGTAAACTCCTATAAGAAGGAGAGGAAGAGGGGGGGGGGTTACTTAAACCTCAATCTCAGGGAAATCAACTCTGAGAGGGAAAACATCCAGATCCATTGGGATCTTGAATTCTATCTTACCCAACAAGGATAAGGAGAAGGGAAAAGCAATGGGGGGAGGGGGAGGGAAGAAAAAGGGAGGGACTAAAAAGGGAAACATCAAGGGAGGGGACAAGGGGGACTGATTCAAAGTAAATCACTGGACTAAAAGGTAGAGCCGAAGAAGAAAAGGTTAGAATTAGGGAATTAGGGAATTTTACTCATCCTGTGGGGGAAAGTCAGAGAAGCCATGTATTTTTGGTCTCAGCAGTTAGTGGTAACAATGTACTTTCCTTTGAGAGTCCACTAATAATGATTTGACTGAACTCTGTATTGTCCCCTCTTCTCTTCCTGTAAGTGGTGATGCTGTTGTGGTGCCAATCACACCAACCGAAGGTCATGGGCAGAAAGTCTTTTATCGCCCTTTGGACATAATTCCAAATTGCCCTCCAGAATGGTTGGATCAGTTCACAACTCCACCAGTAATGAATTAATGCACCTACTTTGCCGCATCCCGTCCAGCAGTCATTACTTCCCATAGCTGTCATGTTAGCCAATCTGCTAGGAGTGAGGTGATACCTCAGAGTTGTTTTGATTTGCATCTCTCTGATTATAAGAGATGTAGAACATTTTTTCATATGTTTATTAATAGTTTTGATTTCTCTGGCTGAGAACTGCCTGTTCATGTCCCTTGCCCATTTATCAATTGAAGAATGGCTTGATGTTTTTTACAATTGATTTAATTCTTTGTAAATTTGAGTAATTAAACCTTTGTCAGAGGTTTTTATGAAGATTGTTTCACACTTTGTTGCTACCCTTCTAATTTTAGTTACATTGGTTTTGGTTTTACAAAAGGTTTTTAATTTGATGTAGTCAAAATTATTTATTTTACATTTTGTGACTCTTTCTATGTCTTTCTTGGTTTTAAAGTCTTTCCCTTCCCAAAGGTCTGACATTTATACTATTCTGTATTTACCTAATTTACTTATAGTGTCCTCCTTTATGTTCATGTCAGTCACCCATTTTGAATTTATCTTGGTGTAGGGTGTGAGGTGTTGATCTAATCGTAATCTCTCCCACACTGTCTTCCAGTTTTCCCAACAGTTTTTATCGAGTAGTGGATTTTTGACCCAAAAGCTGGGATCTTTGGGTTTATCATATATTGTCTTGCTGAGGTCACTTGCCCCAAGTCTATTCCACTGATCCTCCTTTCTGTCTCTTAGCCGGTACCAAATTGTTTTGATGACTACTGCTATGTAATATAGTTTGAGATCTGGGACTGCAAGGCCCCTTTTCTTTGTATTTTTTTTTCATTATTTCCCTGGATATCGTTGATCCTTTGTTCTTCCAAATGAACTTTATTATGGTTTTTTCTAAATCAGGAAAGAAATTTTTTGGAAGTTCTATGGGTATGGCACTAAATAGATAGATAAGTTTGGGTAGGATGGTCATTTTTACTATATTCGCTCCTCCTACCCATGAGCAGTTCATGTTTTTCCAATTGCTCAAGTCTAGTTTTAATTGTGTGGAGAGTGTTTTGTAGTTGTGTTCCTATCATTCCTCTGTTTGTCTCGGGAGAATGATTCCTAGGTATTTTATTTTGTCTAATGTGATTTTGAATGGGATTTCTCTTTCTAGTTTTTGCTGCTGAACTATGTTGGAGATGTATAGAAATGCTGATGACTTATGTGGGTTTATTTTGTATCCTGCAAATTTGCTAAAAGTGTTGATTATTTCAATTAGCTTTTTGGTTGAATCTCTAGGATTCTTTATGTAGACCATCATGTCATCTGCAAAGAGCAATAGCTTAGTCTCCTCCTTGCCTATTTTGATGCCTTCAATTTCTTTACCTTCTCTAATTACTTCTGCTAGTGTTTCTAGTACAATGTCAAATAGTAGAGGTGATAATGGGCATCCTTGTTTCACTCCTGATCTTATTGGGAATGCATTTAGTTTATCCCCATTGCATATGATATTGGCTGATGGTTTTAGATATATACTGTTTATTATTTTTAGGAACAACCCTCCTTTTCCTATGCTTTCTAGTGTTTTCAATAGGAATGGATGTTGGATTTTATCAAAGGCTTTTTCTGCGTCTATTGAAATAATCATGTGATTTTTGTTGGTTTGCTTGTTGATGTGGTCAATTATGTGGATGGTTTTCCTAATATTGAACCAGCCCTGCATCCCTGGTATAAATCCTACTTGATCATGGTGGATGACCCTTCTGATCTCTTGCTGGAGTCTTTTTACTAGTATCCTCTTTAAGATTTTTGCATCTATATTCATTAGGGAGATTGATCTATAATTTTCTTTCTCTGTTTTTGACCTGCCTGGTTTTGGAATCAGTCCCATATTTGTGTCACAAAAGGAATTTAGTAGAATTTCCTCTTTGCTTATTATGTCAAATAGTTTGTATAGTATTGGGGTTAACTGTTCTCTGAATGTTTGATAGAATTCACTTGTGAATCCGTCGGGCCCTCAGGATTTTTTCTTAGGGAGTTCTTTGATGGCCTGTTGGATTTCATTTTCTGATATGGGATTATTTAAGAATTCTATTTCTTCTTCTGTTAGTCTAGGCAGTTTGTATTTTTGTATATATTCATCCATATCACCTAGATTGCTGTATTTATTGCCATATAATTGAGTAAGGTAATTTTTAATGATTGCCTTGATTTCCTCTTCATTGGAGGTGAGGTCCCCCTTTTCATCTTTGATCCTGTTAATTTGCTTTTCTTCTTTCCTTTTTTAAATTAGATTGACCAGTACTTTGTCGATTTTGTTTGTTTTTTTTCAAAATACCAGCTTCTAGTCTTATTTATTAAATCAATAGTTCTATCACTTTCTATTTTATTAATTTCTCCCTTAATTTTTCAGATTTCTAGTTTGGTTTTCTGCTGGGGGGTTTAAATTTGATCGCTTTCGAGTTTTTTTTTTATTTGCATTTCCTGTATGGTTGCGAGACATGGACACTGTACAGGAAGCACATGAAACAGCTGGAGCAATTCCACCAACACTCTCTCCGGTCAATCATGAGGATCCGATGGCAGGACCGAATCACCAACCAGGAAGTCCTCGACAGAGCCAACTCCACCAGTATTGAAGCCATGATCCTCAAAACCCAGCTACGATGATCTGTACACGTCATCCGCATGGACCCACAGCGAATACCAAGACAGGTATTCTATGGTGAACTGTCAGCTGAACTCAGGAAATAAGGCCGACCAAAGAAAAGATACAAGGATCAGCTAAAGTCAAACTTGAAGTGGGCTGGCATTACACCAAAGCAACTAGAACTTGCTGCCTCTGACAGAAGCAGCTGGCATACCCACATTAACCATGCCGCCACCACCTTTGAAGATGAATGTTGTCGACATCTTGCTGCTGCGCATGAACGCCGACACCAGGCCACAACTGCACCTCCCCTAACAACTGGCGTTCCATGCCCCATGTGCCACAAAGTTTGCCCCTCAGTCTTTGGACTTCAAAGCCATATGAGGGTATATCGTAGATGAAAACACACAAAGACAATTGTTATTCTCGGTCACCAAGAGACAACGACAATATTTGTGTCATTAAAAGATTTTGATAAAACTCCTTCTTTGCTTACTTTGTCAACTAATTTGTATAGCATTTGGATTACTTGTTCTTTCAATGTTTGATAGAATTCATTTGTGAATTCATCTGGCCCTGGAGATTTTTACTAAGGGAGTTCCCTGCTGACTTGTTCAATTTTGTTTTCTGAAATGGGATTGTTTAAGTATTCTATATCCTCTTGTTAATCTAGGATATTTATATTTTTGTAGAGATGCACCCTTTTCACTTAGATTGTCATATTTATTATCATATATTGGGAAATAATGTTCTGAGTAATTGCCTAAATTTCCTCTTCATTAGATGTGAGGTCTTCCTTTTCACCTTTAATATTATTAATTTGATTTTCTTTGTACTTTTTTATTAGATTAATCATTACTTTCATTAATTTATCTAGTTAGTGTGTCTTTTTAAGTAAAAGCTCCTAGTCTTTTTATTAGTTCGATAGTTCTTTTACTTTCAGTATTATTAATTTCTTTTTTGATTTTTAGAATTTCCAATTTAGTTTTATCTGGGTATTTTAAATTCATTCTATTTCTAGTTTTTTTAAGTTGCATGCCCAATTCATTGAACACTTCCATCTCTGATATGTTGTTTTATGCACTCAGGGATATAAATTTTCCTCAGAGCACTCCTTTGGTTACATCCCACTGGTTTTGATATGTTGTTACCTCATTGTCATTCTCTACAATGAAGTCTGTAATTGTTTCTTTGATTTGTTCTTTGACCCACCACTTTTGAGGAATGAGATTATTTAATTTCCAATTAATTTTAAATCTGCCTTTCAACAAGCCCTCATTATTTTTATTGAAATAGGGTCTGAAAAATTGCATCCCTTCTGTTTTTCTACATTTGTTTGCACTGTTTTCATGCCTTAGTATCTGGTCAGTGATTGTATATGTACTATGTGCTGTTGAAAAGATGCTATATTCCTTTTTTCCCTATTTACTTTTCTCCAGATCTATTAGCTTTAATTTTTCAAACATTTCATTGATTTCCCTTACTTCTTTCTTATTTATTTTTTGGTTTGATTTATCTAGTTCTGAAAAGAGAAGGTCAAATTCCCCCACTTGCATGGTTTTTGTTTCTATTTCCTCCCTTATCTCCTTTAGAAATCTGAATGCTATACCTTTTGGTTCATATATGGTGAAAACTAATATTTCTTCATTTCTTCTGCATTTCATCAGAATGTAATTACCTTCTTTTCCTCTTTTAATGAAATCTATTTTGGGGTTAGCTTTGTCTGAAATCATAATTGTTTCTCTTGCCTTATTTGTCTCAATTGCAACCAAGTAAATTCTGCTGTACCCTCTTACCTTTAACCTGTTTATGTCTACCTGCCTCAAGTGTGTTTCTTATAGAGAACATAAGGTAGGATTATAATTTTTAATCCATTGTGTTATCCACTTCCATTTTATTGGTGAGTTCATCCCATTCACATTCATGATTATGATTACTGTTTGTCTGTATATTCCCCTCCATTTTGATTTCCTCCGTTGATTGTGCCTTTTCTCTTATCCCCTCCCCTCTTTTAAACTTTTCTTTTAGTCAGTTTCCCCCATTTCACCTCCCTTTTATTACTTCCCTTCCCACCCACTTCCCTCTTATTATTCTCTTCTCTCTATAGTGCCTTTTAAATGACCCCAGAACCTCTCTCTTGCTTGTATTGCTCCCCTCTCCACCAGCGCATTTATTACCCTTCTACTTCTTTATAGGGAAGGAAACAATTCTCTTCCCCAGGGGATCTGATTGTTCTTCCTCTGAGTCAATTCCAATGAGGGTAAATTTATCTGTCACCGACCTCTTCAGCCCTTCCATTACATTGATCTTCTCCCCTTTTCCCCCATGTGTTTCTTTATGAACTTTGTGTTTGCCAATGTTTTTCTCTTTTCACATTTCTCTTAGTATTAACCTCTTTTTTACTAGTTTTTAATATTTTTTGATATATAATCCTATACACTGTACCCTCTAAGTATACTTCTTTTTTCAATTTATGTATTTATTTATTTAGTCAATTTAGAACATTATTCCTTGGTTATAAAAATCATATTCTTTCTTTCCCTTCCCTCCCCTCACCCTTACCGTAGCTTACACACAGTTCCACTGGGTAGTACATGTGTCCTTCATCAAAACCTATTTCCATGTTGTTGATGTTTGCATTAGGATGTTCATTTAGAGTCTATATCCTGAATCATATCCCCTCAACCCATGTAATCAAGCAATTGTTTTCTTTCTACATTTCTACTCCCACAGTTATTCCTTTGAATGTGGATTGTGTTTTCTTGTAGATCCCTCCAAGATGTTCAGAATCACTGCATTGCCACTAATGGATAAGTCCATTACATTCAATTGTATTGTACCACACTGTGTCAGTCTCTGTGTACAATGTTCTCCTGGTTCTGCTACTTTCACTCTGCATCAATTCCTGGAGGTCATTCCAGTTCTCTGGAATTCCTCCAGTTTGTTATACCTTTGAGCACTATGTTATTCCATCACCAACGTATACCAGAATTTGTTCAGTCATTCCCCAATTGAAGAGCATTACCTCATTTTACAATTTTTTGCCACCACAAAGAATGTAGCTAGGAATATTCTTGTAGAGGTCTTTTTCCTTACTATCTCTTTGGAGTACCAACCCAGCAGTGCTATGGCTGGATCAAACGGAAGACAGTCTTTTAGCACCCTTTGAGCATAGTTCCAAATTGCCTTCCAGAATGGTTGGATCAATTCACAACTCCACCAGCAGTGCATTAATGTCCTCACTTTGCCATATCCCCTCCAGCATTCATTACTTTCCATTGCTATATTGTTAGGCAATATGCTAGGTATGAGGTGATACCTCAGAGTTGTTTTGATTTGCATCAATATGATTATAAGAGATTTAGAACACTTTTTCATGTGCTTATTAATAGTTTTGATTTCTTTGGCTGAAAACTGCCTATTCATGTCCCTTGCCCATTTATAAATTAGAGAATGGCTTGATGTTCTGTAAAATTGATTTAGCTAGCTTTTTATAAATTTGAATAATTAGACCTTTTCAGAGGTTTTTGTTATGAAGATTGTTTCCCAATTTTTGCTTCTCTTCTAATTTGGGTTGCATTGGTTTTGTTGATACAAAATATTTTTAATTTGATGTAATCAAAATTGTTTATTTTACATTTTGTGATTTTTTTCTAAATCTTGCTTGGTTTTAAAATTTTTCCTTTCCCATAGATCTGACATGTATGCTATTCTGTGTTCACCTAATTTGCTTATAGTTTCCTTCTTTATATTCAAGTCTTTCACCCTTTCTGAGTTTATCTTCGGGTAAGGTGAGGTACGTTGATCCAAACATAATCTCACCCATACTGTCTTCCAATTTTCCAGGTAGATTTTATCAAGTCATTGATTTTGATCACAAAAGCTGGGATCTTTGGGTTTATCATAGACTGTTTTGCTGAGGTCACTTACCCCATGATTTCCCTGGATATCTTTAATCTTTTGTTCTTCCAAATGAACTTTCTTATTATTTTAAATAGTACAGAAAAAAGTTTTTTGTTAGTTCAATGGGTATGGCACTAAATAAGTAAATTAATTTGGGTAGGATGGCCATTTTTATTATGTTAGCTCATCCTAACCATGAGCAATTTATATTTTTCCAATTCTTTAGATCTAGTTTTAATTATGCGGAGAGTTTTTTGTAATTGTGTTCATATAGTTCCTGTTTTTTTCTAGGCAGATAGATTCCTAAGTATTTTATATTGTCTAGGATGATTTTAAATGGAATTTCTCTTTCTAATTCTTGCTGCAGAGACATGTCGGAAATATACAGAAATGCTGATGACTTATGTAGGTTTATTTTATGTTCTTCAACTTTGCTAAAGTTGTTGATTATTTCAACTAGCTTTTTATTTGATTCTCTAGGATTCTTTAAATAGACCATCATATCATCAACAAAGAATGATAGCTTGGTCTCCTCATTGCCTATTTTAATACCTTCAATTTCCTTTTCTTTAATTCCTACTGCTAGTTTTTCTAGTACAATGTTAAATAATTGAGGTGATAAAGGGCATCCTGGTTTAACTCCTGGTCTTATTGGGAAGGCTTTTGGTTTATCCCCATTGCAGATGATATTTATTTGTTGATGGTTTAAGATATATACTCTTTATTATTTTTAGGAAAGGCCCTTCTATTCCTATGCTTTCTAGTGTTTTCAATAGGAATGAGTGTTGTATTTTGACAAAGCCTTTTTCTCCATCTTTTGAAATGATCAAGTGATTTTTGTTGGGTTTCTTGTTAATATGGTCAATTATATGGATGGTTTTCCTAATATTGAACCATTCTTGCATTCCAGGTATAAATCCTAACTGGTCATATTGAATAACCATTGTGATCACTTGCTGGAGTCTTTTTGCTCGTATCCTATTTAAGATTTTAGCATTCATTAAGGAGATTTTGGTCTGTAGTTTTCATTCTCTGTTTCTAACCTGCCTGGCTTTGGAATCAGTACCATATTTCTGTCATGAAAGGAATTTGGTAGAATTCCTTCTTTGTTTTTTCTGTCAAATAGTTTGTTTAATATTGGCATTACTTGTTCTTTGAATGTTTGATAGAATTAATTTGTGAATCCATCTGCCCCTAGGGAATTTTTCTTAGGGAATTCTTTGATGGCTTGTTCAATTTCTTTTTCTGATATGGGGTTGTATTAGGTAGTCTGTTTCTTCCTTATTTAGTCAAGGCAATTTATATTTATTTATATATATATTCATCCATGTCACTGAGATTGCCATATAATTGGGCATAATAATTTTTAATGTTTGCCTTAATTTCCTTTTCATTAGAGGTGAGGTCTCCCTTTTCATCTTGGATACTGTCAATTTGGTTTTATTCTTTCCTTTTTTAAATTAGATTGATTCGCACTTTGTGTATTTTATTTCTTTTTTCAAAGTACTAGCTTCTAGTCTTATTTATTAAATCAACAGTTTTTTGACTTTCAATTTTATTAATTTCTCCTTTGTTTTGTAGAATCTTTAATTTAGTCTTCATCTGAGGATTTTTAATTTGTTCACTTTCTAGTTTTTTAATGTGCATGCCCAATTTATTGACCTCTGCCCTCGCTAATTTGTTACTATATGAATTTAAGGATATATATTTCCCCCTGAGTAACTCTTTGGCAGGATCCCATAGATTTTGAAAGAATGTTTTCTTCATTGTCATTTTCTTCAGTGAAATTATTGTTTCTATGACTTGTTCTTTAACTAACTGATTTTGGAGAATTGTATTGTTTAATTTCCATTTAATTTTTTTCATCTGCCTCTCCATGTATCTTTACTAATTATAATTTTCATTGCATTGTGCTTGAGAAAGTTCCATTCATTATTTCTCCTCTTTTGCAGTTTTTTTGTAATATTTTTATACCCTAGTAAATGCTCAGTCTTTATGAATGTGCCATGTGCTGTTGAAAGGAAGGTGTATTCCCTTTTGTCCCTATTTATTTTTCTCCACATGTCTACTAACTCTATATTTTATAAGATTTCTTTCCCTTCTCTTACCTCTTTCTTATTTATTTTTTTCTTTGATTCATCTAGTTCTGATAGAGGAAGTTTCAGGTCTCCCATCAATATATTTTTTCTATCTATTTCATCCTTGAGCTTCACTAGTTTCTCCTTTAGAAATTTGGATGCTATGCCATTTCGTGCATACATGTTGAGTACAGATATTTTCCTCATTATCTATACTGCCTTTTATTAGGATGTAATTAACTTCCTTATGACATTTAACTCGATATAGTTTTTCTTTGGCTTTGACAGAGATCATGATTGTGACTCCTGCCTTCTTTTTTTTTTTAAAAATAATTTTATTTGGTTATTTACAAACATTATTCAATGGAAACACTGATCATTATCTTTTCCTCTCCCCGCCCCCTTCCCACCACTTCTCCCATAGTCGGCTCACAATTCCACTGGGTTTCAGATGTGTTCTTGGTTCGAACCCATTTCCATGTTGTTGATATTTGCACTAAAGTGTTCATTTAGAGTCTCCCCTCAGTCATTTCCTCTCAGCTACTGTAGTCAAGCAGTTGCTTTTCATCAGTGTTTTTACTCCAGTAGTTTATCCTTTGCTTGTGGATAGTGTTTTTTAGATCCCTGCAGATTGTTCAGAGACATTGCATTGTACCTAATGGAGGAGTCCATTACCTTTGATTGTACCACAGTGTATCAGTCTCTGTGTACAATGTTTTCCTGGTTCTGCTCCTTTCACTCTGCATCATTTCCTGGAGATTGTTCCATCTCCGTGGAATTCCTCCACGTTATTATTCCTTTTAGCACAATAGTATTCCATCACCAACATATACCACAATTTGTTTAGCCATTTCCCAATTGAAGGGTATCCCCTCATTTTCCAATTTTTGGCTACCACAAAGAGCGCAGCTATGAATATTCTTGTACAAATCTTTTTCCATATTATCTCTTTGGGGTACAAACCCAGCAGTGCTATGGCTGGATCAAAAGGCAGAAAGTCTTTTATCGCCCTTTGGACATTATTCCAAATTGCCCTCCAGAATGGTTGGATCAGTTCACAACTCCACCAGTAATGAATTAATGCATCCACTTTGCCGCATCCCCTCCAGCAGTCATTAATTTCCATAGCTGTCATGTTAGCCAATCTGCTAGGTGTGAGGTGATACCTCAGAGTTGTTTTGATTTGCATCAATCTGATTATAAGAGATGTAGAACATTTTTTCATATGTTTATTAATAGTTTTGATTTCTCTGGCTGAGAACTGCCTGTTCATGTCCCTTGCCCATTTATCAATTGGAGAATGGCTTGATGTTTTGTACAATTGATTTAATTCTTTGTAAATTTGAGTAATTAAACCTTTGTCAGAGGTTTTTATGAAGTTTGTTTCACACTTTGTTGCTACCCTTCTAATTTTAGTTACATTGGTTTTGTTTTTACAAAAGGTTTTTAATTTGATGTAGTCAAAATTATTTATTTTACATTTTGTGACTCTTTCTATGTCTTTCTTGGTTTTAAAGTCTTTCCCTTCCCAAAGGTCTGACATGTATACTATTCTGTATTTACCTAATTTACTTATAGTTTCCTCCTTTATGTTCATATCAGTCAACCATTTTGAATTTATCTTGGTGTAGGGTGTGAGGTGTTGATCTAATCATAATCTCTCCCACACTGTCTTCCAGTTTTCCAACAGTTTTTATCAAATAGTGGATTTTTGACCCAGAAGCTGGGATCTTTGGGTTTATCATATATTGTCTTGCTGAGGTCACTTGCCCCAAGTCTATTCCACTGATCCTCCTTTCTGTCTCTTAGCCAGTACCAAATTGTTTTGATGACTACTGCTATGTAATATACTTTGAGATCTGGGACTGCAAGGCCCCCTTTCTTTGTATTTTTTTTCATTATTACCCTGGATATCGTTGATCCTTTGTTCTTCCAAATGAACTTTGTTATGGTTTTTTCTAAATCAGGAAAGAAATTTTTTGGAATTTCTATGGGTATGGCACTAAATACATGGATAAGTTTGGGTAGGATGGTCATTTTTACTATATTCACTACTCCTACCCATGAGCAGTTCATGTTTTTCCAATTGCTCAAGTCTAGTTTTAATTGTGTGGAGAGTGTTTTGTAGTTGTGTTCCTATCATTCCTCTGTTTGTCTCGGGAGAATGATTCCTAGGTATTTTATTTTGTCTAATGTGATTTTGAATGGGATTTCTCTTTCTAGTTTTTGCTGCTGAACTATGTTGGAGATGTATAGAAATGCTGATGACTTATGTGGGTTTATTTTGTATCCTGCAAATTTGCTAAAAGTGTTGATTATTTCAATTAGCTTTTTGGTTGAATCTCTAGGATTCTTTATGTAGACCATCATGTCATCTGCAAAGAGCCATAGCTTAGTCTCCTCCTTGCCTATTTTGATGCCTTCAATTTCTTTTTCTTCTCTAATTACTACTGCTAGTGTTTCTAGTACAATGTCAAATAGTAGAGGTGATAATGGGCATCCTTGTTTCACTCCTGATCTTATTGGGAATGCATTTAGTTTATCCCCATTGCAGATGATATTGGCTAATGGTTTTAGATATATACTGTTTATTATTTTTAGGAACAACCCTCCTTTTCCTATGCTTTCTAGTGTTTTCAATAGGAATGGATGTTGGATTTTATCAAAGGCTTTTTCTGCGTCTATTGAAATAATCATGTGATTTTTGTTGGTTTGCTTGTTGATGTGGTCAATTATGTGGATGGTTTTCCTAATATTGATCCAGCCCTGCATCCCTGGTATAAATCCTACTTGATCATGGTGAATGACCCTTCTGATCTCTTGCTGTAGTCTTTTTACTAGTATCCTCTTTAAGATTTTTGCATCTATATTCATTAGGGAGATTTATCTATAATTTTCTTTCTCTGTTTTTGATCTGCCTGGTTTTGGAATCAGTACCATGTTTGTGTCACAAAAGGAATTTAGTAAAATTTCCTCTTTGCTTATTATGTCAAATAGTTTGTATAGTATTGGGGTTAACTGTTCTCTGAATGTTTGATAGAATTCACTTGTGAATCCATCGGGCCCTGGGGATTTTTTCTTAGTGAGTTCTTTGATGGCCTGTTGGATTTCATTTTCTGATATAGGATTATTTAAGAATTCTATTTCTTCTTCTGTTAGTCTAGGCAGTTTGTATTTTTGTATATATTCATCCGTATCACCTAGATTGCTGTATTTATTGCCATATAATTGAGTAAAGTAATTTTTAATGATTGCCTTGATTTCCTCTTCATTGGAGGTGAGGTCCCCCTTTTCATCTTTGATGCTGTTAATTTGCTTTTCTTCTTTCCTTTTTTTAATTAGATTGACCAGTACTTTGTCGATTTTGTTTGTTTATTCAAAGTACCAGCTTCTATTCTTATTTATTAAATCAATAGTTCTATCACTTTCTATTTTATTAATTTCTCCCTTAATTTTTCAGATTTCTAGTTTGGTTTTCTGCTGGGGGTTTTTAATGTGATCGCTTTCGAGTTTTTTTTTTATTTGCATATCCAATTGATTGATTTCTGCTCTCCCTAGTTTGTTAATATTGTAAACCTTAAAATTTCTTAGACTTATGAATGTTGGAAATTTCCCCCATTGGGGAATTTTATACTTGAAAAATTACCTAGTGATAGTAAGAACTCTATTGGAATGTGAAACTCCTTGATATGGGAGGATCCTTCTCCTCCCTACTTTAGACTACTTTAGGACAGAAACCTTTTGCTAAACAATGGAAAGGGCTTGACCTATGCTTATGGATAGAACAGGAAGTTCTTTGAGTCATGATTGATACAATGGGATACTAAGTATCTATAAAGGTGGGGCAACTTGTAAACTTGCTTAAACCAAAAAAGGAAAAGATTTAATCAGAGTCTTCCTCTTGATGAAATTAAGACAACCCAAGAATGTTTTCTAGGGTTCAGATGAATTAAAGAGACTGAATCTACTCAGCTGTGAATTCAAATGGGCTGTCTTTTTTAAACATCTACAGTGATTAGTAGATGTGAGAACTGAGGGGAGGGAACTTAGATTTTTCCTTTAAAGATAGCAGGGTCTGAGCCAGGAGGGGGAGGCTTGAAGGAGTCTTTCTCTGGAGGAACTTGACGGAGAACTCAGGGAGAGAGGCTGGAAGGAGAGAGGCTGGAAGGAGAACTCGGGATGAGTCAGGAGGACATTCTCTGGATGGAGGCTCGCTTGAAGGTTCTTGGAGGAGCTCTTGGAGACTCTGTTGGTCTTGGGAGCAGGATTTGGGGAGACTCTCTCTTTGAGGAAGGACACTGGCCTGGTGTCATTAGAACCTTTACCTAGACAGATCTTGGGTGAGTGATAAAACAAACTGACTGATTTCTCTCTTAGGACTGAGGTCTAGGCCTTATTGGCTTAAGGCCCTTCATACTTATTCCTTTCTTACTTTCTCTCTTTTTCTATTGATTAATCAGTGTATTATGAATTAAATTTCTCTATAAAACCCAGTTGGCTTGGACATATTCATAATTTGGGAATATATTCCCTGGCGACCATCTTATATTAATTAAAACAAGACACTGTAGGAAACATATTTCAGCGGTCATAATTGTTATATATTTCCCTGGCTCACAAACATTTTAATTATAACAACATATGCCCTCAGGGATATGAATTTACCTCTGATTACTACTTTGGCTGCATCCCTTAAAAATTTGAAAGGATGTCTCGCCTTTGTCATTTTCCTAGATGAAATTATTAATTGTTTCTGTGATTTCTTCTCTAACTAAACAATTTTAGAGTATCATATTGTTTAATTTCCAATTAATTTTTGATTTGGTTTTCCACGTACTGTTACTGATCATTATTTTTATTGCCTTGTGATCTGAAAAGGCTGCATTTATTATTTCTGCTCTTCCGCATTTGTATGCCATGTTTCTGTGACCTACTGTATGGTCAATCTTTGTGAATGTGCCACATGGTGCTGAGAAGAAGGTGTATTCCTTTTTGTCCCTATTTATTTTTCTCCATATGTCTATGAACTCTAATTTTTCTAAGATTGCATTCACTTCTTTTACCTCTTTCTCATTTATTTTTTTATTTGATTTATCTAAATTTGATAATGGTTGGTTCAAATCTCCCACTAATATTGTTTTGCTGTCTATTTCTTCCTTTAATTCTCCTACTTTCTCCATTAGAAATTGTAGCAGTCCAGCCCATAGACATTATGGGGAGACAAGGAATGTGAATGAGCACATGGCCATCCTGTGCATGGCAATAAATTTTATTGCCAGCGTGGCTGAAGTTTAGGCACGAAACCTTGCTTTCCTTTGTCTCACTCTCCCGGGCATAATAACCCCACCTTCACCTTGTCATAAGTTGCATTATCCAATGGGAATACCCCAGGTAACTCATCCATATGTATTGAGGTATCATATAACTATTCAATATGTATTGAGCTGTCAAGACTATAAATAAACGAGCCACAGTAAGCTCCGCCCACTTGAAGAGCATCCACAGGTTTGATAAGGAGCATCTTCTCCCCTGTCTCTCTCTCTTCTCTATCTTTCTCACTAAGGCCTGGTCTTTAGGCCAGGCCTGCCTTACTTCCTCTCTTTCTCCTAATGCTACCTAGCATTATCTATCTCCTGTTGTTTCTGATCTCCATTCCATCTGAGGTAGCATTATCCTCTGACCAGTATAGTGTTAAATTGAGATCATTGGGTGGTTTAGGCTGAATAACACTCAGTGGTCAGAGCTTAGCTGTGGGCTCATACAAATAATATTTGTCTACTGACTCAATTACTCACATCTCTAAAGTCGGTTCGTTCACGCCCTTCTCGGGATCAAAACTTCTACTCTATCTCTATCCTCTCTTTCTCACCCTTGCAGCCTCTCGCAGGCCGGGAGGCCATATCTGGCGCCCACGTGCCTAGGACCCACACCTGGCCCTTTCTCGTGGCATTCTACCTTTATTTCTCACGGCAGTAGGGAGGGCGCGCCCCAAGACGCGAAGGATTTCTCAGGCTTGGCGGAACGGAGCCAGAGGACGATCCCTTTGGGTCTGCCCAACGGAAGGTGAGTTGTTCTCAGAGATGGGTTTGACTATTTCCTCCCATGCAGGTTATATACGACTCCTCATGTTGTTAATTGAACAGGGAGGTAGGAAGGTCTCTAAAGCGCAGATCAAAGCCTTGCTACAGGTAATTCAAAAGGCTTTCCCAGCCTTCCCATCCATGGGGACGCTAGAAGTTGCTCAATGGGACCATATACGTCAATCCTTAACGGACTATCAAAAGGAAGGTAACAGAGTCAGGAAAACGGTATTTAACACCTGGTCAATTATCAGAACTATTCTAGAGGATTTAGCTATTCAAACCTCTAATGCAGGGGAGAAGGAATCTCCACAGACTCAGGAATTAAAAAAGCAGGATCTCAAATCCACTGCTCCTGAGGTGACTGATGGGGGAAGGGAAGGAGAGTGTTCAGGATGGTCTGGGGATCCTCCAGAGGCCCCAGGCTATAATTCAAAGGAGAGTAAAACAAAAGCGTCATTTACAACTCCAAAGCTGTATCCTTCTTTAAACACTCTGACCCCTCCCCCTCCCACCCCTCCCCCAGACTATGGGTTGGCTTCACGAGCCTCTCTCGTGGCCACCCCACCCCCACCTTGCTCGCCTGAAGTTTCTAAGCCTGATTCACTCAGGAATGAGCCAATCTCGCCTACTCAAAAAGGCAAGGAGGACATTTCTGCTTTCCCAGTCAGGTATATAGAGGACCGTGAGGATGCCAACAGACACATTGCTCAGCATAAGCCCATAGACTGTAAGGTCTTGAAAATGCTCAGAAGCAGCGTATTGAAAAACGGGGCAATCGCGCCATTCCCATTAGCGCTCCTCAGTAATCTGACTCAACAGACACTCACACCGGCTGACTGGTACCTGGCAGCCGAGTCCGCCCTCAGCGGAGGTGACTATTTGACCTGGAAACTGAAATTCCATGATCTATGTTCCCTACAGGCCTCAGAGAACAGGCAGGCAGGTATCAATGTGCCCTTTGAACAATTGGTAGGGCAAGGAGAATTCGAACCTATTGCTAGGCAAATCGCAGCAACAGAGCAGGTTTTTAGCCAGATAGCCAGCGCTGCCACTAAGGCATGGAGAGCCCTACCCGGGAAGGATTCAGAGAGCCTGTACACAGAGATTATCCAAAAGCAAAACGAATCTTTTGCTGACTTTGTGGATAGGCTCAGTACAGAAGTCCGCAGACATATCCCTCATGAAGATGCAGCTAAGGTTCTCATTAGGGACCTTGCTTTTTTTTTTTTTTTTAAATTTTAATATTATTTTATTTGGTCGTTTTCATACATTATTCACTGGAAACAAAGATCGTTTTCTTTTCCTCCCCTCCCCCCCCCCGCCTTTCCCTCTCCCATAGCCGACGCATGATTCCACTGGTTATCACATGTGTTCTTGACTCGAACCCATTTCCCTGTTGTTGGAGTTTGCATTATAGTGTTCATTTAGAGTCTCTCCTCAGTCTTATCTCCTCCAACCCTGTGGTCGAGCAGTTGCTTTTCAGCGGTGTTTTTACTCCCACAGTTTATCCTCTGCTTGTGGGTAGTATTTTTTTTTAGATCCCTGCAGATTGTTCAGGGAAATTGCATTGATACTTATGGAGAAGTCCATCACCTTCGATTGTACCACAATGTATCAGTCTCTGTGTATAATGTTTTCCTGGTTCTGCTCCTTTCGCTCTGCATCACTTCCTGCAGGTTGTTCCAGTTCACATGGAATTCCTCCACTTTATTATTCCTTTTAGCACAATAATATTCCATCACCAACATATACCACAATTTGTTTAGCCATTCCCCAATTGAGGGGCATCCCCTCATTTTCCAATTTTTGGCCACCACAAAGAGCGCAGCTATGAATATTTTTGTACAAGTCTTTTTGTCCATTATCTCTTTGGGGTACAAGCCCAGCAGTGCTATGGCTGGATCAAAGGGCAGACAGTCTTTTATCGCCCTTTGGGCATAGTTCCAAATTGCCCTCCAGAATGGTTGGATCAATTCACAACTCCACCAGCAATGAATTAATGTCCCCACTTTGCCACATCCCCTCCAGCATTCATTACTTTGCATAGCTGTCATGTTAGCCAATCTGCTAGGTGTGAGATGATACCTCAGAGTTGTTTTGATTTGCATCTCTCTGATTATAAGAGATGTAGAGCACTTTTTCATGTGCTTATTAATAGTTTTGATTTCTTTGGCTGAGAATTGCCTGTTCATGTCCCTTGCCCATTTCTCAATTGGAGAATGGCTTGATTTTTTGTACAATTGATTTAGTTCTTTATAAATTTTAGTAATTAAACCCTTGTCAGAGGTTTTTATGAAGATTGTTTCCCAATTTGTTGCTACCCTTCTGATTTTGGTTACATTGGTTTTGTTTGTACAAAAACTTTTTAATTTGATGTAATCCAGATTATTTATTTTACATTTTGTAATTCTTTCTAATTCTTGCTTGGTTTTGAAGTATTTCCCTTCCCAAAGGTCTGACATGTATACTATTCTGTGTCCGCCTAATTTTCTTATAGTTTCCTTCTTTATGTTCAAGTCATTCATCCATTTTGAATTTATCTTGGTGTAGGGTGTGAGGTGTTGATCTAAGCCTAATCTTTCCCACACTGTCCTCCAATTTTCCCAACAGTTTTTATGAAATAGTGGATTTTTATCCCAAAAGCTGGGATCTTTGGGTTTGTCATATACTGTCTTGCTGAGGTTGCTTGCCCCCAGTCTATTCCACTGATCCTCCTTTCTGTCTCTTAGCCAGTACCAAATTGTTTTGATGACCGCTGCTTTATAATATAGTCTGAGATCTGGGACTGCAAGACCCCCTTCCTTTGTATTTTTTTTCATTAATTCCCTGGGTATCCTTGATCTTTTGTTTTTCCAAATGAACTTTGTTATGTTTTTTTCTAAATCAGTAAAAAAAATTTTTGGGAGTTCCATGGGTATGGCACTAAATAGATAGATGAGTTTGGGTAGGATGGTCATTTTTATTATATTGGCTCGTCCTACCCATGAGCAGTTAATGTTCTTCCAATTGTTCAAGTCTAGTTTTAGTTGTGTGGAAAGTGTTTTGTAGTTGTGTTCATATAGATCCTGTGTTTGTCTCGGGAGATAGATTCCTAAGTATTTTATTTTGTCTTGGGTAATTTTGAATGGGATTTCTCTTTCTAGTTCTTGCTGCTGAGCTGTGTTGGAATTATATAGAAATGCTGATGACTTATGTGGGTTTATTTTGTATCCTGCAACTTTGCTAAAGTTGTTGATTATTTCAATTAGCTTTTTGGTTGAATCTCTAGGATTCTTTAAGTAGACCATCATGTCATCTGCAAAGAGTGATAATTTGGTCTCCTCCTTGCCTATTTTGATGCCTTCAATTTCTTTTTCTTCTCTAATTGCTACTGCTAGTGTTTCTAGTACAATTTCAAATAATAGAGGTGATAATGGGCATCCTTGTTTCACTCCTGATCTTAATGGGAATGGATTTAGTTTATCCCCATTGCAGATGATATTAGCTGATGGTTTTAGATATATACTGTTTATTATTTTTAGGAATGACCCTTCTATTCCTATGCTTTCTAGTGTTTTTAGTAGGAATGGGTGTTGTATTTTATCAAAGGCTTTTTCTGCATCTATTGAGATAATCATGTGATTCTTGTTGGTTTGCTTGTTGATGTGGTCAATTATGTGGATAGTTTTCCTAATGTTGAACCAGCCCTGCATCCCTGGTATGAATCCTACTTGATCATGGTGGATGACCCTTCTAATCACTTGCTGGAGTCTTTTTGCTAGTATCCTATTTAAGATTTTTGCATCTATATTCATTAGGGAGATTGGCCTATAGTTTTCTTTCTCTGTTTTTGGCCTGCCTGGCTTTGGAATTAGTACCATGCTTGTGTCATAAAAGGAGTTTGGTAGGACTCCCTCTTTGCTTATTATGTCGAATAGTTTGTATAATATTGGGGTTAACTGTTCTCTGAATGTTTGATAGAATTCACTGGTGAATCCATCAGGCCCTGGGGATTTTTTCTTAGGCAGTTCTTTGATGGCTTGATGGATTTCAATTTCTGATATGGGATTATTTAAGAAAACTATTTCTTCTTCTGTTAGTCTAGGCAATTTATATTTTTGTAAATATTCATCCATATCACCTAGATTGGTAAATTTATTGCCATATAGTTGGGCAAAGTAGTTTTTAATGATTGCCTTAATTTCCTCTTCATTTGAGGTGAGATCCCCCTTTTCATCCTTGATGCTATTAATTTGCCTTTCTTCTTTCCTTTTTTTAATTAAATTAACCAGTACTTTGTCTATTTTGTCTGTTTTTTCAAAGTACCAGCTTCTAGTCTTGTTTATTAGCTCAATAGTTCTGTCACTTTCTATTTTATTAATTTCTCCCTTAATTTTTAGGATCTCTAGTATGGTTTTCTTCTGGGGGTTTTTAATTTGTTCATTCTCAAGTTTTTTGATTTGCATTTCCAATTCCTTGGTCTCTGTCCTCCCTAATTTGTTAATATATGCACTCAGGGATATGAATTTTCCTCTAAGTACTGCCTTGGCTGCATCCCATAAGGTTTGAAAGGATGTTTCGCCGTTGTCATTTTCTTCAACGAAATTGTTAATTGTTTCTATGATTTCTTCTCTAACTATCCGATTTTGGAGTATCATGTTATTTAATTTCCAATTAATTTTTGATTTGGGTCTCCATGTACCCTTGCCGATCAATATTTTAATTGCCTTGTGATCTGAAAAGGCTGCAGTTAATATTTCTGCTTTTCTGCATTTAAGTGCCATGTTTCTATGACCTAGTGTATGATCTATTTTTGTGAATGTGCCATGTGGTGCTGAAAAGAAGGTGTATTCTTTTTTGTCCCTATTTATTTTTCTCCATATGTCTATTAATTCTAATTTTTCTAAGATTTCATTCACCTCTTTTACCTCTTTCTTATTTATTTTTTGATTTGATTTATCTAAATTTGATAGTGGTTGGTTCAAGTCTCCCACTAATATGGTTTTACTGTCTAATTCCTCCTTCAATTCTCCTAGTTTCTCTATTAAAAATTTGGATGCTATACCATTTGGTGCATACATGTTGATTAGTGATATTTCCTCATTGTCTATACTTCCTTTTAGCAGAATATATTTACCTTCCCTGTCCCTTTTGATCAGGTCTATTTGTACTTTGGCTTTGTCAGATATCATGATTGCAACTCCTGCCTTCTTTCTATCGGTTGAGGCCCAAAAGGTCTTACTCCAACCTTTAATTCTAACCTTGTGAGTGTCAACCCGTCTCATATGTGTTTCTTGAAGACAACATATGGTAGGGTTTTGTGTTCTAATCCAATCTGCTATTTGTCTGCGTTTTATGGGTGAGTTCATCCCATTCACGTTCAAAGTTATGATTGTTATTTGTGGATTCGCTGGCATTTTGATGTCTTCCCCTAGTTCTGACCTTTCTTCTTTAGCTTTCTCCTTTTGAACCAGTGATTTACTTTAGGTCAGTCCCCCTAGTCCCCTCCCTTGAGATGCTTCCCTTTCTAGCCCCTCCCTTTTTATGCTCCCTTCCCCTCCCCCCTCTCCTTCCCTCACTTTATGTGCTCCCTCCCCCCTCCCCCTCCTTAATTTTCCTTTCTTTCTTGCCCTAATGGATAAGATAGAATTCAGGATCCCACTGGATCTAGATGTTCTTCCCTCTCAGATTTGATTTCACTGAGAGTAAGGTTTAAGTACTTCCACTTCACGCTCTCTTCCTCTCCTTCTCATATGAGAGTTCTTCCCCTCCCCTTCCCATGTGTATCTTTATATGGGAAAGTTTATTCTATTGATTCCCCCCCTATTTCTTGAAGTTAATCTTAGTATTATCACGGTTCCCCCCTCCCTTTTCCTTTTTTTGCCCCAACTTTCCCTAAATCTTCTTGATTCCCCAATCTTTCCCTATGCATGTTTCTTCTAACTACTCTTATGATGATACAATTTATGAGAGTTACACAAAACATTTTCCCCACATATTAATATATATAATTAGATGTAAATGTAGTCCTTATAGAAGAGAGTTTGACTTAAAGAGAAAGATAAGATTTATCTCCTTTTCCCTTTCTTTCATATTTACCTTTTCATGTTTCTCTTGCTTTCTGTGCTTGGATATCGAACTTTCCACAGAGCTCTGGTCTTTTCTTAGCAAATGCTTGGAAATCTTCTATTTTGTTGAATGCCCATACTTTCCCCTGGAAGTATATAGTCAGTTTTGCTGGGTAGTTGATTCTTGGTTGGAGACCCAGCTCTCTTGCCTTTCTAAATATCGTGTTCCATGCTTTGCGGTCTCTTAGTGTGTTAGCCGCTAAGTCATGTGTGATCCTTATGGGAGCCCCCTTATATCTGAAGCTCTTCTTCTTGGCTTCTTGTAGGATTTTCTCCTTTACTTGGAAGCTCTTGAATTTGGCAATTACATTCCTAGGCGTTGTCTTTTGGGGATTTAGTATAGAAGGTGTTCTATGAATCCTTTCTATTTCTATTTTGCCCCCTTGCTCCAGAACGTGGGGGCAATTTTCTTTTATAATCTCCTCTAGAATAAAATCCAATTTGTTGTTTACCTCTGGTTTTTCTGGGAGACCGATGATACGGAGATTTTCTCGTCTTCCTCTGTTCTCCAGGTCCGTGACCTTCTCAGTGAGATATTTTATGTTTTCTTCCAATTCATTAATTGTTTGGGTTTGCTTTATTGATTCTTGCTGTTTTATCATCTCACTTTCTTCTAGGTGCTTGATTCTGGTCATTAGGGACTGGATTTGCTTTTCAGCCTTGTCTGCCCTTGTATTGGATGCTTCGAGTTCTTTTTCCAATTGAGCAGTCTTATCTGTCAGACAGCTGATCTCTTTCTCCCATTTTTCTTTCCAGAAGGTTTCCATCTTTTGGATAAGTTCCAGTTTGAGATCTTCCAGAGCTTGTTGATAGTTTCCATTTTGGGAGGCGTGTTCTGAATTTTTTTGGATTTCCTCTTCATTCTCCTCTTTCCCTTGGGTACTTCCACCATAAAAGTTTTCAATAGTCACTTTTTTCCCTTTCTTCCTGGAGGCTTGATTTTGGGCCATGTGAGCCATCCCTTTGGTGGTTTTATTTCCCTTTCCTTTTTGGTCTGGGGTCTGGGTTATAAGAGTGGTTTTTCTGTGAATTTAGGTTGCTTCAGACTAGTTCTTCCCAGCCTCCGAGCCCAGGTATTCAGCTCCGCCCAGATAATCCGTGCGCCTTGTTCAGCGCAGCCCGCCCGAAGTCCGCTGGCTTCTCCAGTGAAAGCGCCCTGAGACGTTTTTTCCTGGCAGTCCCCAGATCCCAAGGACCCTGGAGTGCCCCCCCAGACAGAGACGCTCCCCACTCACTCGCTGTCCCGGTGAGCGCTCAGGTAGCTCACTCTGGTTTAGTGGGGGAGGTGGGGTGGGGGAAGGGCGGCTCAGTTCACTTTTCTGTGCAAGCTTTTCCTTCTTATTTTAGTGTGGAAATGTTCAAGCCCCACGTACCTTTGCCTCTGTGGGGTACTGGGGAGTCCTTCTGTTCCTCCAAAGGTGATTTTATGCTCCTTTGATGTAGTCTATTTCGTTCGGTGCTGGGGAGAGGAAACGTGCCGCGTCTAGATTGCAGCCATGATTACCCGGAAGTCCGGGACCTTGCTTTTTTAAATGCTAATGAACAGGCCAGAAGAGCTTTAGCTCCCATTAAAGCTACAGGGACCCTGACAGATTTTTTAAGAGCATGCCAAGACATAGGCATGGGTGAGACACGATCTATTTTAACAGTACGTGAGCAGCCGAGAATGCCTAAAGGGCAATGCCATGCGTGCGGCAGGAGAGGTCACTATCGTAGAGCATTTCCAAATAAAAGAACAGGAAAGACCCCAGATATCTGCCCCAAATGCGGAAAGGGCAGGCATTGGGCTTCTGAGTGCAGAGCTGGCAATAAGCGAAGTCTTCCCAACACAGGGTCTAACACCCAGTTAAACTAGACTTCGGGCCAGCCTTGAGCCCAGGAGTAAATCAGGGCAGAACCATGAGGTATTCTTTTCGATTCCCTATAATTGCAGCCGAAAGCATAGTATTAAAAGAGAACTCAGAGCCTACTTGGATTCCAGCTAGCTTTCGTTTCCCAGTACCTCAAGGTGCTAAAGGGTTAATACTAGGCAACCCTGACCTCATTGCAAAAGGTTTAGAAATCTTTCCTACATTGTTTCAGGATAAGGGGACCAATGGGCTCCACATCCTGGCTGCTGCAAAGCCAGCATTTTGCATTTCAAAGGACACTAATCTAGCTTACCTGACCATATTCCCTGAAGCTGATTTTTCTCTAAAGAGCAAGCTTCAAAAAAGCAGCCTTGACTCCACAACCCTAGGATTGTTTTGGTCTCAAAAAGTGACTCAGGATAGGATGGTAATGTCTTTGTTTGTAGAAGACAGGGTTATCTCAGGCATCCTGGATTCTGGAGCAGACATCTCGGTGATCTCTGCTACGGATTGGCCAGAATCATGGGAAGTCATTGAACCTCACCAGAAGTTAATAGGCATAGGCACGCCTGAGCATATTCTCCAATCAGCGAATACTTTATCGTGGTCTGATAGTGAAGGACATAGAGGTATATTTAAACCTTATGTACTAGATATTGCCCAATCTCTTTGGGGCAGAGAGGTTATGTCCGCTATGAACATAACATTGACCACATCGGACAAACTGCACACAGAATTTGTGGGTGCGGCAAGCGTCTTCCCGCTATTCGCTGACCCTATCACGTGGTTAAATTCCAAACCCATTTGGATTAACAAATGGCCTATATCTAAGGAGAAATTAGTACATTTAGAGGCCATAATACAGGAACAATTAAGCTTAGGTCACATACGAGAATCAAACAGTCCCTGGAACACCCCGATTTTTCTGGTGCCAAAGAAGGCAGGGAAGTGGAGGCTAGTACATGATCTTAGGAAGATCAATGAACAGCTAGTGGACATGGGGACAAGGCAACCGGGATTACCTTCCCCGGGTCCGATTCCCATAAACTGGAATCTGATAGTTATAGATTTGAAGGATTGTTTTTTCAATATCCGCCTGTCCCCACAAGATTGTCACAGATTCGCATTCTCTGTACCCTCAATAAATTATAGTACTCCTTTCAAAAGATACGAATGGCTCTGCCTTCCACAGGGCCTTCGTGTCAGTAGTTGTTTATGCCAGAAATATGTAGCTTATGCCCTAGAAAAGGTTAGACATAAACACGCGAAATATCACATAATCCAATATGTGGATGACATTCTGTTAGTGGCGCCATCTAGTGGCGAGGTGGAGATATTGCTCTCAGATGCCACCAAAGCTTTAACAGCGGCAAATCTGGTGATCTCTAAGGAAAAGATTCAAACCACGCCCCCTTACAAGTACCTAGGAACGCTAGTGTATGATCAAGAGATCTGACCACAGAAAATTGAGATTCGTAGAGATTCCCTGAATACGTTGAACGACTTCCAGAAGTTGTTAGGTGATATTAATTGGCTCAGACCTTTTCTAAAAATCTCTACAGGACAGTTAGAAAACCTCTATGCCACTTTAAAGGGAGATGCTGCTTTATCATCCCCTAGAACACTGTCTCCCAAAGCGGAGGAGGAGTTAAAGGTAGTGGAAGAAGCGGTGTCAAAAGCCAGATTGTATAGAATTGATCCATCATTACCCTTAATAGCATCTGTTCTACAGACAAGGTATACTCCCACAGGTGCTTTACATCAGGATCAACACATCATAGAATGGATTCACTTAGCCAATCAAGAAACTAAATCCCTCACTAGCTATCTAGAACTTATCATTTTACTGATTACTTTGAAAATTGAGGACTTACTAGAAGTGGACATGGCTGGTTCTAGACTTGCTATTGAAGCAGGTCCTATACAGAACACGCAGTGGAAGATAGTGGCTGCCACACAGCCAATATACACGTTTAAGGTCAAGGTGAAAAACTCAGGACTTGATCTTGAGTATGACAGTCACATCAATGTCACTGCATGTGTTTTTGCTCCTTATGTAATGCTAGTAGGTAACAGCCTTCGAATTTTTAAAAATGACCAAGGTCTATATGAGATCAACTGCACAAAATGTCGACTACATCAATGCCTTAGTCCTAAAAACCAAGATTCATATGTTGCTATTATGTATCATCCACCTTTAATGTGGGTACCTGTCGACTTGACAGAGACGTGGGCATCTACGCCTACTGTGCACATTGTTCAAAAGGCATTTAACATGGTTATACACAGGTCCAAGAGAATGGTCTTGGAAGTTATAGGAGCCGTAGTCTCAGTAATTGCCATGATCACATCACTAACCACGGCAACATTGGCATTAACTTCCTCTATCCCGAACCATGAGTTCATACAGGAAGTGGTGTCTAACTCTTCCAAATTATGGCACACTCAGCAGAGTATTGACTTAGCTTATAGAGATGAGCTGGACAGTTTAAAAGATGCTGTGTTTTGGTTAGGTAAAGAGGTTGAAGCTTTACACGCAAGAATTACTTATCCCTGTCATTACAATCAAACGGGTTATTGTATTACTCCGTTGCCATATGATAATGTGTCATATGAATGGCAACTGATCGTTCAGCACATCAAGGGTGCTTGGGGAAGTCATAACAGCACCTTGGACATTATTAAATTGCAACAGCAGATCAACAGATTAGACCAAATTGTATATGAGAATGAGGCTGCAAACATAGCTGCAAATTGGGAAGCAACTTTATCTTCCCTGGATCCCCAAAATTGGTTTGGTAGAGCTAACTTAACCAGCATTGGTACTATCATTTTATTCATATTATTGGCTATTGGTTTGATTATACTTTGCAGCAGAAGCTGTAAAAACAGAGCCTACATTCAAGGCATACTGCCAGAATTGGCACGGTCTTATCACACTAGGCAATTGGTGCCTGAAAATGTTGAATTGAACACGACCGTTCCATGAAAGACCAGAGTATCATGATATTTTACATTCCAATCTTTGCTATATACTGAGAATGTGAAGGCATGTTTGCTATGTCACATGTCTGTCCCTCCTGAATTGTTCAGAGAGGATGTTTTTTCTTTAAAGGGATCTCTCCCACCACACAATCAAAAAGAAAAGGGAGAGGAATCTTATACAGATCAGTATTTCTAAGAAATCTTACAGAGATCAGTATTTTGCTATAAGATCAGTATTTATATTTTTAAAGGACACTTTTTAAAGTCACTTTTGATTGATCAACCTTGATTTTTTCTTTTACACTATTAAGGCCAGAACTTTGAGTATAAAGAAGGTACTGTTAATGCTCTGATCCAAATTATGAAGGTGCAAAGATTTCTAGAATTACAGTCACCTTACGGTCAGTAAACATGAGAACATGACAGCAATTGTTAATTTTCAGTTGACCATTCTGGAGAGTGATGTCTGATTGCATGTAAGGGGAATCACCCCACCTCCCCCACTAAACCAGAGTGAGCTACCTGAGCGCTCACCAGGACAGCGAGTGAGTGGGGAGCGTCTCTGTCTGGGGGGGCACTCCAGGGTCCTTGGGATCTGGGGACTGCCAGGAAAAAACGTCTCAGGGCGCTTTCACTGGAGAAGCCAGCGGACTTCGGGCGGGCTGCACTGAACAAGGCGCGCTGATTATCTGGGCGGAGCTGAATACCTGGGCTCGGAGGCTGGGAAGAACTAGTCTGAAGCAACCTAAATTCACAGAAAAACCACTCTTATAACCCAGACCCCAGACCAAAAAGGAAAGGGATATAAAACCACCAAAGGGATGGCTCACATGGCCCAAAATCAAGCCTCCAGGAAGAAAGGGAAAAAAGTGACTATTGAAAACTTTTATGGTGGAAGTACCCAAGGAAAAGGGGAGAATGAGGAGGAAATCCAAAAAAATTCAGAACACGCCTCCCAAAATGGAAACTATCAACAAGCTCTGGAAGATCTCAAACTGGAACTTATCCGAAAGATGGAAACCTTCTGGAAAGAAAAATGGGAGAAAGAGATCAGCTGTCTGACAGATAAGACTGCTCAATTGGAAAAAGAACTCGAAGCATCCAATACAAGGGCAGACAAGGCTGAAAAGCAAATCCAGTCCCTAATGACCAGAATCAAGCACCTAGAAGAAAGTGAGATGATAAAACAGCAAGAATCAATAAAGCAAACCCAAACAATTAATGAATTGGAAGAAAACATAAAATATCTCACTGAGAAGGTCACGGACCTGGAGAACAGAGGAAGACGAGAAAATCTCCGTATCATCGGTCTCCCAGAAAAACCAGAGGTAAACAACAAATTGGATTTTATTCTAGAGGAGATTATAAAAGAAAATTGCCCCCACGTTCTGGAGCAAGGGGGCAAAATAGAAATAGAAAGGATTCATAGAACACCTTCTATACTAAATCCCAAAAAGACAACGCCTAGGAATGTAATTGCCAAATTCAAGAGCTTCCAAGTAAAGGAGAAAATCCTACAAGAAGCCAAGAAGAAGAGCTTCAGATATAAGGGGGCTCCCATAAGGATCACACATGACTTAGCGGCTAACACACTAAGAGACCGCAAAGCATGGAACACGATATTTAGAAAGGCAAGAGAGCTGGGTCTCCAACCAAGAATCAACTACCCAGCAAAACTGACTATATACTTCCAGGGGAAAGTATGGGCATTCAACAAAATAGAAGATTTCCAAGCATTTGCTAAGAAAAGACCAGAGCTCTGTGGAAAGTTCGATATCCAAGCACAGAAAGCAAGAGAAACATGAAAAGGTAAATATGAAAGAAAGGGAAAAGGAGATAAATCTTATCTTTCTCTTTAAGTCAAACTCTCTTCTATAAGGACTACATTTACATCTAATTATATATATTAATATGTGGGGAAAATGTTTTGTGTAACTCTCATAAATTGTATCATCATAAGAGTAGTTAGAAGAAACATGCATAGGGAAAGATTGGGGAATCAAGAAGATTTAGGGAAAGTTGGGGCAAAAAAAGGAAAAGGGAGGGGGGAACCGTGATAATACTAAGATTAACTTCAAGAAATAGGGGGGGAATCAATAGAATAAACTTTCCCATATAAAGATACACATGGGAAGGGGAGGGGAAGAACTCTCATATGAGAAGGAGAGGAAGAGAGCGTGAAGTGGAAGTACTTAAACCTCACTCTCAGTGAAATCAAATCTGAGAGGGAAGAACATCTAGATCCAGTGGGATCCTGAATTCTATCTTATCCATTAGGGCAAGAAAGAAAGGAAAATTAAGGAGGGGGAGGGGGGAGGGAGTACAAAAAGGGAGGGAAGGAGAGGGGGGAGGGGAAGGGAGCATAAAAAGGGAGGGGCTAGAAAGGGAAGCATCTCAAGGGAGGGGACTAGGGGGACTGACCTAAAGTAAATCACTGGTTCAAAAGGAGAAAGCTAAAGAAGAAAGGTCAGAACTAGGGGAAGACATCAAAATGCCAGCGAATCCACAAATAACAATCATAACTTTGAACGTGAATGGGATGAACTCACCCATAAAACGCAGACAAATAGCAGATTGGATTAGAACACAAAACCCTACCATATGTTGTCTTCAAGAAACACATATGAGACGGGTTGACACTCACAAGGTTAGAATTAAAGGTTGGAGTAAGACCTTTTGGGCCTCAACCGATAGAAAGAAGGCAGGAGTTGCAATCATGATATCTGACAAAGCCAAAGTACAAATAGACCTGATCAAAAGGGACAGGGAAGGTAAATATATTCTGCTAAAAGGAAGTATAGACAATGAGGAAATATCACTAATCAACATGTATGCACCAAATAGTATAGCATCCAAATTTTTAATAGAGAAACTAGGAGAATTGAAGGAGGAATTAGACAGTAAAACCATATTAGTGGGAGACTTGAACCAACCACTCTCAAATTTAGATAAATCAAATCAAAAAATAAATAAGAAAGAGGTAAAAGAGGTGAATGAAATCTTAGAAAAATTAGAATTAATAGACATATGGAGAAAAATAAATAGGGACAAAAAAGAATACACCTTCTTTTCAGCACCACATGGCACATTCACAAAAATAGATCATACACTAGGTCATAGAAACATGGCACTTAAATGCAGAAAAGCAGAAATATTAACTGCAGCCTTTTCAGATCACAAGGCAATTAAAATATTGATCGGCAAGGGTACATGGAGACCCAAATCAAAAATTAATTGGAAATTAAATAACATGATACTCCAAAATCGGATAGTTAGAGAAGAAATCATAGAAACAATTAACAATTTCGTTGAAGAAAATGACAACGGCGAAACATCCTTTCAAACCTTATGGGATGCAGCCAAGGCAGTACTTAGAGGAAAATTCATATCCCTGAGTGCATATATTAACAAATTAGGGAGGACAGAGACCAAGGAATTGGAAATGCAAATCAAAAAACTTGAGAATGAACAAATTAAAAACCCCCAGAAGAAAACCATACTAGAGATCCTAAAAATTAAGGGAGAAATTAATAAAATAGAAAGTGACAGAACTATTGAGCTAATAAACAAGACTAGAAGCTGGTACTTTGAAAAAACAGACAAAATAGACAAAGTACTGGTTAATTTAATTAAAAAAAGGAAAGAAGAAAGGCAAATTAATAGCATCAAGGATGAAAAGGGGGATCTCACCTCAAATGAAGAGGAAATTAAGGCAATCATTAAAAACTACTTTGCCCAACTATATGGCAATAAATTTACCAATCTAGGTGATATGGATGAATATTTACAAAAATATAAATTGCCTAGACTAACAGAAGAAGAAATAGTTTTCTTAAATAATCCCATATCAGAAATTGAAATCCATCAAGCCATCAAAGAACTGCCTAAGAAAAAATCCCCGGGGCCTGATGGATTCACCAGTGAATTCTATCAAACATTCAGAGAACAGTTAACCCCAATATTATACAAACTATTCGACATAATAAGCAAAGAGGGAGTCCTACCAAACTCCTTTTATGACACAAGCATGGTACTAATTCCAAAGCCAGGCAGGCCAAAAACAGAGAAAGAAAACTATAGGCCAATCTCCCTAATGAATATAGATGCAAAAATCTTAAATAGGATACTAGCAAAAAGACTCCAGCAAGTGATTAGAAGGGTCATCCACCATGATCAAGTAGGATTCATACCAGGGATGCAGGGCTGGTTCAACATTAGGAAAACTATCCACATAATTGACCACATCAACAAGCAAACCAACAAGAATCACATGATTATCTCAATAGATGCAGAAAAAGCCTTTGATAAAATACAACACCCATTCCTACTAAAAACACTAGAAAGCATAGGAATAGAAGGGTCATTCCTAAAAATAATAAACAGTATATATCTAAAACCATCAGCTAATATCATCTGCAATGGGGATAAACTAAATCCATTCCCATTAAGATCAGGAGTGAAACAAGGATGCCCATTATCACCTCTATTATTTGACATTGTATTAGAAACACTAGCAGTAGCAATTAGAGAAGAAAAAGAAATTGAAGGCATCAAAATAGGCAAAGAGGAGACCAAATTATCACTCTTTACAGATGACATGATGGTCTACTTAAAGAATCCTAGAGATTCAACCAAAAAGCTAATTGAAATAATCAACAACTTTAGCAAAGTTGCAGGATACAAAATAAACCCACATAAGTCATCAGCATTTCTATATAATTCCAACACAGCTCAGCAGCAAGAACTAGAAAGAGAAATCCCATTCAAAATTACCCAAGACAAAATAAAATACTTAGGAATCTATCTCCCGAGACAAACACAGGATCTATATGAACACAACTACAAAACACTTTCCACACAACTAAAACTAGACTTGAACAATTGGAAGAACATTAACTGCTCATGGGTAGGACGAGCCAATATAATAAAAATGACCATCCTACCCAAACTCATCTATCTATTTAGTGCCATACCCATGGAACTCCCAAAAATTTTTTTTACTGATTTAGAAAAAAACATAACAAAGTTCATTTGGAAGAACAAAAGATCAAGGATACCCAGGGAATTAATGAAAAAAAATACCTAAGGAAGGGGGTCTTGCAGTCCCAGATCTCAGACTATATTATAAAGCAGCGGTCATCAAAACAATTTGGTACTGGCTAAGAGATAGAAAGGAGGATCAGTGGAATAGACTGGGGGCAAGCAACCTCAGCAAGACAGTATATGACAAACCCAAAGATCCCAGCTTTTGGGACAAAAATCCACTATTTCATAAAAACTGTTGGGAAAATTGGAGGACAGTGTGGGAAAGATTAGGCTTAGATCAACACCTCACACCCTACACCAAGATAAATTCAAAATGGATGAATGACTTGAACATAAAGAAGGAAACTATAAGAAAATTAGGCGAACACAGAATAGTATACATGTCAGACCTTTGGGAAGGGAAATACTTCAAAACCAAGCAAGAATTAGAAAGAATTACAAAATGTAAAATAAATAATCTGGATTACATCAAATTAAAAAGTTTTTGTACAAACAAAACCAATGTAACCAAAATCAGAAGGGTAGCAACAAATTGGGAAACAATCTTCATAAAAACCTCTGACAAGGGTTTAATTACTAAAATTTATAAAGAACTAAATCAATTGTACAAAAAATCAAGCCATTCTCCAATTGACAAATGGGCAAGGGACATGAACAGGCAATTCTCAGCCAAAGAAATCAAAACTATTAATAAGCACATGAAAAAGTGCTCTACATCTCTTATAATCAGAGAGATGCAAATCAAAACAACTCTGAGGTATCATCTCACACCTAGCAGATTGGCTAACATGACAGCTATGCAAAGTAATGAATGTGGAGGGGATGTGGCAAAGTGGGGACATTAATTCATTGCTGGTGGAGTTGTGAATTGATCCAACCATTCTGGAGGGCAATTTGGAACTATGCCCAAAGGGCGATAAAAGACTGTCTGCCCTTTGATCCAGCCATAGCACTGCTGGGCTTGTACCCCAAAGAGATAATGGACAAAAAGACTTGTACAAAAATATTCATAGCTGCGCTCTTTGTGGTGGCCAAAAATTGGAAAATGAGGGGATGCCCCTCAATTGGGGAATGGCTGAACAAATTGTGGTATATGTTGGTGATGGAATACTATTGTGCTAAAAGGAATAATAAAGTGGAGGAATTCCATGTGAACTGGAACAACCTCCAGGAAGTGATGCAGAGCGAAAGGAGCAGAACCAGGAAAACATTATACACAGAGACTGATACATTGTGGTACAATCGAAGGTGATGGACTTCTCCATAAGTATCAATGTAATTTCCCTGAACAATCTGCAGGGATCTAAAAAAAAAAATACTACCCACAAGCAGAGGATAAACTGTGGGAGTAAAAACACCGCTGAAAAGCAACTGCTTGACCACAGGGTTGGAGGAGATAAGACTGAGGAGAGACTCTAAATGAACACTATAATGCAAACTCCAACAACAGGGAAATGGGTTCGAGTCAAGAACACATGTGATAACCAGTGGAATCATGCGTTGGCTATGGGAGAGGGAAAGGCGGGGGGGGGGGGGGGGGAAGGGGAGGAAAAGAAAACGATCTTTGTTTCCAGTGAATAATGTATGAAAACGAACAAATAAAATAATATTAAAATTAAAAAAAATAATAATTGTCTACTGACTCAATTATTCACATCTCTAAAGTCGGCTTGTTCACGCCCTTCACGGGATCAAAACTTCTACTCTATCTCTATCCTCTCTCTCTCACCTTTACAGCCTCTCGCAGGCCGGGAGGCCATATTCACTCTCAATAGCTTTCAGTTTGAACCCCACAACTTCCAAATAACTCTGATTATGTCCTTTAGCGATGTTTCAGTGTAACCAAATTGAAGTGCGAAGCATTTTCCTGTACTTCTCTCAAACCTGTCCAAAGTAGAATAGAACCTTCAATTTAGTTTTCTTTTAACTCAAAATATTGCTGCATTCCTAATTAAATTCCATCAATATTATTCCAATTATATCTATTTCATACCAGAATTCATAGTATCAGTTAGTATCTCTATTCATTACTCTTATTGAAGTGGAGCACTTCATAAAATGAATCCAGACACCCCCAAAATCCAATTATGAACTTATATAGATAGGTTATAAGACATAAAGTTATTTCCTTTCACATACAGGTTCTTATTTGGCAGGCAAGCAAACCTTATCACAGATGTAGTTATGCTTAGAGGTCAGTGAGGAGTGGACAATCCTTAGGTTTGTCCTCAGGGGTTGGTTACTTTCACATGTACTTAATCACTTCTCCTCTAGTTAGCTGCATGTTACCTGGCATTCCAGCCTGACCTCTTTGATATTCCTGAAATTCCTTTTGTTTCCCGACCCTCCTAATTCTTATCCTTTGGCTAATTATAGTCCATTCCCTGGCCTGCCTAACCTGCTTGACCTCCTGGGGGTGGGGGGAAGGGGAATGGGTTTGTTTCCTGAGAAGAATGTAGGAAGGGATAGATCTACTTTTTCTACTTCAATTTAATTGTCTTCTCTTATTGGGAGACTACTTCATTATTTCTTCTGGCTTCTCTTCTATACCATTATTGTAAGTAGAGGAAAGTCACTAGACTGTAATTAATCCTCATGACAAGCCCTCTCAATTTCAGGGCTGCTTAAATTTCTCTTGTTAAGGACAAACAGTTTGCATATCATAAGCCCTTAACCTTTTTAGGTGGAACAAATATAGTACAAATGAACACATAATTTATAGCTGAATACATGTTCATCTCTAGATCACAAATTCCTTTCTATGCATTTTAAAATAATTCATATAACCATAGTCAAATAAAATACTGTTTAGCTCAGTATTAGTATTATTACATCCTAAGCACAGATTACCCACTTTGAAAACTTCTTGTGTTACATGATTTCTAGTTCTTACAGCACATGCATTAAAATAAAACTGATCTGAAAGATCCCCAATTTTAAATCCTAGAATAAGTTCTTCTCAACAACATAACAGTTTCTTCTGGATGACTTTTACATCTATAAAGTAGCCATACGATTTCTGTCCTCATAGAATAAAACATTTCTTCTCTGTGTCAGGCAATCACATTTCGACAATCCTCAAAAATTCACCGAAACCATTATGCATTGCAATATCTAACAAAACAACCCTCTAACCATGAGTTTTTTGTGCTCAATAAAAAATCTGGCTAACATTTCACATGTACTGACAAACACCACAATACACTATATTTGCACCATATCAAAATCATTAGCAATCCTCCCAAGTTGAGAATTGATTTTAAATGCAAATTGCTAACTGTGGAGTAAAAAATCTCCCTTTTCTGCTCAGAATTTCTCTCTTTCGCACCTTTGGGGGACCATCCAAGGGAAGAAAGAGGGAAATATAATTGAACAGGTATTTGCTTTTGTCCTCTGCTAAGGAATTTTGACAGTGGAAAGTTCAAGCATGCAACTCCACCCTTCTTTTCACATAGAGAAGAGACAGTGAAAAAGACAAAGAAAAACAGTAACATACAAAGGTGTGACAAGCATGCTTTGAGAGGAAAAAATAGGCGTTTTTAGGATCCATTCTTAAGAAAAAAATATTTGCAGGGAGAAAAATTCATTAAAATAGTTTCAGCAAACTTGGGGAAGCTGTGATGAGCTAAGCCATCTGATTGGCTGATCTGACTTTCTTGTTTCCTCTCTCTCTCTGAACTGATCTTATAAAAAAAACTGACTCTTTTTGACTGAGATTTCTTAACAAAATGCTCTTGGAGTATCTGGCCAGTTGAGCTGGAAGTGAGCTGTTTCCTGAGTCTGGCTGATTTTCTCAAGGAAGGAACTTTTAAATCCCCTCCTATTCAGATTCTCTCTCCTGCTTAGGAGCTTGCTGCCAGAGCTAGCACAGCCCCTCCCCCATAACCTAGCCCATTGAGATGCAGGTGTGGGAAGTGGAGGAACAGCCACTACATTCCCCACCTTACCTTCATTCCCAATTTATGGGCAAGGGCTTTGAAGTCCAGATAATGGCTCAGAACCAAGTCCAGGGGGACTGACTGTCCCTGGCCCATGACTGGGATGGAGGAAAGAATCAAGGGCAAAAAAAAAAAGAGGAAGAGAACAAGACAGAGAAGCCTTAAGCAGAGTGCCAAAAAGAGGATTTTTCTGTGGCTCAGTAACAAAGAGAACAAGACAGAAAAAGAGACAAACAGACAATGAAGAATTCTCTTTCAACTCCCTCCTTTTACTTGTCCTGTGCCTGCATTGCACAGTGCCCATTCACTTAATCTGTGCCCTAGATCGTCCACTAAGGGATTTACTTTGTTGGGGACTCAAACCCCAGTCTCAGGGACTTGCACCCTGGACCACCAGAGACTTGAACCCTGGTGCCCCCGACACAATGTCAGGGCAGAGGGACTCAAACCCCCTTATGTTCAGGATGAGATTTCAAGACACCGGACAATTCTCCCCATCCATCTCACCGCAATCACTACCAACCGTTCCCTATCTGGTTCCTCGAGGAAAAACAGGAAATTCATATACTTGGTGGTACACACTCAGAAACAAGAGGATTAAGATTTTTTCCCTGGGGGCTTGGCATAGGACAACCCCTACAATCCGGGGGTACAGGATCTCTTGTCCACTAAGCCTTATAAATCCAACCAGAGTCCAAATCTCCCTATACACATTCATACAACCATTCACACTTCCCCAGTCTCACCTCTTGAACATTGTCACAGGGCCTGGAAAAAGAGCTTCCCTTGTCACGGTGGTCCTCAGGGGGTCAAAGGGATGATCCCCCAAATGTTAGGGTCCAAGTTGCAGACCACCCAAGGAACACACAAAGACAATGCAATTCAAGCAAGGAAAAGCCTTTATTACTAGCACACTATCACTAGCATGCTAGGGTACAGCTCAGCAAAGCAGTTCTGTCCTCCCAGAGTTGGGACCCTACATATATACCTCACAATATTACTTAGTCTGGATGATTGTTTAAATCCTAGAGCACTTTATGGCTAGTTATTTCTCTGAAATGTTGCAACAGTCCGGAAACACCCTATGGTCAGCTATCTGCTGAAATGTTTGCAATTTATCACATGGGTTGGAGGTCCTGTGCACTTTTTCCTTTACTTCAAAATAACCAAAGACACAGAGACTATGCATGAATCTATGGGAGATCATAGGTCTTTTTATGATGCTTCATATCTGAGGGGACTCCCTGCCTGGCATACAACAAATAGTCAGAAAATATACACTGATGGATAGATTGAGCAATTCCCTTTTTTGCGAGCATCAATGAGAAGTTGGGTGCGGGCACCCCCATTACAGGCTCAACCTTACAGGAACATACCAAGTTAACAGCCAGCCAGCCCTAGTGCCCACCACTACTGTCAGTGTTTCAAGTTAGGAAAAGTCTCTCCTGTCCCCCCTGTACTGGCTAAATCTTCATGAATGTTTGGTTTCTCTTTCTTTCTTTTTGGAAGATCTCGATTTCATGGATAATTCTTGGGCCCTAGAGACTTTTATTCCTCATAAAATTTAATTCTATCTTCCTCAATTTCTCTATTTAAAACCTTTTCCAATTTCTATTCTTTGGGATTGTGAATTCGGACACTTCGTTTGGAAGAATTAGGGGAAGCAATATTTTGCCCATTGCTTTTCTTTTTTAAATTTTATTCAATAGTTTAAAAAACTCAATAAAACAAACATATCTATACACAATGAACAAGATTGTACATAAATGAAGTTACAAATCTCTGCTATGTTTAACTTACTTTTCTTCACATATAAATAATAAATTCTGAACACAAGTATCCTTCCTCCTCCCCACCCTATCTGCATCAAAGAAAGTATTATATGGGAGACCAGTATGTTTATACAATTTAAATCTTTAATGTTTTTACCTTTCAGTTTACATGCTGGAGGTAACATTCACAATTTATTCTTCTAGTATTAATTCTGTCATTGTGTATAGTGTTCTCTTGGTTCTACTCATTTCACTATTCATTAGCCTGTGTAGTTCTTTCCCAGTTCCTTAAAAATTTCCCGGTTTATCACTACTTACAGCATAGTACTGTTCAACCACAATCATGTACCACAATTGATATAGCCAATTCCCAATTAATGGGCATCCCTTCAGTTGCCAATTCTTTGAACCCACAAAGTGAGTTACTTTAAATTTTTTAGAACATATGAGTTCTTTTCCCTTTCCTCTGATCATCTTGGAAAACAGACACAGTTATGGGATTCTTGAGTCTATACAATTTTATGACTATATGTGTAGGTCTGAATAACTCTTCACAATGGATGGATTGGCTGGTTTACAGTTCCACCAACAATGTATTTGTTCTTTTTTCCCACATCCCCTCCAATAATTGCCCTTTGGTCAGTTTAGCCAATCTGCTGTGTATGAAAGAATATCTCAGAAGTTGGCATTTCTCTAATCACTAGTGACTTGGAGCACTTTTTTCATATAACTATATATGGCTTTGATTTCTCCACCTAAAACTTGTCTATTTATAACTTTGGGCCATTTATCAATTTGGGGATGGCTGTTTTTCTTACAAACACAGCAAAGATCTCTATATGTTTGACATTTGAGTGTATAAAAATGTCTTCCCAATTTTCTGCTTTCCTTCTAATCTTGACAGAATTTATTTTATTTCTACCAAATCTTTTCAAATTAATGCACTCAAAATTACCCCCATTTCACATTTCACAATGCTCTCTGCTCAGTCTACCAATTCCCACTATGAATTGTGCTACAGGGATACAATGTCCAGAGGCACCCCCAAACAATCATTTCTTTTCTTTAAGGACCACCCCATCCCCAGAACTACTGAAGCTTCTTCAAGAGAGTCTATGGACACTAACTTTCTCCCACATCATTCCACATCAGTTGAGTCTAATGGTATGTTAGACTCTGATCCTTCCTCAGACATCAGCCCAAAAGGGATCTCTTTTCTCTTTCCCCCCATGGGCACCCCTAGTGAAGCCACAACTTCAGGGTGGGAACCTAACACTACCAGATATTCTGAAACTAGTCCATTCAACTGCTTCCACAAAAAGATCTCTTCTTCAGGGAAAGGCATTAGCTGAACATTTACTATTTTCATCTGACTCAGTCTCTATGAGCAATGTTCCCATTTCAAAGACATCACATTCAGTTGATTCTGACATCACAATGAAGGCCCCTATAAAAAGATTTACTCAGCTCAGTTGGGCTACCTTGGACTAAGGTCCCCATCAACCCTTACCTTTTTCATTTTCTCCCCTGAATGATGGGTGCAATGTGTACCCATATGCATAGGAAAAAGAAAAAAGCAGGTAAAGTCTTTGGTTCAGTTCATGGTCCTTCATGAACTCTTTTTCTTCTCTGGAAGATCAGGGTCATGTTTGAGTTGGGGAGGTTGATTACTTTCTGCTTTAAGGTAGGAAGAAACTACATATATTTAACATGAAGACATTCCATTCTCTGATAGAGCCTCCCCTGGAGAATTTTGGATTCTAATGGTCACTTTAGTTTCTCCTACTCTTCTTCAATGTCATCTTGTCTTCCTTGGGCCCCAAATGATCCTTCCTTTCCTCACTTTGGTCAAAGCCTTTACATAGGAGTTAAAATTGGGCTGTGGTAAGTGCCTTGGGGCAGTTAAGAAAAGGGATAGATTGATCAAAGATACGCAGATTTTTTGTATGGACTTCTTTAGAACATCCTTATTTGAATGGGCTCTGCCTATAAGTATGTGCTGAATAAGGGATTGACTGAAATCTCTTTTTTAAAAGTATGAGCAACAGCCTAGGTCTCAACACTGCCACTGGCAGATCTAACCTTACAGGAAGATACCATATCTCCAGCCAGTGAGTCCCTGGTGCCCATTACCAGTGCTAGTACTTCAGGTTTGTAAGAGTCAATCTCTGCTGACTCTGCTGGACAAATGTACATGGGACCCAGTTTCTGTTTCCTCTTTCTGAGAGTTCTCCATCTCATGGATATTTACAGAGCTATTCTTGGTTCTTGGTGATTTGCATTTGAATTTCCTTTTCTGGGAACATTTTTGTTCTTTCTTCCTCAGTTTCTCTCTTTGGAGCTTTCTCTCCTAAGTATCTATTTTTCTTGATTGAAAGTAGATGGCCTTTTTTATCCTTTGGAAGATGTAGGAGAAGGGAGAGTTTGCCCTCTGCTTGTCTAGGAGGCTATTTGTGGAGAGTGAACATTTGTCAGTAGATTAAATTTAATAGTCTGCCAAGGGGAGTCATTCAAAGGAAGAGGATTTGAGGAAGTGGTCTTTGGAGCCCAGGAGGGAGTAAGAGCACATTGCAGACAGGTCTTGTTCCCACCACCTCCAGTGGATTCACAAGGAAGCATCAACTCCTGCTGGGGATCTTGTTAGTCCATGGGAATCACTCCTGACTCTCTCCTTTCATAATCTGTATTGGTGGACCTGACTTCAGGGGTTTTAAGATATTCTGTCATGGTCACTCCAGTTCCCTTTCAGACTGTCTGGAAGGGAGTTATTTGGCACTCAAAATAACTTCTTCCCCTCCTTACTTTTTTTGTCTTATCTTTTCTCCTTCTCCACTCCTCCCTTCCTATTGGCTCAAATTGACTGTCATTATTTTGGGCAACTGATTTAAGTGATTCGATGGACTTTGAGAAAGAGGGACCTGTGGGGCCAATATAAGGAAGTAAAGGAGAGAGAGAGAGAAGACACAGGCAGTATATTTTGAATTTTGAATCTTTCTAAACAATTTTTGTACTTTGCCTTCCTCATGATGGTACTCAAGTCAATAAATGTTAATAAGTGTTATTTGATTGACTTTCTGACTGACTTACTTTTCCCACAGAGTTAAACAGAAGACTAGCTTCTGGAAGAAAAAAATTTGACACATCTTTGCCTGATGGTACCATCGCCCCATCAGATGACTCCTCGGTGTCCACAATGACTGCCAACAATACTTCAGGTCAGTAGAAGCCTCCTTTTTGCCTTCTCTGTTTGACAGAAATTCTTTCCTCCCAGGTCATCCTTCCTCTTTTAAGGGCTTTCCATTTCACCATTATTTGTACTGCTTTTCCTTCATCTCATATTAATTACATGGTTGATACAGTTGAATGAAGATAGTAGGAGGAAAAATTTGTGGTCTGGTCTCTTTATTTTTCAAAATGTTAGAATGAAATAGATAGAAGAAGAAGGTTGTTAAAAGTTTTAATCAAAGGGACCGGAGTTCACTGGAAGAAGATTACAAACAGTTTGTTTTTCTCAGAAGCCTTCTTCAGTATATGCTCTGTATAGGCTTTGTAGTAAGACTCTTAATATTTGAATTAAACATCGTAGCTCATCCATCACTAAGGGTTTTTTTGATCATCGGAATAGATGATTACTTCTCCAACTGGTGTGTTGGATCTACCTGCTATTCCTTGAGTATCCATTTCTTTTCCATTACATCAATATTGAATATCTTTTCTATATTTTCCCCTGGGATAATAACTTGAGTTTTCAACCAGAATACCACCTGTTTATTGGCATCAGTTTGAGCACAAACAAATTTACTTATAATAGGCAATGTATTCCATTCAGCCTCAAACTCTAATTAGAGCTGCATGACCCTGATCAAATCAATGGTCCTTAATTGCTGCCTGCCTCAGTTTCCTCATCTATAATATGGGGATAGCACATACTTCCTAGGGTTAATTTCTGAAAAAATAAGATGAAATAATCAAGTAATAGTAGTCTTTAAAAGCACAGTAGTTGTCATACAGTGTTATTGAAACATCATTATTAGCTCTATATTATATATATATATAATTTATATGTATATTATATTACTATATAATATAATTAAAATATATATTAACTCTGTAATGCCCTTCAGGAGATAATACATTGCAGAACATCAGAGGGTTAGAAAATATATAAGTCTGGAGGGGAATATCAAGATTATTTAGTTCAAAGACCCCATTTTACAGATGAGGTTTGCCCAAAGTCACAGCAGGAGTAAGTATCCAAGTTAGGAATTGAACCCAGGTATACAGTACCTTCTATTTCTTGAGCTCCTTCCATTTTACCATGTTGTCTCCTGGGTGAAATCTCTCCCCTGGCTTTTTCCTCTCTGGGTGCCTATTTTGGGCTACTTTGGAGCTTGGATTTCCAAGTTATGTCTCTTAAATCAGTCTTGTCTCCCTCAGATCACTATATAGGAGGGTAGCCTGCCTATATGGTCTGTGTGGCTCCACTGCTTGTTGGTGAAAACGGAATAGTCCTATTGTTCCTGGGATATCCAAATCTGAGATATAATTTTGTAATTGGATTTTCCCTGGAGTCAGAGTAAATATTAATAACAGAATGCATACAATCATAGGCTGTGAAGTGAGTACCATGCATTTGCTACCTTGCACACTATGAGTTAATCATGACAGATCCCTGGACCCCTCCCTCATTCCTTCCTGCAGACAAAGTAGCTGATGTGGTGTGCACCACACAAATGCTAAACCCAAGAGCAGCAGAAGGTCCTGTAGCAACTGACAAACAGCTTTCTAGCACTCAGCCACCCTCAGTTCTAATCTGGCCTCAGATGTCTCCTGACTGTGTAACCCTGTACAAGGCATTTAACCCTCATCGCCTAGTCCTTACCACTCTTTTGTACATATAGTATGTATTGTTTCCAAGGCAGAAGAATGTAAGGGTTAAAAACATGCCCTTAACTATACAGGTTAGTAGATGTTGTGACAAGGAAATCACTTTAAAAGACTCATATATATTAATTTTAGGTCACCAAGGAATTCAGCTATGTAATTCCTAAATGAAAACTCAAGTCAGCAGTCAACCTTTTAAGGAGTTTAATTACAAACAGGAGGAAGAAAGGAATTAGAGATAGAGAGAGAGAGGGAGAGAGAAAGGGGAGAGAAGGGAATAGGGCTTAAATACCCCTTCTGTTTAGGCTGGGCCAAAAGGCCCAAGCCCTTAGATAGCTGAGGCAATGAAAAGAGATCAGTCCCTATCACTCACGTGACCAAAATGAAGAAACAGTCTCAGGGGCCTCCACCTCCAGCTTCCTTCAGAGCAAGCTTCTCCGAGCACAACCTCTCCAACCAACCACCCCTAGTCCTCAGACCCCGCTATCTTTAAGGAAACCATCCAAGTTCCCTCCCCTCAGTTCTCACATTTACCAATCACTGTCCATGTCTTCCCTGTGCCAATGGAGGCTCTACCTTAACCCAGGACCACCCAGAGGTCTGTGGCTTTGCACATGTCTGTTGAAGATCATATTCTCAAATAATTAAATCTTGATCCTTTGCTGCAACCCTTCCTAAATCCTGTTACCCTGAGTAGGGTGGAGATTGGAATAATTAAATTTTGATCTATGCTGCAGCCCTTTCCATTGTTCAGCAAAAGGTTCCTGTCCTAAAGTAATCTTAAGAAGGGAGGAGGAGGAACCTCCCTTGCCAATGGGGTTCACATTCCAATAGAGTTCCCACTATCAGTATGAAATTTTCCAAGTATGAAATTTCCCAATGGTGAAATTTCCAACATTTATAAGTCTAAGAAATTTTAAGGTTTACAACCCCCCCTGATGATTATTGGGAGACTAGTCTCCCCATTGATCATTTAACATAATCATTTTGTAGTTCTAAATTCACTTCTAACTAAAGATATACACAATATTCAATTTTCTAAGACAAATTAGAATAGTGAGAGAGGAAATAAAAAAGAAAAGAAAGCAAAACCAATGTTTTGCTAGGCCTATTGACAGAAAGCCAAATTAGGGGCAGTCCCCTTTGGCATAAATGTGTACAATTACAATAAATGTTCAATCATAAGTCCAGTCCAATCAAATCATATCCAAAGTTCATTCTTGATCTTCTTGATGAAGTGTAGGTTTTCAGCATCTTTCTGCAACAGTTCATTCTCTGGATATAAAAGTTTCAAGCTTCTTTCTTGATGATCTTTTCTTCTCAAACAGAATCAAAATCTTTGAATTTTTATAACAGTAAAATCTTAAACAAAATTCTTGGATTTTTATAAAAATACAATCTCAAACAAACAAAAAAAATTAAAAAATTAAAAAAAAATTCTTAGATTTTAAATTAAAATACAATCCCCCCTGAAGTAAGTATTAAAAAATATATCAAGTTTAGCTCAGAATGCAATGTTCAGTTATGGGGTTGTATGTGTCAATTATCAAAAAAATAGAAAAATAATCAAAAACATAAGAAAAATTCAAAATAGGCCTTGTATAGGTCCAGTTTAAAGTAATTTCTATCCCACAAGTATGTAGGACAGGATGCAGTAATATTTCACTTAGACATTTGTAGCCAAGACTACAGGAAGTTTCCATAATATAATGTTTTCTCTCCCTACAGGTTATAAACATCAAATGAGCTTCCCTTGCTTCACAAACAGTGAGTATTCTTATCCTGGCACTGAACAGAGGATACAGTTTGTGCATCCTGACCGTGTTCCAATAGCATCTTAGGAAAGAGAAGCTGGGATAGGAGGGCCAAAGAGAGAGAAAGACACAGAAAATCCTGGTTCCTTTCTCATATTTCAATCCCCCCATGTCACCCTGTGACCATGTGAAACAGAAATAGTTTCCCTTTTATTTTATAGCCCCTCCCTATGATCATACATGCTTATCGATAGTCCATAGTTTTCATTCATGATCTTTCTTCCTCAGTGCCTCAGAGAAAAACCATCACTTTAGCATTCTCTCTGACTTCATCCTCAGTTCCTCTCACTGCAGGTAGCATTCATTTGAATTTTTGAGGAATGCTGGTAAATTTTGCTGCATTTGTTTATGAAGTTGAAAGCTAGCTACTGGTCCTAGACTCATAAGATGACAGACTTACATCTATAAGTGAACTTCCAGGCTATCTAGTTCAATCTACTCATGATAAAATTAAATAAAAAATTTCCAATGGAAAAAAAAGCTATCTTTTCTACCTCCCCTTAAACTATTACTGTAAGAAATACTTATAATCTAATAAAACATTATTTCATTAGCCATTTCATAAACACATATCCTATTCTGCCCCCTGAATCCAACACCAATCTGTTCAAAAGTATGCTTCATCAATGATTCTCTGGTATTCTGATTAGTCATGGTAGTGATCAGAATACTTAAATCTTTTAAAGTTATTTATTTTTATGATGTTGTTATTGTATACATTGTTCTTCTGGTGCTACTCACAAGTCTCCTCAGGTTTTTCTGAAAATATCTCAAAATTTATTTTTAAGAAAGCCATGATTTTCTGTCTGAAAACTGGTAGTAAGTATCCATTCCAAGGCAGAAAGAATGTTACAAGCTAGGCAACTGGGGTCAAGTGACTTACCCAGAGTCACACAGCCCAGAAGAATTTCAGGCCACACTTGAACCCAGGACCTCATAACTCTAGAGGTGTCTCTCAATCCATGGAGTTCTTTGCTCCTCTTCCATAATTTCTTATAGCAAAATAATATTTCATCACACTCATGAACATCAGAACTTGTTCAGTCATTCCCCAACTGATGAGAATATCTCCTCAACTTCTATTCTTTAGTATCCAGTCATTCCAATCTTTGCCACATTAAAAATGTTTGGAATATATTCCTTAGGATATCTGGTTCTTTTTCTTTGAACTCTTTGTGATATAAATCTAGTAATGATAATTTTTCAGTCAAAGGGTATACGCATAGTTTCATGGCATATTTCTAGTTTACTTTCTTAAAATTTGAGTCCAATGTGCAGCACTGCTGTAACAATAGTATATTAGTAGACCATTTTCTCTATTACCCATATTGGTCCTTTTCCTTTTTTCGAGCATTTCTAATCTTATCGGCTTATGTGAAACATCAAAATTATTTTAATTTTCATTCTATAATTATCAGTTATTTGGACAATTTCTTCACATAGGCACAGTTTCTTCATTGAGACTCCCTATTCATAATCTTTGACTAGTATTGGAGAATCAATTTGATTTTTTCAAAATTAAGTTTTTCTGTTATATGTAACAACAGTTTCTAAATTTTTTAAGGATCATTGAGACACAAATTCCCCCACCCACTCACCCATTTTGAAATAGTAAGTAAATATTATGTAGATTTTACATATGTAAATATATAAAAATTTCCCATATTAAACCTTTTATGAAATGAAACTGAAATTAAAAAAATTATAAGGTGAAAATGCTCCTGTTTTCTTCTGGATTTAGAATTCATCAGTTCTTTTTCCCTGGAAGCAGATGGCATTTAAAAAAATCATGAGTCCTGAAGGAAAGTTTTGGATCATTATATTGCTGAGAAATAACTGTTATTCACAGTTGTTCATTTTACTGCATTACTGTCACTGTCTTCAATGTCCTCCTGGTTCTGTTCATTACCCTATGCTTTAATTCCTGTAAATCTTTCCAGGTTTTTCTGAGTTCCTCCTTCTTTTTTCTTATATTACAATAGTATTCCATAACAATCATATATTATAACCTTGTCATTCCCCAATTGATGGATATCCTTTCATTTGCCAATTATATACACCTCATATCCCCCTCATATCCCCCCAAAAGAGCTGCTTAAAATATTTTTTGCACATATAATGTCTTGCCCCTCCCCCCCTTTTCATCTCTTTGGTAAAGAAACCTAATAATGGTATTACTGGCTCAAAGAGTATGTACTGTTATAGGCCTTTGCCTTTGGGCATAAGTCCAAATTGCTCTCTAGAATGGATAAATAAGTTCACATATTCCATAAAAGGGCATTAGTGTCTCAACTTTTCCATTTGCCCTCCAAGTTTTGTCATTTTCCTTTTCTTCCATCATAGGAAATATTTTTTTCATTGTAAATTATTTATTTAATCAATTTTGAACATTATTCCTTGGTTACAAGAATAATATTCTTTCCCTGCTTTCCCTCCCCCCAACCTTCCAGTAGCTGACATGCAATTCCACTGAGCATTACATGAGTCCTTGATAAAACCCCATTTCCATGTTGTTGGTGTTTGCATTAAGATGTTCATTTAGAATCTTCATCCCCAATCATATCGCCTCGACCCATGTAATCAAGCAATTGTTTTTCTTCTGTGATTCTTTTCCCACAGTTTTTTACTCTGAATGTGGATAGTATTCTTTCTCATAGATCCCTCCAAGTTGTTCAGGATCACTACTTTGCCACTAATGGAGAAGTGCATTAGATTCGATTGTAGCACAGTGTATGGGTCTCTGTGTACAATGTTCTCCTGGTTCTGCTCTTTTCACTCTGCATCAATTCCTGGAGGTCATTCCAGTCCCCATGGAATTCCCCCAGTTAATTATCACTTTGAGCACAATAGTATTCCATCACCAAGAGATACCACAATTCCTTCAGTCATTCCTCCAAATGAAGGGCATTCCTTCGTTTTCCAATTTTTTTTCCACAATAAAGAGCCCCAGCTATGTATATTCTTGTACAAGTATTTTTCCTTTTTATCTCTTTGGTGTACACACCCCAGCAGTGATCAAAGGGCAGAGAGTCTTTTAAAGCCCCTTGGTCATAGTTCCAAATTGCCTTCCAGAATGGTTGGATCAATTTACAACTCCACCAGCAATGCATTAATGTCCCAACTTTGCCACATCCCCTCCAGCATTCAGATTGGATGAATAAGTTAACAAATTCCACTACAGGGCATTAGTGTCTCAACTTTTCCATATCCTCTCCAAGTTTTGTCATTTTCCTTTTCTTCCATAATAGCCAATCTCTGATGAGTTGTAGAGTGACAACTTAGAGTTGTTTTAATTTGCAATACTCTATATTATAGTGGTTTAGAACATATTTTGCACATCTGAAGAGAACATTAATTACTTTAAGAATTCCCTCTTCATCTCCTTTGACCATTTTTTCATTTTGGGAAAGATGTGTATTCTTGTATATTCTACTCATTTCTCTACGTATTTGAGAAATAAGTCTCTTATTAGATAGATGTGTAAATTTTTTTTTTGCTTCATTATGATTAGTGAATATGACAGTCTCCATCTTATTTACTCCCGGTTATGTTCTGGCCTCCATTTCCCCCAATTTGCGCTCTTTTTCTATCAGTTCTCTTAACCCCTTCTCTTTTCCCTTCACTTCCTTCTGTAATGCAGGGTAAATAGATTTTGAATACACACACATATGCTTTTTTTCATCTTTTGATTTTCTTTGATTATTTCTTGATATCTCATGGAGTCATTATCTTCCACTTTCAGAATTATCATTTTTAATGTCTGATTTTTTTCCATTTTTATTTTTAATTAATTAATTAAGAATATTTTTCCACTGTTGCATGATTCCTGTTCTTTCTACCTCCTGCCTCCCAGAGCTGAAAAACAATTCCACTGCATTATACAATTATTATTGTTCAGAACCTATTTCCCAATTACTAATAAAGTGATTTTTAAAAGTCAATATCAGGACTTCTGGGTTAAGATGGCTGCTGTGTCTAAGCAGGACTTTTACTCTCCAAACCACCAACCAATATAGAATACCTCAAAAGGACAAAAAACCAAGTTCAGATGAAAAAAGGGATACCACAGTAGAACTCAGCATTGAAATGACAGTTGGAGCCAGCGAATCATAATCTGAATCAACTCTAGCTCCTTGGGAACTAATTAAGACCACCAGGGACTTCTTACCCCAGAAATCAGCTAAACTTTTAGAACTCCAGAAGACTGAAGTTTGTGTACCTTGGGTAGAGAGATAGAGCAGGGAGATATATCACCTCTAATGATGAGGCAATTAAGGTAATCATTAAAAACTATTTTGCTCAATTATCTGGCAATATAAATATGGAAATCTAGGTGATATAGATGAATATTTACAAAAATATCAATTGCCTAGATTAACAAAAGAAAGCATAGAACACTTAAATAATCCCATATCAGAAAAAGAAATTGAATAAGCAATCAAAGAACTCCCTGAGAAAAAATCCACAGGACCAGATGGATTGACAAATGAATTCTAACAATCATTCAAAGAACAACTAATCCCAAAACTATTGAAAATATTTAAAATAATGAGAAAAGAAAAAGAGTTCTACCAAATTCCTTTTATGACACAAACATGCTACTGATTCCAAAGCCACATAGATCAAAAACAGAGAAAGATATCTACAGACAGTCTCCCTAATGAAAAATCTTAAATACAATATTAGAAAAAAGAATCCAGCAAGTCATCATAAGGGTTATTCATTGTGATCAGGTGGGATTTATACCAGGAATGCAGGGATGTTTCAGTATTAGGAAAACCATTCATATAATAGACCATATCAACAAGCAAACCAACGAAGTAACATGATTATCTCAATAGATGCAGAAAAAGCTTTTGACAAAATACAACAGTTATTCCTATTGAAAACACTAGAACGTATAGGACTAGAAGGACTTTTCCTAAAACTAATGAACAGTATAAATATATCCAAAACCATCAGTAAGCATCATCTGCAATGAGGGTAAATTAGAATCATTCCCAATAATAAAAATAGTGAAACAAGGATGGGCCCTTTATAACCTCTATTGTTTAACATTGTACTAGAAACACTAGCTATTGAAATTAAAGAAGAAAAAGAAATTTATTAAAATAGGCAGTGGGGAGAATAAGCTATCACTCTTTGCAGATGATATGATGGTCTACTTAAAGAATCCTAGGGAATCCACTAAAAAGCTGATGAAAAAATCAACAACATTAGAAAAGTTGCAGCATACAAAAGGAACCCACATAAATCATCAGCATTTCTATATATTTCCAACACACCCAGGCAGCAGATGTTAGAAAGAGAAATTCCATTTAAAAGCACCCTAGACAATATAAAATAATTAGGAATCTATTTGCAAAGACAAAGAGAGGAATTATACAAACACAACTACAAAATACTTTCCACCAAACTAAAACTAGATCTAAACAATTGGAAAAATATTAATTGATCATAGGATTAGCTAACTTAATAAAAATGATCATCTTACCCACATTAATTTACTTATTTAGTGCCATGCCTATCAAACTACCAAGAAAACGTTTTTCTGCATTAGAAAAAAAAAACTATGACAAAGTTAATTTGGAAGCACAAAAGATCAAGAATATCAAGGTTAATAATGAAAAAAAAATGTGAAGGAAGGTTACCTAGCAGTACCAGATCTTAACATTATAATATAAAGCAATGGTCATCAAAACAATATGGTACTGGCTAACAGACAGAAGGAGAGGATCAGTAGAATAGGCTTGGGGTAAGTGACCTCAGGAAGACAGTCTATGATAAACTCAAAGGTCCCAGCTTTTCGAACAAAAATGCACTATTTGACAAAAACTGCTGGGAAAATTGGAAAATAGTATGGGAGACATTAGGTTTAGATCAGTATCTCACACCCCACAACAAGATAAACAAAGAATGGGTGAATGAATTGAATATAAAGAAGGAAACTATAAATAAATTTGGTAAACACATAATAGTATACTTGCCAGTCTTTAGGAAAGGAAATAATTTAAGACCAAGCAAAAAATCACAAAATGTAAAATAAATAACTTTGATTACTTTAAATTAAAAAGGGGTTGTTCAAACAATGCAACCAAAATTAGATGGGAAGCAAAAATTGGGAAACATTTTTTATAAGAAACCACTGACAAAGGTCTAACTAATCCAATATATAAAGGCCTTAACCAATTGTACAAAAAATCAAGCCATTCCCCAATTGATAAATGGGCAAGGGATGGGACATGAATAGACAATTTTCAGATAAAGGAATCACAACTATCAATAAGCACATGAACAAATGTTCTAAATCTCTCATAATGAGAGAAATGCAAATCATAACAACTCTTATTTACCACTTCACACCTAGCAGATTAGCTAACATGAAAGCAAAGGAAAATAACAAATGTTGGAGGGGATGTGGTAAAATTGGGACATTAATACATTACTGGTAGAGTTGTGAATTGATCCAACCATTTTGGATGGCAATTTGGAACTATGCCCAAAAGGTTTTTAAAGACTGTCTTCCTTTTGATCCAGCCATATAACTGCTGGGTTTATAATTCCCCAAAGACATCAAAGGGAAAAAGACTTGTACAAAAATAATTATAGCTGTGTTCATTGTGGTGGCAAAAAAGTGAAAAAAGAAAGGTGTTCCCTTCAAATGGGGAATGGTTTAACAAATTGTGGTATCTGTTGTTGATGGAATAGTATTGTGCTATAAAGAATTATGAACTGGAAGGATTCCATGTGAACTGAACAACCACCAGGAAGTGATGCAGAGTGAAAAGAGCAGAACCAGGAGAACATTATACACAGAAACTGATACACTGTGGTTCAATTGAATGCAATGGACTTCTCTATTAGCAGTAATGCAATGATCCAAGACAATTCTGAGGAACTTTTGGGAAAGACACCTATCCACATTCAGAGGAAGAACTGTGGGAATAGAAACACAAAAGAAAAACATCTGCTTGATTACATGGGTTGTTGGGGATATGACTGGGGATGTAGACTCCGAACAATCACCATAGTGCAATCAAAATTTGGAAACAGGTATTCATCACTATATATTTCCTTAATACATGTGACTTAGAATCATTTTGTAGTCCTTATCTTTCCTTGATAAATCAATGACACAAGTAAAACGCAGTGGAATTGTGTGGTGGCTATGGGGGAGGAGGAGAGGAGGGAAAGAACACGAACCATGTAACCATGGGAAAATCTTCTAAATTAATTAATTAAATGAATTTTTTTCATTTCAATGTAAAAAATATAATGTCCAAAAGTCAAAATCCCCAATCATTTTCCCAATCAGACCGTATGATGAATCATAAGTTTTCCTTAAGCATTTCTGCAATCACCCCTCTTTCTCTGGATGTAGGTAGCATTCTCTTATAAGTCCCTATAGATTGTCCTAGAACCTTGCATTGCTACTAGTAGAGAAGTTCATTACATTTGATTATGGCACAAGGAATCAGTCACTGTGTACCATGTTCTACTTCTGATCATTTCTCTCTGCATCTTTCTGAAGGTGTGTTTCTGATTCACATGGAATTCCTTCAGTTCAACAATCCTTTCAACACAATACTATTCCATCACCATCAGATACCACAATTTTTCAGCAATTTTCCCATTGATGGACAACAGGAGATGATTTTCTTGAGTGAGGTTTTGTAGTTCATATTCCCTTTGGCCAATTTACTATCTAAAGTTGTTTTCCTCGGCAAATTTTTATACCTCTTTTTTTCTCCTAGTGTTAATTTTGCCTTTCAAGAAATTCTTCAGTGTATTTTTGTGTATCGTCTTCCATATGGCTAATTCTACTTTTTGAAAGAGTTCATCTCTTCATTGAATTTTTATAAAATGTCTTTTACCATTTCGTATATTCTGATTTGAAAGATGTTCATTTCTTCAATATTGTTTGTGCCTTCTTTAATTAAGGTGTTGACTTTTTACATGAATATCCTATATCACTGTCATCACTTCTCCTGAATTTTCTTCTACCTCTCCTCCTGGATCATTAAATCTCTTTTTTGAGCTTCTTTCATCAATTCTTTTTTAGGCTTGAGAGCAATTCTTATTTTTATTGCAAAGTTTGCATGCAGCGGCATTGATTTTGTGTAGACTTCTACTGAGTTTGTGTTTTGGTTTTCTCTGTCACCATAATAGCTCTCTGTGTTGAATTTCTTTTTCATCTTTTTGCTCATTTCCAGCCCTTTCCTTTCCATTTAAAAAAGACAGTTAAAATTGAATCTGTACCTGTGGTGAGTTGAGTACAGCTCCAAGTTTAAGGTTCTTTGTACAGCTGCCCTCAGAGTTAAATCTGGGGATCAATCTGCTTTCAGCCCTTCAAATTTGGAATCATGAAAGCAATGGTGTTTTCAATACCCTTCTGGTCTATATCTGCCTTGTGAGTAACCTTAAGCACCCTTTTCTCCCCTGGAACTGTGACCAGGGAGAGTCTGATTCTCTCCTGTGGCTACAAGCACTGGTCTCTGCTAGCCCTCTCCACCCTGAGAATCTCTCCCACAGACTGGGATGTGAATATGAGTAAAGCAACAAGAATTGCCTTAAGAGTGAGTGAAGGGACTTCCAGAAGGAGCACCTGCCCCGCCCTCGCCCCGCCCCTCGGCCGCGGCATGGCGGGGGGCGGGGAGGCCAGTTTTTCCTCCTTCCGCCTTATGCTCCCAACCCTTCGGGGGGCCCTTATGGCCATTGCTGCGCCCAAACGCTGCTCAAGTGGGCCGACGTGGAGGCGCCTGGCAGCCGGCAGCCTCCAACTCCCTCCTGGGCCTCAGGAAGCCCTCATTGGCCTGCTCGCGACCGCCCCCCTGAAGGCCCTGCGGGAAGGGGCTCTCCTGGGCCCTACCTGCCGCGTCTCCTCGCACACCAGGGAGAAGAGCCAGAAGTAGATGACGAGCTCCCGCCAGGATGGCAGGGGCTGGAAGTCGACCATGAGCACGTAGGCGAAGAGCCAGAGGAAGGTGAAGTAGGACAGGATGTTCAGGTGGAAGATCACCACTGGCGCCGTGAAGAAGGCTCGGAAGCGGGCTAGGCAGCTCACCAGCTGGAGCCTATTCTCTCTGAGGGGAGCAGAGCGGAGGGACACCGATGGGCCATGGCCGTCACCCTGGCTTGGCCTGGAGGGACCCCGAGACTCCATCCCGCTGAAGAGCCTCCCAATCTGGATTTGAATCCTGCAGGTGTGGCTTTGGGCAAGTTTCCTGGTCTGTCTGGCCTCCCTCTCCCTCTCTGCAGACTACCGGGCCTGAGCATAGGCTCTCCCCCCGAGGAAAGAGCTGGCGGGAAAGGAATAGCTGTGGGCACTGCACACAACCCTACCAGAATGGTCCTGCTGGTGCAGCTTCCGCCCCTGCCCCTGCCCCTGCCCAGACCGACCTCAGCTCTGCCTAGCCAAAGGCCAAAGAGGCAGAGATTCTGCTTAGGGCAGTAGCCCAACCCCTTTAAGGCCACACATCCTCGCTTAGCCCAGTCAGAGGACAAAAGAATGGAACTAGAGCATGGGAGCGGGATGGCCTGGGAAGAAGAAGAGGGAGAAGAAGGAGAGGAAGAGGATGGAGAAGAAAGAGAAGCAGAAGCAGAAGAAGAGGAAGGAGGAGAAGAGGATGAAGAGAAAGAGGGAGGAGAGGAAGAGGAAGGAGAAAAAAGAAAGAAGAGGAAGGAGGAGGAAGAAAAAGGAGAGGAGGAAGAAAAAGGAGAGGAAAAGGAAGGAGAAGAAGAAAAAAGCAAGAAAAGGAAGAAGAAAGAGGAGAGAAAGGAGAAGAAAAAGAAGCAGAAGGAGGAGAGGAAGGAGAAGAAAAAGCAGAAGAAGGAGGAGGAGAGGAGGAAGAGAAAGAAGAAGGAGAGGAAGAAGAGAGGAGGAGGAGGAAGAAGTTGAAGGAGGAGGAGGAGGAGAGGAAGAACAACTGACCAGAAATAAAATATAAGTGAAGAATAGTCTGAAAGAAATGGTCTCTTTGTATAGAAGCAAAATCCCCTCATCTTGAAAGCAGGATGTGTGGAGTCTAGAACAACCACAGTCCTCTCAAAACATTTCAAGCAAACCGTAACCAAACATCTAAATACTTGACTGCAAGAAATAATCTACTAAAACATCCCAGAAATTTTGAACACAGGAAAAATGCACCAATTGACATCTTAAGGGGAAATTTTGTTTTAAACTCCAAGATATATAGTAGTTAAACTCAACAATTTTAGGTACTTAAACTTAGCAAAAACACCTGCTGCAAGTGACCAGGAGAAAAACCTTCTAATAAAAAGAAAAGAAAATTAGAACAGCACAAGACTACTTTGTATTCACCAGAAATCTCAGGAGCAAATGGAATAATATATTCCAAAAAGCAAAGGAGCTCAAGATGCAACTCAAAAGGACACACCTTATAAGCCTTAGCCTAATCATCAATGATAAAAGAATAATCAATTCAGTAAAATAGAGACATTTGAAGCATTTTTGAAGGTGATAGAAGCTTAGATATGAGCAGATTATTTGACTTGTAAACACTATTGCAACAACAAAAATAGAAAAATGATAAATAAAAATGCAGTGGGTAGAGAAATTAATAAAATCAAAAGTGATAGAACTATTGATTTAATAAATAAGACAAGGAGCTGGTACTTTGAAAAAACAAACAAAATAGACAAAGTACTGGTCAATCTAATTTAAAAAAGGAAGAAAGAAAAGCAAATTCACAGCATTAAAGATGAAAAGGGGGACAGCACCTCCAATGAGGAGGAAATTAAGGCAATCATTAGAAATTACTTTGCCCAATTATATGGCAATAAATACACCAATTTAGGAGAAATGGATGAATATATACAAAAATACAAAACGCCTAGACTAACAGAAGAGGAAATAGAATTCTTAAATAATCCCATATCAGAAATTGAAATCCATCAAGCCATCAAAGAACTTCCTAAGAAAAAATCCCCAGGGCCTGATGGATTCACCTGTGAATTCTATCAGACATTCAGAGAACAGTTAATCCCAATACTATACAAACTATTTGACATAATAAGCAAAGAGGGAGTTCTCCCAAACTCCTTTTACGACACAAACATGGTACTGATTCCAAAACCAGGCAGGTCAAAAACAGAGAAAGAAAACTATAGGCCAATCTCCCTAATGAATATAGATGCAAAAATCTTAAATAGGATACTAGCAAAAAAACTCCAGCAAGTGATCTGAAGGATCATTCACCATGATCAAGTAGGATTCATACCAGGGATGCAGGGCTGGTTCAACATTAGGAAAACCATCCACATAATTGACCACATCAACAAGCAAACTAGCAAGAACCACATGATTATCTCAATAGATGCAGAAAAAGCCTTTGATAAAATACAACACCCATTCCTATTAAAAACACTAGAAAGCATAGGAATAGAAGGGTCATTCCTAAAAATAATAAACAGTATATATCTAAAACCAACAGCTAATATCATCTGCAATGGGGATAAACTAGATGCATTCCCAATAAGATCAGGAGTGAAACAAGGATGCCCATTATCACCTCTACTATTTGACATTGTACTAGAAACACTAGCAGTAGCAATTAGAGAAGATAAAGGAATTGAAGGCATCAAAATAGGCAAGGAGGAGACCAAGTTATCACTCTTTGCGGACGACATGATGGTCTACTTAAAGAATCCTAGAGATTCAACCAAAAAGCTAATTGAAATAATCAACAACTTTAGCAAAGTTGCAGGATACAAAATAAACCCACATAAATCATCAGCTTTTCTATATATCTCCAACACAGCTCAGCAGCAAGAACTAGAAAGAGAAATCCCATTCAAAATCACCTTAGACAAAATAAAATACCTAGGAATCTATCTCCCAAGACAAACACAGGAACTATATGAACACAACTACAAAATACTCGCCACACAACTAAAACTAGACCTGAACAAATGGAAAAACATTAACTGCTCATGGATAGGACGAGCCAATATAATAAAAATGACCATCCTACCCAAACTTATTTATCTATTTAGTGCCATACCCATTGAACTACCAAAATACTTCTTCACTGATTTAGAAAAAAAAACATAACAAAGTTCATTTGGAAGAACAAAAGATCAAGGATATCCAGGGAAATAATGAAAAAAAACACATACGATGGGGGCCTTGCAGTCCCTGACCTAAAACTATATTACAAAGCAGCAGTCATCAAAACAATTTGGTACTGGCTAAGAAACAGAAAGGAAGATCAGTGGAATAGACTGGGGGAAAGAGACCTCAGCAAGACAGTATACGATAAACCCAAAGATCCCAGCTTTTGGGACAAAAATCCACTATTCGATAAAAACTGCTGGGAAAATTGGAAGACAGTGTGGGAGAGACTAGGAATAGATCAACACCTCACACCCTACACCAAGATAAATTCAAAATGGGTGAGTGACTTAAACATAAAGAAGGAAACCATAAGTAAATTGGGTAAACACAGAATAGTATACATGTCAGACCTTTGGGAGGGGAAAGGCTTTAAAACCAAGCAAGATATAGAAAGAATCACAAAATGTAAAATAAATAATTTTGACTACATCAAACTAAAAAGCTTTTGTACAAACAAAACCAATATAACTAAAATCAGAAGGGAAATAACAAATTGGGAAAAAATCTTCATAGAAACCTCTGACAAAGGTTTAATTACTCATATTTATAATGAGCTAAATCAATTGTACAAAAAATCAAGCCATTCTCCAATTGACAAATGGGCAAGGGACATGAACAGGCAATTCTCAGCCAAAGAAATCAAAACTATTAACAAGCACATGAAGAAGTGCTCTACATCTCTTATAATCAGAGAGATACAAATCAAAACAACTCTGAGGTATCACCTCACACCTAGCAGATTGGCTAACATGACAGCAAAGGAAAGTAATGAATGCTGGAGGGGATGTGGCAAAGTAGGGACATTAATTCATTGCTGGTGGAGTTGTGAATTGATCCAACCATTCTGGAGGGCCATTTGGAACTATGCCCAAAGGGCGACAAAAGAATATCTACCCTTTGACCCAGCCATAGCACTGCTGGGTCTGTACCCCAAAGAGATAATGGACACAATGACTTGTACAAAAATATTCATAGCTGTGCTCTTTGTGGTGGCCCAAAACTGGAAAACGAGGGGATGCCCATCAATTGGGGAATGGCTGAACAAACTGTGGTATATGTTGGTGATGGAGTACTATTGTGCTAAAAGGAATAATAAAGTGGAGAAGTTCCATGGAGACTGGAACAACCTCCAGGAAGTGATGCAGAGCGAGAGGAGCAGAACCAGGAGAACATTGTACACAGAGACTAATACACTGTGGTATAATCGAACGTAATGGACTTCTCCATTAGTGGCGGTGTAATGTCCCTGAACAACTTGCAGGGATCCAGGAGAAAAAAACACCATTCATAAGCAAAGGATAAACTATGGGAGTGGAAACACCGAGAAAAAGCAACTGCCTGAATACAGAGGTTGAGGGGACATGACAGAAGATAGACTCTAAATGAACACTCTAATGCAAATACTATCAACAAAGCAATGGGTTCAAATCAAGAAAACATCTAATGCCCAGTGGACTTACGCGTCGGCTATGGGGGGTGGGGTGGAGGAAAAGAAATTGATCTATGTCTTTAACGAATAATGGTTGGAAATGATCAAATAAAATATATTTAAAAAAATGCAGTGGGTAGATCAGTCAGCCTCAAAAAAAAAAAAAAGAGTGAGTGAAGGGACCCCATGTAATCTCCTTCTAAGCAGTTGTCTGATCCCCCCACTCATTTATTATCTGGGGCTTAATGCTCTAGAAGCCTTTCCTGTTACTTCAGTTGTGGTCAAGACCTGCTGGCTTGGTGGTCCTGCCCTGGTGCAATGTGTTCCACTTCTACCTCTACCACAGTCCATTCCATCTGTCCTGCTAGCTTTTCTAAGTTGTTTTGTGCTGGAAAATCAGATGTCTTTTTTGTGTTATAATACTGCTCCAGAATTCATTGTAAGACATTTTATCAGGATTTTAAAGGGTAATTTGATAGAGATCAGGTGAGAGATCTCTATATTCTCTATCAATTTGACTCTGCACGTGGCTTTTATTCTTATAAATTTGAATTAGAAATGAGACCCCTAGCAGAAGAATTTGAAGCAAATATTTTTCCCCTCAAATACCTGATTCCCTTCTAATTTTACTACATTGGTTTTGTTTTGAGGGGAAAACAATTTAATTTCATGTAAGCAACTTTATCCATTTTACCTTGCTGTCCTATATATCCCTCATGTGATCATGAACTCTCCCCTGTCCATTAATATGTGAGTCAAAAATTTCCCCGTTACTCTCATTTCTTTTATATCAACTTTTGTATCTAAATCATGAACCCATTTGGAATTTATTTTGTTATGTGATGCAAGAATATTGGTCCATTCCTAGATTCTGCAAAACGAATTTTCAGTATTTTCAGCAATTTTTGTTATGTAATCAGTACTTAACATTGAAAATGGATTAACCTCCTCATTTTACTTGTGAGGAAACTAAGGCAAAAACAGAGGACGTGGCAGGGCCACAATTTGAACCCAGGTCTTCTTTCAAGATATGTTCCATGGTCTCTCACAATGTGAGGTGTTACTCCTCCTTTGTGTAATGAATCAGTTGAGAAATAGAGTTGAGACCTGCTATGTGCTCAGTCCCAAATGCCTAGGAGTCACATAGCAGTCTGCCATTGCATGGAGGCTTGTTTATTACATAGTTTAGAGATCACATACTTCTTTGGCACACAGTCAATTTTATACATATATGTTTCCATGCAACTTAACAGCAAACACCAAGCCTAAGTAAATACTCAATGAAACATTGTTGCTATAGATGAATGACATAACAACAGTGTGATCTAGATGTTAGTTATCCCTGATCTTAGGATAGTCATTGTTACTTTTGGTCAGCTTTCACAATCAATCACAATTACTTAGGATATGGATAACAAAACATGATTAGAAGGTTAATTTGAGACAGACCAGATTTCCTTCAATTTACATGTTCAATTTTTTTGTGTGTTACTTTAAAGCACCTGGCAATGTTGCCTGGTTTCTATCTGCATTGAAGGTTATTGATGTTCTTGGCTTCCCTGGCTTGTAATAAAAGTGAATGTAACTGTGGAGATAAAAAAAGAAGGGGGATAATGATCTTTATGTTTAATTCTGTGAATGTAAACTTTTAGGGTAATAATCTGGGAGGATTAAGTTATGGGATGTATATGTGTGTTAATCCTATAAGTACTTGCTCTCATAGTACTTCTCCTGTATTGGGGAGGAGACAATCATCTTAACGAGACCATTGTAGTAAGGGATGTTGGAGAGAGAGAGAAGTCACTGAGAGGGATCAGTGGGAACCTCATTTTCAGGGAGCTGCCTTGCCTGGCTCCCATCTCCCAAACTGTGACTTTGCCAGACAGTAAGGATTTGTCAGCTTCCCTCAGTCTTCTAACTCCAAGTCCACAATTTTTAACACTGCTAAAAAAATTGTGTATGGCTGGAGGGATCCTCAGAATTTCATTAGTGGGTTCATTCTGCTGAGATTTCCTCTGAGGAAGGACTTGAACAGTGCCACCTGGAATAATGATGATGATCATTGTAATGATCATCACAATAACTAGCTTTTAGATAGAACTTGAAGGTTTACAAAGCATTTCCTCTCATTTGAATGACACTTGCAAGTCTCAGCCAATGGGATACCTTTCCTTTTGTACAGTATCATGGAGCTCTTGCTACAAAACCTTCAAACTCAGCTTCACTATTACCAACATGTTTTACACAACAAAGATGAATCAAAAGGACTCCAGAACATTCAAGGCTGCTGAGCATATCCTACAAATCTTGGTGAGATTCTACTCCCATTCCCTTCTACCTCCTCTGTCCCATGCTACCTTCCATAGCCCTGTGTATTCAGGCTTGCTCTAGCCAGGTATACAGAAGTCCCCTTCTCTCTTTTTGTTTCCAGCTCAAGGTATTGTTTGGAAGCAGCAAGCTTGGCTCTCAATATTGTGGATGCAGTGGCCTTTCACTGAGGTGAGAATCCTTCAAGACATCATCAGCTCAGATATTAGGGACCAGCAATTTCCATTTCACTCAGATGATGCCCAGGCTGTTTCTTCTGCTTCTTAATAGAAATTCCTTCTTTCCCAAGCTGTAATGGATAAAATCTTCCAACCAAGAAGCCATTAAAATATTTTAGACTCCTTATTCTCTTTCTCAGGTAGAAAAATATTCATTCCCCATTATTCTTTCCAAAGATAAGTTTGCAACTGTTTTCACTTTATAACTCCACATGAAAGGAATAACCTAGGAGGCATCAAATGAGTGCTTAGAAAATGATTGATTAATAAATACATATCAACATTACCTTTCTCTAGAATCATATATAGGCTCCAAGCTGGAAGGGACAGTAGAGGTAACCTGGACCATTCTCTTCATTTACAGATGAAAAAATGAAGACCCAAGGAGATCCCAATAACTTTCCCCAGGTCAAAAATAGTCAGAGTTTGAACACTTGATCTTTGATTTTAAATTCATTGTTCTTTCCACTACTCTAAAGAAACTACTGAAAATAATCAGACCCCACAGACACTTGTAAACATACAAATAAGTGATGTTACAGAGCACTGCCAATTTCATTGTCGTGGATAAGGTGCTAAGTGTGGAATCAGAAAGAACAGAGTTCAAATTTTCTCTCACTTACCAGATGTGTGATGCTATGCAAGTCACATAATCTGCCTTGGCCTCCATTTCTTTCCTCTATAAACTGAGAGGGCTATATTTGATGGCTTCCAATGCCCTTTTCAACTTTAAATCTACAATCATCTCTAAACCTTTATTCCAGGTCAGCCACTTCTCTCAAGAGTGTTCTCTGAATAACTAAATTTCAGAAACTAAACCAGTGGTGTCAAACTCAAAAGGAAATTTCTGAAGCCACTAAAGTATACATCAGCAAGGTCCCTATAGCCTGCATTTTGGCTCAGAAAAGCATATACATTTATATATATACATATACATATATATATATGTATTACTTTATAAATTAATAAGCTAACACATTAAAATTAGATTGGAACTACCCTTAATATAGTTCATGTGACTCCTAGGAAGGGCTGTTTGAAACCACTTGTCTGAAACATTAATTTCCAGGTCTCTGAAGAACAGCATAGCAACTGGAGTAGATATACTCTGCACTTTCAAGAAGGACTCCTCCAACCTTGTCCTGGACAAAAAGGTGGTTTCCTGGGAGCTGACTGAACAGCTCTGTAGAAGAGAGCTAAAACACCTGGTTATAGACAATGATAGCCTCATTGTGAATGGTAACTAGCTTGACTTTTGGGATATGTGCCTCTCTTTCTCTGGGTGGTTCCCTTTCCAGAAAACAACTCACCTGCCCCAAATTCTTCTTTCCTTTCGGGTCTCCTTTGTTTTCATGGTTTCTCTCTCACTTCTGGGAGCACTGGCCCTCAAAGTGGTGACAAACTATGAAGACATGGGGAGCTCACTTCTCAAGATCAGAAGAGACTGGATTGTTTTTAGACTCCTTCAACAAAGAAGTATGCCTTGAATGCCTTCTTGAATGCTGAAGCACCATTTTTCCCCTATGGGCCCCAAACCAACTCCTCTCCATTACTCCTTTAACTTTTTTGCCCACAAAGAGATACCCTACTCAAATTCTCTTCCTCCCTCTCTCCCCCCTCTATCTTTACTTCCCTCTCTCCTTCTCTCTCCTTCTTACTCTCTCTCTCCTTCTCTCTCTCTCTCTCTCTCTCTCTCTCTCTCTCTCTCTCTCTCTCTCTCTCTCTCTCTCTCTCTCTGTCTCTGTCTCTCTCTATCTCTCTGTCTCTCAACTTTCTTTATTTCTTCTATCTTTTCTCCCTCTCTTTTCTCTTTCTATTTTGGCCTTCTTTTCTGTACCTTTCCCAAAATCTTGTGTTTATGTCTCTTCTGTCCCATTCTCTTTTTTTCCTCTGCTATTCTCTTCTTGTCTTCCCTCCTTTCATCTGCTGTCCCTTGCCTTGTCCTTCCCTGCCCTCACCTTCTCTCCAAAACTTGTTCCCTCTGAATTTTTCTTTCTTCTTTTCTTTTCCCTTCTCAAACTACAGGGTATCAACATAAGCTGCCAGGAATCAGATCCACAAAGAGTAAGTTTTAGATTTCTTTATTGTCTGTTTGTATCTATATTTATATCCACTCTCTTTAATGAGACACTACAATGAAAGATTTTTTTTATATTTTTGGAAGGGATTAATGTAGGGCAGAGGATTAAAAGTGGTGTTAGGGATTCTTAGAATTAGATACACTATTAGATATGGCCAAAGTTTAGACTTCATTTACTCATTTGTCTATTCTCTTTTTGCTACTCAAAATATATATAAATAGTTCAAAAGGGAAAATTATCCCATGGGCCTGGGAAAGCAGGCTGTCCCTATCTCTTTCTTGTTCAAAATTAAGAGTCAGACCTTGTGGTCTTTGTAATCTTCTGATACATTGAGGGGATCTCCCAACATTCCAGAGAGACTTGTTGCTCTCCCTTATATTCTTCATTCACCAACGTTGCCCAATAGTTTTCATTAATAATGTTTTTATTCTCTGCTCTTTCAATAACTACACTCTCTCAAACCAGTGTCTTGCTCTGTTGCACTCAGATTTGAGACTCATCAGAAAAGAGATGATAGATAAATTTATGTGAGTTTATGAGCACTGAGTGAAATCCCATAGAAGAAGAGAAGAAGAGCCCAGTTCAAAACCTTGTAGGGCACCTACATGAAGGACTTAATTAAGTAAGAATCCAGCAAAGGAGACTAAAACAGGATAATCAGAAAAGTCCTAGGACAACCAGGATAGTTTTGTTATGAAAATTAGAGAATTTGGGTATCAACGAGTGCAGAGAGCTTAAGAAGAATGAGGATTAAGAAGAAGGCCATTAAGAGATTTTTGCAATTTCATTTTAATGATGAAGTTGAAAACCAGACTGTAGTTAAAAAAAAAGAGGAAGAAGAAGGGAAGTAGAAGTACCTTTCATAGATAGCATTTTCAAAAATTTCAATCCCAAAGGGAAGAGAGAGATAGGAAATGATAGCTATCAGGGATAGATGGATAAAATGAAGGCTGTTTTTCATTTGGGGTTGAAGGAAAGCTGCCAGTAGATGAGTAGAGTTTGAAAACAAAGTGAAACAATGGGAATACTAGAGAGATTCTCTGCTGGGTGAAGGATGAAGTAAAGAGAGCACATATTTTGGCATTTCCTTCAGAATATATGGGGACAACATATTGTCCTTCTACACCCACTCCTGTGGTTGAGATATATGTTCTCATCTATTGTTCTAGGAAGTGAGGTTGGTGTAGGACCTGTCACCCATATCCCAGACCATGGAGAACCAGGAAAAATCATGACATCACTGACTAGTGGCCTCCTGATCCGTGAATCCCCTGTATATGCTATAGGTAAGAAAATATATTTTCTTTCTTTTATACTGGCATTTATTCTTGCTTTGGGCACTTGTTTTCAATTTTGAGATATGGAGTCACCTTCATAGTCTGAGAACAGGACAGTCACTTATGGGGGAAGTTTGTCATTAGGTTGTAAGATTTGACAATTTCCTCTGTCCTATTGCTTTCTGCCCTAAAATTTGCTGTGATAGTAGCCTTTGGATGAAGATCTCATGGGGGATTTTGCTATTTCTTTTGTTTGCTTTGGTGTATACATATAATAGCCTATTCTTTTTCTTTGATCATTTCTCAACTGGGGAATGACTCTTTTAAAAATAATTTTGTTAATTTATAAAACATATACATTCTTAATGTTTGTTAAATATTATATATGACACATAAAATTTATAATTGTCCCCTCCAATGTAGAAATATTTTCTTTGTTCCTTATGTGAAAAATTCCCCCATTCTAACTCTTCCATCCCTCTTCGTCCAGTGCTTCCCTCTTTATCATCCCTTCATTCTTTTTTGGAAATCATTCCAATATCATAGACTGATACACATGCTGAAATAGAGAAATATAAACTGAGGAAATTATTTCTTTTGCAATGACTACTCTGGCTGGCTTATGACTAGAGAGAGTTGCTAGAGGGAAACTTGAAAACTGTTTGGGAGTAATGGAGGTAGTAATGAGAAATGCTGAGGGATGCTAGGAGAGGGATGCTACCACACAGGGGAACTACCCTGGGGAATGCTCTGAGGTTTGCCTACTGATCCCTACTGATGGCTGATGGATCAGTATCTGTTTCTAACTTCCTCCTCCCCTTCACTCCCTCCCTTCTCCAACACTTTCCTTCCTGCCTCCCTCACCTCCCAGTTCTTCTTGAAGCTTTTGGCTTCTTCCCTCCTCCCTTGAGTAAAGTATAAAGATACTCTTTTCTTTTCCTTTTTCAAGTCAAGGGGTTTATTGGGATAACAGGATAGGAAACTGAGGTAAGAGGGATGAGGATTTCCCTCATCTATAATGAGGGAGAATTTGAGGTTTGAGAGAGTAGTCCATTCACAAACGGTGACTCTAAGACAGAGAGATGAAGGACAACAGCTGTTTAAAATCTTCTTTTACTTCACAAAGTCAGCAAGGTCTCTCAGCTTAATTAACCCCAGACAGAAAACAAAGTCCAAAGTCTCCCAGTTTCTCCTGGCCAGCTCAACTCTCAAAGAGACAACCAACTCCAAAAGCCAATTTCTCCTTCTTCTCCTTTCTCTGTCATAGTTTCTCCTGGCCAGCTTAACTGCCTGAGTCAGAGAGCCAAAGTTAAAGCCAAGTTTCTCCTTCTCCTCTCTGTGGCCAGAAACCCCCAACTGCCACTCCTGGGAACATTCCATTTGGAACCTTCCTCTTGATTGACAGGCAGGTTAGGTCCCCAGCTTGTTTCTTGCATCTTGGCTTACAAGTCCTCTCTCTCTCTCTCCATGTCTCTACCGCAAATCCCCCCTTTTATTAGCAAAAAATGTAACTTTCATTTTTCAATGATACTTACCTTAATAATTCTATCTATCTTAACTCTTTGCTATCTGAAATATACTCTACCCCCCCCTTTACAAAATGCTAAACACATCTTAGCTGTTCTATCGAAATGCTAAGCTAAGAATGGGTTATAGGAAAATGGTTACATGAACATAGTTTCACATAACAAAGCAAATAACAATTTCCAAATCATCTCAACAATTACCCTATCATTAAGAATATGCAAATATTCTAATTCCTAATGTCTATAAATTCACTAAGTAAAATTTCCTATCACTAATAAATGCTAACCTACAATCATAATACAATATAACTTCCATGCTTCAGAACTTCTATGTCTCTACTTTCTTAAGCCTTAAACAAATTCAATAGGCTATTACTAATGTTAGTAGTTAGACTATTAATAAACTTACTCTAAAAAGTTAGCTCGTTAGTCAATTAGTAAGTTTAGTACAGATTTAAATATATACATCATTCTAAATTTCTGTGCAAACTCATGCAGAAAAGGATATTATTTTCTGTTTGAATTTCCCACAGAAATTTCTCATCAGTGTGTCTTTGTTATCATGCATGTCATGTAATTACCCATTCCATGAATATCTTATTTTGCTATGTAGGATGTGCATGCATATATGTGCTGTTTACATGTATGACACAGTCTTACACTTATTCATGGCCAAAATTTCAAAGTTCCAAAGTCCTTCCATGTCCATTCATGTTGCCTGTCGAAACTCTTCCATCCTTTCTGCTCAACATATCACTCTTCTGTCTACCATCACTTGATTGAAGACTTGTGTTCTTCAAGTCAGGATCCACTGCAATAATCAGGAACCTGGGAACACACAAACAAACCACGCACATGTGTGCAAGTTAGTTTTTTACATATGTGTGCAAGTAAATGTGAAAAGTTACTTTTGCATGGAAGTGAGATGAAATTTTTGAGTAACAGAATGTATCAATTTTTTGTGTGTGCAAGTAAGATAACATGATTTTCTTCATGAATGGGGGTAAGCTTTTTGCATTTGTACATCTTCGTGTTTACAAGTTAGGTCAACTTGTGTTTTTCCTCATGCAAGGGGGTAAGCGTTATGCATAGGTTTTCAAGTCTTTGGTAAGAATAATGACATCAATTTTTTTTTCTTTCAAGGAGGTTTATCATATGGTTACTGTATGTAGTTCTTGGATGGTTACTATATGTAGAATTTGGAGATAGTTTTTTTCGTTTTGTTACTATGTCAGGCAGAGACTTTTATATCTTATATTGAGGCTTTGTGGCTGCTAATCTTTCTCATGCAAGGTTTTACTTTCATATTACTGTGTTACTGTCTGTATATTTTCAGGGTTCTATCCTTTCATTATTTTAACTTGTGCAGGGGTCTCTCTACTCTATTCTGGTGGCAAGTATTCATGTGCTTTCCTGTGTTTCTGGTAGGGACTGCATTTGCTTATCAATTATTTTCCTAGGGCTACTCAATATTATGGGTGTGATGCAATTTCACATGTGAAGCATGGAACCATGGATCTCTTTGATCAACTTTTATAGCTATTGGGGTTGTCATTATGACCGTAGTAGGTCCAATCCATCTTGGTTCTGTAGGAGATTCTCTATTAAAGTTCTTGACATAAACTTTATCACCTGGTTTTATCTTGGGCAATGAAAAATCTAGTGGTGTTCTTTGCACAAGCAAACCCAGTTTCCTTAGTTCTTCAATCCTATGTTGTATCTGTTTTAAGTATTCATGAAGAACACATTCACCTCTTAACATGGATACAAGTAAGGTGGCTTTACTGTCCTACGATGCCAAAGAGGGCTGACCATACAGAATTTCAAAAGGTGATAGGTGCAGGTCAGTCCTAGGCCTGGTTCTAATGTTGAAGAAAGCAAGGGACAAAACATCTGCCCATTTTGAATGTGTTTCTGAACAGAGTTTACCTATTGGTGTTTTTAACTCTTTGATCGTCTGTTCGACCAGCCTGGAACTTTGGGGCCGATAAACTGAATGGTAATTGCACTTAATCCCCAAGTTCTTGTAGATTTCTTGTAGAACCCGGGAAGTGAAGTGGGTCCCCTTGTCCGAGTCAATGGTATTGGGAATGCCATGTCTAGGTATAATCTCCTTCAATAGAAATTTCACTACTGTAGCAGTGTCACTTTTCTTATACGGACATGTTACAACCCATCTAGTCAGTCTATCCAAATTAACCAATGCATATTTGCATCCCCTTTCCTTAGGCATGTTGATATCATCAATTTGAATACAGTGGAAAGGCATATAACTGAGTGGTCTGCCTCCCAATGCAACACTCTTGAAATGTCCTTGATTTTATCTCCTGCATGTTTCACGTGCCTTGACTAGTTCTAATGGCATTTGTAGTCATTCCTGGTGCTGTCCAATATCTCTTTATGCTATCCAAAATCCCTTGTACTCCGTAATGTCCCTTTGCATGAATTACGGTGCATAGATGTTGATACAACTTTTTAGGGAGAATAGGATTACCCCCATGAGCAATACAGATGCCTTTGATCAGTTCAGTAGCTGCTCTTTCCATGAATGTATCTCTTCTCTGTCATAGGCTTTAGTGAGATTATTCCTTTTGATCAGAGAGAAATGCAGCACATGGTGGGAACTGAACCTAACAGCACACTTTGATGTTATGTCTGCTCTTTCATTGTTAGGGATATCCTGTCCTATCCATGAGTGTGTACCTTACAATGAATTATGGCCACCTCCTTAGGAAAGTCTACAACATTAATAATACTATCTATAAGATTGCCATATGCAATTGGTTTCCCAGCTGAAGTTTTATAACCTTTGTTTTTCCATATGTATGATGACCAAAGCACAGTGGAGAAAGCATAGTGTGAATCCAGAAATATATTAGCTTTTTTCCCCCTAGCTAATTCCAGGGCCATGAGCATAGCCTTAAGCGTGGCTCCCTGGGTGCTCACATGACTTGGCAACGATACATGCCAAAGCATTTTGTCAATGTCAACAACCGCTGACCCTGAGAATGTCTCTCCCATCACGAACATAGGAGGACCCATCTGTGTATAACTCCATTTCTGAATTTATAAGAGGTGTATCTTTCAGGCGTTCATTTGGCCTATGCATGAGTTCTACTATCTGATCACAATCATGCAATACTTCTCCACCCATTGGCAAATCAGGGACCAGAGTTGCTGGGTTCACCAGTGCACATCTATGAATTGTGATGTTATCATTGCCTAACAAAATGACTTCATACTGGGATATTCTTGCATCGGTGAATGAATATGTACTCTGTGACCGTAACAGATTTTCAATTTCGTGTGCAGAATACACCTGCAATTTACATCCCAGTACTATGTCATAGGACTTCTTGACCATTAGAGTTGTAGCTACTACACTCCTGAGGCAATGTACTATGCCCTGTACAACCGTGTCAAGGATAGAACTGTAAAATACAATAGCCCTTAGATTCAACTGAAAATACTGTGCTAACATTGCAGAAGCATTGCCTTTTGCTTCATGGACTTCCAAGTGGAATTCTTTCTTATATTTAGGTATTCCCAAAGCTGGAGCTGATAGAATATCTCCCTTCAACTGTGACAAAGCATGCAAATGTTCCTTATTCATTTGCAATGGTTCTTTGAAGTCTTTCTTTGTCAAATCAGTCAAGTACTTGGATATATGAGAATAACCCACTATGTACTGCCTCCAGAAACCAGCAACCCCCAGAAAAGCTCTCAGTTCTTTCTTAGTTCGAGGGATGCCTAGCTGTATATCTGTATATCTGCTACCTTTTTATTTGAAATTTTCCTGGTGCCCCCCTCCAGGACAAATCCTAATATTCAACTATTGGTAGGACCCTTTGAATCTTCTTTTTAGAAACTTTATGTCCCCTCTGATAAAGTTCTATTAACAATTTCTTTCAATGTTCTAAACAAGTTTTAGGGTCAGGAGATGCTAGCAACAAATCATCCACACAGTGTATCAATTTGCTATGTTTGATCTCTTTGCAACAGTTGAGAAAATATTGAAGCCGACTCCCAACAATCTTGCACTAATCTAGTATAGCACAGCTGGGTTTGTTGCCATTGGAAAGCAAAAATATTTTGAGAATCAGGGTGCAACGGTATAGTGAAGTAAGCATTGCTCAGGTCCAACACTGTACACCTCCTAGCTTCTGCAGGTATCTGAGTTATAATATCATTTGGAGATGGTGTTACAGTATATCTCTTCCTAATGAAATTATTCACAGCCCTCAAATCATCACAAATCTCCATGCAGGAGTGCCATCTTCATTCAGCTTATTCTTTTTAATGGCTAATATTGGGTTATTGTATTCAGATACCATAGGTCTCAATATACCTTGCTCAAGCAAGCTATTTATAATGGGTATTATCCCTTCTCTTGCTTCTCTACTCAACTTGTATTGTGGTATCTTAGGTGGTATCCCTTCCCTGACCTCAATCCTAACAGGAGTAATCGATTTAATCCGACCCACATCATTTTGGTGTTTTGCAAGCACCCCCTGTGGCATATCTGTGGGTATGTCATATTTAGAAGTCACAACTTGAATTTTTTCAGGTTCTTCCTCAAGTTGCTCTAAGTAACAATGGATAGTGCTTCAGTGAATTCTTGGGTAGATGCAAAGAAATTACCCCATATTTTTCACATTGTAATGTTGCCTGCATCTTGCACAAAACATCTTGTCCTAAAGATTGGCTAGGCATGATGGAATCAACAAGAAGTTATGATCTATGGTGAGAGGACCTAGTTTAACCATAGTGCTTTTGAGCTCAGGGACCTATTGTCTTTGTCCCATTGCTCCAGCTACAGAAGCCATACCCCCTATGTAGGTATCCCCTGGACTTGTATTTAGGACAGACTTTGAAGCACCAGTATCCAAGAGAGCCTTAAGGTTTTTCTTCCCCACCTTAATCCATACCTATGTTTCTGGCCTGTTTGTAGGTAAAGAGTTTATTGCCACCGAATTAGTACTCGTGTCTTTGCTACCCTCTGCCAGCTGCATATGTAACTCAGTTAATTCTTTTTGATTTGATCCATTCCCAATGAAGTCTTCAATGGTACATGAAGCTAAACCATCACAGTAGCTTTGGCTGGATATCCCTTTGCCACTTAGAATGCTGACTTCAAGCCTGCCTTTTGAATTCTTGGTGGTTATTCCAATTGAGAAGAATTCCATTCCATCCTGCTTTTCAAATTTAACTGAAATGTCACCTCCACTACTTTGAATATGATAATTATTTTCAAAAGTAATTTCAGCTTCATTATCAGTTAGTTTTTACTTAACTAAATCACTCAGTACTGGATGAAAGGTACTAGCTTCTCGATTCCAATTAGATGTCATTTCTGAGGGTATATCTGCCATAAAGCTCTTGGGAGAATTAACTAAGTTAAATGGGACTTCATCTGTGAATGTTTCTAGAGCCTTGTCATATTTAGCAACAGTAAACTTTAGGGAATTGAAACTATGATTTTTGGTATTAGTCACTAACTTTTTCTTGAGTTCTTGTGACTCTTTCTTTTTCTTTTGCATAATTCAATACTATTATCTATTCTACCCTGGAAAAATTTCTTAAGGAACGATCTGATTTCCTTTACAGACTTTTCCTGTGTGGTTACTATAGGTCTTATCAAAGTCTCTCATCTCATTTGCAATTGGAGATGTTATTTCATTAATCTCTGCCTCATTTTCTTTAATCTGGCTCGGCCTTTCTCTTGCTTTATTGAAATGGCTATCATTCATAGAGCATTTTCTTATACCAATTTCACTATTTCCCAAGCTTTTTCTATTATTTTTATCTGTAGCCTCATTATTACTACTTTTTCTACCTCCAAGTGTCACCCTATGTGCCTGGCTTCATAATTCTCTTCTAACCACATCTGAATACTTTGGCTTTGCTCCAGTTGTTATAGCATTTTGTATTTCACTCAAATCAGGAGCTTGCTGTGAGGACTTTAACTTGCAGTGTGAACAGTAAGTAATTTTCTTGTATCTAGTTTCGGCATTATGTTTGTCTCTGTTATTAATCTTATGTTTCTTCTTCAAAAAGCAGCTTCTAAACCAGACTGTATAGTTAAAAAGAGAATAGAAAGAAGGAAAGTAGAAGCACCTTTTATGAGCATCCTGAAGGATTTCAGTCAGAAAAGAGAAGAGAGACAGGTGGATAAAATGAAGGGTTTTTTTCCAGATGGGGAAGTAATAAAGCTGTCATTAGATTAGAAGAGTTTGAAAAAATGAGAATATAGGAGTACTAGAGAGATTCTCTGCTCGATGAATGATGAAGAAAAAAGAGCACATATTTTGGAGGTTCCTTCAAAATATAAGGGAACAACATATTGTCCTTTCTACCCCGAGTCCTGTGGCTGAGATTTATGTTCTCACTTATTCTTCTAGAGAGTGACATTGGTGTAGGGCCCTTCACCCATATCCCAGAACATGGAGCACCAGGAGACATGACATCAGTGACCAGTGAATCTACTGTATGTGCCATGGGTAAGAAAATATTTCTTTTTCTATTATATTGGTATTCATCCTTGCTCTGGGCCCTTGTTTTCCAGGTTTGAGATATGATATGGACTCATCTTCATAGTCTGAGAACAGGAGGCTCACTGATGGGGGAGTTTGTGATTAGGTTGTAAGACCTGGCAACTTCCTCTGTCCCATTACTGTCTGCCCAGATGTATACTGTGATGCCAGCCTTTGGATGAAGAGCTCATGGAGGATTTTGTCCATTTCTTGTGTTAGTTTGTGTGTATACATATAATTTACTAGGATAAAAGTCAGCTACTGGAGGACAGGCTTTTCTATGCCCAGCACCTAAAACCCTGAATGGGGTACCTGATTCTTAACAAATGATTACTGCTTCATTTTCCATTTAACCTGAGCAGATATCTATCCAGCAGTTTGTCTGAGCCACGCGCCTTATCTCATCTGAGGGCAAGATGACAGGACAGATCCATCTATATATCAGTCTCAGCTTATTTAATACTTTCTCATGGTGGCCATGCACCCTAGAGCACAAGGAGATCCTAATTCCTGTCACAGTCTTTTTGTTTTGAAAGTGCTTGTCAGGGAGAAGGTGCTAATGTGAGGGGTTGGGGATTGGTTGCTCTTCTCAGGAAGTTCAAAATCCTCACAGGCTCTGGGGATCTCTGTCCAAATGACTCCAAACTTCCCCCATCAACCCTTAGGCATACTTCAACTAACTGCTTTGGTCACAGGATTCTCTACTGAGACTTCAGGGACACTGAAGAATGTGAGTGGATCTGACCAGGGAAGAGAACCAACGAACTCCACCAGTATCCCTATGACTGACTTTATCGGGAGAGATTCCATTGCTTACACTGAAACGGACATACGTGTCATGGAGACAACTCCAAGAGCCACAGCCACTCAAGACCCACTTCTCACTGTGCCCACTGGAGCAGGTGACCTCATCCCTGGGATGCACAGGAGAACTGTGTCCTCTCCCACCGAAACCTCAGTTCCATCTGAGATATCCTCTGGAGTCACCATTGCCATTGCAAGGACCTCACTCTCCATGACTCCAGTAGAAATCACAGCTAGCCCCGGCTCCAGTGCTCCCTTAAACATCAGCCTAAGCACAAGAACAGCTTCCCTTGAGCCTGCTACTTCGTTGGAGGACCCAGGGCCAGCCGGCCTGACTCCAGAAACTGAGAGAAACCCACAGGCAACACCAACTCCAGCTATCACCCTGCCTCCAGCCAGCACACAGGAAGTTTGCACAACAGCATCTCCCAGTCCTCCTGACACAACCACAGAGGGCAGCAGTGTCCAGGCAGGGACAGCCTCTGTTTCTGATCAGGTGCCTTCCACTTCCAGCCTCTTCCCAAGTAAGCATATTTTAAATAAACTTCCCAGGGAGGGAATTGGGGTGTGGTCTTGGAGGGAATGGAGAGTGTCTGTCCAGGGAGGGTTAGTTTGTGCCTTTCTAAGGGGAAGGGTCTTCTTCCCAGGTCTTTCCTCTCTTTAGCCTTCCATTGAGCCACTGTAGGGACATTTTCTTGGTTCCATATCTGTTGAATTAGTGTCATCTCTCCAGGCTTCCTCAACTCCATGCAAGGATAGTTTCACAGTCCCTGTGCTAAAGTGATTCTCCTCTTCTTATTGATGGGATTCTGATTCCACTTGATTTAGTGGAACCTCATGATTTAACATAGATGGGGATTGTCCAGCAGTGAGTCCATGCTTTGAAGGGGAAAATTTGATTATTTATCCTGTGGGGAAAAGTCAGAGAAGCCATGTATTTTTGGTCTCAGCAGTTAGTAGCAACAATGTACTTTCCTTTGGGAGTCCACCAATAAAGACTTGACTGAGCTCTGGTTTCTCCCCTCCTCTCATCCTGTAGGAGGTGATGCTGGTGTGGTGCCAGACACACATGCCCAAGGCCATGATGCACCAGGAAGCACAGTAGCACCAATAAGGAGCTCCCTCACCCCTGTGTCTACTATTATTCCCACAGGTAAGTAGGTACCTCCTCTCTGTCTCTGTGTTGGAGGTTTATCCTTTTTAGGGCCTTGTTTCCCAATCTTACAGAGGAAACATGAAATTATTTTAGAGATCAATCCTCAAGAACTCTTCTGAACCTCTGATTCCTTTCTATGTATAGCCTGGAGAAGAGAAGTTTTAGAGGTAGGAGTGAGATTCCCACTGCTAAGGTCTTTTATATAAGCAACCATAGGTATAAAGTTGGAAGGAAACTTTAAACCATCAGGTATTATGGATAGCCTCTCATTTTACTGATGTGGATACTGAGGTTTAGAGAAGTAAAGTAATTAGCTCAGGGTGACCGGATATGACTGGAAAGGACCCTTAAAGGTCATCTAGCTGGATCCCATCTTTTTACATATTGGAAAATTGGGGTGGAGAGAAGTTAAATGACATGCCCTATGACACAAAAGTAGAAAGCAGCAGACGTGAGATTTGAACCTAGGACTCTATTATGCTGTATTTCAAGGTCAAGAGGAGAAGTCAGCCCTAACACCTCACATTGAATGGCTTCCACTTTGGGAAAGATTCCTTCTATGAACTCTCCCAAGTTCATAGCAGAGAATGTGTTTTTACATTCTTATTTACATCTTCAGTATTTAGGATAGAGCTGGGCACATGATAAATACTTAATTAATGGAAACTAATTGATTGCTTTGATCTAATGAGTAGATTTGTGAGATTCAGTTTATTAAAAAAATTTGTCTTAAAAATGTATCTTATACACCTACAAACTGAACTTGCCTATGGAAAAGTGAAGGAGAATGGAATAAGCAATTACGTAACACCTACTATGTGCCAGGCACTTTGACTAAGCATTTTTTATAGAAATAGTATCTCATTTGATCCACAGAACAACCCTAAGTGTTGGGCTTTATAGTTAGCCCCATTTTTCAGATGAGAAAAAGATGCAAGCAATGACTGCTTGACTTTCCCAGGGTCATACAGCTAATGAGTTCTTAGGTCACATTTGAACTCAGGTCTTCCTGACTCCAGGCTCAGCACTATCTCCACTGTGCCAACTAATTACTTATATGGTCTGAGCCACAGAGTTCCTGGTGTCAAGAGTCAGGAATGGAGACAGATCCAAAGGCTGTGCTCTTTAGCAGTGAACTTGGGGAAGGTGGATGCTGCAGATATGGGCAAATCACTTTATTTCTATCAGCCTTGACTTGCCAAAGAGGAAAAGAATGGTTCTGGGACCTTCCCTTTAAGGTATGATTTCATGACCTTCTCCCTCATCTTAGCTTAATAGTTCACTTGGACCTTTGGTGATTGATTGCACTTGGCACACCCATTTAATACTGAATCCCAAGAATTTGCCTCTAGGTTTTTTCCTTTCTGAGAAGTTCTTGAACCAGGGATGCCTCTTGGTCACTAGTTTATGGATTGATTCCTACACATTAGCTCTGTGATTCCTGTGACCTGGTCCTACTCTACTATGGCCTCTGAGTGTTTCCAAGAACTTCTGTAGCCAGGAGATCCTAGATTGGTCAGAGGTCAGAACTGAAAAACTGGACCTCTCTGATGTCATTGTCTCCACATGGCTCCTGGCAGCCCTTCAGCCTGGTGGACAAGGTCAAATTTGGAGTTCTAGGTGTGATGATGTCATAGTTAAAATAGTTGTTTGTCTTAAACTGTACTGATTAAAATAGTGGAAGACTTAAATTGTAGTAAATAAAAGAGTGGATGAGTAAGTTGTGACCACAGAAAATATGTTTTTAAGACAGTGTCTTGTTTTAAATCAAATATAAGGTGGTCGCCAGGGAAAAATTCCCAATTATTAGAATATACCCAAGTAAACTGGGTTTTATAGAGATTTTAATTAATACAATGAGGAATTAAGAACGAGAGAGAGAAAAGGGGAATAATGAGAAAAGGATAGGCTGGCCCAGGGCAGCCCTGGCCAACCTAGGCCTAAGCCTTAAGAGAAAGATCAGTCAGTCCTTAATCACTCATCACAAGATCTGTCCAAGCAAGGATTCTAGTGACACCCGGCCAGCTTCATCTCAGCTGATTCCACCAGCTCAATCCTGAATCTGAATGTCATCTGAATGAATCTGAGCTCCTATTTAAAGGGAATTTTCTACTATGTCTCCTCCCCTAAGTTCTCACATCTACCAATCACAGTAGACATTTTTCAAAGGACAGACCATTATTAGTTCACACCTGAGTAGAGTAGAATCTCTGAGTAAGTTTTCATCTCTTTGCTCCTTGTAAATTCAGAAGTTGCCTGACCTTTATAGGTACTTAGCACCCCTTTGTATTAGTTCTAAAAATAGGCATGGCTTAAGAACTTTTTGTCTTACTATAACTATGGGTTGACATACTTTGTATGTAAAAGTATCTTGTATCAAAAGTATCTTTCAATGTTTCAGCAAAGACTTTACAACTTCATCTTCCCCTAAGGCATGCTTAAGTATGGTGAAGTGGAGTTCCCACATTCCTGTTTTAAGTACCTTCACTGCCCAAATGGTGAATGGTCCAAATGGGGAATGGTCTTAACCCAACCTTATGACGTAGAGTCTGAGAAATTTTAAGGTTCACAATGGGAGATGAAGATGAGGAGACAAGTGTCTCTAGATCAGTGGTTCTCAACCTCTCAATATGTAGCAATGAGAATACATAATGCATATCAGGTATTTGCATTCCTAATCATAACTGTAGCAAAATTACAGTTTTGAAGTAGCCACCAAAATAATTTTTTGGTTTGGGGTCACTGCAACATGAGGAACTGTATTGCGGGGTCATGGCATTAGAAAGGTGGAGAACCACTGCTCTAGGTGATCTTAGGTGAGGATTGGAGGCAGACCATCAAGCCATTTTCTGGATAAGAAACTTCAAGGAAGGGAAGTGTGTCCCATGTACCATAAAATCCCTAAAGCATCCTCTTATTAAGTTGTGACTGATATTCCTCTCAATTTGTTTATTGCTTTTGTTAATAATCCTTGTTCAGACATCTATTTCCAATAGAAAATCACCTATGCTATTAGAGAAGCTATATGTCATTCAGCATCGCTGTTGAGAAATCAAGCCATATCTGATTAGCATGTTGCTTAATAATCTCTGATGCTCTTTATCTTTTAAAATTTGACTTTAATTAAAATAATTTTATTTAAAGATATGATATTTTGCTAATTAAATCTAGTAATAATTTTCAATATATGTTTTCTGAAATTATTAGGTCCAAATATTGTTCCCCCTTTCCTTCGGTCCCCCTCTTGGAGAGATGGTAAGTAATTTGAAATGGATTATACATATATTATCATGTAAAACATAATTCCATATTGGTCATTTTTATAAGAGAACACTCATTTCAAACCAGAGCCACATAAACTGTACATAAAATGATGTGAAAGGGAGTATGCTTTGAACTGCAGCTGACTCCCACATTTCTTTCTCTAGAAGCATAAAACATTCTTGGTCAAAAGTCCTTCAGAACTGTTCCAGATTGCTGTCTTTCTGAGAGTAGCTACAACTTTCACAGTTGATCAAATGCAGATCAAAGCATGCTCCCCTTTAAATTCAATTCAAAATTATTCATGTTATATCTTATAATACTCTCTGTTTCTTGTTTGGTCTTGTCATGGTTATTGTCTGCCTAGTAATTATTGATCTCTAGAGAGCTGTTAAAGATAGATAGATAGATGAGTGAGGAAAGGTAGTAGTCAAGGTGGAATGGCTCATGTTGTACTCTCTCACTCTCTTTCCTGGTCTATGGTAGCTGAGGAGTATCTCTGGGAAATGGTGATCCTGGGTGATGTGGTAGTGTAAGTAAGTTAGGGGAAGGTTTCCCCTATTGAGATATAAGAGGGTTACCCCAGAATTAATTGGCACAGTCTTTTAGAATTGTAAGCCTCTCCTCACTTCATGACTCAGTGAGGAGTCCTGACCTGCACTTTTTTTTTGCAATGGCTGATCATGCACAAAATATATCAATTTACTTTCCTTATAGTGGATGTTTGTAAGGTCTTTCATCAAAATTTGGGAAAATAATCACGAACTTTCACAGAACCCTTGGGACAGGCAGAAAGAGGTCAGCTGGATTCCTTTTCATATGAATGCAAAAATCTTTTGGGATTCCTCGTGTATTGGGATGGAGACAAAAGCAGTAAATAAATCAACTACTGTGAATGAGTGGGAATTGCATAAATTATCATTGCAGGACTTGGTACAACACAGTGGTTTTTTATCATATGGTCATTGACTGCTCTCAGATTTTGAACAAATATATAGACCACATTGCTCTTTGCATCTAACTTGGGCTTTTTCACAGTGAATATGGGGGTGTTTTATTTGGAGATACAGGGTACTAGTATTCCTCGCTGTAATAGGGACTCTATTATGTGGTTATGTCATCAATTGCTTCTTTGCTTAGTGGGTATTGTGGGATTTCTTGTGCTGAACCTTCTTTAGTTCTTTATCTTAACAGGGACTGCTGATTTCAATTACCCAACATCTATAGAATTGGTGGCCCATGAACCTTCAGGGATATCGGGTGATATTTCATTGATGTGATTTCCTTTACCCTCTGAATCTATTGCATCTAGAAACAATACTAGAAAAAAGATTTAGGGATTCTTCAGGTAGTTCTAGTGAAATATCTCCAGTAGGGGTTCTGAGAGAGATGGCTGACCAAAGCTGGGTCTGGGTAGTCCAAAAGCCCTAGGTAAAGCAGCAATGATGCTCAGACCACTAGCTCAGGCCTACTCAGTCCTCTTGAGGGAGCAATCCCAATGGAGGCACAACCTGAACTGTCTCTGCCAGCATGGAGACTTTGCCTCCTCAGCAGCCACAGCTCCTTACCACCTGGCCTTGCAGAGGATGAGTCCAGCTGATGCCAAAAGCAGAGCCAAGCACCAGAAAAACAAGCAGGGCAGAGGGAGCATCAGTAACAGCAGCGGCGGTGGCGGCGGCCTTGAAGGGCCCCCACCCACTGGCATGGCTTCCCCCAAGAGCGCTGTAGCAGGCCTGCTCCTGGCCCCGGCCGCGGAACCCAAAGGACCCCTGGACACTCCCTAATCCTCTTTCTAACTAAGTTTCTTCCATATTCTCTGCTCCAAAGAATAATTTTTGACAATTACAAATATCCTCTTTCCATTTCGATATATAAACATTTTAACTCTTTAATGAGTCCATTCAATTTTCTCTTTTTGATTTACCATTTTGGGCTTCTCCTCTGTATCATATTTGGACATAAAATGTTTTATTTTGGTCTGACTTATTCCTCAGGAATACTTGGAAATCTTCTATATTATTGAATTTCCATTTCTCCCCTGAAAAAATGTACTCAGTTTTGCTGGATAGGTGACTCTGGCTTACAAACCCAGATCTTTTGCCTTCCTGAATATCCTATTCTATAACACTCAATCCTTCAGTGTAGAAGCTGCTAGATCCTGTGTGATCCTGATTTTCAGTTTCATGGTATTTGAATTGGTTTTTATGGCTGCTTACAGTATTACAGTATTTTCTTTTTATCTTGATAGCTCTTGAATCTATTACATTCTTGGAAATTGTCATTTGAGCATTTCTTTCTAGAGGTGATCTGTGAATTCTTTGAATTTCAATTTTATTTTTGTGTCTGACGATATCTCAGGAGTTTCTTTGGTAATGTCCTGTAGTGTGACAGCCTACACTCAGAATGGGTGAATGACCTGAATAGAAAGAAGGAAAGTATAAGCAAATTATGTGAATACAAAATGGTATACTTGTCAGATCTTTGGGAAAGGAAAGACTTTTAAAACCAAGCAAGAGCTAAAAAAATCACCAAATGTAAAATCAATCATTTTGATTACATCAAATTCAAAAGCTTTTGTACAAACAAACCTAATGGATCCAAAATTAGAAGGGAAGCAACAAACTGGGAAACAATCTTCATTACAAAAACCTCTGACAAAGGTCAAATTATCCAAATTTATAAAGAACTACAGCCAATTGTACCAAAAAACCAAGCCATTCTCTAATTGATAAATGTGCAAGGGACATGAATAGGCAATGTTCAGTTAAAGAAATCAAAACTAGTAAATAAGCACATGAAAAAGTGTTCTAAACCTCTTATAATCAGAGAAATACAAATCAAAACAACTCTGAGGTTATCACCTCACACCTAGCAGATTGGCTAACATGATAGCAAAGGAAAGTAATGAATGCTAGAGGCGGTGTGGCAAAGTCTGGACATTAATTCATTGCTGGTGGAGTTGTGAATTAATCCATCCATTCTTCAAGGCAATTTGGAACTATGCCCCCAAAGGGTGCTAAAAGACTGTCTGCCCTTTGATCCAGCCATAGCACTGCTGGATTTGTACCCCTGAGAGATAATATAGAAAAGGACATGTACAAAAATATTCATAGCTGGGCTCTTTGTGGTGTCAAAAAATTGGAATATGAGGGGATGCCTTTCAATTGGGGAATGGCTGAACAAATTGTGGTATATGTTGGTGATGGAATACTATTGTGCTCAAAGGAATAACAATAAAGTTGAAGAATTCCATGGCGACTGGAACAACCTCCAAGAAATGATGCAGAGGGAGAGGAGCAGAACCAGGAGAACACTATACACAGAGCCTGATACACTGTGGTACAATCAAACGTAATGGACTTCTCCATTAGTGGCAATGCAATGACCCCGAACAACCTGGAGGAATCTACGAGAAAAACTGGAATTCACATCCAGAGGAAACACTTTGGGAGAAAAAACACCAAAGAAAAAGAACTGCTTGAATGCCTGGGTCGAAGGGATATGGTTGGGGATGCAGACTCTAAATGAATATCCTAGTGTAAACAACAACATGGAAATAGGTTCTGATCAAGGACACAAGTAATACCTCATGAAATTGCGGGTTGGCTGTGGGAAGGGTAGGTGGAGTGGAGGGAGGGAAACAATGTGATTACTGTAACCAAGGAATAATATTGTAAATTGACTAAATATACTAATTCAAATGGAAAAAATAAATAAAAGGCATGTTAACATTAACATTTAAAAATTAATATATAAATATATTTTGAAAATACAAGATTAAGTGTTCTTTTCATCAGTGAGTTCTTATACCACTTTTTAATATAGCTCCAATTTTGCCGTTCTAGAAGTTCTTCTTCTGTGCATTTTTGTATATCTTGTTCCATATGGCCAATTGTGCTTTTCAAAAGAGTTCCTCTCTCCTTTGAATGTTTATGCATCTCTTACCACTTTGTCTATTGTGATTTTATCCTCATTTGAATTAGTTTATTTAGTCAATTTAGAACATTAGTACTTGTTTACAATAATCACATTATTTCCCTACCTCCCTCTTCATTTGAGGTGGTCTCCCTATTCATCTTGGATACTGTCAATTAGATTTTTTTCTTTCCTTTTTTTAATTAGACTGACTAGTATTTTGTATATTTTATTGGTTTTTTTTCAAAGTACCAGTTTCTAGTCTTCTTTATTAAATCAATAGTTCTTTGACTTTCGATTTTATTGATTTCTGCTTTGATTTTTTGGATCTCTAATTTAGTCTTCATCTGAGGAGTTTTAATTTGTTTGCTTTCTAGATTTTTAATTTGCATTCCCAATTCATTGACCCTCTGCCCTTCTTAATTTGTTAATATATGAACAGACATCAGAGAAGGAACTAGAGAGGGAACATAAAGCTGGCTGCCTGGCCAGAGCTGTGTAGATCCTCCATATTTGCTCTAGCCTTACAGGAGGTGATGGCCTCAGAGCACCACCAGCCCAACCAATCTGAACTTAATCTCATCAAAAGTCTTCAGAACTCAGGGAAGTCCAGGGTCCACACCCCTTCCTCATTGACTGCTGAACTTTAATCCAATCAAAAGACTCCAGAGGACAGGGAAGCTCAAACCCCCAACAACCCTCCCCAACAGACTGCACCAAGAGATCTTCTGTCACAACTCCAAGAGGGGAGACTGACAGAAGCCCAGAAATCCCCCCAAAATGAGAGGATCAAGATCACAGACAAATATAGGGAGCAAAGAAGTGGTGAATATGAGCAAAGAACAGAAAAAGAAGAAAGAAATTACAGTAGACACCTTCTACACAGCGAATGGAGCAGAGGGGGAGGGTTCAACAATCAATAAATCAGAAATCCCAGCGAATTGGATACAGGCTTTGGAAGAACTCAAAATGCAATTCAAAACACAATTAAGAGAGGCTGATTACAATTTTAATAGCAAGATAAGTCATCTGGAAACAGAAAACAGTGTCTTGAAAGCCAAAATTAATCAGCTGGAAAACAAGGCAAAGAAGATGAGCTATTGTGCTCAAAGGTATAGTGAACTGGAGGAATTCCATGTGAACTGGTACAGCCTCCAGGATTGATGTAGAGGGATGGGAACAGAACCAGGAGAACATTGTACAGAACCAGGAGACTGATACACTGTGGTAAAATCAAATATAATGGACCTCTCTATTAGTCGCAATGAAATGATCTAGAACAATTCGAGGGATTTATGAGAAAAAACACTATCCACGTTCAGAGGAAAAACTCTGGGAGCAGAAACACAGAAGCAAAACAATTATTTGACCATATGGGTCAATGGGAATATGATTGGGGATGTAGACTCTAAATTATCACCCTAGTATTATAAACATCAATAATATGGAAATAGATTTTGATCAAGGACACCTGTAAAACCCAGTGGAATTTCACACTGGCTCTGGGGGGTGGAGGGGGGTGGAGGGGGAGGAGTGAGGGAGGTGAGGGACAGAACGTGATTCATGTAACCAGGGAAAAATATTCTAAATTAACTAATTAAATTAAATATAAAAAATAAAAAGAGACAGTTAAACTTGGAATCTGTACCTGTGGTGAATGGAGCGCTGTTCTCAGTTTCAGATTCTTTGTGCAGCTACAGTATACTCTCTGGGGATCTATCTTCTTTCAGTTCTTCAAATGTGGTATCATGCAAACAAAGGTGTTTTTAATAGCCTTCTGATCTAAATTCTGGTTTCTGAGTAACTGCAGCCATTTCCCCCCACTTTGAAATGTGACCAGGGAGAGTCTGCTGCCACCCCCCCCACCCCCGTGGCTACAAGTACTCCTGTCTGCTCGCACTCCTCCACCTTGAGATCTCCCCCACAGATTAGGGTCTCATTCTGAATATGAGCAATGCAGCAGGAGAATTGCCTTCACTGTCAGCAAAGGGATTCCTGTAATCTCCTTCTGAGCCACTCTCTGATCCCTCAACCCCTTATTGACTGGGGATGAATGCTCCAGAAGCCTTTCCTGTTGCTTCAGTTGTGGACAAGTCCTTTTGGCTTGATGGGGTCTGCCCTGGTACACTGCTTTACTTCCACCTCCACCTCTGTACACATCATCTGTCCTGCAGGTCTTCAAAGTCGTTTTGTGCTGGAAAATGATTTGTTTCTCTTTTTTTGTGATATACTCCTCCAGAATTCATTTTAGGACATTGTATCAGGTTTTGGGGTGGTAATTTGATAGAGATCAGATGGGGGATGTGTATCTTCTCCACCAACTTGGTGAGACTCTGCCCTTGGCTTCTATTCTTATACATTTGAATTATTGGAAATTGGAAATGAGACCCTTATCAGAGGAATATGAAGCAAAGATTTTTTCTCTCCAGTTAGCCAATTCCCTTCTCATTTTACCTACATTGGTCTTGTTCTGGAGGAAAACCCAATTTTAAGTTAGCAACACTCTCCATCTTATCTTGCTGTCCTATCTATCCCTCATGTGCACATGAACTGTCCCTCTGTCCATTAAAATGAAAGATACAATTTTCCTGATAACTCATTTTTTTACATCAACTTTTAGGTAGCTTGCTCATATACCCATTTGGAGTTTACTTTGTTATGTCAAGCAAGAATATCGGTCTATCCCTAGTTCTCCTGGACTAATTTTCAGTATTACCAGCAATTTTTGTTAAGTAATGAGTTCTTACTCTTGAAACTGGATTAACCTCCTCATTTTATGTGTGAGGAAACTAAGGCAAAAACATAGGATATGGCAGAACCATGATTTGAATCCAGGTCTTCTGACTCCCAAGTCCACAATTTTTAATACTGCCAGAAAAAAGTATAGTAGAGGTATCCTCAGTTTTCCTCTGAGGAAGGACTAGAATAGTGCCACCTAGAATAATGGTCATGATCATGATAATGGTCCCCACAGTAACTAGCATTTAGAGAGATCTTTAAGATTTACAAAGCATTTTCTCTCATTTGAATAACATTTGTAAGGCTCAGACAATTGGGTATCTTTCCCTTCTGTACAGCAGCAGGGAGATACAACTGGAAGAGCTTCATCCTTAACTTCACCATCACCAACATGTTTTATACAACCAAGATGGCTCAAAGGGATTCCAGCACATTCCGTCTTCCTGAATGTTTCCTGCAGCGCATGGTGAGACTCTTCCCCTCCACACTCCTCTTCCTCCTTGCATCCATGCTTCCTTCCTCATCCCTGGATATACAGACTTCCTCTAGCCAGGTACTCAGAAGTTCCCTTCTCTCTTTTTGTTTCCAGTTCAAGGTATTGTTTGAAAGAAGCAGCCTTGGCTTTCAGTATTGTGGATGCAATGTGATCTTGCTGAGGTGAGAATCTTGAAAGCCATGAGCTCAAATAGCAGTGACCATAACATTCCCATTTGACAAAGATCACACACAGGCTGCTGCTGCTTCCCAATAGCAATTCCTTCTTTCACAAGCTGTAATGGATTCACCCCCACCACCACCCCCACTCCCCCCAACCAACAAGCCATTAGAAATATTGTGGGCACCTTCTACCTTTTCCCTGGTGGAGAAAAACTTCTTTTTCCACAAGTCTTCCAAAGACAAGGTTGTAAGTTTAATCACTTGAACTTTATAACTCCATGTGAAAGAAATAACATAGGAGGCACCAATAGAGTGCTTAGAAAATAATTGATTAGAACATATCAACATTCACTGTCTCTAGAATCATAGGATTATAGAATGGAAGCTTAAAGAGATAGTAGAGGCCATATGGACCACTCTCTTCATTTACAGATGAAAAAATGAAGAGCCAAGGACATTCCAGTGACTTTTCCAAGATCAAAGATACTGTCAGATCCAGAATTTGAACACAGGCCATTTGATTTTAAATCCAGTGGTCTTTGTACTACTCTAAAGAAACTACTGAAAATAATCTGATCCCATACACACTTGTAAACATAGATGTGAGTGAATTTACACAGCACTGCCAATTTCATTGCAGCAGATCAGAGTGCTGAGCTTGAAATCAGGAACACCTTAGTTCAAATTCTCTCTGAGACTCTTAGCAGCTGCGTGACCCTCAGCAAGTCACATCATTTGTCTTAGCCTCAATTCCTTCATCTTTAAAATGATAAGGTTGGTTTTGATGCCTTCCAATGTCCTTTTCAACTCTCAAACTATAATTCTCTCCAAACCATTGTTCAAAGTGGGTCACTTCTTTCAAGAGTGTTTTCTGAATAATTAAATTTCATTAATTAAACCAAAGGTGTCAAACTCAAAAGGAAACAACATCCCTGTCCCCTGCATGTTGACTCAGAAAATTATGCATATTTATATATTTCATCATGAACACTTTAAAATTATAGAGGAACAGTACTACACTATAGTCTTGTTCAAGTGATTTTCAGGAAGGGCCATGTTTGATATCTCTTGTGTAAATCATCAATTTCTAGGTCTATGAAAAATGGGGCAGCAACAGGAGTGGAGGTTATATGTTTTTATAAGGAAGTTTTCTCTGTCCCCGTCTGGGACAAGAAGAAGATTTACCAAGAGCTGAGTCAAGAGACTAATGGAATAACAAGGCTTGGACATTATATTCTAGATAAGAAAAGCCTCTATGTGGATGGTGAGTAGCCCAAATTGGGACATACATTTTTATTTCTCTAGGTGATTCCATTTCCAGAAAACAACCCACCTACCCCAAATTCTTCTTACCTTTTTAGACCACCCTTATTTTCATGGGTTTTTTTTCTATCCCTCCTGGGATGCTGGCCCTCAAAGTGGTGACAAAATATAGAGATATGGGGGTTTACTTCTAAAGATCATAAGTGGCTGGATTTTTCTTAGGCTCCTTAAACAAAGATATATGCCATCAATCTCCCTTCCTCTTGAATGAGGAAGTGCCTTGAATGATAAAGTGCCATTTTACCAACCTTGTGGGCCCCAGAACATCTCTCCATTGCTTCCTTCAACGTTTGCCCAGATACCCTACTGAAATATTAATGTTTACTCTCTCTCTCCCACCCTCCCTGCTCCTCTCTCTCCTCTTCCCTCAACCATTACTTTTCCTTCTCATTTCATTTCTCCTTCATCTTTTCTCCCTTTTTTTATTCTTCTCTTTTTTCTATTTCCCCTCTCCTCTTGTCTTCACTTCCCTTCTGTCCAATTCTCTTCCATTTTGTTCCCTTCTCCTCTCCTCTCCCCTCCTTTCATCTCTGTTTCCCTGCCTTCTTTCCCTCCCTTCTTCCCTTCCCTCCCCCGAATCTCTCCTTCTCTCCTTCCCTCTGAATTTCTTCCTCCTCTTTTTCTTCTCCCCTTCCCAACTATAGGGTATAACCCTCAGATGATGCCACCCCCCTACACAAAAGGTGAGTTTTCAATTTATTAATTTCTCTATATTTTGACCTTTTTTTGGAAGGAGGGGAATAGGGAAGAGGGGAAATGGGTTTGGGGGGTTCAGAATGAAGTGTACTGTTACAAATGGCCAATGTAGAGCCCTTCTTTACTCATATATCTATGGGGGTTATTTTGCTACTCAAAACATATATAAATTGTTCAAAAGGGTAAAAATTAATCCAATAGGACGTGGAAAGCAGGTAACCCCTATCCCCTTCTCATTCAATATTTAGTCAAACCTTGTGGTCTTTGTAACCCTGGTACAAAGAAGGCATCTCCAAGGATTTCAGGGAGACTTGTGCCCGTCCTCTATGATCTTCATTCAGTAATATTGGCCAATGGTTTTCTTTTTTTTTTTAATTTAATTTAATTTTTTTGTTGTTGCAATACTCACTTTATTTCCCTCCCTCCCCTCCAACCACCCTTTTCCAGCAGCCAAATTGCAATTTCATTCGGTATTACTTGTGTCCTTGATCAGAACCTATTTCCATGTTCTTGTTTGCATTAGGATATTCATTTAGATTCTACATCCCCAACCATATCCCTTCGACCCATGTATTTAAAGCAGTTCTTTTTCTTTCGTGTTTTTACTCCCACAGTGTTTCCTCTGAATCTGGATACTGGTTTTCCTTGTAGGTTCCTCAGAGTTGCTCAGGGTCATTGCATTGACACTAATGGAGTAGTCCATTACGTTTGATTGTACCACAGTGTCAGGCTCTGTGTATAATATTTTCCTATTGCGGCTCCTCTCATTCTGCTTCAATTCCTGGAGGTTGTTCCAGTCCCCATGGAATTCTTCAACTTTATTGTTATTCCTTTGAGCACAATAGTATTCCATCACCAACATATGCCATAATTTGTTCAGTCATTCCCTAATTGAAGGGCATCATCTCATTTTCCAATTTTTTGCCACCACAACGAGCCCAGCTATGAATATTTTTGTATATGTATTTTTCCTTATTATCTCTTTGGGGTACAAAGCCAGCAGTGCTATGGCTGGATCAAAGGGCAGAAAGTGCCCTTTGTGGGCATAGTTCCAAATTTCCCTCCAGAATGGTTGGATCAATTCACAACTTCACCAGCAATGCATTAATGTCCAGTCTTTGCCAACACCTCTTCCAGCTGTCATGTTAACCAATCTGCTAGGCGTGAGGTGATATCTTAGAGTTGTTTTGATTTGCATTTCTCTGATTATTAGAGATTTAAAGCACTTTTTCATATGCTTATTAATAGTTTTGATTTCCTTAACTGAAAATTGCCTATTCATATGCCTTGCCCATTTATCAATTGGAGAATGGCTTGCTTTTTTGTATGATTGGTTTAGCTCTTTATAAATGTGTAATTAGACAAACACAGGAAGTATATGAACACAACTACAAAACACTTTCCACAAAGTTAAAACTAGATCTAAACAATTGGAAAAACATTGATTGCTCATGGGTGGGATGAACTAACATAATAAAAATGACAATCCTACCCAAATTAATTTGGCACTTATGGCACTTATTTAGTGCCATACCCATTGAACTACCAAAAAACTTCTTTACTGAATTAGAAAAAACAACAACTAATTTCATTTGGAAGAACAAAAGATGCAGGGAAATCATGAAAAGAAAATGCAAAGGAAGGAGAACTTGCAGTCCCAGATCTCAAACTATACTATAAAGCAGTGGTTATAAAAACAATTTGGTACTGACTAAGAGATCGAAAGGGGATCAGTGGAATAGACTTGGCATAAATGATCTCATCAAGACAGTTTATAACAAACCCAAAGACCCCAGCTTTTGGGACAAAAATCCACTATTTGATAAAAACTGCTGGGAAAATTGGGAGAGTGTGGGAGAGATTAGGTTTGGATCAACACCTCATATTCAAAATGGGTGAATGACTTGAACATTAAGAAGGAAACTATAAGTAAATTAGGTGAACACAGAATAGTATACATGTCAGACCTTTGGGAAGGGAAAGACTTTAAAACCAAGCAAGACTTAGAAATAATCACAAAATATAAAATAAATAATTTTGACTACATCAAATTAAAAAGGTTTTGTACAAACAAAACCAGTGTAACTAAAATCAGAAGGGAAGCAACAAATTGGGAAACAATCTTCATAAAAACCTCTGACAAAGGTTTAATTACTCAAATTTACAAAGAGCTAAATCAATTGTACAAAAAATCAAGCCATTCTCCAACTGATAAATGGGCAAGGGACATGAACAGGCAGTTCTCAGCCAAAGAAATCAAAAGTATTAATAAAGACGTGAAAAAGTGTTCTACATCTCTTATGATCAGAGAGATGCAAATCAAAACAACTCTGAGGTATCATCACACACCTAGCAGATTGACTCACATAACAGCTATGGAAAGTAATGAATGGTGGAGGGTATGTGGTAAAGTAGGGGCATTAATTCATTGCTGGTGGAGTTGTGAATTGATCCAACCATTCTGGAGGGCAATTTGGAACTATGCCCAAAGGGCGATAAAAGTCTGTCTGCCATTGGATCCAGCCATGGCACTGCTGGGTTTGTACCCCAAAGAGATAATAAGGAAAAAGGCTTGTACAAGAATATTCATAGCAGCGCTCTTTGTGGTGGCCAAAATTGGAAAATGAGGCGATGCCCTTCAAATGGGGAATGGCTGAACAATTTGTGGTATATGTTGGTGATGGAATGCTATTGTGCTAAAAGGAATAATAAAGTGGAGGAATTCCATGGGGACTGGAACAACCTCCAGGAAGTGATGCAGAGCAAAAGGAGCAGAACCAGGAAAACATTGTACACAGAGACTGATACACTGTGGTACCATCGAAGGTAATGGACTTCTCCATTAGTGTCAATGCAATGTCCCTGAACAATCTGCAGGGATCTAAAAAACACTACCCACAAGCAGAGGATAAACTGTGGGAGTAAAAACACCGATGAAAAGCAACTGCTTGACTATAGTGGTGGAGGGGATATGACTGATGAGAGACTCTAAATGAACACTCTAATGTAAATACCAACAACATGGAAATGGGTTCGAATCAAGAACACATGTGATACCCAGTGGAATCACGCGTCGGCTATGGGAGTGGTGGTTGGAGGGAGGGGGAGGGAAGAAAAGAAAATGTTCTTTGTTTCCAATTAATAATGTTTGGAAATAACCAAATAAAATGATGTTAAAAAATAATAAAAAATAACTTTGTGTAATTAGACCTTTGTCAGAGGTTTTTGTAATGAAGATTGTTTCCCAGTTTGTTGCTTCCCTTCTAATTTTGGTTGCATTAGCTTTGTTTGCATAAAAACTTTAATTTGATGTAATCAAAATGATTGATTTTACATTTTGTGATTTTTTCTAGCTCTTGCTTGGTTTTAAAATTCTTTCCTTTCCCAAAGTTCTGAGAAGTATACTACTCTGTCTTCACCTAATTTGCTTATAGTTTCCTTCTTTACATTCAGGTCATTCACCCATTCTGAGTTTATCTTGGTGTAGGGTGTGAGATGTTGATCCAAACCTAATCTCTCCCATACTGTCTTCCAATTTGCCCAGTAGTTTTTATCAAATAGTGTGTTTTGGTCCCCAAAACTGGGATCTTTGGGCTTATCATAGATTGTTTTGCTGAGGTCATTTTCCCCTACTCTATTCCACTGATCCTCCTTTCTGTCTTTATATCCTTTCTAGAATCAGTCTACCACCATGGGTCCAGAAGATGGAGGAAAGTCTACCGAATGAATGGCCATCTGTTTCAATCCAAACGTTTTAACAGAAGAGCCTACTGTGCCCAGTGCAGTGAAAGGATATGGTGTCTCGGAAGGCAAGGCTACAAGTGTATCAAGTGCAAATTACTGGTCCATAAAGGTTGTCATATTTTTGTACCACGGACCTGCAAAAGGCATATGGATTTGATGATGCCATCCCAAGAAACTCAAGTAGAGGATAAAAATGATAAAGTTGACCTTCCCTCCGAAGAAAATGATGGACTCGCTTAAGTTCCCTCAACCTGGAAACACGAGAGCCTTAAAGATGATTCTGGGGACATTAAGCCAGTTATCGATGGGATGGATGGAATTAAAATATCTCAGGGGCTTGGGCTGCATTCCCACTAATGGATAAATCCATTACCCTCAATTGTATTGTACCACACTGTGTCAGTTTCTGTGTACAATGTTCTCCTGGTTCTGCTACTTTCACTCTGCATCAGTTCCTGGAGGTCATTCCAGTTCTCTTGGAATTCCTCCAGTTTGTTATACCTTTGAGCACTATGTTATTCCATCAACAACGTATACCAGAATTTGTTCAGTCATTCCCCAATTGAAGAGCATTACCTCATTTTACAATTTTTTGCCACCACAAAGAATGTAGCTAGGAATATTCTTGTAGAGGTCTTTTTCCTTACTATCTCTTTGGAGTACCAACCCAGCAGTGTCATGGCTGGATCAAACGGAAGACAGTCTTTTAGCACCCTTTGAGTATAGTTCCAAATTGCCCTCCAGAATGGTTGAATCAATTCACAACTCCACCAGCAGTGCATTAATGTCCTCACTTTGCCACATCCCCTCCAGCATTCATTACTTTCCATTGCTATATTAGCCAATATGCTAGGTATGAGGTGATACCTCAGAGTTGTTTTGATTTGCATCAATATGATTATAAGAGATTTAGAACTCTTTTCATATGCTTATTAATAGTTTTGATTTCTTTGGCTGAACACTGCCTATTCATGTCCCTTGCCCATTTGTCAATTAGAGAATGGCTTGATGTTCTGTAAAATTGATTTAGCTAGCTTTTCATAAATTTGTGTAATTAGACTAATTAAACCTTTTCAGAGGTTTTTGTTTTGAAGATTGTTTCCCAATTTTTGCTTCACTTCTAATTTGGGTTGTATTGGTTTTGTTGGTACAAAACATTTTTAATTTGATGTAATCAAAATTGTTTATTTTACATTTTGTGATTTTTTTTCTAAATCTTGCTTGGTTTTAAAATTTTTTCCTTTCCCATAGATCTGACATGTATGCTATTCTGTGTTCACCTAATATGCTTATAGTTTCCTTCCTTATAGTGAAGTCTTTCACCATTTCTGAGTTTATCTTCGTGTAAGGTGTGATACGTTGATCCAAACATAATCTTACCCATACTGTCTTCCAATTTTCCCGGTAGATTTTATCAAGACGTTGATTTTGATCACAAAAGCTGGGATCTTTGAGTTTATCATAGACTGTTTTGCTGAGGTCACTTACCCCATGATTTCCCTGGATATCTTTAATCTTTTGTTCTTCAAATGAACTTTGTTATTTTTTTAAATAGTTCAGAAAGAAGTTTTTTGTTAGTTCAATGGGTATGGCACTAAATAAGTAAAGTAATTTGGGTAGGATGGTCATTTTTATTATGTTAGCTCATCTTTCCCATGAGCAATTCATATTTTTAGAATTCTTTAGATCTAGTTTTAATTATGCGGAGAGTGTTTTGTAATTGTGTTCATATAGTTCCTGTTTTTTTCTAGGCAGATAGATTCCTAAGTATTTTATATTGTCTAGGATGATTTTAAATGGAATTTCTCTTTCTAATTCTTGCTGCAGAGACATGTCGGAAATATATAGAAATGCTGATGACTTATGTGGGTTTATTTTATGTTCTTCAACTTTGCTAAAGTTGTTGATTATTTCAACTAGCTTTTTATTTGACTCTCTAGGATTCTTTAAATAGACCATCATATCATCAACAAAGAATGATAGCTTGGTCTCCTCATTGCCTATTTTAATACCTTCAATTTCCTTTTCTTTAATTCCTACTGCTAGTTTTTCTAGTACAATGTTAAATAATTGAGGTGATAAAGGGCATCCTTGTTTAACTCCTGTTCTTATTGGGAAGGCTTTTGGTTTATCCCCATTGCAGATGATATTTATTTGTTGATGGTTTAAGATATATACTGTTTATTATTTTTAGGAAAGGCCCTTCCATTCCTATGCTTTCAGGCGTTTTCAATAGGAATGAATGTTGTATTTTGACAAAGCTTTTTTCTCCATCTTTTGAAATGATCAAGTGATTTTTGTTGGTTTTCTTGTTAATATCGTCAATTATATGGATGGTTTTCTTAATATTGAACCATTCTTGCATTCCAGGTATAAATCCTAACTGGTCATATTGAATAACCCTTGTGATCACTTGCTGGAGTCTTTTTGCTCGTATCCTCTTTAAGACTTTTGCATCTATATTCATTAAGGAGATTTTGGTCTGTAGTTTTCATTCTCTGTTTCTAACCTGACTGGCTTTGGAATCAGTACCATATTTCTGTCATGAAAGGAATTTGGTAGAATTCCTTCTTTGTTTATTCTGTCAAATAGTTTGTTTAATATTGGCATTACTTATTCTTTGAATGTTTGATAGAATTTATTTGTGAATCCATCTGCTCCTAGGGAATTTTTCTTAGGGAATTCTTTGATGGCTTGTTCAATTTCTTTTTCTAATATGGGGTTGTATTAGGTAGTCTATTTCTTCCTTATTTAGTCAAGGCAATTTATATTTTTATAAATATTCATCCATGTCACTGAGATTGCCATATAATTGGGCATAATAATTTTTAATGTTTGCCTTAATTTCCTTTTCATTAGAAGTGAGGTCTCCCTTTTCATCTTGGACACTGTCAATTTGGTTTTATTCTTTCCTTTTTTAAATTAGATTGACTCGCACTTTGTGTATTTTATTTCTTTTTTCAAAGTACCAGCTTCTAGTCTTATTTATTAAATCAACAGTTTTTTGACTTTCAATTTTATTAATTTCTCCTTTGTTTTATAGAATCTTTAATTTAGTCCTCATCTGAGGATTTTTAATTTGTTCACTTTCTAGTTTTTTAATGTGCATGCCCAATTTATTGACCTCTGCCCTCGCTAATTTGTTACTATATGAATTTAAGGATATATATTTCCCCCTGAGTAACTCTTTGGCAGGATCCCATAGATTTTGAAAGAATGTTTTCTTCATTGTCATTTTCTTCAGTGAAATTATTGTTTCTATGACTTGTTCTTTAACTAACTGATTTTGGAGAATTGTATTGTTTAATTTCCATTTAATTTTTTTCCATCTGCCTCTCCATGTATCTTTACTAATTATAATTTTCATTGCATTGTGCCTGAGAAAGTTCCATTCATTATTTCTCCTCTTTTGCAGTTTTTTGTAATATTTTTATACCCTAGTAAAAGGTCAGTCTTTATGAATGTACCATGTGCTGTTGAAAAGAAGGTGTATTCCTTTTTGTCCCTATTTATTTTTCTCCACATGTCTACTAACTCTAATTTTTATAAAATTTCTTTCACTTCTCTTACCTCTTTCTTATTTATTTTTTGGTTTAATTCATCTAGTTCTGATAGAGGAAGTTTCAGGTCTCCCATCAATATATTTTTTTCTATCTATTTCATCCTTGAGCTTCACTAGTTTCTCCTTTAGAAATTTGGATGCTATGCCATTTGGTGCATTCATGTTGAGTACAGATATTTTCCTCATTAACTATACTGTCTTTTATTAGGATGTAATTAACTTCCTTATGACTTTTAAGTAGATATAGTTTTTCTTTGGCTTTGTCAGAGGTCATGATTATGACTCCTGCCTTTTTTTTTTTAAATATTATTTTATTTGGTTATTTACAAACATTATTCAATGGAAACACTGATCATTATCTTTTCCTCTCCCCGCCCCCTTCCCACCACTTCTCCCATAGTCGGCTCACAATTCCACTGGGTTTCAGATGTGTTCTTGGTTCGAACCCATTTCTATGTTGTTGATATTTGCACTAGAGTGTTCATTTAGAGTCTCCCCTCAGTCATTTCCTCTCAGCTACTGTAGTCAAGCAGTTGCTTTTCATCAGTGTTTTTACTCTAGCAGTTTATCCTTTGCTTGTGGATAGTGTTTTTTAGATCCCTGCAGATTGTTCAGAGACATTGCATTGTCCCTAGTGGAGGAGTCCATTACCTTTGATTGTAACACAGTGTATCAGTCTCTGTGTACAAGGTTTTCCTGGATCTGCTCTTTCACTCTGCATCATTTCCTGGAGGTTGTTCATGTCTCTGAGGAATTCCTCCATGTTATTATTCCTTTTAGCACAATAGTATTCCATCACCAACATAGACCAAAATTTGTTCAGCCATTCCCCAATTGAAGGGCATCCCCTCATTTTCCAATTTTTGGCTACCACAAAGAGTGCAGCTATGAATATTCTTGTACAAGTCTTTTTCCATATTATCTCTTTGGGGTACAAGCCCAGCAGTGCTATGGCTGGATCAAAGGGCAGAAAGTCTTTTATCACCCTTTGGACATAATTCCAAATTGCCCTCCAGAATGGTTGGATCAGTTCACAACTCCACCAGCAATGAATTAATGCCCCTACTTTGCCGCATCCCCTCCAGCAGTCATTACTTTCCATAGCTGTCATGTTAGCCAATCTGCTAGGTGTGAGGTGATACCTCAGAGTTGTTTTGATTTGCATCTCTCTGATTATAAGAGATGGAGAACACTTTTTCATGTATTTATTAATAGTTTTGATTTCTTTGGCTGAGAACTGCCTGGTCATATCCCTTGCCCATTTATCAATTGGAGAATGACTTGATTATTTTGTACAATTGATTTAATTCTTTGTAAATTTGAGTAATTAAAACTTTGTCAGAGGTTTTTATGAAGATTGTTTCATACTTTGTTGCTACCCTTCTAATTTTAGTTACATTGGTTTTGTTTTTACAAAAGGTTTTTAATTTGATGTAGTCAAAATTATTTATTTTACATTTTGTGACTCTTTCTATGTCTTTCTTGGTTTTAAAGTCTTTCCCTTCCCAAAGGTCTGACATGTATACTATTCTGTATTTACCTAATTTACTTATAGTGTCCTCCTTTATGTTCATGTCAGTCACCCATTTTGAATTTATCTTGGTGTAGGGTGTGAGGTGTTGATCTAATCGTAATCTCTCCCACACTGTCTTCCAGTTTTCCCAACAGTTTTTATCGAATAGTGGATTTTTGACCCAAAAGCTGGGATCTTTGGGTTTATCATATATTGTCTTGCTGAGGTCAGTTGCCCCAAGTCTATTCCACTGATACTCCTTTCTGTTTCTTAGCCAGTACCAAATTGTTTTGATGACTACTGCTATGTAATATAGTTTGAGATCTGGGACTGCAAGGCCCCCTTTCTTTGTATTTTTTTTTCATTATTTCCCTGGATATCGTTGATCCTTTGTTCTTCCAAATGAACTTTGTTATGGTTTTTTCTAAATCAGTTAAGAAATTTTTTGGAAGTTCTATGGGTATGGCAATAAATAGATGGATAAGTTTGGGTAGGATGGTCATTTTTACTATATTGACTCCTTCTACCCATGAGCAGTTCATGTTTTTCCAATTGCTCAAGTCTAGTTTTAGTTGTGTGGAGAGTGTTTTCTAGTTGTGTTCCTATCATTCCTCTGTTTGTCTCGGGAGATAGATTCCTAGGTATTTTATTTTTTCTAAGGTGATTTTGAAAGGGATTTCTCTTTCTAGTTTTTGCTGCTGAACTATTTCGGAGATGTATAGAAATGCTGATGACTTATGCGGTTTTATTTTGTATCCTGCAACTTTGCTAAAGTTGTTGATTATTTCAATTAGCTTTTTGGTTGAATCTCTAGGATTCTTTATGTAGACCACCATGTCATCTGCAAAGAGCGATAGCTTAGTCTCCTCCTTGCCTATTTTGATGCCTTCAATTTCTTTATCTTCTCTAATTACTACTGCTAGTGTTTCTAGTACAATGTCAAATAGTAGAGGTGATTATGGGCATCCTTGTTTCACTCCTGATCTTATTGGGAATGCATTTATTTTATCCCCATTGCAGATGATATTGGCTGATGGTTTTAGATATATACTGTTTATTATTTTTAGGAACAACCCTCCTTTTCCTATGCTTTCTAGTGTTTTCAATAGGAATGGATGTTGGATTTTATCAAAGGCTTTTTCTGCGTCTATTGAAATAATCATGTGATTTTTGTTGGTTTTCTTGTTGATATGGTCGATTATGTGGATGGTTTTCCTAATATTGAACCAGCCCTGCATCCCTGGTATAAATCCTACTTGATCATGGTGGATGACCCTTCTGATCTCTTGCTGGAGTCTTTTTACTAGTATCCTCTTTAAGATTTTTGCATCTATATTCATTAGGGAGATTGATCTATAATTTTCTTTCTCTGTTTTTGATCTGCCTGGTTTTGGAATCAGTACCATGTTTGTGTCATAAAAGGAATTTAGTAGAATTCCCTCTTTGCTTATTATGCCAAATAGTTTGTATAGTATTGGGGTTAACTGTTCTCTGAATGTTTGATAGAATTCACTTGTGAATCCATCGGGCCCTGGGGATTTTTTCTTAGGGAGTTCTTTGATGGCCTGTTGGATTTCATTTTCTGATATGGGATTATTTAAGAATTCTATTTCTTCTTCTGTTAGTCTAGGCAGTTTGTATTTTTGTATATATTCATCCGTATCACCTAGATTGCTGTATTTATTGCCATATAATTGAGTAAAGTAATTTTTAATGATTGCCTTGATTTCCTCTTCATTGGAGGTGAGGTCCCCCTTTTCATCTTTGATGCTGTTAATTTGCTTTTCTTCTTTCCTTTTTTTAATTAGATTGACCAGTACTTTGTCGATTTTGTTTGTTTATTCAAAGTACCAGCTTCTAGTCTTATTTATTAAATCAATACTTCTATCACTTTCTATTTTATTAATTTCTCCCTTAATTTTTCAGATTTCTAGTTTGGTTTTCTGCTGGGGGTTTTTAATGTGATCGCTTTCGAGTTTTTTTATTTGCATTTCCAATTGATTGATTTCTGCTCTCCCTAGTTTGTTAATATTGTAAACCTTAAAATTTCTTAGACTTATGAATGTTGGAAATTTCCCCCATTGGGGAATCTTATACTTGAAAAATTACCTACTGATATAGTAAGAACTCTATTGGAATGTGAAACTCCTTGATATGGGAGGATCCTTCTCCTCCCTACTTTAGACTACTTTAGGACAGAAACCTTTTGCTAAACAATGGAAAGGGCTTTGACCTATGCTTATGGATAGAACAGGAAGTTCTTTGAGTCATGATTGATTTTAAAATTGATACAATGGGATACTAAGTATCTATAAAGGTGGGGCAACTTGTAAACTTGCTTAAACAAAAAAGGAAAAGATTTAATCAGAGTCTTCCTCTTGATGAAATTAAGACAACCCAAGAATTTTTTCTAGGGTTCAGATCAATTGAAGAGACTGAATCTACTCAGCTGTGAATTCAAATGGGCTGTCTTTTTTAAATATCTACAGTGATTAGTTGATGTGAGAACTGAGAAGAGGGAACTTAGATTTTTCCTTTAAAGATAGCAGGGTCTGAGCAAGGAGGGGGAGGCTTGAAGGAGTCTTTCTCTGGAGGAGCTTGACAGAGAACTCAGGGAGAGAGGCTGGAAGGAGAGAGGCTGGAAGGAGAACTCAGGAGGGGTCAGGAGGAGACTCTGTTGGTCTTGGGAGAAGGATTTGGGGAGACTCTCTCTTTGAGGAAGGACACTGGCCTGGTGTCATTAGAACCTTTACCTAGACAGATCTTGGGTGAGTGATAAAACAAACTGACTGATTTCTTTCTTAGGACTGAGGTCTAGGCCTTATTGGCTTGAGGCCCTTCATACTTATTCCTTTCTTACTTTCTCTCTTTTTCTATTGATTAATCAGTGTATTATGAATTAAATTTCTCTATAAAACCCAGTTGGCTTGGACATATTCATAATTTGGGAATATATTCCCTGGCGGCCATCTTATATTAATTAAAACAAGACACTGTAGGAAACATATTTCAGCGGTCATAATTGTTATATATTTCCCTGGCTCACAAACATTTTAATTGTAACAACATATGCACTCAGGGATATGAATTTACCTCTGATTACCACTTTGGCTGCATCTGAAAAAATTTGAAAGGATGTCTCTCCTTTGTCATTTTCCTAGATGAAATTATTAATTCTTTCTGTGATTTCTTCTCTAACTAAACAATTTTAGATTATCATATTGTTTAATTTCCAATTAATTTTTGATTTGGTTTTCCACGTACCATTACTGATCATTATTTTTATTGCCTTGTGATCTGAAAAGTCTGCATTATTTCTGCTTTTCCGCATTTGTATGCCATGTTTCTGTGACCTACTGTATGGTCAATCTTTGTGAATGTGCCACATGGTGCTGAGAAGAAGGTGTATTCCTTTTTGTCCCTATTTATTTTTCTCCATATGTCTATGAACTCTAATTTTTGTAAGATTCCATTCACTTCTTTTACCTCTTTCTTATTTATTTTTTGATTTGATTTATCTAAATTTGATAATGGTTGGTTCAAATCTCCCACTAATATTGTTTTGCTGTCTATTTCTTCCTTCAATTCTCCTAGTTTCTCCGTTAGAAATTTGGGTGCTATATTATTTGGTGCATACATGTTGATTAGTGATATTTCCTCATTATCTAAAGTCTCTTTTAACAAAATATAATTACCTTCCCGATCCCTTTTAATCAGGTCTATTTTTGCTTTGGCTTTATCAGATATCATGATTGCAACTCCTGCCTTCTTTCTATCAGTTGAGGCCCAGAAGGTCTTACTCCATCCTTTAATTCTGACCTTGTGGGTGTCTACCCGCCTCATGTCTGTTTCTTGAAGACAACATATGGTAGGGTTTTGGATTCTAACCCATTCTTCAATTTGTCTACATTTTATGGGTGAGTTCATCCCATTCACATTCAAAGTTATACTTGTGAATTTTGAATTCTCTGGCATTTTGATATCCTTCCCTAATTCTAACCTGTCTTCTTTAGCTCTAACCTTTTAATCCAGTGATTTACTTTAAAAGAGTCCCCCTTGTCACCTCCCTTGATATGTTTCCCTTTCTAGCCCCTCCCTTTTTGTTCCCTCCCCCTCTCCCCTCTCTTTCCCTCCCCTTTTGTTTTCCCTCTCCCCCTATCCCCCTTGGTTTTCCCTTCTCCCTACTCTTGTTGGGTAAGATAGAATTCAAGATCCCAATGGATCTGGATGTTTTTCCCTCTCAGAGTTGATTTCCCTGAGAGTAAGGTTTAAGTAAAAACTCTCTTCTTCTCTTTCTTATAGGAGTTTTCTTCCCCTCCCCTTCCCGTGTGAATCTTTGTGTGAGAAAGTTTATTCTATTTGATTTTTCTTTTCCCCCTATTTTCACATTACATTTTCCATATATTAATATATATATATATATATATATATAGATTTATATAAATGTAGTCCTAATAGAAGAGAGTTTGAATAAATGAAAAGTTAACAATTTTCTCCTTTTCCCTTTCCATCATATTTACCTTTTCAGGTATTCCATGCTCTTTGTTTTTCAATATCGAACTTTCCAAAGAGCTCTGGTCTTTTCTTTGCAAAAAGTTGGAAATCTTCTATTTTGTTGAATGCCCATACTTTCCCTTGGAAGTATATAGTCAGTTTTGCTGGATAGCTGATTCTTGGTTGAAGACCCAGCTCTATTACCTTTCTGCAAATCATGTTCCATGACTATACCATTTCTGGATGTTGTCAGTTGAGGATTTAATGCAGGAGTGGATCTGTGGAATTTTCAGGCTCTAATTTACTCTCTTGTTTAAGAATATTAGGGAAGTTTTCTTGGATAATTTTCCTTTTGTCTTGATTTTCCAGTAATCCAATAATTCTTAAATTGTCTCTCCTGGATCTGTTTCCTGGTCTGTTGTTTTATCAATGAGGCATGGTATCATATTTTCCTCAATTTTTTTCATTCTTTTGATTTTGTTTTATAGAATCTTGCTGCCTTGTGAAATATTTTGATTCCAGTTTTTCAATGGTTATTTTTAAAGACTATATTTAATCCCTAAATTTTTTATCATCCTTTTCTGTTTCTTCTATTTTTTATAGGTCATCTTTCACTTTCTTTGCCTTCTTTTCAAGCTGATTAATTATGGCTTTTAGGATTGTTATTTTCTTGTTTCAGTTCATGTGCCTCTTTCCAGATGGTCTATTCTGCTTTTTAAGGTTTTTCCCCAAATTTTCTTCAGCCTCTCTTAATTATTCTTTGAGTTCTTTGAAAGCATGAGTCCAATTTGCTGGAGTTCCTGAGGTTTTGCTTGATGTTCTTTTGTCCTCCTCTGTTCCATTTGTTCTTTCTTCATTACCTGAATAGAAGTTGTTGTTTGTAATTACTTTTTTCTTTTTCACTTCTATTTTTTCCTTCTTTCTGACTCCTTATTGGCTATATTCTTGCTGCTATCTTCATTTCCTGGATCTATGAGTTTGGGCTTTTCTGCCATGAAGGGATGACTTCTCTGATCTTCTGATTAACTGGATTAGGCTGATAGAATTAACCTGTTGTATTAATGATCCCTGAGAGCAGATCTTCCCCTGCTGCTAGCATAATCTGAAGGTGAAATTGAAGCTGTGGAGGCTGAAGGTAGTTATCCTTATCCTTCTCACTTCCTTTCTTCCAGCTGCCTGGTCAGAATCCTGAGCTTCCTGTGGTGGTACAAAGGTACTCTGTCATGGTTGTAGCCTTCTCCTTGGGATCCCCAGCTGCAGGATTCTTACTGCTGGTCTCAGCACAATAAGTGCTGAGTGGAGGAGGAGTAGTGTTGGAGGTTGAGCTTTTCTGTCTACTGGAGTTTTTTCCTTCATTATCTATAGATTGGATAAAGCCAGTTTAGATGACCTACAGAGCTCAGTGAGCTCTGAGGTCAAGCAGGGGCCCCAGATGGAGGAGTGAAGGAAGGCAATGACCAGGCTTCCCTCCTCTCTGCCCTTCTCCTCCAGCACTGCCTCTCTGCCAGCTGTGGTAATAACCCTGAGCCTAGGGTAGCAGTGGTAGCTGGAGCCCTTGCTCTGGGATCTCAGCAACCACCTCCTTCTCAGCAGAGTAGGTGGTGTAAGGGAACTGGAAATTTCCTTTTTCTATTCCTTAAACTAAGAATTCAACCTTCTCTGTGTACCTTTTAAGTTGAATCAAGTAGGAGGGTACCATAACTCTGTCCTGTTGTTGTATTTGGTTTTCTCACCACCTCAAAGAGCTTTGTCTTTCATTGCTGTGGATGGATTTTCATAGAGGATTTGACTTTTGCTGCTTCTAAGACACCAACTTTACTCTTCCCCATTCCCTCACTTCCTAATTCTTTGCCTTCCCCCACAAAAGAGCTGTTTAAAATTTTTTGTATATGCAAATACTTCTCCCCCTTTTTTTTCTCCTTGATTTAATAACCAAATAATTGCATTACTAGCTCAAAGAGTATGTGCTGTTATAGGCCTTTGGACGTAGACCAAGCTACTCTTTGGAATGGTTGAATCAGTTCACAACTCACACAATGAGGCATTAATGTCTCAACTTTTCCATATCCTCTCCATGTTTTGTCATTTTACTTTTCTATCATAAGAGCAAATCTCATAGGTTGTAAGGTAGTACTTCAGGTTTGTTGTACTTTGAATTTCTCTAAATAATAGTGATTTAGAGTATTTTTGCATGTCTAGAGTTACATGTCTAAAGAGAGCTTTAATTACTTTGCCTGAGAATTCCCTTTTCATATCCTTTGACCATTCCTCAATTGGGAAATGACTTGTATTATATCAGTTTTGTGAAGGGTAATTTGATAGAGATCACATGAGAATTTGAACCTTCTCAAACACCTTGTCTCCAAGCTATGCTTTTACTCTTACAAATCTGAATTAGTGGAACCTGGAAAGAAGACACTTTTCAGAAGAATTGAAAGCAAAGGTCCACCCTATTACCTCATTCCTTCTAATTCTTTTACCTAAGCTGTTTTGTTTGGGAGAGGGGTATTTTAAATTTCATCTTAACTACATGATCTCGCCTGCCTGAAATCTATATAAGGTTCGATATACCCCTTAACCCCAATGGACCATGTTAAAAACCCGTCTTTCAGACATAAGTGCAGTTCTGCTGGACCATAGTCTAACATGGAATGAGACAGTGAACCATATTTTTAGAGCTAAAGAACTGTATTTAGTTATGAATTTGCACAAGGCAGGAATAGAAGAAAAGTAACCAGGTAGATGATGTCTCCAACCAGGTCCCTCTCATAGAAAGCTGGACATGGTGATAAGTGAACAAGATGGGCAAAGGACTCTTGTTATGGGATGGACTCAAGGAAGTCCTTAAGCATCCATGAAACTGCTTCTGAACATTGTGACAGTAGAGTAGAGAAACTGGAATTACGAGGGGAGTGTAAGGAATGTTGGATTTAGAATCAGAAGAAATGGACTCATATCTTGACTCTGTTACTACCTAAGTGAACTTGGGAAAGTTATTTACTCAAATCCTTAGTTTCTTATTCTATCAAATGAGAGAGTTTAACTAGATGAACCACAATGCCCCTTCCAGCTCTAAACCCAAAGAGTTCATTTCCCACTAGAGCCAAGGAAAGAATTGAACCTCTTACCACCTAACTTGACCTAACATAACTACCTTCTCTGCTTGTGGATATAGATCTGGGCTCTCATTCTGAGATGGGAACTGAATGGGAAGAATTAGAAGGGGGTCCATATGCTGCCTAGCCTGACCTTCCTCCATGAGCAGGAATCCCCCAGTCTGCTGCCTCCTCAAAGCTTTTCTCCCTTTTGAGTACTGCCCTTGTAGCATACAAGCTCCCTTAATGGAGCCTTGAGATTGTCTTGGCTCTCTCAGAAGTGACATTACACTTGGAAAAATGTGACCACTCACCGTCTCAAGGAAGAATAAGATCTCCCTGTCTCCTGTCTTCTTAGAACCAGCAGTAAACACAATTAGTACCACAGTGGAGATTTTGTTCATTTCTTGGTCTTGACCCTCTTCTTGGAGGTAACTTGGGTGAGTGAATAGCTGGCTTTCCTTTCCTGCCATCTGGAGAGGGTTTCATCCCAGCCAAAGGTCAACAAGTCCTGGCTGAGTCAAACACTGGAGTAATATTCAGATAGAAAGGCTAAATGTCTTCTCTACCTTTCTGTATTTCTGTACTTTCAATCAATCTCTTTTGTAAATAAAAGCTATTAAAAAGTCATTTCAACTTTGAGTAGTATTACTTTAAATTGGTGCCCACCATATTATTTATACTGTTCACGTGTTTTATTCAAAGTATTAAAATTTAATTCCTACAGTCAGAATTGGAGATGCCAGGTCACATTCTACTCTTTCCCCAGGCATGGGGTCAACTCTTCTTTCATTTCCTCATGCTTGGTCATGGGGGTCAGCTCTTCTTTCATTTCCCCAAGCTTACATCTGAGGAGCAAAGTGGATCTTCTCATAAGACAATATCTCCAGGCCCCATGAATCTCAGGACAGATGTCTCAATCTCTAGGCCAGCCACCATTTCAGTGTTGTGTTCACCTTCCCAGGGAAAATCAAATGGGAAATTGATTCCAGGTCAACTGCCCCTCTGCCCACCAGACTGCCAAACTTCATTAGCTCAGCTACTGAGGCAGACGCCCCAAGGCTAGGGCACAACCATCAGGGACTGGCCTGCCCTTCAGCTCTCCCCTGACAAGGGACTCTAGTTTTCTTCTGCACACATACTGACTCATGAACAAGTTTATCTAGATTTATGATCAGGTATCTAATGACATCAGACAACAACATTCTCACCCTGGTCACCACCTTGACTGAGGCAGCTAGACTTTTTCTGTTCATTCCCAGAGGCATGTACCTCTGGCAAGCTGCATTTGCTGTCCAACCTCACCTTAGACTCTTCTTCTATGTTCAACCACTTGTAAACCTTAATATTTCTGAGACTTATAATTATTGGAAATTTCACTATTGGGAAATTTCATACTTGAAAAATTTCCTATTGATAGTGGAACTCTATTGGAATGTGAACCCCATTGGCATGGGAGGTTCCTCCTCCTCCCTTCTTAAGATTACTTTAGGACAGAAACCTTTTGCTGAACAATGGAAAGGGCTTTGACCTATGCTTAAGCATAGAACAGGGATTTCTTTGAGTCATGATTGTTTTTAGAATTGATACAATGGAGATACTTGGAATGACAGAACCAGGTCTTGGAAATTGCAATCTCCACCCTACTCTGTCCTAACAGGATTTAGGAAGGGCTGCAGCATAGATCAAAATTTAATTATTCCAATCTCTACCCTACTCAGGGTAACAGGATTTAGGAAGGGCTGTAGCAAAAGATCAAGATTTAATTATTTGAGAATATGACCTTCAACAGACATGTGCAAAGCCACAGACCTCTGGGCAGTCCTGGGTTAAACTATAGCCACCATTGGCACAGGGAAAATAATGGACAGTGATTGGTAGATGTGAGAACTGAGGGGAGGGAACTTGGATGGTTTCCTTAAAGATAGAGGGGTCTGAGGACTAAAGGGGAGTGTTTGGAGAGTTTTGGCTCTGAGTTGTTGGAGAGGTGCTCTGAGAAGCTTGCTCTGAAGGAAGCTGGTGGTGGAGGCCTCTGAGACTGTTTCTCCATTTTGGTCACGTGAGTAATAGGGATTGATCTCCTTTCTTTGCCCCAGCTATCTAAGGGCTTGGGCCTTTTGGCCCAGCCTAAACAGAAGGGGTATTTAAGCCCTATTCCCTTCTCTCCCCTTTCTCTCTCCCTCTCTCTCTCTCTATCTCTAATTCCTTTCTTCCTCCTGTTTGTAATTGACGGCTGACTTGAGTTTTCATTTAGGAATTACATAGCTGAATTACTTGGCGACCTTAAATTAATATATATCAGTCTTTTAAAGTGATTTCCTTGTCACATTGTGGCTGACCACACAGGAGTCTAAAGAATTCTCTCAATAAACTTCTGAAATTCCTTGCCTTTTTTCTATACCGTCTCACCACTTAGTCCCTTTTAACAAAAAACTTGGCTTAAAGACACAGCTGCTAGAACACGTGAGTATAAAAAACTTTTTCTCTCTTCTAATTTCTCCTTAAGTTAAATTGGAATCAGCAGTTTTTCTTTTTCTTCCCTTTAATCTTAAGGGACAGCTGGGTAGCTCAGCAGATTGAGAGCCAGGCCTAGAGACAGAAGGTCCTGGGTTCAAATCAGACCTCGGATACTTCCCAGCTGTGTGACTCTGATAGGCAGAAAACAGCTGTTTTAAATCTCAGCAATAGGACCCTAAAGTCCTGGCTGGAAGAGTTGTTTCTAAATTTCCTTTCCCTTAAGGAACAACTTCCTGGATTAGGGAAAAAAAAAACCTGTGGAAAGCTTGTTGCTTTGCCCTGCTCCCCACGTGTTTTGTGAAATTACAATATATATATATATATATATATATATATATATATATATATATATATATATATATATAAATGAATACTACATTCTTTGACAATTATATGGCAGCTGAAGAATTAGGGGCATTGAGGAATGAAGGATACCTCCAAATTTTTATATTAATAGGTACTGTCATTTTTGTACTCCTCAATACTATATTTAGAGATGCTAAAATAAAAATTATTGAGGATAAAATAGAAAAAATTGAGGATAAAATGCAAGCCCAATTAGAAGATCTAAAATGTTTCTTACAGGATCAATGGGCAAACACCCAATCTACCAGAAACAGACCTGTTTCTGAACCTTTGAATGAGGATATTTCCCTCCCTGAAATAGAGATGGAAAACACCTTCCCTATAGCCCAGTTAATAGACTGCTTCTCTCGTGTAGTGCAAATCTTGTCTGAATTTAATCCCCAAAAACCTTCCCCTGCAATCCCAGTTTCTCATGTTCCCTCTCCTACAGAAAACCAAATTCCAACACAAAGGAGATCTTGTCCTCCTAGAGAAACCTGTCCTTGTCAAACTGACCCACAGGTACAAAATTCAACTAGAGGCCTGTTTCCTCTAAGAGAAGTACCTGAAATTGGACGGAATGGGGATGTGGTGACTTTAAGACATAGGATACCGTTTACTCCCCAAGAAATGAATGAATTTACACAAAATATCCCCACATATGAACAAGATCCTTTTCTAGTAACAAAAAAGATGGGAGACATATTTTTTCAGTATAATTCGTCTTACAAAGACATTGAGAACTTACTACAGGCTTTTTTAAGTGAACGTGAAAAAAATAAAATAATTGCTCATGTCAACAAAACCCGGGGGCGTAATGCAGCACATTGGCCATCTCAGGATCCCGAATGGGACTATAACAATCCTGAGGATTATCTACAACTATACCCTTGTAGAGAGGCTATCCTCATGGCAATGAAGGAATGTGCAGACATTACAGATAAGTGGATGGAACTGGAAAAAATTAAGCAAAAGGAAGAAGAAACACCCTCCAGATTTATGGATAGAATTATCGAGTTTGGGGACAGATACTTAGATTGGGACTTAACTAAAGAGAGTAGTTTAAGACAAGTTAGAAGAATCTTTGTAAATACCTCTTGCAATGTAATTAAGAATTATTTTAGAACACAATGCCCAAGATGGTCAGATATGGACCTTGAAGAATTGCGAAAAACAGTTATAAATGTTTTAAAGGGAAACAAGGAAGAGGAGGAAGAAAATAATGATGACATGGAGGAAATGAAGAAAAAAATGAAATATTTAATAGATAGGATGACTAAATTAGAAAGTGTGCATGATAATGAACCAACGACAATTGCCCCTCTCCAGAAATCCAATTATCAATCCATTACTTGCCACTTCTGTGAGAAGGTCCACAAAATGATGGAATGTAGAACCTTTCTTAAGATGATTGGAAGGAATACACAGATTAATAATAGCTTTAGAAATAATAACTATAGAAATGATGATAATGGTTATAGAAACCAGAATTCTAGAAATTATAATAATGACTATGGAAATAACTATAATGAATATAGAAATCAGAACTTTAGAAACCAGAATTATAGAAATAGGAATTGGGAAAATAATGACAATGCTCAAAATGAAGAAAATGATAATGCTCAACAACAATATATGAGAAATGGAGCTCGTCCAAAACATACTCGAGGTGCTAATGACCCTCAGAGAGGTGCCCTTCAGGAGGGTGCCCAAGGAACTTCCTAATATAATGAAGATGATTCTTCTTAGATTGTATTGATTTTGTTGATATTAATTAACCTTTTTCAGTTTTTTTTTCTCCTCTCCAAATAGTAGGAAAGAATGAACAAAGAACTTAAGACTATGATTGGCAAATTATGCACTGAGACCCATTTAAAATGGCCTGAAATTCTCCCTCTGGCCCTATTTTATCTTAGAAGCAGGCCTAGAGGAGACTTACATATTTCACCATTTGAGATGCTTTTTGGACATCCGCCTATACAGGCTAAGCCTTTCTCCCCGGCTTATACATCGCTATTGGGGGAGATATTACTATTGCTTCCTATATACAGGAGTAACAGCACAAACTACGTGAACTTCCTGAATCAAGAGCTGCAGTACAAGCTGGACCATTAGACTTTTCTCTGCATGACCTGAACCCAGGAGATAAAGTTTATATCAAGAATTTCAAGCGATCTGGAGCAACTCAACCTTCATGGGAAGGACCATTCCAAATATTATTAACTACTCCAACATCTATAAAGATTGGAGAAAGGGACTCTTGGATTCACTGCTCACATGTGAAGAAAGCATCTTCTGCTGAGACTGATTGACTGTATCCTATCATATAAATTGTGACTCTATCTTATCATATGAATTGGAGATAATGATCCATAGACAAATGGATGCTGTTTTTTTTCAAGAATATATTGAATTACTGATTTTTTTCTCTTATTTTTATTATTTCTTTTCTATTATTTTTTGATCAGAATATTTGATTTTTTTCTCATTTTTTTACTGAAGGTACACATAATTAATATTAATATTATTTTTCCCTGCAGTAATATAAGTTAATATATATATATATATATATACTCTTGCTATAATGTCAATATATGCCTAAAAGCTTTAAACTATGGGAACCTGCCATTTATTGATAAAATATTATAGGACTGTGATTAATGTTTGTGTCTGATTCCAGGAAAAGGGATAAAAAAAAGGAGCACAGACTAAACCTGAATAGTGCCAATAGAGTCTTTTAAAGTGATTTCCTTGTCACACACTCCACATCCTAGGGTAGCACCTCTTCTCCTGGAATGACCCCATTCTCTGGGGCCCCAACAACATTTTTTACCCACACTGGCTCAGAGCAGAACAAAGGATAGATAGCAGAACAAGGGAGATAGGAGAACAAAGGAAATTAGTTATTTACATCATCCTCAATTGACAAGGAGACCCAGTGGACATCTGCCTCTTCCCCCTCAGGGTCCACACTCACAAGCAGACATCCCTCCCTCATCTCTGCTTCAGGCTTTGATGCTTTCATTTCAACCCTATTCATGAGTATTTGTGCCCTCTCCCCTTCTTTCTGGAGGGTCAGATTTGAGGTGGGGGAGGTGGATTCATTTGTGTCTTGATGGTTGATGAATCCCTGTGTCTTTAACAGGAAACCATGTCCCTCCTTGATAGTTCCCCCTCAGGTTCTCTATTTCCATCCACTCAAGATCCCTGACCTCTGTTGAGCCCTCTAGTTCCCCACATTGGTAATGAGGGTAGCCTTGCGGTCTTTGGGGTTAAAATGACCCTCTCCATTGGGTAAAAATTGCACTTTTTCATTCTTATCAAATACTTTTGATGTGATACAGAATTGGACTGTGCAATGTGTATAATCCTGAAGGTTCTTTAAGGAAGGGATGAAATTGTTAGGGTCAGTGTTGCAGACCACCCAAGGAGCACGCGAAGACAATGCAATTCAAGCAAGGAAAAGCCTTTATTACTAGTACACTATCACTACCATGCTAGGGCACAGCTCAGCAAAGCAGTTCCATCCTCCCAGAGTTGGGACTCTACATATATACCTCACAATATTACTTAACCTGGAGGATTGTTTAAACCCTAGAGCACTTTATGGCTAGTTATTTCTCTGAAATGTTGCAACAGTCCTGAAAAACCCTACCGTCAGCTATCTGCTGAAATGTTTGCAACTGGGCAGCATAGCTGGAGGATGTGTTTATCAAATGGGTTGGAGGTCCTGTGTCCCTTTTCCTTTACTTCATTCCTCACTTTTTTCAGGGACCGCCATGAGGAATCATCCTCATGGGAAAGGCCTCATCGCAGGGGAACCCTCTTCTGTAGCCATGGGTAGATCCAGGGCCCAAAGGTTAAGAGGAAGAGAAGTACTAGTGGGGCCTACAAATGCTGAGATCAAAGTCGTGAGCCTGGGGGATGTCTCAAAAACTTGCAGGTACCACGCCTGAGATTCGGACAGAGCCTGGTTGCAGGAACTTAGGCTCTTCTGAAGTTCTGCCAGGAACTCTCCAATATGGTCTGTGTAGAAGCAACACCCCTCCCGAAGGGCAGCACAGAGAATAGAAGATCTAGCCCTCTCCAGTTAAGACCTTTGAGTCTATGGAGTCTTTAGCTACACAGGAGGTCAAACCTGAGGATGCGCACAACCATTGGGCGCCTTTGGGTGGGAGAAGGTATTTACTGTTGCTAGGAGTCACGAGGATGTAAGGGAGCAAAGGAATTTCCCTGACAATAGTCAGCCCGAGTTTCTTGGAGTACAATGCCCATGTCATCTCCCCCCTCTCCTAATATGTAAGGGAAAAGGGATGGCGGTCTCTGTCTTCTGTAACTTCTTCACAGCTGAGAATGGGCATAGAGTATTCCCTGCCTATGTTAGGAGAGAGAGAGGTATTGACTGTAGGCCACGTCCAGAGCTTCAGGCTGGGATGGTGGCCTTGGTTAGGGTGGCATCTGGCATCGGGGTGACTCCCATGAGTGCTTTTACCCTAGAAGCAACTAGGGAGATGACAGGGTTACAAATACAAAGTCCACAGTCCCCACAGAGGTGTAGACAAAAATGGAGTGGTTGCTAATCTCCTTAAGGCCTCAGGTCTTGAATATACCTCAGAGGCACTGAGACCTTGGGCTAGAGGCCTGGGGTTCTCTCCACCTTGGGGGTGCTACATAGAGACCCAACAGTTAGAGGGACCCACTTTGGCTGCTGCTTCTCCAAGCTGAATCAGAGAATTATATGTCCAGCTGGCTGGGCATGCATGATTTAAAACATAGAAGAAGACCCAAAATTTAAGGAAAGAAATAGTTATGGCCACGAAGTTAAAGGCTAAAGTAAAAGGGGTTAAGATTGCAGAGAGGGAAAGGCTGTGGGCACAGGGTCTTAGGGACATGTCCTCAGTGAGTGCCTGGGTCCTAGGTAGATGGGAATCTGGGCAAACACTAGAACACCAGAGAGAAACAGAGATTACACATTTGTCTTTGCGGATCTTAGCCAACAGACTTTTTCAGAAATCATCTTCTGACAGGAATAGATCCCTTTAGGAAATGGGATTCCTGAGTTGTTTGCAGAGCTTGTATGTGATGTCTTTGTTAAAAGAATATCCTTTTGCAAAACACTCGTTAACTATAACCTCTATAAACACTTGAGTAACAACACTTTACAGATGTATTCCTTTACCTCAGATTCCGGGGGAAATTCAAGAAAGCTTTGAGCTATATTTCCAAACTCAAGATCCAAACTTCAACTGTGGTAAAATTAAGACTGCAAATACAAGTCATCTGTGAATAAACTTCACCTACTTCTCAAAGTATGTTCCCTAACAATTTGAGAATGTTCAATTATTAACCTAATAGGTTGTTTGGGGAAATGGAAACTTTAATTTTCCAATTTGTATTATGTGCTGATTATGGGAATGTCACAAAGGTAGAAGGCCCAAAAAGGGAAAATATCTTCTCATGTCACAAAGGACACAGTGAGTGACTTCATGTACCAAGCAAGGCTGTCACTGCCATTATTGTTTCACTCAATTGGCAGTCTAGATGGTCAGGAAAGTCCAGTCCAAGGTGAGCTTTGGGCTGCCTTCTCTAACCATCCTAGGACTGTCTTTCTCCTTAGAGCACTTGCCATTGGATCCCAGGAGCCTTCTTCTGTTCTCCTGAAAGGACAAGTCTGACCCCATTACAGCTTCATAGAATTGCTGCTTATCCGCAGTCCAGAAACAAATTTCCATACCTTCAAACAAGCTTTTCTGACCATTTGCCCTCTCTAAGGATTCCCTGAAGCCTATGAGTCTACATAGCAATTATTCTTGTATATTTTGGCAATGATCAATTTATCACAATTTAGTCACAAAACCTGAACAGGAATGTTGAACTCATGAGCTCTACAGTAAACACAAGTCAGGGCCAGATCCAATCCTGACCTTAGGCCATCTGAAGAAATTAAGACAAGATCAGTCAGGAATTTCTCTAAGGAAGCTTTATGGACTTTAGATCAAAGTCCCTTCCTTCCAAATTCAAATCCAACACACTATCCCACCTTCTCTGACTAACTCATATCAAACAAACATTGGTGGTATTACTTCAATTTCTAATCAGTACCCCAAACGAATTCTGATTTAAAGGATTACATCATGGAAACACTGTCTGTAGCATAGTGCTCATCCATTATAAACTTCAGTTCATAGTACAAATTGGTAAACTGAGGTAACCACTGAGTATTGAACAAAATCTGTGGCACAGGTTTACAATGAGCTTTTGTTTACATCCAAACAATACTTAAAATACATATTTTAGCAGCAACTCCCATAACAATTGTAAAATTCTGAGCAAGCATTTTCACATATATGTCATTTTCAACATCCTATCCACTCTTTGGCTACTATGTGCCACAAATGTCTTTATACAGATCAAAAATGTAATCAAGATGTCAGCCAATAAATCCCCAAAACTTGTGTGAGGTAACACCAATTACATATCACCCAACTCATTTTATCACTCTGGACATGGAATGTTTGCATTAACATCCCACAGCTTCAAGCAAGCATCTTGGTCAGACAGGGCTGACAACATTCACTTGCTGGAGCACCTGAAAACCTCCAAAATGTACAATTAAAATGTACTCATCTTCAAGTTCTATCACACAGTGATTGTCAACCTTTTGACGTCCCTATTTCAGGCCCTGAGTATCAGTGTGGAACTATTATAAGAACCTCTTTCTCTTTCCTGTGAGCAAGGAAGGGGTTAATAGCTTCTGAGCAATTGATCCTAAGGCTGTTTGGCTTGATTTAGATTTTATTACTTAGCTACCTTGTCCCATCCTTCTTTGCCAGTGAGCTCACTATAATTTAAAAGTTTGAATGCATTGAACCCCTTTTCATAATGATTCACTCTCAATAGATTTCAGTTTGAACCCCACAACTTCCAAATAACTCTGATTATGTCCTTTAGCGATGTTTCAGTGTAACCAGACTGAAGTGCGAAGCATTTTCCTGTACTTCTCTCAAACCTGTCCAAAGTAGAATAGAACCTTCAATTTAGTTTTCTTTTAACTCAAAATGTTGCTGCATTCCTAATTAAATTCCATCAATATTATTCCAATTATATCTATTTCATACCAGAATTCATAGTATCAGTTAGTATCTCTATTCATTACTCTTATTGAAGTGGAGCACTTCATAAAATGAATCCAGACACCCCCAAAATTCAATTATGAACTTATATAGATAGGTTATGAGACATAAAGTTATTTCCTTTCACATACAGGTTCTTATTTGGCAGGCAAGCAAACCTTATCACAGACGTAGTTATGCTTAGAGGTCAGTGAGGAGTGGACAATCCTTAGGTTTGTCCTCAGGGGTTGGTTACTTTCACATGTACTTAATCACTTCTCCTCTAGTTAGCTGCATGTTACCTGGCATTCCAGCCTGACCTCTTTGATATTCCTGAAATTCCTTTTGTTTCCCGACCCTCCTAATTCTTATCCTTTGGCTAATTATAGTCCATTCCCTGGCCTGCCTAACCTGCTTGACCTCCTGGGGGTGGGGGGGAAGGGGAATGGGTTTGTTTCCTGAGAAGAATGTAGGAAGGGATAGATCTACTTTTTCTCCTTCAATTTAATTGTCTTCTCTTATTGGGAGACTACTTCATTATTTCTTCTGGCTTCTCTTCTGTACCATTATTGTAAGTAGAGGAAAGGCACTAGACTGTATTTAATCCTCATGACAAGCCCTCTCAATTTCAGGGCTGCTTAAATTTGTCTTGTTAAGGACATACAGTTTGCATATCATAAGCCCTTAACCTTTTTTAGGTGGAACAAATATAGTACAAATGCACACATAATTTTTGCTGAGTACATGTTCATCTCTAGATCACAAATTCCTTTCTATGCATTTTAAAATAATTCCTATGACCGTAGTCAAATAAAATACTGTTTAGCTCAGTATTAGTATTATGAAATCCTAAGCACAGATTACCCACTTTGAAAACTTCTTGTGTTACATGATTTCTAGTTCTTACAGCACAAGCATTAAAATAAAACTGATCTGAAAGATCCCCAATTTTAAATCCTAGAATAAGTTCTTCTCAACAACATAACAGTTTCTTCTGGATGACTTTTACATCTATAAAGTAGCCATACGATTTCTGTCCTCATAGAATAAAACATTTCTTCTCTGTGTCAGGCAATCACATTTGGACAATCCTCAAAAATTCACTGAAACCATTATGCATTGCAATATCTAACAAAACAACCCTCTAACCATGAGTTTTTTGTGCTCAATAAAAAATCTGGCTAACATTTCACATGTACTGACAAACACCACAATACACTATATTTGCACCATATCAAAATCATTAGCAATCCTCCCAAGTTGAGAATTGATTTTAAATGCAAATTGCTAACTGTGGAGTAAAAAATCTCCCTTTTCTGCTCAGAATTTCTCTCTTTCCCACCTTTAGGGGACCATCCAAGGGAAGAAAGAGGGAAATGTAACTGAACAGGTATTTGCTTTTGTCCTCTGCTAAGGAATTTTGACAGTGGAAAGCTCAAGAATGCAACTCCACCCTTCTTTTCACATAGAGAAGAGACAGTGAAAAAGACAAAGAAAAACAGTAACATACAAAGGTGTGACAAGCATGCTTTGAGAGGAAAAAATAGGCGTTTTTAGGATCCATTCTTAAGAAAAAAATATTTGCAGGGAGAAAAATTCATTAAAACAGTTTCAGCATACTTGGGGAAGCTGTGATGAGCTAAGCCATCTGATTGGCTGATCTGACTTTCTTGTTTCCTCTCTCTCTCTGAACTGATCTTATAAAAAAAAAAAACTGACTCTTTTTGACTGAGATTTCTTAACAAAATGCTCTTGGAGTATCTGGCCAGTTGAGTTGGAAGTGAGCTGTTTCCTGAGTCTGGCTGATTTTCTCAAGGAAGGAACTTTTAAATCCCCTCCTATTCAGATTCTCTCTCCTGCTTAGGAGCTTGCTGCCAGAGCAAGCACAGCCCCTCCCCCATAACCTAGCCCATTGAGATGCAGGTGTGGGAAGTGGAGGAACAGCCACTACATTCCCCACCTTACCTTCATTCCCAATTTATGGGCAAGGGTTTTGAAGTCCAGATAATGGCTCAGAACCAAGTCCAGGGGGACTGACTGTCCCTGGCCCATGACTGGGATGGAGGAAAGGATCAAGGGTAAAAAAAGAAGAGGAAGAGAACAAGACAGAGAAGGTTAAGCAGAGTGCCAAAAAGAGGATTTTTCTGTGGCTCAGTAACAAAGAGAACAAGACAGAAAATAGACAAACAGACAATGAAGAATTCTCTTTCAACTCCCTCCTTTTACTTGTCCTGTGCCTGCAGTGCACAGTGCCCATTCACTTAATCTGTGCCCTAGTGGGTCCACTAAGGGATTTACTTTGTTGGGGACTCAAACCCCAGTCTCAGGGACTTGCACCCTGGACCACCAGAGACTTGAATGCTGATGCCCCCGACACAATGTCAGGGCAGAGGGACTCAAACTCCCTTATGTTCAGGATGAGATTTCAAGACACCAGACAATTCTCCCCATCCATCTCACCGCAATCACTTCCCACCTTTCCCTATGTGGTTCCTGGCGGAAAAACAGGAAATTCATATACTTGGTGGTACACACTCAGAAACAAGAGGATTAGGATTTTTTCCCTGGGGGCTTGGCATAGGACAACCCCTACAATCCGGGGGTACGGGATCTCTTGTCCACTAAGCCTTATGTCCAACCAGAGTCCAAATCTCCCTATACACATTCATACAACCATTCACACTTCCCCAGACTCACCTCTTGAGAATTTTCACAGGGCCTGGAAAAAGAGCTTCCCTTGTCACGGTGGTCCTCAGGGGGTCAAAGGGATGATCCCCCAAATGTTAGGGTCCAAGTTGCAGACCACCCAAGGAACACACAAAGACAATGCAATTCAAGCAAGGAAAAGCCTTTATTACTAGCACACTATCACTAGCATGCTAGGGGAAAGCTCAGCAAAGCAGTTCTGTCCTCCCAGAGTTGGGACCCTACATATATACCTCACAATATTACTTAGTCTGGATGATTGTTTAAATCCTAGAGCACTTTATGGCTAGTATTTCTCTGAAATGTTGCAACAGTCCTGAAACACCCTACGGTCAGCTATCTGCTGAAATGTTTGCAATTTATCAGATGGGTTGGAGGTCCTGTGCACTTTTTCCTTTACTTCAAAATAACCAAAGACACAGAGATTATGCATGAACCTATGGGAGATCTTAGGTCTTTTTATGATGCTTCATATCTGAGGGGACTCCTTGCCTGGCATACAGCAAATAATCAGAAAATATATACTGATGGATAGATTGAGCAATTCCCTTTTTTGCGAGCATCAATGAGAAGTTGGGTGCTGGCACCCCCATTACCGGCTCAACCTTACAGGAACATACCAAGTTAACAGCCAGCCAGCCCTAGTGCCCACCACTACTGTCAGTGTTTCACGTTAGGAAAAGTCTCTCCTGTCCCCCCTGTACTGGCTAAATCTTCAGGAATGCTTGTTTTATCTTTCTTCCTTTTTGGAAGGTCTCGATTTCATGGATAATTCTTGGGCCCTAGAATCTTTTATTCCTCACAAAATTTAATTCTATCTTCCTCGATTTCTCTATTTAAAACCTTTTCCAATTTCTATTCCTTTGGGATTGTGAATTCCGACACTTCCTTTGGAAGAATTAGGGGAAGCAATATTTTGCCTATTGGTTTTCTTTTTTAAATTTTATTCAATAGTTTAAAAAACTCAATAAAACAAACATATCTATACACAATGAACAAGATTGTACATAAATGAAGTTACAAATCTCTGCTATGTTTAACTTACTTTTCTTCACATATAAATAATAAATTCTGAACACAAGTATCCTTCCTCCTCCCCACCCTATCTGCATCAAAGAAAGTATTATATGGGAGACCAGTATGTTTATACAATTTAAATCTTTAATGTTTTTACCTTTCAGTTTACATGCTGGAGGTAACATTCACAATTTATTCTTCTAGTATTAATTCTGTCATTGTGTATAGTGTTCTCTTGGTTCTACTCATTTCACTATTCATTAGCCTGTGTAGTTCTTTCCCAGTTCCTTAAAAATTTCCCGGTTCATCACTACTTACAGCATAGTACTGTTCAACCACTATCATGTACCACAATTGGTATAGCCAATTCCCAATTAATGGGCATCCCTTCAGTTGCCAATTCTTTGACCCCACAAAGTGAGTTACTTTAAATCTTTTAGAACATATGAGTTCTTTTCCCTTTCCTCTGATCATCTTGGAAAACAGACACAGTTATGGGATTCCTGAGTCTATACAATTTTATGACTATATGCGTAGGTCTGAATAACTCTTCACAATGGATGGATTGGCTGGTTTACGGTTCCACCAACAATGTATTTGTTCTTTTTTTCCACATCCCCTCCAATAATTGCCCTTTGGTCAGTTTAGCCAATCTGATGTGTATGAAAGAATATCTCAGAAGTTGGCATTTCTCTAATCACTAGTGACTTGGAGCACTTTTTTTCCTATAACTATATATGGCTTTGATTTCTCCATCTAAAACTTGTCTATTTATAACTTTGGGCCATTTATCAATTTGGGGATGGCTGTTTTTCTTACAAACACAGCAAAGATCTCTATATGTTTGACATTTGAGTGTATAAAAATGTCTTCCCAATTTTCTGCTTTCCTTCTAATCTTGACAGAATTTATTTTATTTCTACCAAATCTTTTCAAATTAATGCACTCAAAATTACCCCCATTTCACATTTCACAATGCTCTCTGCTCAGTCTACCAATTCCCACTATGAATTGTGCTACAGGGATACAATGTCCAGAGGCACCCCCAAACAATCATTTCTTTTCTTTAAGGACCATCCCATCCCCAGAACTACTGAAGCTTCTTCAAGAGAGTCTATGGACACTAACTTTCTCCCACATCATTCCACATCAGTTGAGTCTAAAGGTATGCTAGACTCTGATCCTTCCTCAGACATCAGCCCAAAAGGGATCTCTTTTCTCTTTCCCCCCATGGGCACCCCTAGTGAAGCCACAACTTCAGGGTGGGAACCTAACACTACCAGATATCCTGAAACTAGTCCATTCAACTGCTTCCACAAAAAGATCTCTTCTTCAGGGAAAGGCATTAGCTGAACATTTACTATTTTCATCTGACTCAGTCTCTATGAGCAATGTTCCCATTTCAAAGGCATCACATGCAGTTGATTCTGACATCACAATGAAGGCCCCTATAAAAAAATTTACTCAGCTCAGTTGGGCTACCTTGGACTAAGGTCCCCATCAACCCTTACCTTTTTCATTTTCTCCCCTGAACAATGGGTGCAATGTGCACCCATATGCATAGGAAAAAGAAAAAAGCAGGTAAAGTCTTTGGTTCAGTTCATGGTCCTTCATGAACTCTTTTTCTTCTCTGGAAGATCAGGGTCATGTTTGAGTTGGGTTGATTTAACATGAAGAATTTCCATTCTCTGATAGAGCCTCCCCTGGAGAATTTTGGATTCTAATGGTCACTTTAGTTTCTCCTACTCTTCTTCAATGTCATCTTGTCTTCATTGGGCCTCAAATGATCCTTCCTTTCCTCACTTTGGTCAAAGCCTTTACATAGGAGTTAAAATTGGGCTGTGGTAAGTGCCTTGGGGCAGTTAAGAAAAGGGATAGATTGATCAAAGATACTCAGATTTTTTGTATGCACTTCTTTAGAACATCCTTATCTGAATGGGCTCTGCCTGGTATACAGTAATTCTCAATAAGTATGTGCTGAATAAGGGATTGACTGAAATCTCTTTTTTAAAAGTATCAGCAACAGCCTAGGTCTCAACACTGCCACTGGCAGACCTAACCTTACAGGAAGATATCATATCTCCAGCCAGTGAGTCCCTGGTGCCCATTACCAGTGCTAGTACTTCAGGTTTGTAAGAGTCAATCTCTGCTGACTCTGCTGGACAAATGTACATGGGACCCAGTTTCTGTTTCCTCTTTCTGAGAGTTCTCCATCTCATGGATATTAAAGTGCTATTCTTGGTTCTTGGTGATTTGCATTTGAATTTCCATTTCTGGGAACATTTTTGTTCTTTCTTCCTCAGTTTCTCTCTTTGGAGCTTTCTCCTAAGTATCTATTTTTCTTGATTGAAAGTAGATGGCCCTTTTTATCCTTTGGAAGATGTAGGAGAAGCAAGAGTTTGCCCGCTGCTTGTCTAGGAAGCTATTTGAGGAGAGTGAACATTTGTCAGTAGATGACATGTACTAGTCTGCCAAAGGGAGTCATTCAAAGGAAGAGGATTTGAGGAAGTGGTCTTTGCAGCCCAGGAGGGAGTAAGAGCACATTGCAGACAGGTCTTGTTCCCACCACCTCCAGTGGATTCACAAGGAAGCATCAACTCCTGCTGGGGATCTTGTTAGTCCATGGGAATCACTCCTGACTCTCTCCTTTCACAATCTGTATTGGTGGACCTGACTTCAGGGGTTTTACGATATTCTGTCATGGTCACTCCAGTTCCCTTTCAGACTGTCTGGAAGGGAGTCATTTGGCACTCAAAATAACTTCTTCCCCTCCTTACTTTTTTTGTCTTATCTTTTCTCCTTCTCCACTCCTCCCTTCCTATTGGCTCAAATTGACTGTCATTATTTTGGGCAATTGATTTAAGTGATTCCATGGACTTTGAGAAAGAGGGACCTGTGGGGCCAATATAGGGAAGTAAAGGAGAGAGAGAGAAGACACAGGCAGTATATTTTGAATTTTGAATCTTTCTAAACAATTTTTGTACTTTGCCTTCCTCATGACGGTACTCAAGTCAATAAATGTTAATAAGTGTTATTTGATTGACTTTCTGACTGACTTCCTTTTCCCACAGAGTTAAACAGAAGACTAGCTTCTGGAAGAAAAAAATTTGACACATCTTTGCCTGATGGTACCATTTCCCCATCAGATGACTCCTCGGTGTCCACAATGACTGCCAACAATACTTCAGGTCAGTAGAAGCCTCCTTTTTGCTTTCTCTGTTTGACAGAAATTCTTTCCTCCCAGGTCATCCTTCCTCTTTTAAGGGCTTTCCATTTCACCATTATTTGTACTGCTTTTCCTTCATCTCATATTAATTACGTGGTTGATACAGTTGAATGAAGATAGTAGGAGGAAAAATTTGTGGTCTGAAGTCTCTTTATTTTTCAAAATGTTAGAATGAAATAGATAGAAGAAGAAGGTTGTTAAAAGTTTTAATCACAGGGACCAGAGTTCACTGGAAGAAGATTACAAACAGTTTGTTTTTCTCAGAAGCCTTCTTCAGTATATGCTCTGTATAGGCTTTGTAGTAAGACTCTTAATATTTGAATTAAACATCGAAGCTCATCTATCACTAAGGGTTTTTTGATCATCAGAATAGATGATTACTTATCCAACTGGTGTGTTGTATCTACCTGCTATTCCTTGAGTATCCATTTCTTTTCCATTACATCAATATTGAATATCTTTTCTATATTTTCCCCTAGGATAATAACTTGAGTTTTCAACCAAAATACCACCTGTTTATTGGCATCAGTTTGAGCACAAACAAATTTACTTATGATAGGCAATGTATTCAATTCAGCCTCAAACTCTTATTAGAGCTGCATGACCGTGATCAAATCAGTGGCCCTTAATTGCTGCCTGCCTCAGTTTCCTCATCTATAATATGGTGAATTTAAGATGAAATAATCAAATAATAGTAGTCTTTAAAAGCACAGTGGTTGTCATACAGTGTTATTGAAACATTATTATTAGCTCTATATTATTTATATATATATATAATTTTTATATATATTATATTACTATATAATATAATTATAATATATATTTCCTCTGTAATGCCCTTCAGGAGATAATACATTGCAGAACATCAGAGGGTTAGAAAATATATAAGTCTGGAGGGGAACATCAAGTTTATTTAGTACAAAGACCCCATTTTACAGATGAGGTTTGCCCAAAGTCACAGCAGGAGTAAGTATCCAAGTTAGGAATTGAACCCAGGTATACAGTACCTTCTATTTCTTGAGCTCCTTCCATTTTACCATGTTGTCTCCTGGGTGAAATCTCTCCCCTGGCTTTTTCCTCTCTGGGTGCCTATTTTGGGCTACTTTGGAGCTTGGATTTCCAAGTTATGTCTCTTAAATCAGTCTTGTCTCCCTCAGATCACTATATAGGAGGGTGGCCTGCCTAAGTGGTCTGTGTGGCTCCACTGCTTGTTGGTGAAAACGGAATAGTCCTATTGGTCCTGGGATATCCAAATCTGAGATATAGTTTTGTAATTGGATTTTCCCTGGAGTCAGAGTAAATATTAATAACAGAATGCATACAATCTTAGGCTGTGAAGTGAGTACCATGCATTTGCTACCTTGCACACTATGAGTTAATCATGACAGATCCCTGGACCCCTCCCTCATTCCTTCCTGCAGACAAAGTAGCTGATGTGGTGTGCACCACACAAATGCTAAACCCAAGAGCAGCAGAAGGTCCTGTAGCAACTGACAAACAGCTTTCTAGCACTCAGCCACCCTCAGTTCTAATCTGGCCTCAGATGTCTCCTGACTGTGTGACCCTGTACAATGCATTTAACCCTCATCGCCAAGTCCTTACCACTATTTTGTACATATAGTATGTATTATTTCAAGGCAGAAGAATGTAAGGGTTAAAAACATGCCCTTAACTATACAGGTTAGTAGATGCTGTGAGAAGGAAATCACTTTAAAAGACTGATATATATTAATTTAAGGTCACCAAGGAATTCAGCTATGTAATTCCTAAATGAAAACTCAAGTCAGCAGTCAACCTTTTATGGAGTTTAATTACAAACAGGAGGAAGAAAGGTATTAGAGATAGAGAGAGAGAGGGAGAGAGAAAGGGGAGTGAAGGGAATAGGGCTTAAATACCCCTTCTGTTTAGGCTGGGCCAAAAGGCCCAAGCCCTTAGATAGCTGAGGCAAAGAAAAGACATCAGTCCCTATCACTCACGTGACCAAAATGGAGAAACAGTCTCAGGGGCCTCCACCTCCAGCTTCCTTCAGAGAAAGCTTCTCCGAGCACAACCTCTCCAACCAACCACCCCTAGTCCTCAGACCCTGCTATCTTTAAGGAAACCATCCAAGTTCCCTCCCCTCAGTTCTCACATTTACCAATCACTGTCCATGTCTTCCCTGTGCCAATGGTGGCTCTACCTTAACCCAGGACCACCCAGAGGTCTGTGGCTTTGCACATGTCTGTTGAAGGTCATATTCTCAAATAATTAAATCTTGATCCTTTGCTGCAACCCTTCCTAAATCCTGTTGCCCTGAGTAGGGTGGAGATTGGAATAATTAAATTTTGATCTATGCTGCAGCCCTTTCCATTGTTTAGCAAAAGGTTCCTGTCCTAAAGTAATCTTAAGAAGGGAGGAGGAGGAACCTCCCTTGCCAATGGGGTTCACATTCCAATAGAGTTCCCACTATCAGTATGAAATTTTCCAAGTATGAAATTTCCCAATGGTGAAATTTCCAACATTTATAAGTCTAAGAAATTTTAAAGTTTACAATGCCTCCTCTTTGCTTCCTCTCCTGGAGAGTGATTCCTTCCTACTCTTTGCAGAAAACCCAGTGAAATCACCTCCAGAGACTGCAGTGAAGATACCTTTGTGAAGGGCACTTGGCTTCAAGCCTTTGTGGCAATAATGCTCTTTTGATCTCTCTTCCCAGGCATATTATATAGGGCCTCCTCTTTCCCCTGTGAGAAATATTTTCGGTTTGACCAACCAATGTAGGCCAGGATAAGAGCCCTTAATTAAGCCTGACCATCTATTGCATTCCCTGTTCTCATCTGTGCCTTCTTTAGACTTCATTTGGGATGAAACAAGGATATTGGTAAAAATAAAACATGGATCCCTTCAGAAACTTTTCTATGATTGGTAAATTTCTAATCAGAATTGGAGGCAGGTAGCCACCTGCCAAAGATAATGGCCTGTTTTTCTATGGGACCTAGCAAGCCACCATCAGGAGTTTTGGGTAGAGTCTGTCCCAGCCTAGACAAATGGACTTCTAGCCCCTGAGTCTACTGTCCATGTTGCATTAGAGAACTCCTCTATCCCTCCTCTGCCGAGGGTTTACCATTCCTGAGGTTTCATTTTCTGCTTTGTGGCAGTAATTCACTGGTTCATCTTTAGAATCTCAGAGGAACAGGCTTCTTGAGAATTGGTTTGGCCATAGCTTTCAAGTCCCCAAGGATTATGGAATGAAAAGCAGGTTATACTTGAGAAAGAGACTGGACTAAGTCCCACCCATAACTGCAGAATCCCCACTCCAGAGTAGCCAACAAGCATCCCCAGTGCAGCATTTCTAACTTTTTCAGTAAGATTTTACATAGAGGAGAACCCACTACTTTCTGGGGCAGCCTCTCATTTTGGGGCAGTGCTCAGTGGTAGAAAGTGATTTCCTGACACTCAACCTTAATTTCTCTTTGTTCTTTTGCATCTATTGCTTTTGTTCTTCCCCTGGGTAACAAACCAAAATAGTGTTTCCAAGAAAACACTTCCAAAGGAAAACCATTCAAATACTTAGAAAACAACCATCATGTTCCCTTTGAGCCATTACTTCTCTGAGTTAAAGTTCCACAGTTACTTCAACAGATACTTAGTGGATATGGTGTTGAGATGTTTTTTCATTCTGGTTACCCTCATAGGATCAGTTATCTAGAACTTGAAGGGGCCTTGGATTTATCTTGTGCTAATGTCTTATTTCAATGTAAAGGAAACTGAGTCTGAGGTTGGACCTTGGTAAACCACTCCAGAGAAGCAGGATGCCCAGACAGTAACAGAGTCAGGCTTATCTCAACATCTGCTGGTGGAGAAACAAGCTCATATCTGTCTACAGAAGGACCAAGTGATGGTAGAAACAGTGTTCAGCCTTTTTTTCAGAGAACACAGATGCTCCTGGAATCACTCAGAATGCATGTATTCCACAGCCCCACAGTCAGACAGGGGCTCCACTTCTTTGCCTAGCCTAAACAAAGGAACCAAGTAGTCCAGGACTGTCCCTTCACCCTTTGTTAGGAGTATGATGAACACTGCCATGATTGGAGCTCAGATTAGCCCAATTGTACCTTTTTCAAAGGAACCCACTGAGTCCCCACTTCCTAAGAGGGGTCCTCCCTCTGTTGCACCAGTGACTGAATTCAGAACCAGGGACAATGGACAGCTCAGTGGTGTTTCCTCCTTCTCCCCCAGTTCCCCAGAATGGGAGGCCATAGAGTTGGTAGTTTAACTGTTTCATAGCTCAGTACACTCACATCTGGACAGTCTCCCTCAGAGGAGCTTGACTGGCTGTCTTCATGGCAAGTCCTGTGAAAGGGTCCAACCCAGAGCCAGATATTTATACTGCTTTCATCCAAATCTCAATTACTACAAGAACTAGGATCATAGAGTGTGTCTCAAACTTGACATCAACCAGTGAAATACCAGCTATGTCCACCAGCAGCAGCTCCCCAGCTTTTTCTGAAGGAAGAATGGGCACTCTATGGCCCTAAGGCTCAGAAGTCACAAGTCTCTCACAACTTCAGCCCGACTTGGCACATGACACTCTTTTCCCTCCAACTCCTATTCCAGTTATTCCTGTAGCCTCTTCCAGTTATACCCATGGCAAAAGAACAGGAGATCTGCTGAAACCACTACTAGTAACAAACAGACAACTCTGTCTCTTAGCAGCAAAGTCAGACATAATCCTTTCTTCTATGAGCACTGTCACTCGAGCTCCAAGCACTGAGTCAGAAAGCAGCACAAGTCACCCCTTGACCAATTCTTTTTCTGAAGACCCCAAGGTGTCCTTAACCACTGTTTCTGCAGAAAAATCCCGATTAGTCACCTCTATTAAATAGCATCCCTTGACAATCACAGCCCAATGGCGGCCAACATACAGAATCAGAGAAAATCTCTCTAATCCCCTTACCCACAGGGATCACAGCCAGAACTTTTACTGTCAAGGTGACAAACAGTACCTATCCTCAGCAATTTCATTGCTCAGCTCAACACCTGAAGTGAATTCAGTTCTGCCTCCTAGTACAATTCCAGGGGATATCCCAAAGAGTTTAAGGTCATGACTCTGGAGAGACAGGTGGACTACTGTAAAGATTAAAATTTTGGGGAGACTGAAGCAAGATAGAAATTAGTTTATCTCTGCAAGGAATATTATATTTTTATGAGGTTTATTGAAGAATAAAATATAAAGAAAACACAAGTAAGAAAAGCACGTGTCTAGGCCCAGAGAGCCTATACACGACCACTCACATCTTGCCTGCTAGGTGGAGAGCCGCATGTGCTCTGAAAAGGAAGTAAAAAAGAAGGCTGAGCCTATTCACAACCAAGTTTAAATACCAGTGAGATTCGAGGGCATTCTGGGGAAGTGGAGCAAGGATTTCTGGGGATTGAAGTCCTGGATTCAAGTCTATTTTTACATTATGCTAAACACAGTGACCACTGCCAATGCTGATTCAGGTTCAAATCCAGCTGCTGGGAACCAGGGTGGAGCTATCTATAACTCAAATTCCATTAGTCACCAAAATTCACAGGGGAGGGACATAGAATCCCTATTATTTTTTCATCCTATACTTTAGTCCAGTGGAACTAATTCAATATCAGCTTCCAATTTGATGCCAGGACTAGGGGACAGCCAATATTCTATGGGTAACATAGGCACAGAGGCCAGCCATTAACTGTGCAATCTCATATCCTCGTATTTATGCAGCACAAACATATGAGTGTGCTGTGGACATTGTCACCCTCAATGGAAAGTAGTCTTTGAGGCCAAGGGTTGTGTCATTTTCCTCTTTGCATCTATAGATTTAAGCACTGAATATTTGTGGATTTGTTTGATAAGGAGACACTGGGGTCTCAGGAAAACAGGCCAAGGAAACAGAGGTTGGACCTCAGACATGTGTCCCATGAAGTGATCTCTTTTAAAACCTGACACCTAGCTTTCTAAGCTCTTGGACTTGGATTTAATCATCTAGGAGGTCTCTTGCAGCTCTAATAATAATAACTAACATCTATATAATGCTTACTTTGAACCAGTCCCTATGCCAAGTGCTTGGCAAACATCTCATTCAATCCTCACACGAACCTTTGAAGGTAGGTGCTCTTATAACCCCTATTTTTAGGATGAAGAACTTGAAGCAGTCAGGGTCAAGTGATTTGCCCAGAGTACCAGAACTAGTAATGTCTGAGGCTAATTTTGAACTCAGGTCTTTCTGACTCTAAGTCCAGTTCTCTGTCCACTGCACTATTTAACTATTGGATCATAGGTAGATTTATTTTCTTCTGTTTCTCTCCTAACCATAGTCTCTCCTCTCATGGCTGTTTTCTCTCCCTACAGGTTATAAACATCAAATGAGCTTCCCTTGCTTCACAAACAGTGAGTATTCTTATCCTGGCACTGAACAGAGGATACAGTTTGTGCATCCTGACCGTGTTCCAATAGCATCTTAGGAAAGAGAAGCTGGGATAGGAGGGCCAAAGAGAGAGAAAGACATAGAAAATCCTGGTTCCTTTCTCATATTTCAATCCCCACATGTCACCCTGTGACCATGTGAAACAGACATAGTTTCCCTTGTATTTTATAGCCCCTCCCTATGATCATACATGCTTATCTGGTCCATAGTTTTCATTCATGATCTTTCTTCCTCAGTGCCTCAGAGAAAAACCATCACTTTAGCATTCTCTCTGACTTCATCCTCAGTTCCTCTCACTGCAGGTAGCATTCATTTGAATTTTTGATGAATGCTGGTAAATTTTGCTGCATTTTTTATGAAGTTGAAAGCTAGCTACTGGTCCTAGACTCATAAGATGACAGACTTACATCTATAAGTGAACTTCCAGGCTATCTCGTTCAATCTATTCATGATAAAATTAAATAAAAAATTTACAATGGAAAAAAAGCTATCTTTTCTACCTCCCCTTAAACTATTACTGTAAGAAATACTTATAATCTAATAAAACAAATTATTTCATTAGCCATTTCAAAAACATATATCCTATTCTGCCCCCTGAATCCAACACCAATCTGTTCAAAAGTATGCTTCATCAATGATTCTCTGGTATTCTGATTAGTCATGGTAGTGATCAGAATACTTAAATCTTTTAAAGTTATTTATTTTTATGATGTTGTTATTGTATACATTGTTCTTCTGGTGCTACTCACAAGTCTCCTCAGGTTTTTCTGAAAATATCTCAAAATTTATTTTTAAGAAAGCCATGATTTTCTGTCTGAAAACTGGTAGTAAGTATCCATTCCAAGGCAGAAAGAATGTTACAAGCTAGGCAACTGGGGTCAAGTGACTTACCCAGAGTCACACAGCCCAGAAGAATTTCAGGCCACACTTGAACCCAGGACCTCATAACTCTAGAGGTGTCTCTCAGTCCATGGAGTTCTTTGCTCCTCTTCCATAATTTCTTATAGCAAAATAATATTTCATCACACTCATGAACATCAGAACTTGTTCAGTCATTCCCCAACTGATGAGAATATCTCCTCAACTTCTATTCTTTAGTATCCATCCATTCCAATCTTTGCCACATTAAAAATGTTTGGAATATATTCCTTAGGATATCTGGTTCTTTTTCTTTGAACTCTTTGGGATATAGATCTAGTAATGATACTTTTTCAGTCAAAGGGCATACGCATAGTTTCCTGGCATATTTCTAGTTTACTTTCTTAAAATTTGAGTCCAATGTGCAGCACTGCTCTAACAATAGTATATTAGTAGACCATTTTCTCTATTACCCATATTGGTCCTTTTCCTTTTTTCCAGCATTTCTAATCTTATCGGCTTATGTGAAACATCTAAATTATTTTAATTTTCATTCTATAATTATCAGTTATTTGGACAATTTCTTCATATAGATACAGTTTCTTCATTGAGACTCCCTATTCATAATCTTTGACTAGTATTGGAGAATCAATTTGATTTTTTCAAAATTAAGTTTTTCTGTCATATGTAACAACAGTTTCTAAATTTTTTAAGGATCATTGAGACACAAATTCCCCCACCCACTCCCCCATTTTGAAATAGTAAGTAAATAATATGTTGATTTTACATATGTAAATATATAAAAATTTCCCATGTTAAACCTTTTATGAAATGAAACTGAAATTAAAAAAATTATAAGGTGAAAATGCTCCTGTTTTCTTCTGGATTTAGAATTCATCAGTTCTTTTTCCCTGGAAGCAGATGGCATTTAAAAAAATCATGAGTCCTGAGGGAAAGTTTTAGATCATTATATTGCTGAGAAATAACTGTTATTCACAGTTGTTCATTTTACTGCATTACTGTCACTGTCTTCAATGTCCTCCTGGTTCTGTTTATTACCCTATGCTTTAATTCCTGTAAATCTTTCCAGGTTTTTCTGAGTTCCTCCTTCTTTTTTCTTATATCACAATAGTATTCCATAACAATCATATATTATAACTTTGTCATTCCCCAATTGATGGATATCCTTTCATTTGCCAATTATATACCCCTCATATCCCCCTCATATCCCCAAAAAGAGCTGCTTTAAATATTTTTTGCACATGTAATTTCTTGCCCCTCCCCCCCTTTTCATCTCTTTGGTAAAGAAACCTAATAATGGTATTACTGGCTCAAAGAGTATGTACTGTTATAGGCCTTTGCCTTTGGGCATAAGTCCAAATTGCTCTCTAGAATGGATAAATAAGTTCACATATTCCATAAAAGGGCATTAGTGTCTCAACTTTTCCATTTGCCCTCCAAGTTTTGTCATTTTCCTTTTCTTCCATCATAGGAAATATTTTTTTCATTGTAAATTATTTATTTAATCAATTTTGAACATTATTCCTTGGTTACAAGAATAATATTCTTTCCCTGCTTTCCCTCCCCCCAACCTTCTAGTAGCTGACATGCAATTCCACTGAGTATTACCTGTGACCTTGATAAAACCCCATTTCCATGTTCTTGGTGTTTGCATTAGGATGTTCATTTAGAATCTTCATCCCCAATCATATCGCCTCGACCCATGTAATCAAGCAATTGTTTTTCTTCTGTGATTCTTTTCCCACAGTTTTTTACTCTGAATGTGGATAGTGTTCTTTCTCATAAATCCCTCCGATTTGTTCAGGATCACTGCATTGCCACTAATGGAGAAGTCCATTACATTCGATTGTACCACAGTGTATCAGTCTCTGTGTACAATGTTCCCCTGGTTCTGCTCTTTTCACTCTGCATCAATTCCTGGAGGTCATTCCAGTCCCCATGGAATTCCTCCAGTTCATTATTCCTTTGAGCACAATAGTATTCCATCACCAAGAGATACCACAATTCCTTCAGTCATTCCTCCAAATGAAGGGCATTCCTTCGTTTTCCAATTTTTTTGCCACAATAAAGAGCCCCAGCTATGAATATTCTTGTACAAGTATTTTTCCTTTTTATCTCTTTGGTGTACACACCCCAGCAGTGATCAAAGGGCAGAAAGTCTTTTAAAGCCCCTTGGTCATAGTTCCAAATTGCCTTCCAGAATGGTTGGATCAATTTACAACTACACCAGCAATGCATTAATGTCCCAACTTTGCCACATCCCCTCCAGCATTCAGAGTGGATGAATAAGTTAACAAATTCCACTACAGGGCATTAGTGTCTCAACTTTTCCATATCCTCTCCAAGTTTTGTCATTTTCCTTTTCTTCCATAATAGCCAATCTCTGATGAGTTGTAGAGTGACAACTTAGAGTTGTTTTAATTTGCAATACTCTATATTATAGTGGTTTAGAACATATTTTGCACATCTGAAGAGAACATTAATTACTTTGAGAATTCCCTCTTCATCTCCTTTGACCATTTTTCATTTTGGGAAAGATTTGTATTCTTGTATATTCTACTCATTTCTCTACGTATTTGAGAAATAAGTCTCTTATTAGAGATATGTGTAAATTTTTTTTTTGCTTCATTATGATTAGTGAATATGACAGTCTCCATCTTATTTACTCCTGGTTATGTTCTGGCCTCCATTTCCCCCAATTTGTGCACTTTTTCTATCAGTTCTCTTAACCCCTTCTCTTACTCCCTTCACTTCCTTCTGTAATGCAGGGTAAATAGATTTTTAATACACACACATATGTTTTTTTTTCATCTTTTGATTTTCTTTGATTATTTCTTGATATCTCATTGGAGTCATTATCTTCCACTTTCAGAATTCTCATTTTTAATGTCTGATTTTTTTCCATTTTTTTAAATTAATTAATTAAGAATATTTTTCCACTCTTGCATGATTCCTGTTCTTTCTACCTCCTGCCTCCCAGAGCTGAAAAACAATTCCACTGCATTATACAATTATTATTGTTCAAAACCTATTTCCCAATTACTAATAAAGTGATTTTTAAAAGTCAAAATCAGGACTTCTGGGTTAAGATGGCTGCTGTGTCTAAGCAGGACTTTTACTCTCCAAACCACCAACCAATATAGAATACCTCAAAAGGACAAAAAACCAAGTTCAGATGAAAAAAGGGATACCACAGTAGAACTCAGCATTGAAATGACAGTCGGAGCCAGCGAATCATAATCTGAATCAACTCTAGCTCCTTGGGAACTAATTAAGACCACCAGGGACTTCTTACCCCAGAAAGCAGCTAAACTTTTAGAACTCCAGAAGACTGAAGTTTGTGTACCTTGGGTACAGAGATAGAGCTGGGAGATATATCACCTCTAATGAAGAGGCAATTAAGGTAATCATTAAAAACTATTTTGCTCAATTATCTGGCAATATAAATATGGAAATCTAGGTGATATAGATGAATATTTACAAAAATATCAATTGCCTAGATTAACAAAAGAAAGCATAGAATACTTAAATAATCCCATATCAGAAAAAGAAATTGAATAAGCAATCAAAGAACTCCCTGAAAAAAAATCCACAGGACCAGATGGATTGACAAATGAATTCTATCAATCATTCAAAGAACAACTAATCCCAATACTATTGAAAATATTTAAAATAATGAGAAAAGAAAAAGAGTTCTACCAAATTCCTTTTATAACACAAACATGGTACTGATTCCAAAGCCACATTAATCAAAAACAGAGAAAGAAACCTACAGACCAGTCTCCCTAATGAAAAATCTTAAATAGAATATTAGAAAAAAGAATCCAGCAAGTCATCATGAGGGTTATTCATTATGATCAGGTGGGATTTATACCAGGAATGCAAGGATGTTTCAGTATTAGGAAAACCATTCATATAATAGACCATATCAACAAGCAAACCAACGAAGTAACATGATTATCTCAATAGATGCAGAAAAAGCTTTTGACAAAATACAACAGTTATTACTATTGAAAACACTAGAACGTATAGGACTAGAAGGACTTTTCCTAAAACTAATGAACAGTATAAATATATCCAAAACCATCAGTAAGCATCATCTGCAATGAGGATAAATTAGAATCATTCCCAATAATAAAAATAGTGAAACATGGATGTGCCCTTTATAACCTCTATTATTTAACATTGTACTAGAAACACTAGCTATAGAAATTAAAGAAGAAAAAGAAATTTATTAAAATAGGCAGTGGGGAGAACAAGCTATCACTCTTGGCAGATGATATGATGGTCTACTTAAAGAATCCTATGGAATCCACTAAAAAGCTGATGAAAAAATCAACAACTTTAGAAAAGTTGCAGCATACAAAAGGAACCCACATAAATCATCAGCATTTCTATATATTTCCAACACACCCAGGCAGCAGATGTTAGAAAGAGAAATTCCATTTAAAATCACCCTAGACAATATAAAATAATTAGGAATCTATTTGCAAAGACAAAGAGAGGAATTATACAAACACAACTACAGAATACTTTCCACCAAACTAAAGGTAGATCTAAACAATTGGAAAAATATTAATTGATCATAGGATTAGCTAACTTAATAAAAATGATCATCTTACCCACATTAATTTACTTATTTAGTGCCATGCCTATCAACCTACCAAGAAAACTTTTTTCTGCATTAGAAAAAAAAACTATGACAAAGTTAATTTGGAAGCACAAAAGATCAAGAATATCAAGGTTAATAATGAAAAAAAAATGTGAAGGAAGGTTGCCTAGCAGTACCAGATCTTAAACTTATACTATAAAGCAATGGTCATCAAAACAATATGGTACTGGCTAACAGACAGAAGGAGAGGATCAGTAGAATAGGCTTGGGGTAAGTGACCTCAGGAAGACAGTCTATGATAAACTCAAAGGTCCCAGCTTTTGGAACAAAAATGCACTATTTGACAAAAACTGCTGAGAAAATGGGAAAATAGTATGGGAGAGATTAGGTTTAGATCAGTATCTCACACCCCACAACAAAATAAACAAAGAATGGGTGAATGACTTGAATATAAAGAAGGAAACTATAGATAAATTTAGTGAACACATAATAGTATACTTGCCAGTCTTTAGGAAAGGAAATAATTTAAGACCAAGCAAAAAATCACAAAATGTAAAATAAATAACTTTGATTACATTAAATTAAAAAGGGTTTGTTCAAACAAACCAATGCAACCAAAATTAGATGGGAAGCAAAAATTGGGAAACATTTTTTATAAGAAACCACTGACAAAGGTCTAACTAATCCAATATATAAAGACCTTAATCAATTGTACAAAAAATCAAGCCATTCCCCAATTGATAAATGGGCAAGGGATGGGACATGAATAGACAATTTTCAGATAAAGGAATCACAACTATCAATAAGCACATGAACAAATGTTCTAAATCTCTCATAATGAGAGAAATGCAAATCATAACAACTCTTATTTACCACTTCACACCTAGCAGATTAGGTAACATGAAAGCAAAGGAAAATAACAAATGTTGGAGGGGATGTGGTAAAATTGGGACATTAATACATTACTGGTAGAGTTGTGAATTGATCCAACCATTTTGGATGGCAATTTGGAACTATGCCCAAAAGGTTTTTAAAGACTGTCTTCCCTTTGATCCAGCCATATAACTGCTGGGTTTATAATTCCCCAAAGACATCAAAGGGAAAAAGACTTGTACAAAAATAATTATAGCTGTGTTCATTGTGGTGGCAAAAAAGTGAAAAATGAAAGGTGTTCCCTTCAAATGGGGAATGGTTTAACAAATTGTGGTATCTGTTGTTGATGGAATAGTATTGTGCTATAAAGAATTATGAACTGGAAGGATTCCATGTGAACTGAACAACCTCCAGGAAGTGATGCAGAGTGAAAAGAGCAGAACCAGGAGAACATTATACACAGAAACTGATACACTGTGGTTCAATTGAATGCAATGGACTTCTCTATTAGCAGTAATGCAATGATCCAAGACAATTCTGAGGAACTTTTGGGAAAGATAGCTATCCACATTCAGAGGAAGAACTGTGGGAATAGAAACACAAAAGAAAAACATCTGCTTGATTACATGGGTTGTTGGGGATATGACTGGGGATGTAGACTCTGAACAATCACCATAGTGCAATCAAAATTCGGAAACAAGTATTCATCACTATATATTTCCTTAATACATGTGACTTAGAATCATTTTGTAGTCCTTATCTTTCCTTGATAAATCAATGACACAAGTAAAACGCAGTGGAATTGTGTGGTGGCTATGGGGGAGGAGGAGGGGAGGGAAAGAACACGAACCATGTAACCATGGGAAAATCTTCTAAATTAATTAATTAAATGAATTTTTTTCATTTCAATGTAAAAAATATAATGTCCAAAAGTCAAAATCCCCAATCATTATCCCAATCAGACCGTATGATGAATCATAAGTTTTTCTTAAGCATTTCTGCAATCACCCCTCTTTCTCTGGATGTAGGTAGCATTCTCTTATAAGTCCCTATAGATTGTCCTAGAACCTTGCATTGCTACTAGTAGAGAAGGTCATTACATTTGATTATGACACAATGAATCAGTCTTTGTATACCATCTTCTACTTCTGATCATTTCTCTCTGCATCATTCTGAAGGTGTCTTTCTGATTCACATGGAATTCCTTCAGTTCAACAATCCTTTCAACACAATACTATTCCATCACCATCAGATACCACCATTTTTCAGCAATTTTCCCATTGATGGACAACAGGAGATGATTTTCTTGAGTGAGGTTTTGTAGTTCATATTCCCTTTGGCCAATTGTACTATCTAAAGTTGTTTTCCTCGGCAAATTTTTATACCTCTTTTTTTCTCCTAGTGTTAATTTTGCCTTTCAAGAAATTCTTCAGTGTATTTTTGTGTATCTTGTTCCATATGGCCAATTCTACTTTTTGAAAGAGTTCATCTCTTCATTGAATTTTTATAAAATGTCTTTTACCATTTCTATATTCTGATTTGAAAGATGTTCATTTCTTCAATATTGTTTGTGCCTTCTTTAATAAGGGGTTGACTTTTTACATGAATATCCTATATCACTGTCATCACTTCTCCTGAATTTTCTTCTACCTCTCCTACTGGATCATTAAATCTCTTTTTGAGCTTCTTCCATCAATTCTTTTTTAGGCTTGAGAGCAATTCTTATTTTTATTGCAAAGTTTGCATGCAGCGGCATTGATTTTGTGTAGACTTCTACTGAGTTTGTGTTTTGGTTTTCTCTGTCACCAAAATAGCTCTCTGTGTTGAATTTCTTTTTCATCTTTTTGCTCATTTCCAGCCCTTTCCTTTCCATTTAAAAATGACAGTTAAAATTGAATCTGTACCTGTGGTGAGTTGAGTACTGCTCCAAGTTTACGGTTCTTTGTACAGCTGCCCTCAGAGTTAAATCTGGGGATCAATCTGCTTTCAGCCCTTCAAATTTGGAATCATGAAAGCAATGGTGTTTTCAATACTCTTCTGGTCTATATTCTGCCTTGTGAGTAACCTTAAGCACCCTTTTCTCCCCTGGAACTGTGACCAGGGAGAGTCTGATTCTCTCCTGTGGCTACAACCACTGGTCTCTGCTAGCCCTCTCCACACTGAGAATCTCTCCCACAGACTGGGATCTGAATATAAGCAATGCAACAAGAATTGCCTTAAGAGTGAGTGAAGGGATCCCATGTAATCTCCTTCTAAGCAATTGTCTGATCCCCCCCTCATTTATTATCTGGGTCTTAATGCTCTAGAAGACTTTCCTGTTACTTCAGTTGTGGTCAAGGCCTGCTGGCTTGGTGGTCCTGCCCTGGTGCAATGTGTTCCACTTCTACCTCTACCACAGTCCATCCCATCTGTCCTGCTAGCTTTTCTAAGTTGTTTTGTGCTGGAAAATCAGTTGTCTTTTTTGTGTTATAATACTGCTCCAGAATTCATTGTAAGACATTTTATCAGGATTTTAAAGGTTAATTTGATAGAGATCAGGTGAGAGATCTCTATATTCTCTATCAATTTGACTCTGCACTTGGCTTTTATTCTTATAAATTTGAATTAGAAATGAGACCCCTAGCAGAAGAATTTGTAGCAAATATTTTTCCCCTCAAATACCTGATTCCCTTCTAATTTTACTACATTGGTTTTGTTTTGAGGGGAAAACAATTTAATTTCATGTAAGCAACATTATCCATTTTACCTTGCTGTCCTATATATCCCTCATGTGATCATGAACTCTCCCCTGTCCATTAATATGTGAGTCAAAAATTTCCCCGTTACTCTCATTTCTTTTATATCAACTTTTTTATTGAAATCATGAACCCATTTGGAATTTATTTTGTTATGTGATGCAAGAATATTGGTCCATTCCTAGTTTCTGCAAAACGAATTTTCAGTATTTTCAGCAATTTTTGTTATGTAATCAGTACTTAACATTGAAAATGGATTAACCTCCTCATTTTACTTGTGAGGAAACTAAGGTAAAAACATAGGACGTGGCAGGGCCACAATTTGAACCCAGGTCTTCTTTCAAGATATGTTCCATGGTCTCTCACAATGTGAGGTGTTACTCCTCCTTTGTGTAATGAATCAGTTGAGAAATAGAGTTGAGACCTGCTATGTGCTCAGTCCCACATTCCTAGGAGTCACATAGCAGTCTGCCATTGCATGGAGGCTTGTTTATTACATAGTTTAGTGATTACATACTTCTTTGGCACACAGTCAATTTTATACATATATGTTTCCATGCAACTTAACAGCAAACACCAAGCCTAAGTAAATACTCAATGAAACATTGTTGCTATAGATGAATGACATAACAACAGTGTGATCTAGATGTTAGTTATCCCTGATCGTAGGATAGTCATTGTTACTTTTGGTCAGCTTTCACAATCAATCACAATTACTTAGGATATGGATAACAAAACATTTTATACCTAGGTGCGTGATTAGAAGGTTAATTTGAGACAGACCAGATTTGGGGTTTCCTTCAATTTACATGTTCAATTTTTTTTGGTGTTACTTTAAAGCACCTGGCAATGTTGCCAGGTTTCTCTCTGCAGTGGAGTGTGTCTTGAAGGTTATTGATGTTCTTGGCTTCCCTGGCTTGTAATAAAAGTGAATGTAACTGTGGAGATAAAAAAGAAGGGGGATAATGATCTTTATGTTTAATTCTGTGAATGTAAACTTTTAGGGTAATAATCTGGGAGGATTAAGGTATGGGATGTATATGTGTGTTAATCCTATAAGTATTTGCTCTCATAGTACTTCTCCTGTATTGGGGAGGAGACAATCATCTTAACAAGACCATTGTAGTAAGGGATGTTGGAGAGAGAGAGAAGTCACTGAGAGGGATCAGTGGGAACCTCATTTTCAGGGAGCTGCCTTGCCAGGCTCCCATCTCCCAAACTGTGACTTTGCCAGACAGTAAGGATTTGTCAGCTTCCCTCAGTCTTCTAACTCCAAGTCCACAATTTTTAACACTGCTAAAAAAATTGTGTATGGCTGGAGGGATCCTCAGAATTTCATTAGTGGGTTCATTCTGCTGAGATTTCCTCTGAGGAAGGACTTGAACAGTGCCACCTGGAATAATGATGATGATCATTGTAATGATCATCACAATAACTAGCTTTTAGATAGAACTTGAAGGTTTACAAAGCATTTCCTCTCATTTGAATGACATTTGCAAGTCTCAGCCAATGGGATACCTTTCCTTTTGTACAGTATCATGGAGCTCTTGCTACAAAACCTTCAAACTCAGCTTCACTATTACCAACATGTTTTACACAACAAAGATGAATCAAAAGGACTCCAGAACATTCAAGGCTGCTGAGCATATCCTACAAATCTTGGTGAGATTCTACTCCCATTCCCTTCTACCTCCTCTGTCCCATGCTACCTTCCATAGCCCTGTGTATTCAGGCTTGCTCTAGCCAGGTATACAGAAGTCCCCTTCTCTCTTTTTGTTTCCAGCTCAAGGTATTGTTTGGAAGCAGCAAGCTTGGCTCTCAGTATTGTGGATGCAGTGGCCTTTCACTGAGGTGAGAATCCTTCAAGACATCATCAGCTCAGATATTAGGGACCAGCAATTTCCATTTCACTCAGATGATGCCCAGGCTGTTTCTTCTGCTTCTTAATAGAAATTCCTTCTTTCCCAAGCTGTAATGGATAAAATCTTCCAACCAAGAAGCCATTAAAATATTTTAGACTCCTTATTCTCTTTCTCAGGTAGAAAAATATTCATTCCCCATTACTCTTTCCAAAGATAAGTTTGCAACTGTTTTCACTTTATAACTCCACATGAAAGGAATAACCTAGGAGGCATCAAATGAGTGCTTAGAAAATGATTGATTAATAAATACATATCAACATTACCTTTCTCTAGAATCATATATAGGCTCCAAGCTGGAAGGGACAGTAGAGGTAACCTGGACCATTCTCTTCATTTACAGATGAAAAAATGAAGACCCAAGGAGATCCCAATAACTTTCCCCAGGTCAAAAATAGTCAGATTTTGAACACTTGATCTTTGATTTTAAATTCATTGTTCTTTCCACTACTCTAAAGAAACTACTGAAAATAATCAGTCCCCACAGACACTTGTAAACACACAAATAAGTGATGTTACAGAGCACTGCCAATTTCATTGTCGTGGTTAAGGTGCTAAGTGTGGAATCAGAAAGAACAGAGTTCAAATTTTCTCTCACTTACCAGATGTGTGATGCTATGCAAGTCACATAATCTGCCTTAGCCTCCATTTCTTTCCTCTATAAACTGAGAGGGCTATATTTGATGGCTTGCAATGTCCTTTTCAACTTTACATCTACAATCATCTCTAAACTTTTATTCCAAGTCAGCCACTTCTCTCAAGAGTGTTCTCTGAATAACTAAATTTCAGAAACTAAACCAGTGGTGTCAAACTCAAAAGGAAATTTCTGAAGCCACTAAATTATACATCAGCAAGGTCCCTATAGCCTGCATTTTGGCTCAGAAAAACATATACATTTATATATATATACATATACATATATATATGTATTACTTTATAAATTAATAAGCTAACACATTAAAATTAGATTGGAACTACCCTTAATATAGCTCATGTGACTCCTAGGAAGGGCTGTTTGAAACCACTTGTCTGAAACATTAATTTCCAGGTCTCTGAGGAACAACATAGCAACTGGAGTAGATATACTCTGCACTTTCAAGAAGGACTCCTCCAACCTTGTCCTGGACAAAAAGGTGGTTTCCTGGGAGCTGACTGAACAGCTCTGTAGAAGAGAGCTAAAACACCTGGTTATAGACAATGATAGCCTCATTGTGAATGGTAACTAGCTTGACTTTTGGGATATGTGCCTCTCTTTCTCTGGATTGTTCCCTTTCCAGAAAACAACTCACCTGCCCCAAATTCTTCTTTCCTTTCGGGTCTCCTTTGTTTTCATGGTTTCTCTCTCACTCCTGGGAGCACGGGCCCTCAAAGTGGTGACACACTATGAAGACATGGGGAGCTCACTTCTCAAGATCAGAAGAGACTGGATTGTTTTTAGACTCCTTCAACAAAGAAGTATGCCATGAATGCCTTCTTGAATGCTGAAGCACCATTTTTCCCCTATGGGCCCCAAACCAACTCCTCTCCATTACTCCTTTAACATTTTTTGCCCACAAAGAGATACCCTACTCAAATTCTCTTCCTCCCTCTCTCCCCCCTCTATCTATACTTCCCTCTCTCCTTCTCTCTCCTTCTTACTCTCTCTCTCCTTCTCTCTCTCGCTCTCTCCTTCTCTCTCTCTCTCTCTCTCTCTCTCTCTCTCTCTCTCTCTCTCTCTCTCTCTCTCTCTGTCTCTCAACTTTCTTTATTTCTTCTATCTTTTCTCCCTCTCTTTTCTCTTTCTTTTTTGGCCTTCTTTTGTGTACCTTTCCCAAAATCTTGTGTTTATGTCTCTTCTGTCCCATTCTCTTTTTTTCCTCTGCTATTCTCTTCTTGTCTTCCCTCCTTTCATCTGCTGTCCCTTGCCTTGTCCATCCCTGCCCTCACCTTCTCTCCAAAACTTGTTCCCTCTGAATTTTTCTTTCTTCTTTTCTTTTCCCTTCTCAAACTACAGGGTATCAACATAAGCTGCCAGGAATCAGATCCACAAAGAGTAAGTTTTAGATTTCTTTATTGTCTGTTTGTATCTATATTTATATCCACTCTCTTTAATGAGACACTACAATGAAAGATTTTTTTTTATCTTTTTGGAAGGGATTAATGTAGGGCAGAGGATTAAAAGTGGTGTTAGGGATTCCTAGAATTAGATACACTATTAGATATGGCCAAAGTTTAGACTTCATTTACTCATTTGTCTATTCTCTTTTTGCTACTCAAAATATATATAAATAGTTCAAAAGGGAAAATTATCCCATGGGCCTGGGAAAGCAGGCTGTCCCTATCTCTTTCTTGTTCAAAATTAAGAGTCAGACCTTGTGGTCTTTGTAATCTTCTGATACATTGAGGGGATCTCCCAACATTCCAGAGAGACTTGTTGCTCTCCCTTATATTCTTCATTCACCAACGTTGCCCAATAGTTTTCATTAATAATGTTTTTATTCTCTGCTCCTTCAATAACTACACTCTCTCAAACCAGTGTCTTGCTCTGTTGCACTCAGATTTGAGACTCATCAGAAAAGAGATGATAGATAAATTTATGTGAGTTTATGAGCACTGAGTGAAATCCCATAGAAGAAGAGAAGAAGAGCCCAGTTCAAAACCTTGTAGGGCACCTACATGAAGGACTTAATTAAGTAAGAATCCAGCAAAGGAGACTAAAACAGGATAATCAGAGAAGTCCTAGGACAACCAGGAGAGTTTTGTTATGAAAATTAGAGAATTTGGGTATCAAGGAGTGCAGAGAGCTTAAGAAGAATGAGGATTAAGAAGAAGGCCATTAAGAGATTTTTGCAATTTCATTTGAATGATGAAGTTGAAAACCAGACTGTAGTCAAAAAAAAAGAGTAAGAAGAAGGGAAGTAGAAGTACCTTTTATAGATAGCATTTTCAAAAATTTCAATCCCAAAGGGAAGAGAGAGATAGGAAATGATAGCTATCAGGGATAGATGGATAAAATGAAGGCTGTTTTTCATTTGGGGTTGAAGGAAAGCTGCCAGTAGATGAGGAGAGTTTGAAAACAAAGTGAAACAATGGGAATACTAGAGAGATTCTCTGCTGGGTGAAGGATGAAGTAAAGAGAGCACATATTTTGGCATTTCCTTCAGAATATATGGGGACAACATATTGTCCTTTCTACACCCACTCCTGTGGTTGAGATATATGTTCTCATCTATTGTTCTAGGAAGTGAGGTTGGTGTAGGACCTGTCACCCATATCCCAGACCATGGAGAACCAGGAAAAATCATGACATCACTGACTAGTGGCCTCCTGATCCGTGAATCCCCTGTATATGCTATAGGTAAGAAAATATATTTTCTTTCTTTTATACTGGCATTTATTCTTGCTTTGGGCACTTGTTTTCAATTTTGAGATATGGAGTCACCTTCATAGTCTGAGAACAGGACAATCACTTATGGGGGAAGTTTGTCATTAGGTTGTAAGATTTGACAATTTCCTCTGTCCTATTGCTTTCTGCCCTAAAATTTGCTGTGATAGCAGCCTTTGGATGAAGATCTCATGGGGCATTTTGCTATTTCTTTTGTTTGCTTGGGTGTATACATATAATAGCCTATTCTTTTTCTTTGATCATTTCTCAACTGGGGAATGACTCTTTTAAAAATAATTTTGTTAATTTATAAAACATATACATTCATAATGTGTATTAAATATTATATAGGACACATAAAATTTATAATTGTCCCCTCCAATGTAGAAATATTTTCTTTGTTCCTTATGTGAAAAATCTCCCCCATTCTAACTCTTCCATCCCTCTTCGTCCAGTTCTTCCCTCTTTATCATCCCTTCATTCTTTTTTGGAAATCATTCCAATATCATAGACTGATACACATGCTGAAATAGAGAAATATAAACTTGAGGAAATTATTTCTTTTGCAATGACTACTCTGGCTGGCTTATGACTAGAGAGAGTTGCTAGAGGGAAACTTGAAAACTATTTGGGAGTAATGGAGGTAGTAATGAGAAATGCTGAGGGATGCTAGTAGAGGGATGCTACCACACAGGGGAACTGCCCTGGGGAATGCTCTGAGGTTTGCCTACTGATCCCTACTGATGGCTGATGGATCAGTATCTGTTTCTAACTTACTCCTCCCCTTCACTCCCTCCCTTCTCCAACACTCTCCTTCCTGCCTCCCTCACCTCCCAGTTCTTCTTGAAGCTTTTGGCTTCTTCCCTCCTCCCTTGAGTAAAGTATAAAGATACTCTTTTCTTTTCCTTTTTCAAGCCAAGGGGTTTATTGGGATAACAGGATAGGAAACTGAGGTAAGAGGGATGAGGATTTCCCTCATCTATAATGAGGGAGAATTTGAGGGTTTGAGAGAGTAGTCCATTCACAAACTGTGACTCTAAGACAGAGAGATGAAGGACAACAGCTGTTTAAAATCTTCTTTTACTTCACAAAGTCAGCAAGGTCTCTCAGCTTAATTAACCCCAGACAGAAAACAAAGTCCAAAGTCTCCCAGTTTCTCCTGGCCAGCTCACCTCTCAAAGAGACAACCAACTCCAAAAGCCAATTTCTCCTTCTTCTCCTCTCTCTGTCATAGTTTCTCCTGGCCAGCTTAACTGCCTGAGTCAGAGAGCCAAAGTTAAAGCCAAGTTTCTCCTTCTCCTCTCTGTGGCCAGAAACCCCCAACTGCCACTCCTGGGAACATTCCATTTGGAACCTTCCTCTTGATTGACAGGCAGGTTAGGTCCCCAGCTTGTTTCTTGCATCTTGGCTTACAAGTCCTCTCTCTTTCTCTCCATGTCTCTACCACAAAGCCCCCCTTTTATTAGCAAAAAATGTAACTTGCATTTTTCAATGATACTTACCTTAATAATTTTATCTATCTATCTTAACTCTTTGCTATCTGAAATATACTCTACCCCCCCCCATTACAAAATGCTAAACTCATCTTAGCTGTTCTATCGAAATGCTAAGCTAAAAATGGGTTATAGGAAAATGGTTACATGAATATAGTTTCACATAACAAAGCAAATAACAATTTCCAAATCATCTCAACAATTCCCCTATCATTAAGAATATGCAAATATTCTAATTCCTAATGTCTATAAATTCACTAAGTAAAATTTCCTATCACTAATAAATGCTAACCTACAATCATAATACAATATAACTTCCATGCTTCAGAACTTCTTTGTCTCTACTTTATTAAGCCTTAAACAAATTCAATAGGCTATTACTAATGTTAGTAGTTAGACTATTAATAAACTTACTCTAAAAAGTTAGCTCGTTAGTCAATTAGTAAGTTTAGTACAGATTTAAATATATACATCATTCTAAATTTCTGTGCAAACTCATGCAGAAAAGGATATTACTTTCTGTTTGAATTTCCCACAGAAATTTCTCATCAGTGTGTCTTTGTTATCATGCATGTCATGTAATTACCCATTCCATGGATATCTTATTTTGCTATGTAGGATGTACATGCATACATGTGGTGTTTACATGTATGACACAGTCTTACACTTATTCATGGCCAAAATTTCAAAGTTCCAAAGTCCTTCCATGTCCATTCATGTTGCCTGTCGAAACTCTTCCATCCTTTCTGCTCAACATATCACTCTTCTGTCTTCCATCACTTGATTGAAGACTTGTGTTCTTCAAGTCAGGATCCACTGCAATAATCAGGAACCTGGGAACACACAAACAAACCACGAACATGTGTGCAAGTTAGTTTTTTACATATGTGTGCTTTCCTGTGTTTCTGGTAGGGACTGCATTTGCTTATCAATTATTTTCCTAGGGCTACTCAATATTATGGTTGTGATGCAATTTCACATGTGAAGCATGGAACCATGGATCTCTTTGATCAACTTTTATAGCTATTGGGGTTGTCATTATGACCGTAGTAGGTCCAATCCATCTTGGTTCTGTAGGAGATTCTCTATTAAAGTTCTTGACATAAACTTTATCACCTGGTTTTATCTTGGGCAATGAAAAATCTAGTGGTATTCTTTGCACAAGCAAACCCAGTTTCCTTAGTTCTTCAATCCTATGTTGTATCTGTTTTAAGTATTCATGAAGAACACATTCACCTCTTAACATGGATACAAGTAAGGTGGCTTTACTGTCCTACGATGCCAAAGAGGGCTGCCCATACAGAATTTCAAAAGGTGATAGGTGCAGGTCAGTCCTAGGCCTGGTTCTAATGTTGAAGAAAGCAAGGGACAAAACATCTGCCCATTTTAAATGTGTTTCTGAACAGAGTTTACCTATTTGTGTTTTTAACTCTTTGATCGTCTGTTCGACCAGCCTGGAACTTTGGGGCCGATAAACTGAATGGTAATTGCACTTAATCCCCAAGTTCTTATAGATTTCTTGTAGAACCCGGGAAGTGAAGTGGGTCCCCTTGTCCGAGTCAATGGTATTGGGAATGCCATGTCTAGGTATAATCTCCTTCAATAGAAATTTCACTACTGTAGCAGTGTCACTTTTCTTATACGGACATGTTACAACCCATCTAGTCAGTCTATCCAATATAACCAATGCATATTTGCATCCCCTTTCCTTAGGCATGTTGATATCATCAATTTGAATACAGTGGAAAGGCATATAACTGAGTGGTCTGCCTCCCAATGCAACACTCTTGAAATGTCCTTGATTTTATCTCCTGCATGTTTCACGTGCCTTGACTAGTTCTAATGGCATTTGTAGTCATTCTTGGTGCTGTCCAATATCTCTTTATGCTATCCAAAATGCCTTGTACTCCGTAATGTCCCTTTGCATGAATTACGGTGCATAGATGTTGATACAACTTTTTAGGGAGAATAGGATTACCCCCATGAGCAATACAGATGCCTTTGATCAGTTTAGTAGCTGCTCTTTCCATGAATGTATCTCTTCTCTGTCATAGGCTTTAGTGAGATTATTCCTTTTGATCAGAGAGAAATGCAGCACATGGTGGGAACCGAACCTAACAGCACACTTTGATGTTATGTCTGCTCTTTCATTGTTAGGGATATCCTGTCCTATCCATGAGTGTGTACCTTACAATGAATTATGGCCACCTCCTTAGGAAAGTCTACAACATTAATAATACTATCTATAAGATTGCCATATGCAATTGGTTTCCCAGCTGAAGTTTTATAACCTTTGTTTTGCCATATGTATGATGACCAATGCACAGTGGAGAAAGCATAGTGTGAATCCAGAAATATATTAGCTTTTTTCCCCCTAGCTAATTCCAGGGCCATGAGCATAGCCTTAAGCGTGGCTCCCTGGGTGCTCACATGACTTGGCAACGATACATGCCAAAGCATTTTGTCATTGTCAACAACCGCTGACCCTGAGAATGTCTCTCCCATCACGAACATAGGAGGACCCATCTGTGTATAACTCCATTTCTGAATTGATAAGAGGTGTATCTTTCAGGTGTTCATTTGGCCTATGCATGAGTTCTACTATCTGATCACAATCATGCAATACTACTCCACCCATTGGCAAATCAGGGACCAGAGTTGCTGGGTTCACCGGTACACATCTATGAATTGTGATGTTATCATTGCCTAACAAAATGACTTCATACTGGGATATTCTTGCATCGGTGAATGAATATGTACTCTGTGACCTTAACAGTTTTTCAATTTCGTGTGCAGAATACACCAGAATACACATATCTGTGGGTATGTCATATTTAGAAGTCACAACTTGAATTTTTTCAGGTTCCTCCTCAAGTTGCTCCAAGTAACAACGGATAGTGCTTCAGTGAATTCTTGGGTAGATGCAAAGAAATTACCCCATATTTTTCACATGGTAATGTTGCCTGCATCTTGCACAAAACATCTTGTCCTAAAGATTGGCTAGGCATGATGAAATCAACAAGAAGTTATGATCTATGGTGAGAGGACCTAGTTTAACCATAGTGCTTTTGAGCTCAGGGACCTATTGTATTTGTCCCATTGCTCCAGCTACAGAAGCCATACCCCCTATGTAGGTATCCCCTGGACTTGAACAGGAGGCTCACTGATGAGGGAGTTTGTGATTAGGTTGTAAGACCTGGCAACTTCCTCTGTCCCATTACTTTCTGCCCAGATGTATACTGTGATGGCAGCCTTTGGATGAAGAGCTCATGGAGGATTTTGTCCATTTCTTGTGTTAGTTTGTGTGTATACATATAATTTACTAAGATAAAAGTCAGCTACTGGAGGACAGGCTTTTCTATGCCCAGCACCTAAAACCCTGAATGGGGTACCTGATTCTTAACAAATGATTACTGCTTCATTTTCCATTTAACCTGAGCAGATATCTATCCAGCAGTTTGTCTGAGCCACGCGCCTTATCTAATCTGAGGGCAAGATGACAGGACAGATCCATCTATATATCAGTCTCAGCTTATTTAATACTTTCTCATGGTGGCCATGCACCCTAGAGCACAAGTAGATCCTAATTCCTGTCACAGTCTTTTTGTTTTGAAAGGGCTTGTCAGGGAGAAGGTGCTAATGTGAGGGGTTGGGGATTGGTTGCTCTTCTCAGAAAGTTCAAAATCCTCACAGGCTCTGGGGATCTCTGTCCAAATGACTCCAAACTTCCCCCATCAACTCTTAGGCATACTTCAACTAACTGCTTTGGTCACAGGATTCTGTACTGAAACTTCAGGGACACTGAAGAAAGTGAGTGGATCTGACCAGGGAAGAGAACCAACAAACTCCACCAGTATCCCTATGACTGGCTTTATCGGGAGAGATTCCATTGCTGACACTGAAAAGGACATACGTGTCATGGAGACAACTCCAAGAGCCACAGCCACTCAAGACCTACTTCTCACTGTGCCTACTGGAGAAGGTGACCTCATCCCTGGGATGCACAGGAGAACTGTGTCCTCTCCCACCGAAACCTCAGTTCCATCTGAGATATCCTCTGGAGTCACCATTGCCATTTCAAGGACCTCACTCTCGATGACTCCAGTAGAAATCACAGCTAGCCCTGGCTCCAGTGCTCCCTTAAACATCAGCCTAAGCACAAGAACAGCTTCCCTTGAGCCTGCTACTTCATTGGAGGACCCAGGGTCAGCTGGCCTGACTCCAGAAACTGAGAGAAACCCACAGGCAACACCAACTCCAGCTATCACCCTGCCTCCAGCCAGCACACAGGAAGTTTGCACAACAGCATCTCCCAGTCCTCCTGACACAACCACAGAGGGCAGCAGTGTCCAGGAAGGGACAGCCTCTGTTTCTGATCAAGTGCCTTCCACTTCCAGCCTCTTCCCAAGTAAGCATATTTTAAATAAACTTCCCAGGGGGGGAATTGGGGTGTGGTCTTGGAGGGAATGGAGAGTGTCTGTCCAGGGAGGGTTAGTTTGTGCCTTTCTAAGGGGAAGGGTCTTCCTCCCAGGTCCTTCCTATCTTTAGCCTTCCATTGAGCCACTGTAGGGACATTTTCTTGGTTCCATATCTGTTGAATTAGTGTCATCTCTCCAGGCTTCCTCAACTCCATGCAAGGATAGTTTCACAGTCCCTGTGCTAAAGTGATTCTCCTCTTCTTATTGATGGGATTCTGATTCCACTTGATTTAGTGGAACCTCATGATTTAACATAGATGGGGATTGTCCAGCAGTGAGTCCATGCTTTGAAGGGGAAAATTTGATTATTTATCCTGTGGGGAAAAGTCAGAGAAGCCATGTATTTTTGGTCTCAGCAGTTAGTAGCAACAATGTACTTTCCTTTGGGAGTCCACTAATACAGACTTGACTGAGCTCTGGTTTCTCCCCTCCTCTCATCCTGTAGGAGGTGATGCTGGTGTGGTGCCAGACACACATGCCCAAGGCCATGATGTACCAGGAAGCACAGTAGCACCAATAAGGAGCCCCCTGACCCCTGTGTCTACTATTATCCCCATAGGTAAGTAGGTACCTCCTCTCCGTCTCTGTGTTGGAGGTTTATCCTTTTTAGGGCCTTGTTTCCCAATCTTACAGAGGAAACATGAAATTATTTTAGAGATCAATCCTCAAGAACTCTTCTGAACCTCTGATTCCTTTCTATGTATAGCCTGGAGAAGAGAAGTTTTAGAGGTAGGAGTGAGATTCCCACTGCTAAGGTCTTTTATATAAGCAACCATAGGTATAAAGTTGGAAGGAAACTTTGAACCATCAGGTATTATGGATAGCCTCTCATTTTACTGATGTGGATACTGAGGTTTAGAGAAGTAAAGTAATTAGCTCAGGGTGACCGGATATGACTGGAAGGGACCCTTAAAGGTCATCTAGCTGGATCCCATCTTTTTACATATTGGAAAATTGGGGTGGAGAGAAGTTAAGTGACATGCCCTATGACACAAAAGTAGAAAGCAGCAGAGGTGAGATTTGAACCTAGGACTCTATTATACTGTATTTCAAGGTCAAGAAGAGAAGTCAGCCCTAACACCTCACATTGAATGGCTTCCACTTTGGGAAAGATTCCTTCTATGAACTCTCCCAAGTTCATAGCAGAGAATGTGTTTTTACATTTTTATTTACATCTTCAGTATTTAGGATAGAGCTGGGCACATGATAAATACTTAATTAATGGAAACTAATTGATTGCTTTGATCTAATGAGTAGATTTGTGAGATTCAGTTTATTAAAAAAATTGTCTTCAAAATGTATCTTATACACCTACCAACTGAACTTGCCTATGGAAAAGTGAAGGAGAATGGAATAAGCAATTACATAACACCTACTATGTGCCAGGCACTTTGACTAAGCATTTTTTATAGAAATAGTATCTCATTTGATCCACAGAACAACCCTAAGTGTTGGGCTTTATAGTTAGCCCCATTTTTCAGATGAGAAAAAGATGCAAGCAATGACTGTTTGACTTTCCCAGGGTCATACAGCTAATGAGTTCTTAGGTCACATTTGAACTCAGGTTGTCCTGACTCCAGGCTCAGCACTATCTCTACTGTGCCAACTAATTGCTTATATGGTCTGAGCCACAGAGTTCCTGGTGTCAATAGTCAGGAATGGAGACAGATCCAAAGGCTGTGCTCTTTAGCAGTGAACTTGGGGAAGGTGGATGATGCAGATATGGGCAAATCACTTTATTTCTATCAGCCTTGACTTGCCAAAGAGGAAAAGAATGGTTCTGGGACCTTCCCTTTAAGGTATGATTTCATGACCTTCTCCCTCATCTTAGCTTAATAGTTCACTTGGACCTTTGGTGATTGATTGCACTTGGCACACCCATTTAATACTGAATCCCAAGAATTTGCCTCTAAGTTTTGTCCTTTCTGAGAAGTTCTTGAACCAGGGATGCCTCTTGGTCACTAGTTTATGGATTGATTCCTACACATTAGCTCTGTGATTCCTGTGACCTGGTCCTACTCTACTATGGCCTCTGAGTGTTTCCAAGAACTTCTATAGCCAGGAGATCCTAGATTGGTCAGAGGTCAGAACTGAAAAACTGGACCTCTCTGATGTCATTGTCTCCACATGGCTCCTGGCAGCCCTTCAGCCTGGTGGACAAGGTCAAATTTGGAGTTCTAGGTGTGATGATGTAATAGTTAAAATAGTTGTTTGTCTTAAACTGTAGTGATTAAAATACTGGAAGACTTAAATTGTAGTAGATAAAAGAGTGGATGAGTAAGTTGTGACCACAGAAAATATGTTTTTAAGACAGTGTCTTGTTTTCAATCAAATATAAGGTGGTCGCCAGGGAAAAATTCCCAATTATTAGAATATACCCAAGTAAACTGGGTTTTATAGAGATTTTAATTAATACAATCAGGAATTAAGAAAGAGAGAGAGAAAAGGGGAATAATGAGAAAAGGATAGGCTGGCCCAGGGCAGCCCTGGCCAACCCAGGCCTAAGCCTTAAGAGAAAGATCAGTCAGTCCTTAAGCACTCATCACAAGATCTGTCCAAGCAAGGATTCTAGTGACACCCAGCCAGCTTCATCTCAGCTGATTCCACCAGCTCAATCCTGAATCTGAATGTCTTCTGAATGAATCTGAGCTCCTATTTAAAGGGAATTTTCTACTATGTCTCCTCCCCTAAGTTCTCACATCTACCAATCACAGTAGACATTTTTCAAAGGACAGACCATTCTTAGTTCACACATGAGTAGACTAATCTTTTTGAGTAATTCACACCTGAGTAGAGTAGAATCTCTGAGTATTAATTGGCACAGTCTTTTAGAATTGTAAGCCTCTCCTCACTTCATGACTCAGTGAGGAGTCCTGACCTGCACTTTTTTTTTTGCAATGGCTGATCATGCACAAAATGTATCAATCTACTTTCCTTATAGTGGATGTTTGTAAGGTCTTTCATCAAAATTTGGGAAAATAATCACGAACTTTCACAGAACCCTTGGGACAGGCAGAAAGAGGTCAGCTGGATTCCTTTTCATATGAATGCAAAAATCTTTTGGGATTCCTCCTGTATTGGGATGGAGACAAAAGCAGTAAATAAATCAACTACTGTGAAACATTTTGCATGAGTGCGAATTGCATAAATTATCATTGCAGGACTTGGTACAACACAGTGGTTTTTTATCATATGGTCATTGACTGCTCTCAGATCTTGAACAAATATATAGACCACATTGCTCTTTGCATCTAAATTGGGCTTTTTCACAGTTAATATGGGGGTGTTTTATTTGGAGATACAGGGTACTAGTATTCCTCGTTGTAATAGGGACTCTATTCTGGGGTTATCTCATCAATTGCTTCTTTGCTTAGTGGGTATTGTGGGATTTCTTGTGGTGAACCTTCTTTAGTTCTTTATCTTAACAGGGACTGCTGATTTCAATTACCCAACATCTATAGAATTGGTGGCCCATAAACCTTCAGGGATATCAGGTGATATTTCATTGATGTGATTTCCTTTACCCTCTGAATCTATTGCATCTAGAAACAATACTAGAAAAAGATTTAGGGATTCTTCAGGTAGTTCTAGTGAAATATCTCCAGTAGGGGTTCTGAGAGAGATGGCTGACCAAAGCTGGGTCTGGGTAGTCCAAAAGCCCTAGGTAAAGCAGCAATGATGCTCAGACCACTAGCTCAGGCCCACTCAGTCCTCTTGAGGGAGCAATCCCAATGGAGGCACAACCTGAACTGTCTCTGCCAGCATGGAGACTTTGCCTCCTCAGCAGCCACAGCTCCTTACCACCTGGCCTTGCAGAGGATGAGTCCAGCTGATGCCAAAAGCAGAGCCAAGCACCAGAAAAACAAGCAGGGCAGAGGGAGCATCAGTAACAGCAGCGGCGGTGGCGGTGGCCTTGAAGGGCCCCCACCCACCGGCATGGCTTCCAAAGAATAATTTTTAACAATTACAAATATCCTCTTTCCATTTAGATATGTAAACATTTTAACTCTTTAATGAGTCCATTCAATTTTCTCTTTTTGATTTACCATTTTGGGCTTCTCTTCTGTATCGTGTTTGGACATAAAATGTTTTATTTTGGTCTGACTTATTCCTCAGGAATACTTGGAAATCTTCTATATTATTGAATTTCCATTTCTCGCCTGAAAATATGTACTCAGTTTTGCTGAATAGGTGACTCTGGCTTACAAACCCAGATCTTTTGCCTTCCTGAATATCCTATTCCATAACACTCAATCCTTCAGTGTAGAAGCTGCTAGATCCTGTGTGATCCTGATTTTGAGTTTCATGGTATTTGAATTGGTTTTTATGGCTGCTTACAGTATTACAGTATTTTCTTTTTATCTTGATGGCTCTTGAATCTATTACATTCTTGGAAATTGTCATTTGAGCATTTCTTTCTAGAGGTGATCTGTGAATTCTTTGAATTTCAATTTTATTTTTGTGTCTGACGATATCTCAGGAGTTTCTTTGGTAATTTCTTGTAGTGTGACACCCTACACCAAGATAAACTCAGAATGGGTGAATGACCTGAATAGAAAGAAGGAAAGTATAAGCAAATTATGTGAATACAGAATGGTATACTTGTCAGATCTTTGGGAAAGGAAAGACTTTTAAAACCAAGCAAGAGCTAAAAAAATCACCAAATGTAAAATCAATCATTTTGATTACATCAAATTCAAAAGCTTTTGTACAAACAAACCTAATGGATCCAAAATTAGAAGGGAAGCAACAAACTGGGAAACAATCTTCATTACAAAAACCTCTGACAAAGGTCAAATTATCCAAATTTATAAAGAACTACAGCCAATTGTACCAAAAAACCAAGCCATTCTCCAACTGATAAATGTGCAAGGGACATGAATAGGCAATTTTCAGTTAAAGAAATCAAAACTAGTAAATAAGCACATGAAAAAGTGTTCTAAATCTCTTATAATCAGAGAAATACAAATCAAAACAACTCTGACATTATCACCTCACACCTAGCAGATTGGCTAACATGATAGCAAAGGAAAGTAATGAATGCTAGAGGGGGTGTGGCAAAGTCTGGACATTAATTCATTGCTGGTGGAGTTGTGAATTGATCCATCCATTCTTCAAGGAAATTTGGAACTATACCCCCAAAAGGTGCTAAAAGACTGTCTGCCCTTTGATCCAGCCATAGCACTGCTGGGTTTGTACCCCAAAGAGATAATATAGAAAAGGACATGTACAAAAATATTCATAGCTGGGCTCTTTGTGGTGGCAAAAAATTGGAATATGAGGGGATGCCCTTCAATTGGGGAATGGCTGAACAAATTGTGGTATATGTTGGTGATGGAATACTATTGTGCTCAAAGGAATAACAATAAAGTTGAAGAATTCCATGGCGGCTGGAACAACCTCCAAGAAATGATGCAGAGGGAGAGGAGCAGAACCAGGAGAACACTATACACAGAGCCTGATACACTGTGGTACAATCAAACGTAATGGACTTCTCCATTAGTGGCAATGCAATGACCCCGAACAACCTGGAGAGGAATCTACGAGAAAAACTGGAATCCACATCCAGAGGAAACACTTTGGGAGAAAAAACACCAAAGAAAAAGAACTGCTTGAATGCCTGGGTCGAAGGGATATGGTTGGGGATGCAGACTCTAAATGAATATCCTACTGTAAACAACAACATGGAAATAGGTTCTGATCAAGGACACAAGTAATACCTCATGAAATTGCGGGTTGGCTGTGGGAAGGGTAGGTGGAGTGGAGGGAGGGAAATAATGTGATTATTGTAACCAAGGAATAATGTTGTAAATTGACTAAATATACTAATTCAAATGGAAAAAATAAATAAAAGGCATGTTAACATTAACATTTAAAAATTAATATATAAATATATTTTGAAAATACAAGATTAAGTGTTCTTTTCATCAGTGAGTTCTTATACCACTTTTTAATATAGCTCCAATTTTGCCGTTCTAGAAGTTCTTCTTCTGTGCATTTTTGTATATCTTGTTCCATATGGCCAATTGTGCTTTTCAAAAGAGTTCCTCTCTCCTTTGATTGTTTATGCATCTCTTACCACTTTGTCTATTGTGATTTTACCCCCATTTGAATTAGTTTATTTAGTCAATTTAGAACATTAGTACTTGTTTACAATAATCACATTATTTCCCTACCTCCCTCTTCATTTGAGGTGGTCTCACTATTCATCTTGGATACTGTCAATTAGATTTTTTTCTTTCCTTTTTTTAATTAGACTGATTAGTATTTTGTATATTTTATTTGTTTTTTTTTCAAAGTACCAGTTTCTAGTCTTATTTATTAAATCCATAGTTCTTTGACTTTCGATTTTATTAATTTCTGCTTTGATTTTTTGGATCTCTAATTTAGTCTTCATCTGAGGATTTTTAATTTGTTTGCTTTCTAGATTTTTAATTTGCATTCCCAATTCATTGACCCTCTGCCCTTCTTAATTTGTTAATATATGAACAGACATCAGAGAAGGAACTAGAGAGGGAACATAAGGGCTGGCTGCCTGGCCAGAGCTGTGTAGATCCTCCATATTTGCTCCAGCCTTACAGGAGGTGATGGCCTCAGAGCACACCCAGCCCAACCAATCTGAACTTAATCTCATCAAAAGTCTTCAGAACTCAGGGAAGTCCAGGGTCCACACCCCTTCCTCATTGACTGCTGGACTTTAATGCAATCAAAAGACTCCAGAGGACAGGGAAGCTCAAACCCCCAACAACCCTCCCCAACAGACTGCACCAAGAGATCTTCTGTCACAGCTCCAAGAGGGGAGACTGACAGAAGCCCCCAAATCCCCCCAAAATGAGAGGATCAAGATCACAGACAAATATAGGGAGCAAAGAAGGGGTAAATATGAGCAAAGAACAGAAAAAGAAGAAAGAAATTACAGTAGACAGCTTCTACACAGCGAATGGAGCAGAGGGGGAGGGATCAACAATCGATAAATCAGAAATCCCAGCGAATTGGATACAGGCTTTGGAAGAACTCAAAATGCAATTCAAAACACAATTAAGAGAGGCTGATGACAATTTTAATAGCAAGATAAGTCATCTGGAAACAGAAAACAGTGTCTTGAAAGCCAAAATTAATCAGCTGGAAAACAAGGCAAAGAAGATGAGCTATTGTGCTCAAAGGTATAGTGAACTGGAGGAATTCCATGTGAACTGGTACAGCCTCCAGGATTGATGTAGAGGGATGGGAACAGAACCAGGAGAACATTGTACAGAACCAGGAGACTCATACACTGTGGTAAAATCAAATATAATGGACCTCTCTATTAGTCGCAATGAAATGATCTAGAACAATTCGGAGGGATTTATGAGAAAAAACACTATCCACGTTCAGAGGAAAAACTCTGGGAGCAGAAACACAGAAGCAAAACAATTATTTGACCATATGGGTCAATGGGAATATGATTGGGGATGTAGACTCTAAAGTATCACCCTAGTATTATAAACATCAATAATATGGAAATAGATTTTGATCAAGGACACCTGTAAAACCCAGTGGAATTTCACACTGGCTCTGGGGGGTGGAGGTGGGGAGGGGGAGGAGTGAGGGAGGTGAGGGAAAGAACGTGATTCATGTAACCAGGGAAAAATATTCTAAATTAACTAATTAAATTAAATATAAAAAATAAAAAACGACAGTTAAACTTGGAATCTGTACCTGTGGTGAATGGAGCGCTGTTCTCAGTTTCAGATTCTTTGTGCAGCTACAGTATACTCTCTGGGGATCTATCTTCTTTCAGTTCTTCAAATGTGGTATCATGCAAACAAAGGTGTTTTTAATAGCCTTCTGATCTAAATTCTGGTTTCTGAGTAACCCCAGCCATTTCCCCCCACTTTGAAATGTGACCAGGGAGAGTCTGCTGCCACCCCCCCACCCCCGTGGCTACAAGTACTCCTGTCTGCTCGCACTCCTCCACCTTGAGATCTCCCCCACAGATTAGGGTCCCTTTCTGAATATGAGCAATGCAGCAGGAGAATTGCCTTCACTGTCAGCAAAGGGATTCCTGTAATCTCCTTCTGAGCCACTCTCTGATCCCTCAACCCCTTATTGACTGGGGATGAATGCTCCAGAAGCCTTTCCTGTTGCTTCAGTTGTGGACAAGTCCTTTT